>NC_069072.1:54386366-55030666 GCF_025698485.1 Gossypium arboreum
ACGCCGTACAAGGCCTCGTAAGGCGCCATCTTAATACTTGATTGGAAACTATTGTTGTGCGAATTCAATCAAAGGTAAATACCGCTCCCATGAACCACCAAACTCGAGGATGCAACATCTCAACATATCCTCAAGTATCTGAATTATTCGCTCGGATTGACCATCGGTTTGGGGGTGAAAGGCGGTGCTGAAATGCAACTTGGTACCCAAAGCTTCTTGCAATTTCTTCCAAAATCGCGAGGTGAACCTCGGATCTCTATCCGACACAATGTAAATCGGTACCCCGTGTAATCTCACAATCTGAGAAACGTACAATTCAGCTAATTTATCCAATGAAAAATTCTTACGCACAGGGATAAAGTGAGCCGACTTAGTCAGTCTATCAACAACAACCCAAATCGCATCCTTCTTACTAGCTGACAACGGCAGCCCGGACACAAAGTCCATTGTGACTCGATCCCATTTCCACTCGGGTATCATGATCGGTTGAAGTAACCACAAGGCACTTGATGTTCCGCTTTCACTTGTTGACATATTAAACATCTCGAAACAAAGTCGGAGATGTCTCGTTTCATACCATGCCACCAAAACCGACGTTTCAAATCGTTGTACATCTTCGTACTCCCCGGGTGGATTGCCATTCGGCTACAATGGGCTTCATTCAGAATTATAGAAATAAGTTCCAAATTCTTTGGAACACACGACGACTTCGAACCTCAAACAATCGTCATCATCAATTTGAAGCTCGATTCCTTGTTCGAACACACTCACCCGTTTGCAAGCAACTCCTCATCAACTTTACGAGCTTCCGAATTTGATGAGCCAACAATGGTTTGGCCTTTAATTCGCTACTAACACATTGTCGGGTAGGATAGACAAGTGTACATTCATCGCTCAGAAAAACAAGCGGTGATTTCCGCTTAAGGCATCCGCAACCACATTAGCCTTTCCCGGGTGATAATCAATGACGAGCTCATAATCCTTTAACAACTCGAGCCATCGTCTTTGTCGCAGATTTAAGTCTCTTTGAGTCATCAAATATTTGAGACTTTTGTGATCCGAATACACATGGCACTTCTCACCAAATAAGTAATGTCGCCATATCTTTAAGGCGAATACGATGGCCGCCAATTCGAGATCATGGGTTGGATAATTTTTCTCATGTGGCTTTAATTGTCTCGACGCATAGGCCACAACTCGACCTTCTTGCATCAATACGCAACCTAACCCAAGTAGGGAGGCATCACTATAGATGACAAACTCTTTGCCAGATTCGGGCTGTACTAGAACTGGAGCTTTTGTCAAATGAGTTTTCAATTGGTCGAAACTTTTCTGACACTTTTCCGTCCATTCAAACTTGACATCTTTCTGAAGCAGTTTTGTCATGGGTGTGGCTATCATCGAGAATCCTTTTACGCACCGTCGGTAATGTAAGCAAGTCCCAAAAAGCTCGAACCTCGATAATATTTCTTGGAGGCTTGAGTTAAGTATGGCTGAAATTTTGCTCGGTCGACTCGAATACCCGTCTGAGATACCACATGACCCAAGAAACTAACCTCTCTTAACCGTAATTCACACTTGTTGAACTTAGCATATAACCGCTTATCCGTAAAATTTGCAACACTAGTCTCGGTGTCCAGCGTGTTCGTTCTCATTTTTGCGAATAGACCAAAATGTCATCAATGAAGACAACTACGAACCGATCCGGATATGGTCCGAAGATCCGATTCATCAAATCCATAAATACCGCAGGGCATTAGTAAGCCCAAACGGCATCACTAGGAACTCGTAGTGACCATATCTCGCTCAAGGCGTCTTGGGTATGTCCGAATCTCGAATTCATGAATCGATAATAGCCCGATCTCGGATCTATTTTCGAAAACACCGAGGCTCCTTCGTTGATCGAACAAATCATCGATCTGTGATAACGGATATTTGTTCTTTATCGTCGCTTTATTAAGTCGACGATAGTCGATCTGCAACCTCATGGTTCCATCCTTCTTTTCACAAACAACACCGGCGCGCCCTGTATGCGAAAAACTTCAGGCGAGCAAATCCTCTATCCACCAATTCTTGCAATGAGCTTTCAACTCCTTTAATTCCGTTGGTGCCATACGATACGGAGCTATCGAAATTGGAGTGGTACGGTACCAATTCGATGCTAAACTCAATTTCCGAGCAGTGGCAAACCCGCAATTCTTGAGGAAAACATCCGGTATTCACAAACCAGCGCACAGATTCGGGTTTCTTTTCGACTCCTTGTCATCGAGCACATACGCAAGGTACGCCGTACCCTTTTCTTACATATTTACGGGCCAACATTGCGATATTACGGTGGCAACCCTTTAAGTCCGTAGACTCAACCCGAATTATCTCGTTATTCGCGCACCTCGGATCGATAGTCTTGCCTTTGCAATTTACAATCGCATCGTGCATGGTCAACCAATCCAACCCAAGAATAACGTCGAATTAAATCGAACGGCAAAAGCATCAAGTCCGCCGGAAAACAAGAACCTCGAAACACTAGGGACTTTTCTTACACACTTTGTTGACAAGCACGTAATGACCCAAGGGGTTTGACACCGAATTACAAACTCGAGACTCAATAGGCAAAGTCTTCTTTGGATGCTAAGGTTTCGCATATATAAGAATGAGTAGAACCGGGGTCAATCAAAGCAATCACATTAGTATCGAAAAGAGTGAAAGTACGGTGATAACGTCGGGAGGATGCCTCCTCTCGTCTTGCGGATGGCATATGCTCTAGCAGAGGCCTGGTCTCGGATCGAACAGCCGTGTCAAGTAGCCCTCTCGACTACCACCCCTACCTCCTGAAATTCTTGGTGGTCTACCTCTAGTCATCATTCCACTAGGTCTCGACCTTGCATCCTATTCTTCTCATCAAGCTCAGGCAATCTCTAATGAGGTGGTCCTTGAACCGCATCCGTAACAAGCCTTATTGGTAGACTTACCCCAACATTCACCTATGTGTCTTCTCCCACATTGGGAGCATTCAGTTTCTCTTGACGGTTATTGCCCACACTAGCTACCGAAGTAGCTCGAGTCCGCCAATGGTCGTGGTCTAATGGAAATCCCATGATCGTCCTCGATCTATTGGTGTCCTCCCGAATTTCTTTACACCGAGAACGGAGCTTTACCGTCGATCTTTTGCGATAGTCTCTAGCTTCAAATTCAGCCTTCTTCTTCTCCTTTCCAAGTTCCTCCGCCTTGCGAGCTCGTTCAACTAGTGTTACTGAATTCTTTTATCTCCAAAATACCCACTAGTAGTCTTAGATCTTCATTCAATCCTTCTTCAAACCTCTTGCACATAGCAACCTCATCAGCCACACACTCCCGGCATACCGATCGAGTCTTACGAACTCATGTTCAGTATTCGAGATCTTGTCATGCGGCCTTGCTTGAGTTCCGAGAATTCCTTACGCTTTTGATCGATGAACCGTTGACTAATATATTTCTTTGAAACTCCGTTTGAAAGAAATCCCAAATAACTCGTTCGTTTGGGACTATAGAAATCAAGGTCCTCCACCAATAGTAGGTGAGTCCCGCAACAAGGATATAGCACACTTTAGACATTCATCGGTGTGCATGATTCATCAAACACCGAATGGTGTTGTCAAGCGAAACTTCGGCCCTTTCGGCATCATCGATAATTACGACCCGAACTCTTCAGCCCCGCTTCCTAATCAAATCTACGGTGGCTTACTCAGCCTCACGGTCGATGGCGATGGCATTACGGGCTCTTGGGGTGGATTATTCAAATTCGGAATTGTTGGACAGCCGGATTGGTTCGGGCATATTATGCGACCCACTCATTCATCATGGTAAAGAAGGCTTGTTTAGCCCCTCACCTTGATTATTCGCAGATGACCGAGGTTCAACAGTGGCGTCCCTTGTGCAGGAGCAGCCGCTACACTTTCAACATCATCCGCCAAGGTTCTCTCTACATCGGGATCCATTTACTAATCAAAACAACAAAAAAAACATTTTAACCGTCAGAAGTCATCACACATTTAAACATTAACATTAAGGCATGTATAGCTAGACTCATACGTGCCATGGTAGTCCTAGAACCGACTAATCCATGGCTCTGATACCAATAAAATTGTAACACCCCGAACCCGAGACCGTCGCCGGAGTCGAACACGAGGTGTCAACAGACTTCAAACCACTTATTGAGAAGTTCCAGACAAGCTGCCAATCTGTGTGCTAGTCGCTTCAAAAATCATAACTTGAGTTTTACAACTCGAAAATCAGCTTTGTAATTTTTTTCTGAAACTAGACTCATATTTCCATCTACATATTTTTTTCTAGAATTTTTGGTCAGGCCAATTAGTACAGTTTATTAGTTAAACTCTCCCATGTTACAGGGGCCGACTACACTGACCTTCATGCGTTACAACTGGAATAACTCCCTGTGCAGGGCTTCAATACTGATGCCGTTTGTTTCTATAGAAACTAGACTCAAGGAGGAATTTATACATATATGGTATGACTCCTAATTATTTCTGGTTAATTTATAATGAATTTTCAAAGTCGGAACAGGGAATCCAGAAACCGTTCTGGCCCTGTTTCACTAAAACCCAAATATCTCTTAACATACAACTAATATAACAGTTTCGTTTCCTCCATATGAAAATAGATTCATCAAGGTTCATTTACATAATTTATTCACTATTTAATTCCATTCCTACTATTTTAGTGATTTTTCACATCCACGTCACTGTTGCTGCCAGCATCATTTTCTAGGGTAGACTTTCTCATCTAACACATAGCTTCTATGATTCAACCACCCTTTTTCATATATGGTCCAAAATATAAGCATGATGACCCATTCTAATGGCTGGTCATTGCCAAACACTTCCATGCCTCTTAATGAGCATATACATACCAAAAGATTATAACATTATGCTCAAAACATTTATAAGCCATTTTCGCATGGCTATTCAAAATTTACATACCAAGTTCAAACAAAACATAATAGCCTATACATGCGAAATGTTTTCTTAAACCATCTAAGAAGAAGATACCAAAAAGTCGCTAGGCGGTGTGATGACTTCGATGACAGTCCCGAAACACATAAAATGGATCAAGAACCTAAATAAACAACAAATAAGCACACCAAATGAGTACATAACTCGATGAAGTCGTAAGCACTACTCTACCATCAACAATAACAATCATAAGTGAATAATCAAATAATACAAAATAGATGTTTCCAGCCCTAACAAACTATCTGCAATTTCTAAAATTTTTGGTTCGATCTCATGCCCAATCCTTCAACCAAATCAAGCGCCAAGTCAGCCCAATCGATTTGGATCCGTTTCCTCAAGTTGGAACAACAATGCACTAGATAATTTTATGCGTACATTACAATCCCAATTCGATATTTAGTTAGTAACTCAATCACTTACCTCGTTCATGCACAATTTATTTCCACAACCGAATGTGGCACACATAGTGCTTATTATGTTCGCACACATAGAGCTATAGCAAATCGCACACATAGTGCTATAGCAAATCGCACACATAGTGCTATAGCAAATCGCACACATAGTGCCATAGTAAATCGCAC
The DNA here is from genome assembly GCF_025698485.1 of Gossypium arboreum. Taxonomy (NCBI): domain Eukaryota; kingdom Viridiplantae; phylum Streptophyta; class Magnoliopsida; order Malvales; family Malvaceae; genus Gossypium; species Gossypium arboreum. Next base: position 54,391,957 of record NC_069072.1, read on the forward strand.
ACATAGTGCCATAGTGAATCGCACACATAGTGCCATAGTGAATCGCACACATAGTGCCATAGTGAATCGCACACATAGTGCATTTGAGATAGCCTCATGCCTCAACCTTCCAATCGGCACACATAGTGCCACATAGTCTTTGCACACATTGTGCCTTATGTCAATTCAGCATGGTAAAGCAATTTACTAAATTCAATTTGTACATATAATCATATTAATAAATAGGAGAATCACTCAGAAAATATCTATCAAGGAGTTCTCACAACAAGTGCTTAAAGACTTACCTTGTGTTGAGTATAACAGTTCCGACCGGCTACTCGATGTCCTTGGCTTTGCCCTTGCTTGTTTCTCCTTCTTTAACTTCTCGGGCTTAATAGATAAATAAACTAGTTTAATCATCTTGCTATACATTTATAGTTCAATTACACATGCATATGTATATTTGTAGATTCGGCAACCCCTCTTACTAATTACTCATTTAGTCGTTTATACACATGATTAAAGGTAACATCATGAATGGGCATACTTATATATATATATATATATATATACATACCCGATTGTGCACAAAAAAATTTGACTCAACCTCACCTATGTACTCCCTTTGATGGCCGAATATGTATATATGTATAGTGTCATCTATAACATCATCTAAACACCTAAATTCTTCTAATGCACACTTGACCAACCTTTTTTTTTTTTTTCCAATCTAGCATAGCTTCACCTCCAACAAAATGACTAACATCTTCACTTTCATGCTAACATAACAAGCAACTTAGTTCATCCACACAACTAACATGTCAATAGCATCAAGGTATCTACTAATTTTTTTTGTCAAATCCCAACTCTCCAACAACCCCAAATCCCACCATGGGTTAGATAGAATTCAAACTAACAACCAACAATACACATGAATTTAAAGGAATAACTCCAACATACCTCAACTTGGATACTAGTATGGCCGACTTCTCCAAAGCTTTTTCTCTTTTCCTTTCACTTGGTTTTTCGGCTAAGAGGTAGCAAGGATGAACACCTTTTTTTTGTTCATTTTCCTATCATTAATCTTTATTTCCTCTATTTTAATATCTTACCAACATTAAATAATTATAACAACATGATCTTGGAAAGATGAAGCCATGCTTGGCTGGCCACTCAACTTAGTTTGGGGCATTTTGACATGCAAACCCAACTTTTCATAATTCCATACTATTTGGTCCTCACTTATTTACCTATCAGATTTTCTAAGTCTCTCAACTAAATCCTTTCGAGCAAGATTCACATTCCTAAGATAAAAATTGAATCACCAAATTTTTATACTAGTACTACCACACATATAAGGTACGCAAATAAAATTTTAACTAAATTTTATGACTTGGTTTTGTGGTCCCGAAACCACATCCCGACTAGGGTCAAATTAGGGCTGTTACAAATAAGTGGTAAGTGCTCATCACCTCAGATCTAGTCTTATTTTACAGTTTAGAAAAGCCAAAAAGTCCTTAAAATCTAGGGAGGCTGTCGATTTGGGCATAAGGCTTTAAGGGTCTTTAACCGATGATTTCTTTTGGTGATTAGTGTCTTCTAGAGGATTGATTGAAGGATTGGATCTTTGGAACAACTAGACTTAGATCTAGTCATCGGTTTTCGACAAAAAGGTAAGATTCTAAAGGCTTTAAGGGCATGGTTCGAATATGGGTTGCTGAATATTGGGATTGATTGTTGTGGGTTGCAAACTAAGAATTGTCATAATCAATTGTAGGACATCGTAAGGGATCTCAGTAGCAGTCATCACGAAATAGGTGTGTATCGAACACCCTCTCATAGTTCAATTCGGCAAAAGCTAAAATGCCAAAATTCTGGCATTTCGTGGGCTTGTGAATGTCCGAGTGCTCACAAGACGTTTAGAAATCATTAGATCTGAAATCAGAAAGTGGTAAGTTACTCGTGTGTGAAATTTCGTGCACTTCGGTAATTAGGCCTCGATAGGCTAAAATTGGGCCCAATGGGCTTACGGGCTCATACGGGCTAATAAATAAAAAAATAATAAAAATATATAATAGGAAATAAGTATGTTCTATTAGACTGTGGAATCGAAACTGCTTAAATCGGTAAACTGGTCATAAAACTTGAGTTAAATGGGCTTAAATGGCAAATGGACAATGTAGGGCCCATTAGGGGTTTTAGGGCCCAATGGCTAAAACTGTGAAATTGAGATAAATAAATTACTGCGATGAAAAATGGGCTAGTAAGGACCGTAACATTCATGAGAATCCTTAAAACTGATAAAATTATTGAAATACCTTTATAGGTGGAAAGTTTACAGTTTTACCCCTAGGAGCAAAATTACTAATATACCCCTAGGGTTAAGGTTGACCTGAATGCATGTTTGACTGTTACTATTTTTTGCATGCCATGTTATTATTATCTGATGCATGGGACTGGGTTATTGATGGAGGAAGTATTGAAAGTGGCTTGTCCATGTACTGGAGGCTTTGCCTCAACTTACTAATATCTGAGCACCTATCTTTAGAATCAGTAGAGTGTAGAAATTTGGGTGGGTTGAGTTATTCCCACATGGAGTGGAGGCGTGTGCGGGTGGAGTGTAGCGGTTGGTTATAGGTGAGTTAGACTTGCATACACGAATATGTCTCATTCTATTCGGAATGGGCACTGGGCCATCTTGTTATTGAAAAGGGCTAAGGCCCGGTTTATCGATGATCGAAAAGGGCTTGACCCGAGACCATGATTATCTGAATAGGGTTTAGCCCAATGGGCTTGAGCTGACTTGGGCTTTTGATGGGTTTTCTATACACACTGAGTTTTCCAAGCTCACCCCCTTTCTCTTCCATCCTTGCAAGTGAGCCCTAGTTGGTGAACTTGGAGTTGGGCAGGATTCAGAGTGGCCACGAAGATTAAATTTCTGGTTTTTAATTAAGTTTCAATTAGCTGCCTTTTCAATTCCGCATTTATTTTTGATGTTTTCTATTTTGGTTAAAGTTGTAATAAGGCCGCCCTATTATTGTTATTTTGGGTTTTTAAATTACTTAAATCGTTTTCTACTTGAGATTCACATCACTTAAATTGATTCCTTAAGATTGGTTAGCTCTAGGGCGCGTTTTATAAAAGTTACTTATTTCAAAATATCACGATAACTGAGCAAAGCTTCCGCAACGTAAATGTTTTCAAGGGAAAGAAATATTTTAAATAGACTTAAACTTAATTTGTTGTTCGTGGACAAGTAATGAGCTTAAAGTGTGGCAATGGATGTGTGCATGTCTAGGATTGGATCATAGAAGAGCTAGGTACTTAAGTAGTCTAATTGACTTACCTCCTCTTTTCTTGAATCCTACTTGGTGCGTATTATCCATTCACTTTAAGCCATAACAAAGAAGGTTTGATTTTTCGATACTTAACTGTTTTTAAAATAACATGTTTCTGCCACTACAAAGGTTTACAAGTTTAAACAGTAAAAGTTTCTAAACATCAAGAAGGGTTTTCAATGAAAACATGGTTTTCGAAAAACACCTCAATGTGACACATCGGATTCGACCGTAACATCTGGGCCGGGTTTGGGGTGTTACATTTAGTGGTATCAGAGCCAAGTTACAACAACTCGGCTGTGGATCGAGTCCAAAAAGGCTTTCGAAAATTTTTAATCCCAAGATGGGTATTTTTGGAAAAAATCTAATTTTCTGGAAAATTTTTGTTTTAAAGAGACTTTTTTTCAAATTTGTCTTCTTCAAAATACACATATTTTGAGAATTTGATTTTAAAGAGGTTAGATTCTTCTAAGTTTTCTGAACTCTGATGTGGCACACTGAATCCCCGGCACCAAGTTTGTAAGTACTTTTGCCTTAAATACTGTACTGTACTGTAGATAGGATTGAGACTTTACTATGATACTGTAGCTAGGTTGATACTGAAACCATAGAGATTGAGACAGTAGGAACTATGATCCCAAAAAGATTGAGACTGTAGCTAGGCTATGATTCTGTAAAGGACAAAAACTCTAAAATACTATCTCTGCATAAGACATATGAATAAATAGTAAAATTTTTTAGATATTGTAGTTATTTGATATGTGTACTGGTAATGTAGAGTATTGATATGGATTTTGAGGGTAAGCAAAGTCTGCCAACTTCAGGTAGCGGTAACTCGGAGCTTGGTACTGAGGCAGTGGCCGAGTTAGTAAGGAAAGTGGTAGAGGAAGTATTGGATACCAAAATTAAGGAAATTAGGGAAACACTTCAAGTAGGGTGCTTGGAGTGTAAGAAAAGGAAGGATCGTAGTTCTTAGAGAACAGAGCCTCGTTCTGTGAAACATGTTAAGACATGACCAAACTTTCTGACCTGCAAGAACTGCAACAGGCGTCATCAGAGTGAATGCCATAGGAAGAAAGGAGCATGCTTTAGATGCGGGTCACGGAAACATTGAGCTCAAGATTGCCAAGCTTATTCTAGTTAGGAGTGCGTGATGTTTGGGTATGAATTGTATACGTGTGCGATAAGGTGTTTATTTATTTCGGTAATTAGATGTTCTGGGTCGTATTAAAATTATTTAGATCAGGGTGCCTAGTGGTAGTGTAGTAGCATAGTGTTACACGATTATTTAGTTTTGGAAATTTTGAGGACGAAATTTCTTTAAGGAGGGTAAAGTTGTAACACCCTGAATTTGGGGCCTAGAAAAGTTGGGTTTTGAGTCTGAGATTCGGATAGAAGAAAACCTGAATAATTAAGAAGTTTTAAATATTATCGTTTAAGAAAAAATTTTGAATTAAATTACTACTAGAAAATTTTTTCTGTATTTATTATTACGGATATTTTAAATTTTATTAAATTTTAATTAGTATTATGAGATAAAATTATTATTATTAGAAAAATATTCTTTGTATGTATGTTTGAAAAATTTTATGAAAATTATTATTATTACTTATTGTATTATTGATATTTGAAATTTTTATTATTAGATATATTTATAAAAGTATTGTTGTTTTGATGTTCGAATATTGGAACTATGTTTAAATGTGTTAGTGGGCCTTTAGAAGGCCCAAGCCTAAGTTAAATACGGTAAAATATCAAGGTTGGATTTTAGGTGAATAGGAGACTTGGTTAAGTGGGCTTTTAAGAAGAACTTCGTAAATTACGACACAACTAAGGCCTTGGTAAAGTGGTGAGGTCACGCCACTAAGTTCCTAAAAAAAATGGCGTGTGGGAAGGAATTAAAGGTCCAGGGTTCAAGTTGCAAGATAGGCATATTGTTACTTCTTAATTTTAGGCATGTGCCGGGCATGTGATCACTTAAGTGAATTTCGGCAAGGGCCTTAGGGAGGTTGGGCCGACTGTTTTAGTTGATATTAGGGTTAGGTTCTTTTCTTTTTCTGTCTTGGAGAATTAGGGTTAGCCACCTAAAAGCTTTCACTTTCATTCATCCTCTCTGAGTTCTCACAAAAGCCGAAAACGCAAATTCCTTCTCCTTGGTGCCGATTTCTTCTCCTCTCTTCTTCTATTTTCTTTTTCTCCTTCTTCTCTTCTCTAGCCGAAACATTCCTACCATTCTACTCATCTCCTATATCAATCCCATCCTCCACAAAACCTCCATAGCCGATTGCCATAAAAGCCGAAATCCCGAAAACTCACTTCTTGTGCTGATTTCTCCAAGCCAAAATCCTTCAGTTATTTTTATTGTTTTTGATCAACTTTCATCTTCTCTAAACCCTTAGTATCTATCGGCAACATTACTTCAAAGTTATAGCCTCAAATTGTCATCTTCTTCGTCACTTAAAAAGTCGAAATACCATAGATTTAGGGACTTATAGCCGAAACTTCAGATCTCCAGGATTCGAGTTCTACTATCGTTTAGAGGATAGATCTACATCAGATTTTCATAGAAGTCAAAGAGGAATAAGTGGTAAGTGCTCATCACCTCAGATCTAGTCTTATTTTACAATTTAGAAAAGCCGAAGTCCCTAAAATTTAGGGAGGCTGTCGATTTGGGCATAGGGCTTTAGGGGTCTTTAACCGATGATTTCTTTTGGTGATTAGTGTCTTCTAGAGGTTTGATTGAAGGCTTGGATCTTTGGAACAACTAGACTTAGATCTAGTCATCGGTTTTCGGTAAAAAGGTAAGATTCTAAAGGCTTTAGGGGAATGGTTCAAATATGGGTTACTAAATATTGGGATTGGTTGTTGTAGGTTGCAAACTAAGAATTGTCATAATCAATTGTAGGACATCGTAAGGGATCTCAGTAGCAGTCGTCATGAAACAGGTGTGTATCGAACACCCTCTCATAGTTCAATTCGGCAAAAGCTGAAATGTCGAAATTCCGGCATTTTCTAGGCTTGTGAGTGTGCGAGTGCTCACAAGACGTTTAGAAATCATTAGATCTAAAATCGCAAAGTGGTAAGTTAGTCGTGTGTGAAATTTCGTGCACTTCGGTAATTGGGCCTCGATAGGCTAAAACTGGGCCCGATAGGCTTACGGGCTCATACGGGTTAATAAATAAAAAAGTAATAATAATATATAATAGGCAATAAGTATGTTCTGTTAGACTGTAGAATCGAAACTGCTTAAACTGGTAAACTGGTCATAAAACTTGAGTTAAATGGGCTTAAATGGCTAATGGACACTATAGGGCCCATTAGGGGTTTTAGGGCCCATTAGGGGTTTTAGGGCCCATTTTCTAAAATTGTGAAATTGAGATAAATAAATTACTGCGATGACAAATGGGCTAGTAAGGACTGTAACATTCATGAGAACCCTTAAAATTGATAAAATTACTGAAATACCTTTATAGGTGGAAAGTTTACAGTTTTACCCCTAGGAGCAAAATTATATATATACCCCTAGGGTTAAGGTTGACTTGAATGCATGTTTGATTGTTACTATTTACTGCATGCCATGTTATTATTATCTGATGCATGGGACTGGGTCATTGATGGAGGAAGTACTGAAAGTGGCTTGTCCACGTACTGGAGGCTTTGCCTCAACTTACTGATATCTGAGCACCTATGCTGCAATTGTAGAGTGTAGGGCTGGGTGGGTTGAGCTATTCCCCACGTGGAGTGGAGGGATGGTTTGGGTGGAGTGTAGCGGTTGGTTATAGGCTGGGATGGGCTTGCAGATACGAATATGTCTGTTCTGTTCTGGAATGGGCCTATGGGCCATACTGTTATCTGAAAAGGGGCTAAGGTCCAATTTATCGTATTCTGAAAAGGGCTTGACCCGATACCTGATTATCTGAATAGGGCTTAGGCCCAATGGGCTTAAACTGACTTGGGCTTTTAATAGGTTTTCTATACACACTGAGTTTTCCAAACTCACCCCCTTTCTCTTCCATCCTTGCAGGTGAGCCCTAGTTGGTGGACTTGGAGCTGGGCGGGATTCAGAGTGGCATGAAGATTAAATTTCTGGTTTTAAATAAGTTTCAATTAGTCGCCTTTTAAATTCCACATTTATTTTGATCTTTTCTATTTTGGTTAAAGTTGTAATAAGGCCGCCCTATTATTTTTATTTTGGGTTTTTAAATTACTTAAATCATTTTCAACTTGAGATTCACATCACTTAAATTGATTCCTTAAGATTGGTTAGCTCTAGGGCGCGTTTTATAAAAGTTACTTATTTTCAAAATATCACGATAACCGAGCAAAGCTTCCGCAACGTAAATGTTTCAAAGGAAATAAATATTTTAAATTGACTTAAACTTAATTTGTTTTTCGTGGACAAGTAATGAGCTTAAAGTGTGGCAATGGATATGTGCATGTCTAGGATTGGATCATGGAAGAGCTAGGTACTTAAGCAGTCTAATTGACTCACCTCCTCTTTTCTTGAATCCTACCTATTGCGCAGCTTCCATTCATTTTAATTTAAAATGAAAAAATTCTTTAGACACTAAGAAAGATTCTAGATAAAACATGACTTCTCTAGTAATGCTTCAATGTGACACGCCAGATTCGGTTGTAACGTCTAGGCCGAGTTTGGGGTGTTACAGAAACCTAATAAGGGAATCCACAGATTGAGTTAATGCAACAGTAGGGAGTTAATTAGAAAGAGATTTCAATTAATCAACCTAGGGTTAGACATTGCTAGTCTCGAGAGAGATAAAAATATAAATTAGGGATTTCTACGGATCAAGTCAAATGAATAAATCCTCTGATTCAGAGTCAAATAACAAGTAAAGTATAGGTGAATTTTTCCTTAGGTATTGTCTTAATCAATCAGTTTTCTCAAAAGTTTTTTCCCAATTTTCTTTCTGTGTATCCTTAGTTTAGTAATTAGTTTAGATAAACAAAATCCTTAATTGTTTAGGCTAGATAATAAAAAGAAAGTTAATACTAGTACTTTAAAGAAAGTTAATACTAGTACTTTTAGTTCCTTTGGGATTCGACAATCCAGTCTTGCTAAAACTATACTACTGTTCGACAGGTGTGCTTGCCTTTGTCGTGGTACTAGTTAGTTTTGAGAACGGTCAATTATAAATTTTTAAAACTTATCGCGACGAGCATATCAATAGGCAATAGGTCCTACTCTCTCGGTAACCACATAAAATCCTATAAAACAAGGACTCAACTTGCCTTTTCTACCAAATCTCAGGACCTTCCTCCACGGGGATACTTTCAAAAGTACCTTATCGCCGACTTGAAACTCAATTTCCTTTTGTTTCAAATCCGCGTAGGATTTTTGTCTATCCGAGGTGGCCTTCAAGCATTCATCAATCACTTCAACTTTCTCTTCAGTCTCTTTGATTAAATCGACCTTGTGAATTTGACTCTCTCTGAGCTCAGTCCAGTATAAGGGCGTTCGATACTGTCGCCCATACAAAGCCTCATAAGGTGTCATTTTCAGACTTGTCTGATAACTGTTGTTGTAGGCGAATTCAACCAATTTCTAGTACCTTTCCCAACTGCCTTGAAACTCAAGAACACAACACTGTAACACGTCTTCTAAAATCTAAATTAGTCTTTTCGACTGATCATCGATTTGTGGGTGAAATGTCGTGCTAAAACTCAACTTTGTTCCCAATGCCTCTTGTAACTTTTTCCAAAACCTCAAGGTAAATCTCGAGTCCCTGTTTGAAACAATCGACAAGGGTACCCCGTATAGTCTCACGATCTCGAAAACATACAATTCGTCCAGTCTCTTAAGGGAGTAGTCGATACGCACTGGTATAAAATGTGCCAACTTTGTTTGCCTATCCACAGCAACCCAAACAACATCCTTTTTCTTCGGGGTTACCGGCAAACCCATCACAAAATCCATAGTGATTTGATCCTACTTCCACTCGGGGACCATGATAGACTGAAGTAGACCCGAAGGTACTTAGTGTTCAGCCTTAACTTACTGACACACAAGACACTTGGAAACGAACTCTGAAATATCTCTTTTCATCCCCGACCACTAATACATTTTCTTCAGGTCATTGTACATTTTTACACTAACCGAGTGGACGGACAAACAACAACTATGTGCCTCTCGCAGAATCTTCTGAATAAGCTCATTGGCCTTGGGTACACAAACTCTATTTTTGAACATTAAATATCCATCAACACCAATACGAAACTCGAAATCATATTCCTTCTCACACTGAGTCATCTTAGCTTGTAACTCCTTATCATCTTTCTGAGCTTTACGGATCTCTTGTAGAAATGTCAGTCTAGCTCTCAACTCTTCTAGGACTGAACCATCGCTAGACATAGCCAACTGAGCATTCATGGCTATCAAGGCGAACAACGACTTTCTACTCAAGGTGTCAGCAACTACGTTCTCTTTTCTCGGGTGATAGTCAATTATTAGCTCATAATCCTTTATTAGCTCTAGCCACTTTTGTTGCCGTAGATTCAATTCCTTCTGCATCATTAAATACTTGAGACTTTTTTGGTCAGTGAATACTCAGCATTTCTCTCCATACAAATGGTGCCTCCAAATCTTCAATGTGAACACGATAGCGGCCAACTCTAGATTGTGCGTCAGGTAATTTTTCTCATGTGGCATTAGCTGTCTTGAGGCATAGGCTATAACCTTGCCTTCTTGCATAAACACGCACCCCAAACCATTCAAGGAGGCGTCACTATATATCACAAATTCCTTACCCGACTTCGATTGCACTAACACTAGGGCTTTGGTCAACAAAGCCTTTAATTGCGTGAAACTCTATTGGCACTTTTCTATCCATTCAAACTTGACATGTTTTTGCAGCAGTCTTATCATTAGGGTAGCTATCATAAAGAATTCGTTTACGAATCGGCTATAGTATCTGGCCAAACCTAGAAAGCTTCGGACCTCTGTCACATTCTTCGACGTTTTCTATTCAACGATAGCCGAGATTTTGCTTGGGTCAACTCTAATCCCGTCACCCTACACAATGTGTCTTAGAAATCCAATCTCCTTAAGCCAGAATTTGCTCTTACTGAACTTGGCATACAATTTTTTCTCTCTCAGGGTCTGTAATACAGACCTCAAATGCTTCACATGCTCACTCTCATCACGCGAGTAAATCAATATGTCTTCGATGAAGACAACCACGAACTTATCCAAATACGGCTGAAAAACGCAGTTCATCAAATCCAAAACATTACCGGGCAATAGTCAAACCAAAGGGCATGATGAGGAACTCATTATGCTCGTATCTTTTTCGAAACTCATTCTTCGGTACATCTTGTTCTTTCACCCTTAATTGGTAGTATCCTGACCTCATGTCATTCTTGGAAAATACAGTGGCTCCCTTTAACTGATCAAACAGGTCATCGATTATTGGCAAAGGATACTTGTTCTTCATTGTTTTCTTATTGAGCTGTCTATAGTCGATACATAACCTCATCGACCCATCTTTATTTTTCACAAAGAGTACCGGAGCACCCCACGGCGAAAAGCTCAATCTCGCAAAGCACTTGTCAGTTAACTTTTGTAGTTGAGCTTTTAACTCCTTTAACTTCGTAGGAGCCATCCTATACGGAGCAATCGCCATGGGAGCTGTACCGGGGACCAACTCGATTCAAAAGTTAACTTCCCTCACTGGAGGTAATCTGGGTAATTCCTCCGGAAGCACGTTTGTAAACTCACAAGCCACTGGAACCGATTCAATCTTCAACTGAGACATTTGATTATTTAGCACCAAAGCTACGTAAGATTCATATCCTTTTCTCAAATATTTCTTAGCAGTCAAAGATGACACTATTACAGGCAAATTATCTGACTCATCTAGTCCAACCCGAAGAAAAATTACGTCTTCACATTTTAATTCAATAACTTTTCTCCCACAATCGACTACAACACTATGAGAAGTCAGCCAATCCATCCCAAGGATTACATCAAATTCATTAAACGACAATAAAATCAAGTTAGCTAAAAACCAATGATCTCTAATTGTCAAAGGACAATTTATATATACTTGGTCCACTAGCACATGTCTGCCTAAAGGGTTGGACACTTTTACCAAAAACTCAGTGGACTCTACTATCATGTTCATATGAGGTATCAATGCCATACAAATATAAGAGTGGGTAGACCCCCGGTCAATTAAAGCAACAATAGATATTTCATGGATAGAAAAGGTACCTGTGGTCAAGTCAAGAGATTCTGCCTCTTCATGGGCATGAATAGCTTAAGTCATTGCAGGTGCTCTGCCCTTGGACCTCACTGCAATATCTATTGGTGCACCTCTACTAGCAGACCCACTTCTGGGGTTCTTTTGTTGTCTACCCCTCAAAGGAGCACTACTTGCCTTCGCTTCTTGCTTTTTCTCTCTCTCTCTTCCATTTCAGGATAGTCTCAGATGAAATGTTCTAATGATCCACACTTAAAATAGCCCCTTTCATTCCCTCGGCACTCGCTGAAGTGACGCCTACCATATTACGAACATTCTGGCCTATTCGGCAGAGCACTACCGACGCTCGTGACTAAAGTGGTCTGGGCTCTAGAAGTTGCATTCTGCCGATTCTTGTTTCTATTCGAAAACCCCACTGTGATCGGGCAGCGAATTCCTTCAATCTATTAGATGAGGACTGATATGATTTCCCCATCTGTCTTCTCTTCAAATCTCGTGACTCAATAGCTGTTTTCCTCCTCTTTTTTACCAGCTCTTCTGCCTTGTATGCTCTCTCGACGAGCACTACAAATTCTCTTAGTTCTAGGATGCCAACAAACATTCAGATATTTTCATTAAGATCATCCTTGAACCTCTTACACTGTAGACACACACTCCCGCGCATACTTACTGAGCCTCACAAATTCAAGCTCATATTCTGTCACCGACATTCGATCTTCCTTTAGCTCTAGGAATTCCTTCCTCTTTTGATTTATGAACCTTTGGTTAATATACTTTTTTCAAAATTCTTCCTAGAAGAATTCCCAAGTGATCCTCTCTCTCAGTACAACGGACACGAGAGTATTCTATCATTATAAGCCGAATCCCATAGGAGTGACACAGCGCACTTCACGCACTCTTCAGGGGTGCATAACAATTCATCAAATACCCTGATGGTATTCTCTAACCAAAACTCTACTTTCTCTAGATTGCCATCTAAGTTAGCTGGGAATTCCTCATCCCTTGCTTTCTAATCTTGTCGACCGGAGGCTTTTCCCTCCTGCTTAAGTCCGCGCCTTGCTGAGCTACCGGGGCATACTGAGAAATCGAAGGAGGTGGGGGAGGTGGAGTGTTCGAATTCATACGAACAAACTCCGTATACCAAGCATCCATCATTTGGAGATAGGCTTTTCTAGCCCCTCCACCATGGCCCATAGTCATGGGCTCACTTTCAACTAGAGCAGTCCCTTCGGAGGGAGCCGGCACGTTACTTTCCACGTCGTCCGCCGTGGCTATATCAGGATCCATTTACTATATATAAAAAAATATAGTTTATAATCATCAGAAGTCGTCACACTATCAATATACAGTTATGGCATGTATAGTTAGATGTTATTACCGGTACTTTCACTCTCTTTGATACTAATGTGATTGCTTTAATTGACCCTGGTTCTACTTACTCTTATATATGCGAAACCTTAGCATCCAAAGAAGACTTTACCTATTGAGTCTCTTGAGTTCGTAATTCGGTGTCAAATCCTTGGGTCGTTACATGCGTCTTTGGTCGACAAAGTGTGTAAGAAATGTCCCTAGTAATTCGAGGTTCTGTTTTCCGGCGGACTTGATGCTTTTGCCGTTCGATGAATTTGATGTTATTCTTGGGTTGGATTGGTTGACCGTGCATGATGCGGTTGTGAATTGCAAAAGCAAGACTATTGATTTGAGGTGCGCAAATAACGAGATGATCGAGTTGAGTCTACGGACTTAAAGGGTTGCCACCGTAATATCATCAATGTTGGCCCGAAATATGTAAAAAGGGTGCGAAGCATACCTTGCGTATGTACTTAATGATAAGGAGTTAGAAATAAAACCGAATCATGTCGGTGGTTTGTGAATACCCGGATGTTTTTCCCGAAGAATTACCGGGTTTGCCACCTGTTCGGGAGATAGAGTTTGGTATTGAGCTTGTACCTGGGACTACGCCGATTTCGATAGCTCCGTATCGTATGGCACCAACCGAGTTAAAAGAGTTGAAAGCTCAGTTGCAAGAATTGACGGATAAAGGTTTCGCTCGACCAAGTTTCTCACCTTGGGGTGCACCAGTATTGTTTGTGAAAAAGAAGGACGGAACCATGAGGTTGTGTATTGACTATCGTCAGCTGAATAAAGTGACGATAAAGAATAAAGATCCGTTACCACGTATTGATGATTTGTTTGATCAACTAAAGGGAGCCTCAGTGTTTTCAAAGATAGCTTTGAGATCGGGTTATTATCGATTCTTGGATTCGAGATTGAACGTACCCAAAACGCTTTAAGCGAGGTACAGTCACTACGAGTTCTTAGTGATGCCGTTCGGGCTCACTAATGCCCTCTTGTATTTATGGATTTGATGAATCGGATCTTCAGACAGTATTTGGACCGGTTCGTAGTTGTGTTCATTGATGACATCTTGGTCTATTCAAGAGATGAGACCGAACATGCTGAACACCTGAGATTAGTGTTGCAAATTTTACGGGATAAGCAGTTGTATGCTAAGTTCAGCAAGTGTGAGTTCTGGTTAAGGGAGGTTAGCTTCTTGGGTCATGTGGTATCTGCATCGGGTATTCGAGTCGACCCGAGCAAAATTTCAGCCATACTTAACTGGAAGCCTCCGAGAAATATTACTGAGGTTCGGAGCTTTTTGGGACTTGCCGGTTACTACCGACGGTTTGTGAAAGGTTTCTCGATGATAGCCACACCCATGACGAAGCTACTTCAAAAAGATGTTAAGTTCGAATGGACGGAAAAATGTCAGAAAAGTTTTGATCAACTGAAAACTTATTTGACGGAAGCTCCAATTTTAGTGCAGCCCGAATCAGGCAAAGAGTTTGTCATCTATAGTGACGCCTCCCTCCTTGGGTTAGGTTGCGTATTGATGCAAGAGGGTCGAGTTGTGGCCTATGCGTCGAGACAATTAAAGCCATATGAGAAGAATTATCCGACCCATGATCTCGAATTAGCTGCCATCGTATTCGCCTTGAAAATATGGCGACATTACTTATTTGGTGAGAAGTGCCATGTATTTTGGGATCACGAAAGTCTCAAATATTTGATGACTCAAAGAGACTTGAATCTACGACAAAGGCGTTGGCTTGAGTTGTTAAAAAATTATGAGCTGGTCATTGATTATCACCCGGGAAATGCTAATGTGGTTGCGGACGCCTTAAGCCGAAAATCACTGTTTGCTTTACGAGCGCTGAATGTACACTTGTCTATTCTACCCGACAATGTGTTAATAGCCGAATTAAAGGCCAAACCATTATTGACTCATCAAATTCGTGAAGCTCAGAAAGTTGACGATGAGTTGGTTGCAAAACGGGCTGAGTGTGTTCCGAACAAGGAATCGGAGTTTCAAATTGATGATGATGATTGTTTGAGGTTCAGAAGTCGTTTGTGTGTTCCAAGGAATTCAGAACTCATTTCGATGATTCTGAACGAAGCCCATTGTAGCCGAATGTCAATTCACCCGGGGAGTACGAAGATGTACAACGATTTGAAACGTCGGTTTTGGTGGCATGGTATGAAACGAGACATCTCGACTTTGTTTGAGATGTTTAATATGTCAACAAGTGAAAACGGAACATCAAGTGCCTTCAGGGTTACTTCAGCCGATCACGATACCCGAGTGGAAATGGGATCGAGTCACAATAGACTTTGTGTCCGGACTGCCATTGTCAGCAAGTAAGAAGGATGCGATTTGGGTTGTTGTTGATAGACCGACTAAGTCGGCTCACTTTATCCCCGCGCGTCACGGATTTTTCATTGGATAAACTAGCTGAATTGTACGTTTCTCAGATTGTGAGATTACACGGGGTACCGATTTCTGTTGTGTCGGATAGAGATTTGAGATTCACCTCGCGATTTTGGAAGAAATTGCAAGAACCTTTGGGTACCAAGTTGCATTTCAGCACCGCCTTTCACCCCCAAATCGATGGTCAATCCGAGCGGATAATTCAGATACTTGAGGATATGTTGATATGTTGCATCCTCAAGTTCAGTGGTTCATGGGAACGGTATTTACCTTTGATTGAATTCGCTTACAACAATAGTTTTCAATCAAGTATTAAGATGGCGCCTTACGAGGCCTTGTACGGGCGTAAATGCCGTACACCATTGTTTTGGACCGAGCTCGGTGAAAGCAAAATTTTCGGAGTGGATTTGATTAAAGATGCTGAACAGAAAGTAAAAGTAATCCGTGAAAATCTGGAAATAGCCTCCGATCATCAGAAGTCATACGCGGATCTGAAACGAAAAGACATTGAGTATCAGGAGGGAGATAAAGTGTTTCTTAAAGTTTCGCCTTGGAAAAAGATACTCAGATTTGGCCGTAAAGGCAAATTGAGTCCGAGGTTCATCGGGCCATATGAGATATCCGAACGAGTCGGTCCAGTTGCGTATCGTTTGATTTTGCCCCCTGAACTCGAAAAGATTCACGACGTCTTCCATGTTTCGATGCTTCGATGCTATAGATCTGATCCATCGCACATAATTAGTCCATCGAGGTCAAGTTCAAGTCGATATGAGTTATGAAGAAGAACCGATTCGTATCCTAGCTCGTGAAGTGAAGGAGTTGCGAAACAAAAGGGTTCCGTTAGTAAAAGTGTTATGGCTCAAACACGGGATGGAAGAAGCTACTTGGGAACCGAGAACTCTATGAAAGAGCGTTACCCAAACCTATTTACGGTAAGATTTTCGGGACGAAAATTTCGAAGTGGGGAGAGTTGTGACACCAAAATTGACCCTAGTCGGGAAGTGGTTTCGGGACCGCTAAACCGAGTCACCGAAATGTTTGAACGTAATATTTATTGTCTAGAATATGTATTTATGAATGTGTGAAAATTTCAAGCTTCGATTTAGTCGATTGCGTGTGAATTCAGTTATTAGGACTTGTGTGACACTTTTGAAATGTGATAGGCTAATCTATAAGGACCTAATAGTGCATGTAATCAAAAGGGAGGACTTGCATGTCAAATTTCCCCCCCCATTAGCTAGTGGCCGGCCATGACAAGGGATTATGGGAAAAACATGTCATGAAACATGTTGTGTAAGTGTTTTATGTTGGAATAAATAAAATAAGGTGTATGGGTAATAAAAAAATGAAAAAAAAATGTGTGTGTGAAGGCTTCTCCCCCTCCCCATTGCCGTGAGTTGAAGAAAAGAGAAAAAAATTTGTTCATCCTTTCATTCTCTCTTGGCGAAAATTCTAAGGAAAAGGAGGAGTTTTTGCTTCATGTTTGGTTTGGAAGAGGATTAGGAAGAGGTTTGGCTATACTTGTATCAAGATTAAGGTATGTTTGAGGTTGTGCCATGAGATTCATGCATGTTTTTAGTTGCTAGCTTGATGTTCTTATTAGCCCATGGCTCAAATCTTTGCTATGTCATGGGAATGATGTTCGGCCAAGGTGGATTTTGTGTTAATGCCATTGCATGCTAAATATGAAGCTTGTTGATGATATATGTGATGGTGGGTTGATGACCCTTGGATTTTCTTTTAGCATTTTTGAGTGAGACATTAAGTTCTTTGTTTAACCATGACCAAAATTGAAACGGTATGGTGTTGTGGTGTATTCTGCCATGGTATATCCATAAGTATGATTTATGCATGTTGCATGGTAGGTAAGATTTGAGCTTTGGATATATGTTTATATTTTGTTATAAGCAACTTGAGATTCGGCCCTTGCACCTACATGTATATATGTTTGCACATGATGTATTGGTATGACATATATACTATCTCAAGGTATATATTTACATATGATGATGTTTCGGTTATGGAGTAAATGATAGATGTGTATTGAGCTACAATATGTAATGCATTAGTTAGTAAAATGTATGCCATTCATGTGTGGTATTAAACATGTAATTAGCCTCAACATCAACATGCATATTCGCCACATGATTGAGTACATAGGTTGATGTGTTGTTCGCCATAAGTAAGCATGTTGAAGGCTTTATCTTGACTTAGAAAATTCGCTAAGGAGAGTACTAACTAATGTGTTGAGCTTGATTCATGATATCCGTACATATGTGACTTTAATGTCTAATGAATATATGTGGGCTAAGTACCTTGAATTCTCTTCGATGCTCAAATGATTAAATCAACTTATTTGTTAAATTAAGCTCAAGAGCAAAGGGGAGCTAAATCCGATAAAGGAAAGGAAAAAGTGGTCGAATAGCCATCGGAATCATTCGACAACATCCGAGGTAAGTTCTTGAGTAATAGAGCTTAAATTATGATTTGATTAGATCATGTCTCAAGTAAATCAAATCGTGCTCTTTGTGTATGGATATTGAACCGAAATGTGCAAGAGTGATAAGTGTATTGTATTTGAGTTTTGCTAATGAAAATGAAATACGAATGTGTCATGATTTAGTGTTAAATGTGCATGTTTATTCGAATGGTGTCCGGGCTAAGTCCCGAAGGCTTTTGTGCTAAGTGACTAAATTCGGGTTAAGTCCCGAAGGCATTGGTGTGAGTTACTAAAACCGGGTTAAGTCCCGAAGGCATTCGTGCGAGTCACTAAATCCGGGTTAAGTCCCGAAGGCATTTGTGCGAATCACTATAACCGGGCTACGTCCCGAAGACAATCGAGCCAGTCGCTATATCCGGTTAAATTCCGAAGGTACGTGATTCGGGAATGAGCAATCTTGCTGTAAAAATTTCAGTTAATACGCTTGCAAAAATTGCAGCAACGAGGTATGTTCGTATGTGCTTGAATTAGTTGAACCCTTACAAGTAAGTATTCGCTTAGTTGATAAACGAGCTACCGGCCTTTGGCTAAGTTGATCTTTTGTGTATGAACATAAGGGTTGGTAATGTGAAGTAAGTATGATATTGAGAATGTGTGCATATGAAATTATCTGTTTAGCTATATGAATGCTATGCTTTTGTTGTGCTGGAATCCCTTGCTCAAAACTTACTAAGCATAAATTGCTTACTCCGTTTCATTGTTCTCTGTTTTATAGATTTTGGCTCGTCAGCTATCGGACTCGGGATTTTTTGAAGTCGAAGTCTCCCACACTATCAAAGCCCCCTTTTGGTACAAATTTTGGTTGAACTTTGAAATGGCATGTATAGGACTACTCTTTCGTTTGTTGGTCATAGACCCTTTGATTTTGTATAAATTGGGTAGCCATGCGAAAATGGCTTATATACACTTTGGCATGGTATCATAATCATTTTGTATGTTGTTCATTAAGAGATGTGGAAATTTTTGGAATCGATTAGCCCTTGGAATGGTTAACCGCGATCATCTTTTGTGCCATGTATGCTAAAAGGGCTAGTTGAAACAAGGAAATTATGAAGTAGGTAAAATCTACCTTAAAGACAGAGGTTCACAGCTGCAGTGATGTGAATGTGAAAAATCACTAAAAATAGTAGGGATGGAATTAAATAGTGATTAAATTATGTAAATGAACCTTGGTGAATCTACTTTCATATGGAAGAAACGAAACGGTCATATGAGTTATATGTTAAGAGATATTTAAGTTTTCATGGGACAGGGCCAGAACGGTTTCTGGATTCTCTGTTCCGAATTTGGAAATTCATTGTAAATTAACCAGAGATAATTAGGAGTCATGCCATATATTTATAGATTCCTATTTGAGTCTAGTTTCTATAGAAATAAACGGCATCAGTATTGAAGCCCTGTACAGGGAGATATTCAAGTTGTAACGCGCGAAGGTCAGTATAGTTGACCCCTATAACATATGAGACTTTAACTAATAAACTGTACTAATTGACTCGACCAAAAATTCTAGAAATGAATCTGTAGATGGACATATGAGTCTAATTTCAGGGAAAAATTACGAAACTGATTTTTGAGTTTTGAAACTCAAGATATGATTTTTAAGGCGACAGTGATGCAGTAACCAGCTTGCCTAGAAATTTTTTTTTTATGGACTGTGAAAACAATTAAGTCTGTGTGCACCTTGTGTTCGACTCCGGTAACGGACTCGGGTACGGGGTGTTACAGGCCTCTTCTATCGAATGCCCATGTTTTGGGAATTCGACTCACCACACGTGTGAGCGTACACTCGTGAAGTGTCAACAGTCGAACATTTTCACTTTTTCCGATCTATTGCTAAAGACAGTGTGATTACACACCTATTGTGAAATGTGTGACCAACCCAAGCGCTCCTCAAACCTACATTCAATCATGATGTTCCGTTAATCATTCGATTCTAGAGTTAATCACCCTTACTATTCCCCAACCTGAAATAACACCCAAAACTTGCCTTGATTGCGAAAGTGAGATTAGCTTTGAATGAACCGTTTGACGAAGGCTGAATACAAAATCCTTGACTAATCTGCATATAATAGAATTCCATTAACCTATATCGACATCGATCACATAAAGATTGAACCAATATAATCACCTACCGAGAACATGAAATAAGTTGTGAGAAAAAGGACAGTCGACCCTATTCCCGAAGTGAGAATCCAAAACAATAGAGGCAAGCTTCAGTATCAACATGAACCTAGCCATAGACGACAATAAAGGAGGTGTTAAGGAGATTTCTACATCAAGAAAAGAAAAGAACAGTGAGGAAACAAACACCTACCAATCGCTCTAATAATCAGTTGCAAAAGCCGAAAGCAGAGATAGGGAAAAAAGGGTAATATCACTACTGCCACAATATCAAATGGTGAAAAGACTACAAGAGGAGGGAAGAGAAAAGAATAAGTATTCCGCAAAGGATCAATAGAAGGGAAAGATGGTAAGAGAAATGATTAGTAGAAGAAAGAGGTATAGAAAAAAAAGAGAATAAGGTTATTTGGTCACCAACAACGAGAAGAGGGAAAGGAAGATGGAGAAGTCAGCCCCAAAAGTAAAATCAAGAGACACAATTGTCAAATCCCAAAAGTGCAAATAGTGAGAGAGCTAATTGGTAACAATCGATGAGCAAACACAAAACCTGAAAAAAAACCCCAACACTATTTGGAAAAGAGAGAAAAGAAAAAAAATCAAAAAACGATGGCTCTTGAGCACAACCCTTAGCCGAACTTCCTGACAGCCACAATCCCCATTCGGCACACCACCTCTTCACTCCCCAACTCCCCATAAATCTCCTAAAATCTCTCCACACATCACTTAACCAGATCACTATCCAAATCCCTCCATTATCTCCAAGATTCTCTCTCACAACCACCCATTCAAACTCATTCAAACACTCCAATTTCGGTCAACCTAGGACATTCCCACGGGACAGCAGCAAAAAGGTCATCTTTGTGTACAACATGACTCAAACTCAAGACACCCAAGATCATCCACACGCCCTTTGCCACTAGACTTAGCAAGCTTCTTATGCCACACTTTTCCCAACTTAATTTAAAAGACCAACTAACTGGAAGCAGGTTTAACTCAACAAAAACCAAAATTTTGTATAAGACAAGGCTTGAACTCAGGACCTTTCTAGCACCTCTCAGGACACTCAACCATTAGGAAAGGCACATGTTTAAGCAACACAACATACAAAAAATAAAGATCTAATATATTTTTGAGGCGTTACAATTTTGGTGAGTTTTACTTCTCTGAAATTTCGTCCAAAGACTTAGCTTGGCTTTTATTTTAGTTAGTGGAGTCAATATTTGTCTTTTCCAAACTTATCACTCAAATCCAAGTGTGGCGTTCAAAACAACTTATACCTTTGGTTCTTACCTTTGCTAGGTAATGAGTCAAGGTCCCCTTCTTCCTTCATTTGAACCACCTTAAGCCATATAAGTCCCAGGTCAACACTCTCCTTAGTGTTGGTTAGTTCTTGCTGCTTAAGTTTGATTTCCATTCCACCTATCTATCAACTTATCTATTTTAATTTCTTTGTTAACTGAGCCAAATCAACTTATACTTAGCTAATTTTGAACCTATTTCCATCACCTATTTTCATATTTAAACAAACACCTTCATAGCTTGTAAATTGGAACGATACTTCTATGTTCGACGATTAGGCACAACTACGACTCAACTCATTGTTCCAAGGCGAGATCGTATAATTTGGTATCAGAGCTTGCAAAAATGAGAAGTACGAACGTTCTAGTCATCCCGAAATAGGTATGTAAAAAAATCGAAAAAAGTTTGAAAAAATTTATTATTATTTCATGTATTACAAGTGCTTTGTAGTTATATATATTGAAAACAAATTTGAATTTTTTTTTGAAAAAAGTGATTGAAAGTTTGTGCACGTCTTTTTGTAATCCCGATCAAGTAAGTTCATTCCTACTAACATCATCTACCTTCACGCCATACTAAAAGGCAACTTGTTTTTCTTTTAGCCTACCCTACACCTTTTCATCAATCCTTTGTAACCATTTGAAGCTGACCCCTGGACTACGATAAAGCCTAAACAAGTCTTTTTACGAAATCACGAGAGAAAAAGTGAGTGGAAAAAGGCACGAGTGAGTGAGAAAAATAGAGGGAAAAAATGCTAATTAACGAGTGTAAACACGAGCATAAGTGCCACTACCACTTTTCATTTTGAGTGAAACGTGAGGCTTGTGGTGAGGTTTATAATTTTTTTCCATGTCAAGAAGTCCAGAACAAAACATGGCGAAAACAGCCGAACGACAACCAGTTCAAAATGTGCCAGATTTAAATCTCCAGCCTTATTGCGCGAAGTGGAACGTTTATTATATCGGTAGCTTTAGCCTATCTAAGAAAGGCTTGATAAGTCGAGAAGAAAGCCCAATAGGGGAGGTCACCCCAAATTCCACCAAGGAACCGAGGTCGGCATCGAGTTCACGAAGACGAGTTGTTCGACCCTAGTGACACTGAGAGTGACCAAGGGTCCAACCTAAGTGATCGGCGGAGGGGGCAAAGAAACCGTGGCCAAAGAGAACGTGGGCAGACTGATGACGAGCTTTAAAAATATTAAACTGTCAATTCCACTATTTCAAGGCTGATGGGACCTGGAAGCCTATCTTTAGTGGGAGAAAAAGATAGAATTGGTGTTTGAGTGCCACAATTTCTCCAAAACCAAAAAGGTTAAGTTGGCAGCGGTTGAATTCTCTGACTACGCAATGATTTGGTAGGATCAATTAACCGTGAGCTGTAGAAGGAATGGAGAACCATCAATACATACATGGGCTAAAATAAAGGCGGTGATGCGTCAGAGGTTCATTCTATCTTATTACCATCGTGAGCTTTATCAAAAGCTCCAAAACCTTACCCAAGGTTCAAAGAGCGTGGAGGATTATTACAAAGAAATAGAGATCGCAATGATAAGAGCAGATGTGCAAGAAGATGGTGAAGCAACCATGGTACGCTTCTTGGTCGATCCTAACCAAGACGTTGCCCATATTGTGGTGTTGCAACACTACGTTGATGTGGTGGGCATGGTGCATATGGCCATCAAAGTTGAGAAGCAACTAAAGCGTAAAGGTGTTGTTCGAGGCTTTTCTACTGCGAACACCTCTAAGCGGGCCCAAGGTTCTAGTAAGAATATTTCATCGAGCCAAGCCAAAGAGCCAACGATGCCAGCAAAGTCGACTAAGCCCATGGCCAAATCAAGTAAAGGCAAGGCTGCAAAGCTTTCCCAACCGAACTTCAAGTGACTCGGGAAGGGACATATCGCGAGTTAATTTCGAAACCATAATTCTATGGTAGTCTGAGCTAATGGTGAAATTGAATCGAGGGAAAAGAATGAAGTAGAGCCTAAGGAACCTACCGACGAAGAAGTGAAAGACATGGAATATACGGTCGAAGGTGAAATGCTCGTCAAAAGAAGTTTGAGTTTACAAAGTACCGGAAGTGAGCCGCAATGGGAAAACTTGTTCCAAATACGTTTCCATGTGCAAGGCAAAGCTTGTAGCTTGGTCGTTGATGGAGGGAATTGCACAAATGTGGCCAGCACTTTCATGGTGGAGAAGTTGGGGCTATCGACCATCAAGCACCCAAGTCCATACAAGTTACAATAGCTTAACGAAGTCGTTGAGTTGAAGGTGACCAAGCAAACCCTAGTCGTATTTTCAATCGGGAAATACCATGATGAAGTTCTATGCGACATGCTACCTATGCATGCGAGAGATTTGCTTTTGGGAAGACCGTGGAAGTTTGATCAGAGGTTCAAACATGATGGTTTCGCGAATCGATATACTGTTGAACACCATGGTAAAAGTGTAACCTTGGTACCTTTATCGCCAAAGCAAGTGTTTAAGGACCAGCAATGTGACACCCCTAATGTGACCCTAGTCGGAAAGTGGTTTCGGGACCACAAAACCGGGTCACAAAAATAATTAGATGTTATATTCTGTGCTTATTATATGTGGGATTTGTATGTGTGAATATTTCGTGCCTTGATTTTATCAATTAGGTGCTAATTTATAAGAAAGGACCCATGTGATAGGACTTGAAAATGTGATAGGTGAAATTTAAAGTGGCCAAATAATGCATGAATTATTGACATGAGGGACTTGCATGTCAAATTAGCCAAAATCTAAATGGTGGCCGGCCATGCTATGGGGTAAGGCATATTGTAGACATATTATGTTAAAAGGTGTGGGAAGAATAATAAATAAAGAAGGGAGTGGGAGGAGAAACCAAAGTTGTCTCCCCCTTGCCGTGAATGGAAGAAAGAAAGACTCAACTTTCATTTTCTATCTTGCTTCCTTGTCTCTTGCAAAGGAAGCTAGAGAAGATAGGCCATTGCATGTAGTGGAAAACCATGGAATTTGTTTGCTTCTAAGTTGAAATTTTCAAGTAGAAGGCTAAAAGAGGAAATCGGTTCTCTTTGGCGAATTGAAAAGAGAAGAAGGAGGATGGTGCTCATCTTCTTCTCATGCCACTCTCTAACCAAAACAAAGATGAAAGGAAGGAAAACTTACCTAGAGCAATTCGGCCTTCATCTTTAGCTATTAGGAGGTAAGCTTTGAATTTGTTGATTTGGCTTTATAATATGCTAAGTTAAGTTGTGGATGCACTCTTGGTAATGTCAAGAAAGTTGAGATTTCTTATGGTGATTTGAGCATAATGCCAATGTTTGTGTTTATTGTTTGTGTTTTCAACTATTTTGGAGATATGTTTATGGTAAATATGCTTGTGGTGTTTGGTTTTGTGATTTGGTAATGAGAAATGCTAGGTATAATATACAATCGGTATTATGGTTAGTTCATTTTGGAGAAAAAAATTAGATAATGGGATGGATTAAGTGTGAGTGATTCTATTATTCGCTTGACTAAATAGGTGAGGTAATGAGTTTGACATATTGATATGTTTTGTATTTGTGATAGTTATTAGTAGCTTTGGTAAAGGAGTAATGTTCATTAAATGTATATTTGGCTATGATGGTGAGTTGTTTTAAAAGTGTTTTATGGCATGATTTATGTGATGGAAATAATAGATAATATGTACGTGAGCATTCGGCTATTGTTTTAGGTTCAAGTTGACGAGTATGAAAAATTAGTCTTATATGCATAAGTAGTTAGCAAAGTGGTTAAGCTACCGAATTTAATTATTAAATGAGTTCTAAGCTTGCTGAATTTTGAGATGTGATTGGGAGTGAATTTGACATGAGCATATTTTGTTAATGATATATTGATAAATGTTGAGTTATGATACCATGAAATGAACTTAATTATCAAATTGCGAATCGTTTATAATTAAGTAAGGTTAATAATAGAGCAATGAGTGGCTAGTAGAATCTAGTAGTCTTCTTGTTATATTCGGCCATGAGTTTGTATAATTGGTTGGTAATAGATTAAATTTGTTTATGCAAGCTCAAGAGCTTAGGGAGTCTAATTCGGAAAAAGAGAACAAGCTACCTAACCGAATAGTCGATTTGTAACCGTTCGGCAATTCCCGAGGTAAGTTATTAAGTATATGAGTTTGATTCCTTTGTAAGTTTTAAGTGATTAAACGTTGAGTAAATTCAATCATAATAGGACATAATGAGTTGATTTAATAAGATATGATGTGGCCATGATATGTCTTAAACCCAAATGGTAAGTTCATAAGTGTTTGGACTTGGAAATTTAAGAGCAAATTGTGATAATTTGCTTGAACAGTAGCAGTAATGTGATTTTAGAAAATCACTATAAATTGTCGGTGTGGAATTATAGGCTGAGTAAAATATGTAATCAAAGCTTAGTTGGTCTAGTTTCTTATAAAAGAGACTGTGGAAGCAAAGAAATTTTCTATAAAGAGATATTTAAAGTTGTGCGAGACAGTGTCGGATTGACTCCGAAATTCCCTGATTTGTTTTTGGAAAATCATTATAATTTGTACAAAAATGTTTATAAGATAAGATTTATATGCTTAGACTCCTTAATGAGTCTAGTTTCAAATGGAATCAAATAGAACACATTATGAATTCTGTACAATGAAAAATTCGATTCATAGCGAAGAGTGGTCAGATTAGTCAAACAGTGAAACAGGGGAAACTTTAAGAAAAATCTGGTATTGATTGGCCAAACCTAAAATTCTGAAAATTTTACGGGTGAAAGATACATGAGTCTACATTCGGGGAAAATTGACGGCAATTGATTTTGAGTTTTGTAGCTCCAGTTATAAACAACTTAATGACTGTTGGTCAGAAAAACTGCTTATAGTGAATATGTGATTTTGTTGTAAACTTTGATGAAACTATTTGAGTTGCTTATAAGCTATTGCTGCAATTGATGTACAAGAAAATATGAAATATGTATGATATACATATATGTGTGATAAGGCCTAATGGCCGATGTGGTGAATGTGAAAGTGTACGATATGTGATGAGGCCTAATGGCCGATGTGGTGAATGTGAAAGTGTATGTATATGTGATGAGGCCTAATGGCCAATGTAAAATATATGTGTGATATGCATATGTGGTAAAGCCGAATGGCTAATGTGAATGTTGTAACATGTGATTAAATGTACATGAAACTTGAATATGTTCCGGCGAGACCCGATGACTACGTGTGGAGATTATGACCGGTAAGACCCGATGACTACGTGTGGAGATTATGACCGGTAAGACTTCTTTTATAAGAATTGCTTATAAAAATACGCAATGCGAAAGGTCAAACAGGTATGTACTCCAAGTTTATATGTGAGCTTGATTTAAACCAAACCATAAGGTAGTTATGTGATGTATACGAGAGCAATCTATGAGACTATTCCTATGATTATGATGAGATGTGCATATTTGGGTAAAGGGGTGGTATGCAGAAGGAAGAGTGAAATAAAAATACGAACAACTATGTTATAACTTGATTGTTATCTGTTGGCACTGCTTGAAACTTACTAAGCATTGTAATGCTTACTCCGTGTACTTTGTTTCCTCTGTTTTATAGATCTCAATTGGAAGCTACAGGCTCGGGGATCGTCAAGAACTAGTCACACTATCACTATCCACTGTTTGGTACTGCTATGTTTTGGAATATCTTATGGCATGTATAGAATAGACTAGTAGCGATGGGGATATTCGGTTAATGTATATAAGCCATGCGAAAATGGCTTTAAGTATACTTTGATCATAGCACTGTAATCATTTTGTATGTCGTCCATCAAGAAGTATGGAAATGTTGGTAACGGTTAGTCATGGGAATGGTTATTCATGATCATTTTTGGTATATGTATGACAAACTCTAGTTGATCCATGGAGGATCATGAAATAGGTAAAGTTTACCTCAAAATAAATGCTGGCAGCAGCAGTGATGTGAATGTGAAAATCTCTAAAAATAGTAAGAATGGAATTAAATAGCGAATAAATTATGCAAATGAACCTTGATGAATATACTTTCATATGGAAGAAACGAAACGGTCATATGAGTTGTATGTTAAGAGATATTTAGGTTTTCGTGAAACAGGGCCAGAACGGTTTCTGGATTCTCTGTTCCGAATTTGGAAATTCATTGTAAATTAACCAGAGATAATTAGGAGTCATGCCATATATGTATAGATTCCTCTTTGAGTCTAGTTTCTATAGAAACAAACAGCATCAGTATTGAAGCCCTGTACAGGGAGATATCCAAATCGTAACGCATGAAGGTCAGTGTAGTCGCACCCTGTAACAGGGGAGGCTTTAACTAATAAACTGCACTAATTGGCCCGACCAAAAATTCTAGAAAAAAATCTGTAGATGGATATATGAGTCTAGTTTCGGGGAAAAATTATGAATCTGATTTTTGAGTTGTGGAACTCAAGATATGATTTTTTTAAAGTGACAGATACGCAGTTAGCCAACTGCCTGGAAATTTTTTTTTAAAATGGACTGTGAAAGTGAATGGTTTAAGCCGTTAACCCCTCGTGTCCGACTCCGGCAGCGGACTCGGGTACGGGGTGTTACAAGCAAAAGTTGAAAATTTCTATGGAGCAAATGAGATAAAAAGAAAAGAGTAAAAATGCAAAGGAAAAGAAAGATGAAAAATCGAGAGGAAAGATCAGAGATTGTGAGGAAAACATGAGTAGAGGAAAAGAGAAAGAAATTAAGAATGAAACAAGTGAAAAGGAGAAGAGTATTTTGACTAACGAATGTGCGAGTTGTCTCTATTTTTTTCCTTCTATTCAGTTTTCCAAAGGTTTGAGTGGTGAGACTCAACTTCGATACCTCCCGAAGGAGAGACTGTTCACGTTGATTAATAAAGATCAGATCGTGGAAGATCTTAGTCCACTTGTGTCTAAAGGTAAGCAAGGTAAGTATTCTAAACCGTTTCAGTATCCACCAACACACTTGAATGATTGTGATCTTATTGATGATATGGTTATTTGTCATTCTTTGACTAATGATGATGCATCCATTTTAAAAGATGACAAGGAGAGTAACTCTAATGAAAATTGTGTTGTTCATGAGTATGTTGGTGAAATAAGTTTAAATCAATCCAAACAAATGTCGATCTTGTGTGATAAAAAGTTTACTGTAAAATTCCTTATTCGATTGTTTGTGAAGGTGGTGTGTGACAGCCTTAAAACGACCCTAGTCGGAATGTGGTTTCGGGACCACAAAACCGAGGCATAAAAATAATTTGATATTTATTTTGATGCCTATAATATGTGTTAACTCATGTGTGACATTTTGATGCTTTAATTTAGAGTTATAAATGTGAATTTCACTAGAAAGGACCTAGTAGAAAACTTTGAAAGTATGATGGGGAAATGTATGATGACTAATTAAAGCATGCATGCAAAACAATGGCCTTGCATGTCAAATACCCCCTTTTTACAAGTGATGGCCGGCCATGACAAGGAGTATGGGCTAAACATGTCATGAAACATGTTTTGTTGGTGCATTAGGGAAACAATAAACAAATAAGCATGGGTAGTAAAGAAAGAAAAAAAATGTGTGTGTGAGTGAAACCCCCCATTGCCGTACATGGAAGAAAAGAAAAGAAAAAATTTTGCTCATCCATTTCATTCTCTCTTGACCAAAAATACTAGAGGGAAGGAGGAATTTTGCTTCATGCTTGGGTTGGAAGAGGATTAGGAAGAGGTTTGGCTATATTTGCATCAAGATTAAGGTATGTTTGATGTTGTGCCATGAGATTCATGCATGTTTTGGTTGCTAACTTGATGTTCTTATTAGCCCATGGTTCAAATCTTTGTTATATCATGGGGATGGTATTTGGCCAAGGTGGATTTTGAGTTAATGCCATTGCATGTTAAATATGAAGCTTGATGATGATACATGTGATGGTGGATTGAGGACTCTTAGATTTTCTTTGAGCATTTTTGAATGATATACTAAGTTCTTTGTGTAATCGTGACCAAAATTATGGTGTTGTGATGTATTCGGCCATGGTACATCCCCAAGTGTGATTTATGCTCTTTGCATGGAGAGTAAGATTTGTGTTTCAAAATCATGTTCATGTTTAGTTACAATCAACTTGAGATTCGGCTCTAGCATACATATATGTATATATGTTTGAGCATGATGTATTGGTATGACGTATATACTATCTTAAGGTATATACTTACTTATGATGATGTTTTGGTTATGAAGGAAATGATAGATGTGTATTGAGTTACAATATGGAAAGGTATTAGTTAGTAATGTATGCTGTTTTGTGTGGTAATAAGTGCATAAATGGTCTCAACATGGACATGCATATTCGCCACATGAAGGGAAATTGGTGAGCATGTATTCGGTTAGAGGCAACCATATTGAAGCCTTATCTTGGCTTAGATTGTTGACTAAATGGGTAATAAGTGAGGATGGTTGCGAATATACAAACATACATATGCATGTGTAATTGAATTAAGAATGTTTAGCAAGATGGTTAAACTAGTTGATTTATTGATTAAGCTCAAGGAGTTAAAGAAGGAGAATCAAGCAAGGAAAGGCGAAGGTCATCGAGTAGCCGACTTGGACTATTTTACCCAACACAAGGTAAGTCATTAAGCATATATTTGATATTGCTTAAATGATTGTAATATCTATGCAATTGTGTTTAATGAGATGAAATATATACAAATGTATGTGTATGAAAAGATGATAATGTTGAATGTAAAAGAGATAGTGAAATGTGTAGGAAGCTTGCTTCGGCACTAAGTGTGCGAGAAATAGATGTGTACGGTGACGAGATTGGCATTGAGTGTGCGAGCTTGTAATGTACGGCACTAAGTGTGCGAGTTTGGACTATATGGCACTATGTGTGCGGGCTTGAATCATATGGCACTAAGTGTGCGTGATTGAGTATTAAGCACTATGTGTGCGAACTCTACACATATCTCCGATTAAACATTTATATGGAGGCGTGACTTTATCGAGATGAGTATGGACAGCGGAAAGAGTAAGTACCTTGAGTTCATGGCTAATAGATGCTATGTTCATGCTCGGGGTGGAGTTGGTAAGATTTAAATCTATGTGATGATTTCAATTGCATTCCCGTAAATAAGGTATCGTGGAATAGATGAAAGTTCATTTGATTTCATGATTGTTGCGGAAATGAAATGATGTATGGAAATTGCTTCAAATATCCTATTGAACAGTATATGAAATGTAAATGTATGACTTGGTATGAGATTGATCCGAAAGATCTAAGGAACTATGGTATAGTTCGGTATGGCTGGAACATTTGGCCTTGTTTCATTATTTCATTTTATGATAATTGTATTAATGGATGGTTGTGGAATGCTTATGACTTACCGAGTTATAAACTCACTCGGTGTTTTCTTGTCACCCATTTTAGGTTCCTTGGGCTCGTCTCCTTTTGGGTGTTCGTAACCGTCAACGAAGTCATCACACCGGCGAGCAATCTTTGGTATTGTCTTCTTAGTCGACTTAGGAGAACATTTGGCATGTATGAGCTATTTTGTTTTGTTAAATTTTGGGTTGTAAACTTTAAGCCATGTGAAAATGGCCTATGTGGTCGTTTGAGTGGGATGCTAGAATCTATAGCCACGAGTCTTAGAAACCTTAATTTTGATAAGGTGGCCATAATTTGTGTCACGTATGATGGATGAGTAGTAAGACTAAGGAAGGATTCATGAAATTGGCATAGTCTACTGCAGTAACTGTTGCGGACAGCAGCAGTGATATGAGATCGAAAAATCACTAAAAATAGTAGAAGTGGAATTAATAGCTAAAAAAATTACGTACTCGAAGCTTGATGGGTCTATTTTTATATGGATGAAACAAAACGACCATATGAGCTGTATTTTAAGAGATATTAAAGTTCTCGTGAAACAGGGCCAGAACGGTTTCTGGATCCCCTGTTCCAACTTTGGAAAATCATTGTAAATTAACCAGAGATAATTAGGAGTCATGCCATATATGTGTAGATTCCTCTCTGAGTCTAGTTTCTATATAAATAAACGACATCAGTATTGAATCCCTGTACAGGGAGATATCTAATTCGTAACGCACAAAGGTCAGTGTAGTCGATCCCTGCAACAGGGGAGACTTTAACTAATAAACTGTACTAATTGGCTCGACAAAAAATTCTAGAAAAAAATCTGTAGATGGACATATGAGTCTAGTTTCAGGAAAAAATTACGAAACTGATTTTTGAGTTGTAAAACTCAAGATATGATTTTTGAAGTGACTAGTACACAGATTGGCAGCTTGTCTAGGAAATTCTCAATAAGTGGTTTGAAGTCTGTTAACACCTCGTGTTCGACTCCGGCGACGGTCTCGGGTTCGGGGTGTTACATGGTGTGACGTTTCTGCTTTGTTGTCTAAATTGCATGCTTGTGTAAGTTTGATCGAGTGAGACTTGAGTTATGTGATTGTTTGAATGATTGCTTGATCACATCTTCTTTGTTTAAACTAAGTGGGACATTCGAAATCAAGAAACTCTTGTTGCATGTTGAATCGAGTGACCAAACTTGTGTGTTCAAACTTGGAGTTTATCATTATGGTTCGACATTGAGAGAGATTGAGCCTTACAAATTTTGTGAAGATAAGTATGAGTGCAATGTGTGCTTAATTGATGCTTGGTATTTAGCGAAGAAAATGAAACTCGTGCATTCTGGATACAACTTCAAATTGATCCCTATGCTTTCAATGTTGTCGATCATGGAAATCCATTTTGAAAAGGTAAGACCCATTTATACTCTTAAATTCTACAATGGTTTATTTGCTCAAGTTTGGATTGAGAATTCGGAGAGAGTTTGTAAGTTTTTTCATCGTGTCCTTAATTATTGTCTTTATCATGTAGATGACATTGTGAAATGGCTCATCCCTAAAAAGGGAGGGTATGTGAATAATCTATTGTCTTTTCAAGTTGTGTGTGATATTTAGGTCATTATCAAGTGCGACAAACAAAGGCCTTGTGTCGATGAATGCTTTGTTGCAAGTAAGTGTCCCAACTTGAGGACAACTTACTTTAAAGAGGGGGGAATGATGCGAGCACACCCCGGAGCTGACCAAGCTCGAGCAAGAATCTGAAGGAGCTACCCCAAGGCCTTATCTGTAACACCCCTCGCCCGTATCCAATATCAGGACAGGGCTCAAGGCATTACCAGACTTTAAACATTCATAAACATACAAAATCGGGTCACCAAATTTCTTCAAAAATTAAAACTTCTAGAATATATGCATATTGTCCCTTATACAGGCCGTCGAGGCCTATAACCTACATTAAGGCGGTTTGAGACAAAACTGAAAACACTCGGTAAACTTTGGGCAACTTAATAAACTTCTAGCTTTTGAGTGCCACACGCTCGTGTGGCTTGGGGCATGCCTATGCCCTTAGCTCGTGGGCAACACTGACTTTTAAACATGGCCATGGAACACGCCCATGCTACCTATCCGTGTTCAATACTGAATTTGGGACACAGCTATGGAACACGCCCATGTGACCTACCCATGTCCTGTACTAACTTAAATTTTTAAGTGCAGGGGACACACAGCCATAGCTTACACCCATGGGAGGGAACCGTGTGTCACACAGGGCTAGACACATGCCTATGTTTCCAACCATGTAGACCAGAATAGGATATTTTCCAAGCCTTAAGTCACCCCTTTCTACTCCTTATACCATTATACTATATTTATTAACTTATGAATTAAACATCCATGTTCAGGGCATTAACAACTTATTACCACATCACACATTTATTCCATGGCCATGACCACCTCGAATGGTCCTAAGGAATTCACCATGTACATATGCCATATACTTCTTATACATAGTGACCAAGCATAATCATATCCCCATATCACAAGACAATTACACATATCATGCATGAATAGGCTTACAAGCCAAAATCATTATAAGCCACATCTCATGGCCACATACAACAAATCATTATAAGCCAATATATTTGGCTAATCACAAAAACATCGATCATAGAAAAACTAAGTCCCTACACATGTCACTCACTTGAATACTTTTAACATATACATGTCAATACTCCAAGGGTAAAGGCTTGATAGTGTGATGCTGCCTCCGATGATCTCCAACCCCGAGCTGACCTGTCAAAACTAAAAAGATGGAAAGGGGGAGTAAGCTTTAACATGTTTCCTTTATGTGAAACTAGTTTAATTAAGCTTTAATTTCATATTTTATTAAGCTTCTAACTCAACTACTACTATTTTTAGTGGATTTTCAAAGTCGGACCAATGCTGCTGTACCAAATTTGTCCTGGTCCAACAAGGTAATAACCATCACAAATTTGTCATAGAAATTATTCTCATAAAAATATCATTCATTCATTTGCACCATTATTATAAGTCCGTTTCATTTCACATGTCAAACACATGCTCCTGGGTTTCGAATAATTACCTGTGCTATCATTTAGCACTACACTCGTCCAAACATGACAACTCACATGCATCATAATATTATCATAAAACAAACATTATGTATCATGGCAAGAGCCTTTTATTTAATTTCACATATTAATCTCATTGAATTTCTCGGAATCTTGATGGATATCCCATTCACCGTCAATTCATACAAGTGATCATTTCATATGCGTACTCCTGCGAACCTCACTTCTTACGGTAGGACTACTAGTCCAGGCTAAATCCCCCGTAATAAAAACTCATGGAGTGATGTTGGGATTACCAGTCCAGGCTAAATCCCTTGTAACGACAAGCACTCTAAATGAGCTCGGGTCTGAATTACTAGTCTAGGCTAAATTCAAACCCTAATCGGATTACCCGTCCGGGCTAAATCCTTAATGGACACATATCCTTCGGGAGGCTCGATCACTTAAGGAACACCTGTCTGGGCTAGATCCTTTCTATATTTGAGATCAACGAATTACTCGTCCGGGCTAAATCCTTACTGCAACACATGCATGATCTCAAGTCATGTAAGCCATGGTTTATCTATCGAATTTTCCTTTTTATTCAACGGGGATTTTTCACTTTTCATCAAGTATCTCATTATGCATAGCCACTCATGCAATGTATGTCTAATTCAACATATTTCCATGTTTATTTAGACATTAGTCCATAAGATAACCATGGTATTGCATATAATTATAATTTGGCATTTGTTACAATATATAATCTTCATATCAACTAAATAAATATCCATCACACAATGTTAACACATCAATTTAAGTTCAAGTATGGACAATAATAATATCATTGCATTATCATTGACATATGAACTTACCTCGGTTTCGAGTACGACTATTTATTTCGAGTTTGCGCTTAACCTTGTTCAACCTCGTTCTAAGTCCGAATCTTGTTTTCCTTGGTCTATAATGTCACTTTTAGCCTACTAATTAGTCACATTATTCATAAGGGTCCAAAAATCATATTTTTACAAATTTGTATTTTGACCCCTAAACTTTTGCATATTTGCACTTTTGCCCCAATGCTCGAAAATTAAACTTCATCCTATTTTCTTATGTTTTATGACATGCTAATCATTTTTCATAACTATGTCAGCCCCCAATTTCCACTAAATCACCCATTTATGACCAATATTACAACTTTTACAAAACGGTCCTTTTGGACGTTTTCATCGAAAACCGCTTAGTAAAAGTCGTTTATTAAACACCCAACACTCATTTTATACCATTAGACATCAAAATTCATGCATATTAATCATGGGTAAATTTTTAAACACAAACCCTAGCTCAAAATAATGGTAGAAATAGCTAGAGCATGTTACCGGGATTTCAAAAATGTAAAGAACATTAAAAACGGGGCTCGGAACCTGCTCTAGGTAAATTTGGCTGAAGCAAGAAGAAAGAGATACATTTGGGTTTTAAAATTTGTCTTTTATTGAATTTTACCCCTAAATGACCAAAATGCCTTTTTTGCCTTTCTTTGAAATTTTATCCATCCAAGGCCATTTTTGTCCAACAAGTTATAAAATGGTCTAATTAGCTTTTAAGGACCTCCCATTTAAAATTTCATAACAATTTGATACCTCTAACATGTAGAACTCAACTTTTTCACTTTTTACAATTTAGTCCTTTTGACCAAATTGAGTGCCCAAACGTCGAACTTTTCGAACAAAATTTTCACGAAACCTTTCCGTGAAATTGTAGACCATAAAAATATAATAAAAATAATTTTTCTTACATCAAATTTGTGGTCCCAAAACCACTGTTCCGACTAGGCCCTAATTCGGGATGTTACACTATCACACGATCTCGAGCCAACCAATTCAAAAAGGCCATTTTGGCCTTAGTCAACCAAGTGTGGGGTGAGACATTGGCTGGATGCATCGAGAGAGCTTGGACCAACTTTACAAGTTCACCTTGCAATCTTTTGCAAGCTGAACTAAGCTCACATTTAGCTCAATGTGCTCAAACCTAGCTCAGTTTAATTTATGCAATTTTATTAGTTGCTGGAGTAAATTAAATATGTTTAGTTAAATTTGTTAAATCAACGCAAATAATTATTATGTGTTTAATGTGTTTAAAATCTGGACATCTTAAATATGTTTTAATTGTGTTTTAATTTAATGCATGCTTTAATATGTCTTAGTTAATACTTGTTATTAATTTGTCTTAGACTATTACCAGATTTTAATGTGTTTAATTTTAGCCGAATTTAATATGTGTCCTATTCTATTACTTGTGTTTAATATGATATAGCCGCTACCAAAATAATGTGTCTTAAACTAATTAATTTTGCTGATTTATTAGGTGCAGCTATGTACAATGGACGGCTTGAATATGGGGTGCTGATGGTTCATCCCTTCTAAGCAACTCTTTGTGTATGTCAAGGGCCAAGGGAGCCGATGTTTCCTTTCTTCCAAGCTGCTGATTTATCTCCCCAAGCTGACCGACCAGTTCTCCAAAGCAGCTATGAAAGCTTTCACACTTGCTCGAAAATTCCATTCACACTTGTGCCCATTCGGTTATATGCATTCACACATGGATGGCCCTTCAAGTTTGGTTTTCAAACTTCAAATGCCTTTTGCAATATCCAAGTTGTTCATTAACTTTACAAACAATTCAGCTGAACAGGGCATAGCATTTAAGCTTCATTTAAGCTCATGGCCGAACCTAGACAAGCTATTCAGCTCCCAATTGTTCCAAATTCATTTTAGTTGAGCATAATTCATCTAGAAGCTATCCAATACATTCCCAAAGGCTAAAGAATCTACCTGGAATTTTCTTGAAACTTTTTGGAATTTTCAACTCATTAAAAGCTAAATCCAAGTGACCATTTAGCTATCCATTTGACTATTCGATTAACGTTAGACTTTCACTATAAATATTGTGTTATTTGCTATTGTTTAGACTTTTGAAACTTTGAATAAAATTCTGTCATTTTGGTGAGATTTAATTCTCTCAAATTTCATCCAAAAACTTCGCTTGGCTTATCTGTTAGTCAGTGGCGTCAATCTTTGTCTTTTCCGAACTTATCACTCAAATCCTAGTATGGCATTCAATCCAACTTATACCTTTAGTTCTTACCTTTGCTAGGTAACAGGTCAAGGTCCCTTTCTTCCTTCATTCACCTTAAGCCATATAAGTCCCGGGTCAACACTCTCCTTAGTGTCGGTTCGTTTTTGTCGTTTAAGTTTGATTTCCATTCCACCTATTTATCAACTTATCTATTTTAATTTATTTGTTAGCCGAGCCAAATCAACTTATACTTAACCAATTTTGAACCTGTTTCCATCACCTATTTTCATATTTAAACAAATACCTTCATAGCTTGAAAATTGGAACGATACTTCTACGTTCGACGATTGGGCACAACTATGACTTAACTCACTGTTCTGAGGTGAGATTGTATCAAATTCCCAAATCTTTTTACTTGTAAGATTTTTAAAGACGAAAATCCCTAAAGGGGGAGAGTTGTAACAACCTATTTTTCAATGAAATCAGAACAATGGTTTCGGGACCACAAATTCGATCCAAAAATAAGGTTTATTTTCATTTCATTATATGGTCCGTATTATGATAAGCATATTTTGATACGAAAATTTTATCGATTAAGTGTTTAATTATGAGAACGACTAAATTGCATAAAATGCGAAAGTTGAATTCTAGTAGCTATAAGGATCAAATATCTATGGGAATCAAATCTAGAGGTCCTTATATGGTAATTAGACCATTAAGAAAAGTATGTAGATTTTTCTTGGTGACTTATTCAAGGAATTTGTAACACCCCTAACCCATATCCGTCGCCGGACTAGGGTTTAAGGCGTTACCAGACAAATCGAAATATTTTACGAGCAATTCATATAGATTATTCACAATTATAGTCAAACATTATCATAGAGTCCCTTAAATAGGTCATCGAGACCTTAAACATACATTAGAAAGGGGTTGGGGCTAAACCGACTTCATACAAAAAATTTTGAAACCTAAACAATTTTTCAAAGTTGTAGAGGTCACACGCCCGTGTGAACAGGCCGTGTGCCTCACATGGCTTTAGACATGCCCGTGTGTCTAGGACATGTTAAAATAGGGCATACATACTGACTTGTCCACACAGCCACAAGACACACCCGTGTATCAGGCCATATGAAAATTAGGGAGGCTATTGACTTGAGTCACACAGCCAGTCACATGCCCGTGTGTCTAGCCCATTCTTGAAACTGACTTGGCCACACGGCCTAGCACACGTGCGACCGTATGGTCTGCTCAGGCTCATTTCAAAATGGCTATTGAGTAACACGACTGAGACACAGCACGTGTCCCTGCCCGTGTGGGCAAAAATAGGCCATTTACAAGGCCAATTTGCCACCCATTAAGGGTCCTCCCTACAAGCAACAAATAAACATCAATTGCATACCAAATGCTTAACCATTTCACAACCAATACATACACCAATAATTTCATATAATTACCAACCAAATTCATGCTTATTCACCATTCCAAATCATACCAAATCATGAGCTAAAATCACGCCAAAACATAGGATCCACAATCTTAAATTTACTTCATTCAATTTCATGCCAAAACTTACCAAACTCCAAAATAAACACTTACCACAAACTTACCCAAAATGACCTATTCTCTTGGCAATTCAAGAACATATCATACTAGCATAATTACATAACATAATTCATACCAAAAACACATTCATATACACAACCAAAACCAAGCCAAATCACATGGCTAAATATATACATTACCAAACATATTCACACACTTCTAGCCTATACATGCCATACTTCAATATATACATTTTCGTAAGGTACCAAAATATAGTTCAATAATGTGTTGATGATCCTTGATGATCCTCGAGCTCCCAGTAGCTTCGATATCTATAAAATAGTTGAAAAACACACAGAGTAAGGTTTCAAAAGCTTAGTAAGCCATATACAAATAAACTTAACATTCAACACATGAAGGTATCATCAAATTACATATATTTCATGGCCAAATATTATCTCAAACCACATAGTTCATATACAATTAACATATTTCCAATTCATTTACACATAGCATATTATCTCATACTTATAACACCTACCATCACTTATACATATACTTACCTTTTATTCTCAAAAATAGTATACATTTCGAATGTACCTGAATCAGATACCCATCTCATATAATCTATCGTTTCTCAGAATGCCCGTTAAACCATTCAGAATTATAAGAATACATGGATAACTTAGAAAGCTTATACAATGCCAACGACCCAGACGTGGTCTTACATGTAATCAAATATCGATGCCACTGTCCTAGATAGGGTCTTACACGAAATCAAATATGATACGAACGTCCCAAACATGGTCTTACACGTCAATCATAAGTCAATGCCAACGTCCCAGATGTGGTCTTACATGAAAGCACATATCGGATCCTATGTCATGACATATGTATCTCAACTATTCTTATAGTTCGTATGGGGCTTTTCGGATATCAATACTTTGTCGATACTCTCTCAAATATCTCATATTCAATGCATTAAGCTATTCATCATTATTGAATAACATATAAGCACAAACAAATCATTTCAAACACATTTATTTCTATATAGACTTACCTCGTACGAGTATGAACAAAAATGAATGGCTATTCGACGACTTTCAACTTTCCCTAATCTAATTTTGTTTTCTTTGGTTCTTGATCTATATAAATTCAAATTTACCTCTTTTATTCACCAAACCATTCAAATCAATCCACAAATACACATTTAGGGAAATTTACAAATTAGCCCTTACATTTTCATATTTTGACACTTTAGTCCCTAATTCACAAAATCACAAAATACACATAATTTCTTTGCACACATGCCTAGAAAAATTCTCATAGTGTTCATACAAGTCCACATATTTCTTTTATTTCACATTTTAGTCCCTCAAAATACAAATTTTGTAATTTAGCCCATTTTACTCAAATTCATCAAAAACTCAAAGACAAAATATATTAACCCAATACATATCTTACATTTACTAACATCAAACTTCATAAAACTCATAGTTTCATCAATAGCTCAACTCAAAATCATTAACAATTTTAGATATATTCAAACATGGGCTTGATAGAACTCTAAGCAACGATTACAAAAACGTAGAAATTATTGAAAACAGATCAAAACACATACCTCAATCAAACAAAACAATGGCCGAACCCTAGAACTCTTTTGACCTTTTCTTTTTCTTGTATTTTCGGCAACGGGTGAAAGAAATAAGCTAAAATTTAGCTTTAGTTTTAATTAATGTAACATTAATATGCATTTTCTAATTTAACCTTATTATTAATCATTAAAACTCCACCAACTACTGCCCATCATGGTAAAAAAACCTCATAAGGACCTCATAGTTAATAAACCTTAACAAATGGGCACTTAAACAAATAGAAGGCTACTTTTACATTTTACGCGATTAGGTCCTTTTTATCAAATTAAGCACCCAAATGATTAGATTTTCATACGAAACTTTCACACATATAAATTCAGATATTATAAGCACAAAAAATAATATTAAAATATTTTTTGACTCAAATTTTTGGTCTTGAAACCACTATTCCGACTAAGGTCTAGACCGGACTGTTATAAAATTACAGAAAAAGAGCAAAGACTAAATTGGAAAGAGCAAAATACTTGATTATTAAAAAATGATAAAAGATATCTTATTTTATGTAATCTTCAACGAAAAACCCATGGAAACCCTAAGAGTGAGAAAAGAAACTTTCAAGGCCTAATTGGGTAAGTTTCTTTGTCTCGTTTTTAGTAATTTTTGTATTTTTAAAATTGGGATAGCTTAATCTCTCTATTTGAGGAATTAATTTGAAAAGTTATCAAGGTATGATAATGGGTCATGGATGTATATGCTGGAAATTAGAAAATTATGGTAGAAAATGAAAGATTATTGATAGATACACAACTTTTACAAAGTGATTTTTGATGAAAACATGATTTAGGGACTAAAATGAAAAGATATAAAATTTGATGGAAAATTATAAAATTTTATGAGTAAATGTGCTGTAAAATTTGTAATGGGGCTTTGGTTAGGCTTGGAATAGGGAGTGATTTGTTTCCGGGCCTAAGGACAAAATCAAAATTTATGGAAAATTTAGGGGCAAAATGGTAATTTTGCCTAGGACGTAAATTGAGTCCATTTAAATATGAAATGTGTGAAATTGATGGTTAAATTCATTTATATAGATCTGGACAACACTAATTCGAGGTTAAATCGAGGACAAGTGTCAAGGTAAGTTCATGTAACTTAATCGGGTATGTAACTATGTTAATTGAATGTTGTGTTTGTATGTAATGTGATTTATGTTGATGTGATTTAATTGTACCTATGATGGAAAATTGATACATGCTTGAAATGGTGATAAAGGGTTAAGTCTCGATTGAATGTGAATTCTGATGATTATTTGCGCATTCTCGAAACTAATAAGGTCCTGCATTTGTTGTAGACGGGATTTAGCTCGGACGAGTAATCCCATTGACCATGTTATAGAAAGGATTTAACCCAGATGGGTAATCTTGATATAATACTTCTTGAGCATACGTTATGATCAGGGTTTAGTCTGGATTGGTAATCCTAATCGAGCTCCTCTTAGCATATGTTATATAAAGGATTTAGCCTAGACTGGTAATCCTGTTATACGATATGTGGCTCGAGAGAATGTTTCATAGTTAAGTGCCCTAATGGGTACCCTTGAATAAGGAATTGATGAATTATTGTGTAACACCCTCGCGCCCGAGACCGTCGCTAGAGTCGAGCTTGAGGTGTTACTAAACTTAATTTATCACTTAAAGAATTTTAAATCATTTATTCCAACTTTCGCAATAAACTGTCAATCTGCGACATAGTAGATTAAAAAATTCATATCTCGAGTTCTGAAACTCAAATTTAAGATTTGTAAATTTTCCCTGAAACTAGACTCATATATCTAACTAGTAATGTTTTTCTAGAATTTTTCGTTTGGCCAATTAGTACAGTTTATTAGTTAAAATTTACCCTGATTCAGCATTTTACAACTTTGACCCATGTTCACTACAAACCAATTTTCTATTTGTACAGAACTCAAAAGACTATGTTGTTTCTTTCTCTTAAAATTAGACTCAATAAGGAATCTGTACATATAAAGCATTACTTCTAATTATTTTTTTTACAATTTTTGGTGAATTTCAAAATTCAGAATAGGGGATTCAGAAATCGCTGTGGCCCTATTTCACAAAAAGTTAAATATCTCATAAAATATAACCCATTTACCTATTTCGTTTCATCCATATGAAAATAGACTCATCAAAGCTTCGATTACATAACTTATTCATCATTTAAATCCGTTTCTACTATTTTTAGTGATTTTGCAAATTTACATCATTGCTGCGGCAATATTCTGTTTTATAGCAAATTTTACTTTACTATAGATTTTCATGGACTAAATAGCATTTTAAATATACATGACATCAAATATGATTTAGATTGGCCATTCCAATGGCTAATCATTTACAAACCCTTTTCTTACCAAACTATAACCATATCATAAGATCATTTACACAAAGTGAGTATAGTGCTATACATGCCAGACTCAAAATATACAAGCCATTTTACCAATTTAGGGCTTCGGATAGTGTGAACGAGCCTTCGACCTATCCCGATTCTCAAGCCAGCTTGTCAAAACTACAATGAATGAAAAGGAGGGAGTAAGAATTAATGCTTAGTAAGTTCACATGCAAATAACAAGTAACATGATCATGCAATCCAACATAAACATCATTACGACACTCATATCATAAGAATACTTACTATCTTACCAAAACATTTGTCTTACCAAATTCTCAACCAATGATTAAATTCATACCTGTCCATTTTCACTTCTTCAACACATTCATCGTCGTTTCACTTTCGTTTTAAGTACTCTTCCTATTCTCTTAGGATTCTCCCATTGAACACATCGGAATATAATTTCGGATACGCGGATAGTGTGCACGTAAGTGCTATACTCATAGCTAAACAAGCTCAATAGCTTTTGAAATCTATGTAGTCAAACTACCATGTAACCCGCCCATAAACGAACTCGGACTCAACTCAACGAGATCGGAACTCAACCATCCTAGTGACATGTCACTTGTACCCTAATCTATTCCCAAGGTTCAAACGGGATTCTCCTCAATTACACATTTTGATCACCTTCTTCAAAATATAGAAACCGATATTTGCTAGCATATCATACTTATCAAGTTGTTCATATAATTTACATATTACCAAACAATAATTCACAAAGCATAATATTTCGTGGTAATAAATATCATATCATACAAATAACATTAAATCACTTAAAATAAAAATTATGTTACTTTATTTACACATGAACTTACCTCGATACAAAATTTTAGCAATCGAGCCTATTCCTCGTGAACTTTGTTTTTCCCTCGATCACGACTTGAATCTTATTTCTCTTTATCTATAATACCAAATTAACTTATTTAATACATACATTCATCAAAACAGCCCCTAATACAAACTTTGGTAAAATTACCATTTTGCCCCTAAACTTTCACATATTTACACTTTTGACCCAAGGCTCGTAAATTAAACCTCATCCTATTTTCTTATGTTTTATGACATGCTGATCATTTTTACCTTCTATAGAAACATCAAATTCACACTCTAACAAGTACTTATGAATATTAGGTATTTTTACCGATTAAGCCCTCTTACTCGTTTTCACTTAAAACCGAGTCGCACAAGTTGTCTAGCATAATTTAAAACCTCATATTCTATCATAAAACACCAAAATACACAAATTTCACCCATGGGTATTTTTCCAAATATGAACCCTAGGTTGAATTATTGCTAGCATAAGCTAAATCGAGCTATCGGGATTCCAAAAACATAAAAATCATTAAAAACGGGGCTTGAAATCACTTACTATGAAGCTTGGAAGTTGAAGAAACCCTAGTTATGGAGAGAGGTAAGGTTCAGCCAAGGTAAGAAGAAGATGAACAGATTTTGGCCTTAATTTCCCTTTTAATTAATTTTAATTAGAAAATGACCAAAATACCCTTAATACCTTTATTTGAAAATTTTAATGTACAAGCCCATTTTTGTCCAAAATCTTAGAAATTGGTCAAATTTCTATTTAAGACCTCCTCATTAATATTCCAAAGCAACTACATACTAAAAATTTCTAGAATACAAGTTTTGCAAATTATTCGATTTAGTCCCTAATTTCAACTTAAGCACTTTATGCATAGAATTTCGTCACGAAATTTTCACACAATCATGCAATCATATCATAAACCTCAAAATAATTATAAAATAATTATTTCTATCTCGGATTTGTGGTCACAAAACCACTATTCTGATTACGCCCTAATTCGGGATATTACATATTGAATCGTACAATTTGAGTGTACTACTTGAGCATCCATCCGAATTCAATGATTCAATGGACATATAACTCTTGACATGGCATGAAAATCTTGAGATGATATGATAAAGACTTGAAAGAATATTGCTTGATGAGCTCATCTATGTTACCTGATTGATATGAAGATTTTGGTGACTAATAGGTTTGATTGAATGTATGTGATTAGGCAATTTAGCAAAATGGATAGAAACATAACATTGTATGCCTAGATTTAATAAGCAAGATTGGTAAGTTTAGTTTCTATTATAGGAACTTACTAAGCATGTAATGCTTACTCCGTTTTATTTTCCCCCGTTTTATAGTGCTTGAAAGGTCACAAGGGTTTGAGATCACTGGATCATTGTCACACTATCAACTAGCCATTTTGGGTATACTTAGTAGAAATTATTTTGGTACACAGGCATGTATAGGATAACTTGGCCAATAGTGGCTTGAAATGTTATTTTGTAATCTAGCCATTGGAATGACTAGTGATGGTTCATTTTGGTATTACTAAGTAGACTATATGATATACACATACACATGTGTTATGTTAAGAATATGTGATAAATGTTATGAATGCCTAAGTTAAACTAAGGTAAGATTGTAATCATGTATGCTTGTTGTGATATGCCTTGTGAATGATGGAATTGCCCAATTTGAATGCTTGAATTGGTTGGTATTGATTGTGTGCTTCAAGTGCAGGTCTTGGGTGAAGTTTTGGGTAAGAAATGAAGCTAGAAATGGCT
This sequence comes from Gossypium arboreum, assembly GCF_025698485.1. Lineage (NCBI taxonomy): Eukaryota > Viridiplantae > Streptophyta > Magnoliopsida > Malvales > Malvaceae > Gossypium > Gossypium arboreum. Next base: position 54,436,870 of record NC_069072.1, read on the forward strand.
TCATTTTGTCCACATAGGCGTGTGTCTAGACCGTGTGTGACACATGACCTGGTAACATGGGCATGTGGTTAGGCTGTGTGTCCCCTGCAGTTAAATTTTGAGAAACAGAATGCTCAAAATTAGGCACACGGGCAGCGACACGGGCGTGTGTCTCAGCCGCGTGTGCCACACGGCCTAGAACACGGGCGTGTGTCCTGGCCATGTGACACCTGCACATATTTTTGAATTGAATTAATTAACCACACGGCGTAGCACACAGGCATGTGACATGGCCGTGTGTGCAAGTCAGAGAGTTACACGGGGTCAAACATGGCCCCTAGCACGGGCATGTCCCAAGGTCACACGGGCGTGTGAGTCCTGCACCTTGGAAAAATTTTGTAATTTTGAAAAAATTTCTTAAAGGTTCCAATTAAGTCCCGATTCGATTCTAATGCTCGTTTTGGGCCTCGAGGGTCAGATCAAGGGACGTTATGGATGATCTCGGTAAATGACTAGGAATTTATTTAGATTAATGGAAAATTATTTTGAATGTTCTAGTAATGCTCTGAAACCCTATTCCAGTGACAGGTACAGGTTAGAGGTGTTACACTTTAAGTGTTCGTATGGATTGGTAAAATCTGTTAAAAGGAGGATTCAAGTAAGTGTTTTGAAAATTCAAGTCTTTGATGAAATATGCGATTGTGTGATTTCTGTTAAAAATGGTGATGTGTGATTTTCTAACACTCATGATATGTGGTATATGGCGATTTGAATTTTTATTTACAATAAACGTGATAATGAATTATTGATGTTCTAATCACATGTTAAACATGTTAATATTTTGATATTTTGGTTTGCATGTTAAGCATGCTATTAATTTTATTTTGACTCACATGTTAAGCATGCCATTATTTCTCATTCTGATTCCCATGTTAGGCATGCCCAGCCATCATTGCCAGACAACCCGATGTGGCAGGTCATCGCTGCTTGGAAACCCGAGATGAATTAACTGGCTGTATACTCGCAATATTCTGTATCTGGCAGTGTATTTGCATTATTTGGTGGCTCAACCACAATATTCTATTTCTGGCAGCTTGACTACACTATTTGGTGACTTGACCATAATATTGGTGTGTTATTGGATGGACGAGTTCTGGGAAATCATTATGGTGTGTAGTGGAGATAGGTAGGATCTATTTTTTGAAAAACTACATTGATTTCTTAAAAAGTGTTGCACTGACATCTTCATTATACATTCTGATAAATGAGAAATTGTGACTAAATATGATCTGCTTAATCTGATGTTTTATGTGTTAATTTTTGTTATTATGATTTGTAACCCACACTAGGGTTTTCAGGACCATCCCTTCTTAATTCATACTTTTTAGATAATAATCGAGGTTAGGATGGGCTCGGCTTAAGGAGGTGCTCTTGGTCATTTTCAAAAATAAATATATTATTTTGGTACTCAATATTTTGGGGATGTATTTTTATTACTATAGACTTTTCCTTGGGATTTTATTTTGGACTTTCGATTATTTTTGTTTTAGATTTTTCTGCATGATTTAGGTTTTAAAATTATCATTTAAAATATTGTGAAATTGACAATTTACGATGGATTTTTCATAACTAAGTCAAACAAGGCCCAACAAGGGTGCTTTCAAATTCAATACTTTATTTTCAAATCTTAACACTATCTGCTCACAAAATTGATATTTATTAAATCTACATTTTAAAAATGACAAACCAGTTTTAGGTTTGCAAGTCATCTACTGCAATGTTTTAATTGAAGTAGGGTGTTTTCTAAAAAATATCAGAACTTGAGTTTGAAGTAGGGTGTTTTTTGAAAAGTATCAGAACTTGAGTTTTCTAAATATAAACAATTTCAAATAAAATTTGGTTTTCTCGAACAAGTTACAAGGATGTTTTTAGCAACAATAATTTTTAAGAGAATAACTAAATGATTTCCTGTGCAATCAATATGGCCAATGTGATCTTTGTGATTTGGCCATAACGTCTAGGTCGGGTGTAGAGGGTTACATTTAGAGACTCACCATACAGCCACGAACAACAGCTTGATTCTATTTTGAAAATCCAAGCCATAGTCAAAACTCATTTTTAAATAAAGTTTTGATTCTGTTTTAAAAATCTGAGACTCTGAAGCTGGCCGACATAAGTACTTCTTACTTATTGAATTTTTATTATGAAACTATAGATTTCTATACACCGTGAAACTTTAAATTCTGAAAACTATATTGTGAAACTCTAGATTCTGAAAACTATAGATACTTGTAACACCCTTCACCCGTATTCAACGCCAGAATAGGGTTACAGAGCATTATGAATTTATAACATAAATAAACATCCATTTCACATACATTTTTCAATCTCATATAATCATCATTCAACATAAACCACATTGTCCCTAATACGAGCTTACAAGGCCCTAAACATGCATTTGAAGTGGTTCGGGACTAAACCGATAACTCAAGAAATTTTTACACAACTTAGAAAATTTTTCAAACTACAGGGGACATAAGCCCATGTAGCTTGGCCGTGTGTCTCACACGGCTAAAGACACGCTCGTGTCTCAGGTAGTGTCGACATTCGAAATGGGGTCACATGGCTGTGTCCCAGCTAGTGTCTGACACTTTGTAATTCTCTGACTTGGGTCACATGGCCAACCACACGCTCATGTGACCAGCCCGTGTGCCCTTTGAAATAGGCACACATGCCGGTATGCTAGGCCGTGTCAAACCTGCAGGGTATACTGACTTATGCCACACGGCCAAGCCACACGCTCATGTGCTAAGCCGTGTGGAGCATACTGACTTGATTTTTAATTCAACACCAAGGGACACACAATCGTGCAACTTGACCGTGTGTCACACACGGCTGAGACACACGCCCGTGTGAACAAAAATAGGCTATTTACCAAGCCATTTTGTCACCTAAATTTGTATACATCTACACCAAACCAAATGGCACCAAAATAAGACATAAGTAGGCATTCAATCAACCTCAACCAAGCATCATTTATACTAATTCAATACCAAAAAATACAAGGCACACAATATCATAATATGTTATTTAATTTATATCAAATTATCACATTCTTATATCATCAATATGGTTACATTTCAAACATGAATTATTTAGCCAAGTCTCACAACATATAACTTCTCAAATATCAACCATTTAGTATCCTTAATTGCCAATTACCACAAAGCACCACATATGCATTATTCAACACATAACCAAAGCTATATACACATATGTAAACACAACCAAATTAAGCCAACTCTTATGGCTATATACAAAACCAAAACATTTAACATTTACAAGCCATTTCAAATGACTAAATTCATTAACAACAGATATGTCATAATGACCAAAGTTCCTATACATGCCATATACTTAAAATACTGAAGTTCAAAAATACCAAAGTGAAAGTTGGATAGTGTGATGAGGTCTCCAATGATTCCCGAATCTGACCTAACTTTGATTTCACTATAAAACATGGAAAATTAAACAAACTAAGCTATAAAGCTTAGTAAGTTCGTATAGCAATGAAATCAACTTACCATATATGCACAATTTAAGAAAATAAAATATAACATTAACCTATTTCATATCGAATCACCAACCTACCTTATTTTTCATTCACAAAGTTGGATAACTTTCATAAATTTCCTCATTTCAATATTTGTTCAGTTTATGAACATACCTGTACCATCTTGTAAAAAACTTATACTCATCCATATCTTTGAATATACCCATTGAACCATTTGAAATACTATGAGATACTCGGGAAATCTCACACCCTAAGTGCCACATATATAGCTGAGGCTATCTCAATCTTGTATCACATATAATGCTCACTCTTGAGCTATTAATGGGTCTACTCACACAAGCTGATGGTCATGATGAAGCTACACGGTGCTGCTCACACAAGCTAATGAGTATCCGTAACACATGCCGGATAACTCAGCCACCGGTAGGACGTACAGATCAGCACCCAAATCACATAACCCCTAATGACATGTCATTTGTATCCTAATCTATTCCTAATGTTCAACTAGGATTTCTCAATTGCCTAACCATCGTCGAACACATCCGTAGTGTCACATTCACAATTTATGCAATATTAAAGCATTTAAAACATATTATAATAATGCTTATTACATATGAACTTACCTCAAATGCAAAAACGACGAAATAAGTTAATTAGTCCAAAATCTTGTTCTTTCCCTGATCTAAATCTATATTTCACTTTTCTTGATCTAAATGTAATCAAAATTAATATATTTCACTTTTCTTGATCTAAATGTAATCAAAATTAACTTATTTAATTATCACTCTATTCAATTTAGTCCAAAATACACATTAAGACAACTTTACACTTTTGCTCCTAACATTTAAACATTTTTACAATTTAGTCTTTATCTCATAAAAATAAAATTCATGCAATTCAACCTAAACCCATGCTAGCCGAATTTCAAATAGGTCCTTAGCAGCCCAAAATTTTCATTTATTTCACAATTTAACAACAAAATTTCAACATTTTTCAATTAAATCCCTAAATGAACATTTTGTCAAAAATCACTTTACAAATGTTGTTTATCTAACAACAAGCATACATTTTCTATCATCAAACATCAAAATACACCTATATTCATCAATGGTAAAACCCTAAACCTTTAATAGTTTTACAAATTAGTCCCTGGGCTAGCTAGATTAAGCTACAACAATCTCAAAAACATAGAAATCATCAAAAACAGATTAAAAATACATACCTAATTGAAGAGATGAAGTTGGCCGAATGAAGCATTCAAAAATGGCTTCTTCCCTTGTATTTTTAGGTTGAAAATGATAAAGAGAAAGATGATACTTAGTTTTTATTTCATCTAATTAATCTTTATTAACTAATTTACTTTTATAACCTTTAAAAATCTTAATTATTTCCATAAAACTAAGCTCATAAATGACCAATAACACAGTAATGGACTAATTACCATATAAGGACCTCTAATTTAAGATTCCATAGCTATTAGACACCTTTAACTAATATAACTCCAGTTTTACACTTTACACAATTTAGTCCTTTTTATCAAATTAAGTACTCAAATGATAAAATTTCTTAACGAAATTTTCACACAATCAAAATATCATGCTACAGGAATTCAAATAATGATAAAATAATTATTTTGACCTCGAATTTGTGGTCCCGAAACCACTATTCTAATTTGACTAAAAATGGGCTATTACAACTCTCCCCTTAGGAATTTTTGTCCTTGAAAATCTTACCAGAAAAGAGGTTAGGGTACTGTTTTCTAATAGCTTCCGTGACATTGCCACAACACTTTCACCAAATCTATGCTCTTATTTCTCAATTCTTTAACCTCTCGAGCTAAAATTCTAATCGGTTCCTTGTTATACATCATATCAAGTTGAATTTCTATCTTATTCGAAGAAATTACATGTGATGGATCTGACTGATACCATCCTAACATCGAAACATGAAACACAATGTGGATCTTTTCTAACTCGGATAGTAAAGCTAACTTATATGCCACTGGCCCTATTCTTTTGATGATCTCATTCGGCCTGATAAATTGCGGACTCAACTTGCCTTTGCTACCAAATTATAGGATCTTTTTCCACAGAGATACCTTCAAGAATACGCTATCACTGATCTGAAATTCAATGCCTTTGTGTTTCAAATCAACATATGATTTCTATCGATCTGAAACCGCTTTCAAGCTGCCGCAAATTACTTTCAATTTCTCTTCGGTGTCTCTAATCAAATCAATTCCGTGAATCTTTTTCTCACTAAGCTCGGTCCAGTATAGAGGAGTTTGGCATTTACGACCATATAAAGCTTCGTATGGTGCCATTTTTATGCTCGATTGAAAACTGCGGTTATACACAAATTCAACCAGTGGAAAATATTTATCCCAGTTGCCTTCAAATTCTAAAACACAATAACGAAGCATATCTTCGAGAATTTGTATTACTCTCTCAGACTGACCATCAGTTTGTGGATGAAACGTGGTACTAAAATTCAACCTCGTACCCAGAGCTTCTTGCAATTTCTTCCAAAATCACGATGTAAACCTCAGATCTCTATATGAAATAATCGAAACTGACACCCTATGCAATCTAATGATCTACGAAATGTACAATTCAACCAATTTATCAAACGAATAGTACATACCGAAATGAAATGTACTAACTTCGTAAGTCGATCAACGAGAACCTATATACAATCTTTCTTTTTCAGAGACAAGGGAAAATCCGATACGAAATCCATCGTAACTCTATCCCATTTCTACTCCAATATCATCACTGGTTGTAGCAAACCCGAAGGCACCTGATGTTCATCTTTTACTTGTTGACAGACCAAACATCTCAGACACAAACTCTGGAATGTCTTGTTTCATGCCTGACCACCAATAGAACTGTTTCAAATCATTGTACATTTTAGTACTTCCTGGGTGAACAGATAAGCAACCACTGTGTGCTTCGTGTAGAATTTTCTGAATAAACTCAGAATTCTTTGGTACAGAAATTCTACCTCGGAACATTAAACAATCATCAGATCTGATCTGATAGTCTGAATCAATAGTCGACTCATATTACACTCTTTTAGCTTGCAACTCATTGTCACACTTTTGAGCTTCACAAATTTGTTGAAGAAATACTGGTTTAGCTTTTAATTTAGCCAAAATCAAACCATCAGCAGACAAGGTTAGTTGTGTGTTCATCTCTTGCAAAGTAAATAATGATTTTCTACTCAAAGCATCCGTGACTACATTCGCTTTCCCCGGATGATAATCTTAGCAGCTTGAGCCATCTTCGCTGTCGCAAATTCAAGTCTTTCTGAATCATTATATATTTCAAGTTCTTGTGATCGGTAAAGATGTGACACTTTTCACCGTATAAATGATGTCGCAAAATTTTCAATGTGAAAACAATGGCAGCCAATTCTAAATCGTGCATCGGATAATTCTTTTCGTGTGGTTTCAACTGTCTGGAAGCATAAGCTTTTAATTTACCCTCTTGCATCAAAACACAACCCAAACCGCTCAATGACGCGTCACTAAAAAATCATAAACACTTTATGTAACACCCCTAATATGTATCTGTCGTTGGAACAGAGTTACGGAGTATTACCAGAACTTTTAAAACATTTACAGATAAATCACATAAATTACTATTCATTAACCAAGATTATTCATATCGTCCCTTAAATGGACCATCGGGGCCCAAAACGATCATTAGAATCAAGTCGGGAGTTAATCAGAAACTCTAAGAATTTTTCGCGATATTTCAAAATTTTTCCAAGGTGCAGAGCTTACACGCCTTTGTGGTCCAAGGGACACGCTTGTGCTACAGGCTGTGTTCGACCCCGTGTAACTCTTTGACTTGTGCACACCCATGCCACACACCCGTGTGCTAGGCCGTGTGGTTAATTAAATTCTTTCAAAATTAGGTGTAGGTTTCACACGGCCAAGACACACGCCCGTGTTCTAAGCTGTGTAGCACACACGGCTGAGACACATGCTCATGTCTTTGCCTGTGTGCTCAATTCTGAGCATTTTGTTTCTCTAATTTAATGTGCAAGGGACACACGGCCTAACCACATGCCCCTGTACTAGGCAGTGTGTCACACGCTCTAGACTCACGCCTGTGTGTCTGCCCGTGTGGACAAAATGAAGCCATTCCTAGCTTCATATCTCATCCAAAATCACACCAATGACCTGCACTTAAACTCACATCTAAAAACCAACCATTTCAAGCATTCAAATTGAGAAAACTCTATCATTCAATATGGCATATCATTACATGCATACATGTTTATAATCTTACCTTGGTATATTCCATAGGTTAGGCATAATTGGATCAACTACTTAACATACATGTAGCTACCATAGTATGACATTACAAGTATGTCAAAAACAACCATTACTAGCCATTCCAATGGCTAGATTACAAACCACATATTTAAGCCATTTATGGCCAAATTAGCCTATACATGCCATTACACCAAAATGATTTTACTATATATATATATATATATATACAAAATAAGTTAGTGGATAGTGTGATGATGCTCTAATGATCTCCAACCTTCGCAAGCTTTCGAGCACTATAAAATAGGGGAAAATAAAATGGAGTAAGCATTACATGCTTAGTAAGTTCGTATAACAGAAACTAAACTTACCAATCCCGTTTATTAAATCTAAGCATACAAAGTCATGTTTTCCATCAACTTGGCAAAATTGCCTAAACATATGCATTCAATCAAACATGTTAGTCACAAAACTTTCATATACACCAATTAAACATAGATGAGCTCATTAAAAATTTTCCTTCAAGACATTATTCATTTCATCTCATAATTCTCTTACATGCCAAGAGTTTTGTCCGTTGAATCTGTAACACCCTTACCTGTATTCAATGCCGGAACAGGATACGAGGCATTACCGGACTTACATCGCAAGCAAACATACAAATTGAGTCATAAATTTGCATCCAAAATAAAAACATTTGTATTCAATCATAAAGCCTCTAATATGAGCCTAGAATGCCCAAAACATGCTCTGAAAGTGGTTCGGGACTAAACCGAGCACTGAGGAAAATTTTACAAAACTTAAAAAAATTTTGCTATGAATAGGGATCACACGCCCCTGTAGTTTGGGACACGCCCGTATGGTCACACACGCCTATGTCCCTAACCCGTGTAACTCTCTATTTTGCAAAGCATGAACAAATTGAAGTCACACACCCGTGTGCTAGACCATGTGGTTAATTTAATTTTCATAAAATAGGTACAAATTTCACAAGGCTGAGACACATGCTTGTGCTTGAGGTCGTGTCCCTCACATGGCTGAGACACACGCCCATGTCTCTGCTCATGTGATCAATTCTGAGCATTCAGTTTCTCAAAATTAAGGTGCAGGAGACACACGACCAAAACACATGCCCATGGGGCAAGCCATGTGTCACACACAGCCTAGACACAGGCTCGTGTGTCTACCCATGTGGACAAAATAAAGGCTATTTACCAAGCCAATTGTTACCCTCATTTACACCTACACATGCACAAGTTCAATTTCATAAATCATGATATACTTAGGCAACCAAACATCTACAAAACAAGGTCAAATCATGTCATTTCATTATCCACACTCAACATATAAAGCTTAAAGTACATACCTATACCATATCGTAATCATTTCATACTTAGTATCATCATTGTCATACCCAATGAACCACTCGAAATAATAATATCGGATACATGGGAAACCTTGCACACAAGGTGCCACATATTTAGCTATTGCTACCTTTATCTCATAACACATATGTGCTCGCTCTCGAGCAATCAATAGGCCTGTTAACACAAGCTATCAGTCAAGACGTAGCTACACGGTGCTCCTTACACAAGCTATCAAGTAACTGCAACATATGCCGGTATACTCAGCCACTAGTAGGACATACAGGACCAGCACCTAGAATCACATAACATAAAACCCTAGTGACATGCCACTTGTATCCTAATCTATTCCTAAGGTTCGATTGGGATTTCTCGCTTGCCAAAACGTCATCGAACGTGTCCGTAAAGTAATTTACACAATTCATGAAGTATTAAAACAATTAAAATACAATTATAATAAAGCTTATTTAATATACGTACTTACCTCGGTTACAAAAACAGCCAAAGAGATCTATTTGTCAATTACTTTGGTTTTCCCTCAATCTAGACCCAAACTTCTTTTTCTTAATCTATAATACCACATTTAACTTATTTAATCATCACATTATTCAATTCAGCCCAATAACACATGATGGCAAAATTTACATCTTTGCCCCTATCTTTTTAACATTTTACAATTTAGTCCTTAGGCTCGTAAACTGAATTTCTTTCAATTTCTTCACAACCCAAGCCTAGCTGACTGTTGTTTGTACTCATAAAAACCCATATTTTTCATTTATTCACACTTTTCTTCACATTTTATAAACTTTTACAAATAAGTCCTTATTTTATGTTTTTATCAAAAATCACTTTACAAACGTTGTTTAACTAACAACGAACATGCATTTTCTACCATCAAACATCAAAATACATGCACATCCAACATGGGTAAAATTTCACACTTTAACTTTCTTTCAAATTAGTCCTTGAAATAGCTAAATCAAGTTACAACAATCTCAAACATATACAAATCGTTAAAAATGAGACAAGAACGGACTTACAATCGAGCTTGAAAGCTTGGCCAAACCCTAGCTATGTCTCTCTTCTAATTTTTGGCTATGGGGATGAAATTGAAGAAGATGACATCTTTTATTTAGTTATTTTGGCTTTATTTACCAAATTACCTATTTACCCCTCACTAAAACTTTGAAAATTTACCTACTCAATATCCATTTTTGTCCATCTGAAAGCATAATGGTCTAATTTTTTAGGACCTCTAATTTAGAATTTCATAATAATTACTACCTTTAGCCTATAGAACTCAGATTTTTCACCTATTGCAATTTAGTCCTTCTAGTCAAATTGAGTACTCAATCAATAAAATTTCTTAACAAAATATTCACACAATTATTCTATCATGCTGTAGACTTAAAGAAACAATAAAACAAATATTTCTACTTTAGATTTGTGGTCCTGAAACCACAGTTCTAATTTGACCCAAAAATGGGTTTTTATAGATCATTGAAACTCTGATGGATACTCAAGTAGTACACTCAAGGTGTACGATTCAATGACCTGCCAATTCTTATTCAAAAGTACCATAGGGTACTTAATCAAGGACCACACTCTCAAGCCACGTATTGTATTACAGGATTACCAGTCTAGGCTAAATACTTTATGTAACGTATGCTTAGAAAAGCTCAATTAGGATTATCAGTCTAGGCTAAATCCTAATTGTAACATATGCTGGAGAGGGATTATATCAAGATTACCCGTTCGGGCTAAATTCTTTCTATAACGAGATCAATAGGATTACTCGTCCAAGCTAAATCCCGTCAGCAACAAATGCAAGACCTTATTCATTTCGGGAAAGCATATATACATATTCATCGAAATTCAATATTCAAACTAGACTTTACCCTTTTTCCAACATTTCCGAACATGCAATCATTCCACACATTTATAATATACACATAAATACAAATCATATTGCATACAATCATAACATTGAAGTTAACATATTTACATGCTCACGAATTTACCTCGACACTTGTTCGCCTAAAAATATCTACTAATCAAAACCTTTCTTTTCCACGATATAACCTCAAACTTGTGTTGTCCAGATCTATATAAATAACTTTAATCATTAATTTCACACATTTCATATTCATTTGGACTCAATTTACATCTTAGGTAAAATTACCATTTTGTCCCTAACTTTTCCAAAAATTCTAATTTCGTCCTTAGGCTCGGAAAATAAAATTTCTACAATTTACTCCCTATCCCAAGCCTAACCAAAATTTCAACATAAAATTTACATCACATATTTTCTATAAATTTTAAAATTTTTCATCAATTGTCACAACTTTACATTTGAGTCCCTAAATCATGTTTTCATCAAAAAACACTTTGTAAAAGTTGTTTATCTATTAACAACCTTCCATTTTCTACCATAAATTTCAAATTTTTAGCATATACATCCATAACCTAATTTGCATTCTTTGATAACTCTTCAAGTTGATCCCCTAAATAGATAGATTAAGCTATCCCGGTTTTAAAAATATCAAAATTACTAAAAATTAGACAAGGAAACTTACCCATTTAAGCCATGAAAGTTTCATCTCTTTCTCTCTCCTAAGGTTTCCATGTATTTTTGGGGAAAAAGATGAGTAAATAAGATGATATTTTCTTTTTCATCTTTTAATTAATTAAATTATTTTAAATTCCAATTTAGTCATTACCCTTTTTCTAATTTTTCATGGACGAGTCACCAAAACATCTACATACTTTTCTTTAATGGTCTAATTACCATATAAGGACCTCTAGTTTTGAATTCCATAGCTATTTATTCCTTTTAGCTACTAGAATTCAACTTTTTCATTTTATGCGATTTAGTCCTTCTCGTAATTAAGCACATAATCAATAAAATTTTCTTATCAGAAGTTTCACATGACATTTCTAACATATTATGGATCATGTAATAAAATAAAAATAAAAATTATTTTCAGATCAGATTTGTGGTCCCAAAACCACTGTTTTGATTTTCCTAATCAATGGGCTGTTACACTTTACCCGACTTAGGTTGAACCATAACTGGTGCCTCAATGAACAATACTTTCAACTATTCAAAACTCTGTCGGCATTTCTCAGACCACTCAAATTTCACATCTTTTTGTAGCAATCTAGTCATCAGTGTAGAAATCATCGAGAATCCTTTTTACAAAATGTTGATAGTAGCCAGCTAATCTCAAAAAGCTTCAGACTTCTGATACATTTCTTGGTGGTTTCCAATCAACAGTTTCAGAAATCTTATCGGGTCAACTCGTATACCTTCCGCTGAAACAATGTCCCAAAAATCTGACTTCTTGGAGCCAAAACTCACATTTGCTGAATTTAGCTAATAGTTGCTTGTCTCTTTAGGTTTGTAATACAATCCTCAAATACTCGGCATGCTCAGACTAATCTCGTGAATAAATCAGAATGTTTTCAATGAATACAACAACAAATTCATCTAAATAAGGTCTAAAAATTTGATTCGTCAAATCCATAAAAACTGCTGAAGCATCAGTTAATCCAAAAGCCATAACAAGAAATTCATAATGCTCGTACCTTGTTGTGAAAGCAGTCTTCGGCACATCCGAATTTTTAACGCACAACTGGTAATAACTAGACCGCAGATCAATCTTTGAAAACACTATTGCTTCTTTCAACTGATCAAACAAATCATCAATTCTCGACAACAGATACTTGTTCTTTATCATAACCTCAATACAAAGTATTAGTAATCCGTCTTTCTTCTTTACAAACAACATTGGTGCACCCTAGGGCGAAAAACTAGATCGTGTAAAACCTCTATCTGTTAACTCTCACAATTGAGTTTTTAATTCTTTCAATTCTATCAGAGCTATCGATATCGGTGATATTCCCGGTACTAATTCAATAGCAAATTCGATCTCTATGATCGGTGGTAACCCTGATAACTCTTCTAAAAACACATTCGGATACTCACAGACTACTAGCACTAATTCAATCTTCGATTCAGACACTTTTGTATCTAATTCATAAGCAAGATAAGCTTCACAACCTTTCCTCATATGTCTCTGAGCTAACATTGACAATATCAGCAATTCACTCAACTCATCTGATTCAATTCGAAGGATTTCACTATTCTAACATTTCAATTCAATGGTTTTTCATCTACAATTCACAATAGCATCATGCAACGTCAACCAATCCATACACAGAATTATATTGAACTCATCAAACGATAATAACATCAGATTTGCTGGAAAACAATAACCCTGAGTCATCAAAGGACATCTCTTGCAAACTTTATCAACTAGAACATATTTGCCTAAGGGGTTCAACACTTTAACCACAAACTCAGTAGACTCAACAGGTAAACTCTTACTAGACACTAAATTCATACAGATATATGAATGAGGTGATTCGGAATCAATCAATGCAATTACAGTAGTGTCATAGAAAGAAAATGTACCAGTGATAACATCTGGTGATGACGCATCTACGCAAGCACGAATAGCATAAGCTCTGGCAGGTGCCCTAGCCTCTGATCTCACAGTTGGCTCTTTTGTCACACCTTTACTACTGGTTACATTCCCCACATTTCTAAATGGCCTCCGACTAGTAGTTGTGTTGCTCGGTATTGCATTCTGGATTTTATCTTTCTTGGCTAACTCTAAAAAATCTTGAATGAAAGGATCTTGCGAGCAATATTTAAAACAACCTCTATTATTCATCCAGTACTCACAAAAATGTCATCGACCACACTGTAGACACTCAGGTTTATTATTTCTCACACTGCCAGCACTCGATATTGATGTAGCTTGAGTCTTAGAATTTGAATATTGCTTTCCACGATTTCTATTTGGATACCTGATTGAAGCATTTGAAAAAGTTTACGAATCCCGTGATTTCTTTGATGAAGATTGATATGGTTTATTCATCAATATTTTTCTCGAATCTCTAGCCACGAAATAAGCTTTTCTCTTTTCTTTACCCAATTCTTTGGCTTTGCAAGCTCGATCGACTAATACAACAAATTCTTTCAACTCTAAAATCCCAACTACCAATCTGATGTCTTCGTTCAGTCTGTCTTCAAATATTTACACATAATGCCTTTAGTTGAAACACATTCCTGAGCATATTTATTGAGTCTAACAACATACTCAGGCATACGACCTTGTTTCAGCTCTAAAAAATCTTTATGTTTTTTATTGATAAACTGTTGACAGATGTATTTCTTTCTAAACTCAGCTTGAAAGAATTCCCAGGTGACCCTTTCTCTCCACACCACTGATACTAGAGTATTCCACCACTGATACGTTGTGTCCTTTAAAAGTGATACGTCACGTTTTAAACACCCACCAGGTGTAACAACTCAATTTTAGCTAAATTAGAACAATGCTTTTGGAACCAAAAATTCGAGGTTGGAAAATTATTTTAATAGTATTTTTGGTGTTTATAACATGTGAATATATATGTGAAAATTTCGTGAAATAATTTTAGCGTTTGAGTGCTTAATTTGACGAAAGGACTAAATCACGTAAAATGCAAAAGTAGCATTCTATATGTTAATTGTGCTTAACTGCCATGGGTTAATAAATGAAAGGTTCTTATGATGATATTAGACTATTGATAGTGGAATTTGACATAAATGGGTTTAATATCATGAAATTTAATGGCTTTTAATTAAGGTTAAATTAGTAAAAATATAAATAAAACAAAGCTAAAGCAAGCTTTAAGTCATCATATTCAACCGAATTTTTAGGAGAGAATACTCTATTTTTAGGGCCATTGATGAATCCATGAGTTTTGTGATAGTTGATGATGAAAAATGGATATTTGTTGATAGATTATCATATTTTGTAACGTGATTTTTGATGAAAATGCCTAAATAGGATTAAATTGTGAAAAGTACAAATTATGTTGTTGAAATGTGAAATAAATGTGAAATATGGGCTATTAGGGGTACTTTGGTAATTCGGCTAAGCCTGAGTTAAATTGAATTGTGTGAATTTTATGTATTTGTGAAATAAGGGCTAAATTGTAAGAAATGTGAAAGTTTAGGACCAAAGTGTGAATTTGCTTAAATATGTGTTTTTGGACTGAATTGAATGAATCAACGAATAAATGCATTAATTTTGAATTCATATAGATCCTGAAAGAAAGAATTCAAATGTAGATCGGGGAAAATCGAAGGTTATTAAATAGTCAACCCGATACGTCAATCCCTAATACGAGGTAAGTTCATATACAAATGAATGCCTTTAAGTTGATTTATAAATTTTTATTTGTCATTTAATTGCCATGAATGGTGGGCCAGAAAATACGAGCAATAATTGATGAATTTATGATATCCGAAAGTCCCGTATGAACTGTAGGAATAGTATAGGATACGAATGTCATGACATTAGGATTATCGAGATGTAATTACATGTAAGACCATGTCTGGGACATTGGCATTGTATTGTGATTTCGTGTAAGACCTTGTCTGGGATAGTGGCATCGATATGTGATAACATGTAAGACCATATCTGAGATATGGCATTGTACGAGCTTCATGTGATTTTCGAGTATCCTTAATGATTTCAAATGGTTCAACGAGCAAATTCAAGTCAAGAAAGAATGTGTGAATGAGTTAAGTGACTCAGGTACATACGAGATTCATATGAATATTGAAAAGGGAAGTATTTCATGAATTCAATTATGATATTTAATATGTGTACAATGAGAAAGGTTTGTGAATTTATATGTGTTTATTAATAGTTTACCTATTTGATAGAAATGGTATTGATTCATGTGGTAATTTTATTTGTATATGGCTTACTCAGCTTTAAGAGTTATTGTGTTTATTTTTTAGTATTTTATAGATTATCGAAGCTAGCTCAAACTCAGGGATCATTGGGAAACATCATCACATTATCGATCATCTTGTTGATACTTTTGAAGCTATGTATATATATGGTATATGGCATGTATACGCTAGTGTCATCTTGGTATGTTTTGAACTTTGAATTTAGCCATGTAAGTTGGCTTGTAAATGATGCTGCTGATGAAGTTGAATTTGGCCTATGTTATGAGTTAATATATGATGTAGTTATGATGCCTTATGTTTTGGTAAGCTTGATATGGTCATTTTGATGGGTTGATGGATAAATATTTAATAAATTGTTAATGATGTGTTATGGTTTGGGAAATGGTAAGCTTTGGTATAATTTAAGATGATGTTTGGATGCCATTTTGGTTTAGTAAATGTTTGATGATTTGGGTTATGTTTAAATGTGGATATTCGTAAAGTAACATTTGGATTTGTCATGTTATTCGTTGTGTATTTAAGTAGTGAAATGGATAGAATTGGGTGTTGTAAGTCTGGTGCATCAAATAGCATGGTCTGGCTGCCTATTAATGAATTGTAATGGCATGAAATGTGGTGTTTTAAGTATTCTCAAGAAGGGTGAGAAATGTGGCTTTAACCAAGCCTATTTTCACTCCACACGGCCAAGCACACGGGCGTGTGGCTTGACCTGTGTGACACATGGCCTTGTTACACGGCCGTGTGTCCCCTGGGGTAACCCTTCGAATTAAGATAGTATACCCTACAAGTTCGTGTGAGACACACGGCCTGGCACATGGGCGTGTGGCCAGCCGTGTGACCTAGGTCAGTATACACTCTAGTTTTCCCACAGCCATGGCACACCGGCGTGTCTCCGGCCGTGTGCTGCAAGTCAATATGTATGCCCTATTTTCACACGTCCTGTGACACAGGCATGTCTGGTGACACGGGCGTGTCTGGTGACACGGGCGTGTCTGGTGACACGGGCGTGTCTGGTGACACGGGCGTGTCTGGTGACACGGGTGTGTCTGGCTCACACGGCCTGTTCATATGGCTGTGTGACTCTTGAATGCTTGAAAATTTTCTAAGTTCCCTAAAGTTTGCAAATGTTATCGGTTTAGTCCCGAACCTCTTCCAAGCATGTTTTAATGTCTCGTAGAGCCTTGTAATGGACATTGAGTGTAACACCCACACTCTTGCCCTATGCTGGGATAGAATACGAGGCGTTACTAAACTTAAACACATGCATTCAAACGTTTTCGAGTCACCAAGACTTGATTAAATTTAAAACTCTTTTGAACTTTATTTACACTCCTTAATATGGGCTTACGAGAGCTCAAACATTCATTGGAAGCCATTCGAAACCAACTCAGGTCCTTAAATCGACTTAATAAAGATGACAATTGAAACAGGGTACATGCCTGTGTGGAAGGGTAACACGTCCGTGTGGCCATTATCACATGGCTGTACTGATTGCCTGTGTGGTTCACACAGCCTAAGAACAGGGGGAAATACCCGTGCCCCAAGCCCATGCGAATTAAATTCTAAATTTGAAACTACAGGGGTTTTCACACGGCCTGACACACGTCCGTGTCCCTCACACAGCCATGAAATGCCCGTGTCCTAGCTCGTGTCTAAAAACCTTGACATTCTGTTTCTGACGTCAGCATCCAATAAGGGGCACATGCTAAGGCACACGCCCGTGGCCAGAGGCTGTGTCCTTCACACAGTTGAGACACATGGTCGTGTCTCTGCCCGTATGTTTACTACCATGCATACTAACTTGTAAAATTAATGTGCAGGGACACACGGTTGAACAACACGCCCATGGCCCTGACCGTGTATCACACACGCCGGTGTGTCTATCCGTGTGGACAATATAAAGCAATATACCAAGCCCTTTGCCACCCTGAAACACAATATAACAACATCCACCATACTAAAGATTAACATAACATGGTTTCTCAATCCAACAACCACATTTAAGGTCTCTACACATTTCACATATGCTTAAGCAACCAACAAATTACTCATTCATGAAAGATCTTCTTGTATCCATATAATAACTTTCAATATTAGCCATTTTTCCATGGCCTTATACAAAATGAGTCAAATACTAAAACAAGCCAACATATTTGGCCCCAAAACAATGTGACACTAACATAAAATCAAAAGTTCCTATACATGCCATAATCAAAGCAAAAGAACTAATTATACCAAGTGCTTCGAATTGATAGTGTGATCGATGCCTCTGACGTCCGTTGATCCACGAGCTAATTAAGCGGTACTATAAGAAAATGGAAAGGAAATAGGGTAAGCATAAAGCTTAGTAAGTTGCATGAAAATAAACCACTACTTATCATAAAGCAATATGCTCATAACCTTTCATAACTTATTCATGAATACGATAAATAGACGTAAGTCAACTTACTCATCACCATACTATACAACTCATATTGCATACATTGAGTCCATATCTCATACATTTCAATTAGGTACCTATACCACTCATCACATGATCATAACTTTTCTCATTTTGATATAAATCATAAATCTTTTGTTAAACCATTAGGAATACTACCAGATACTCAATAGCCCTAACATGGGTTAAGATGCTGACGCCATATCCCAGACATGGTCTTACATTGGCTTTCATATAGTGGGGCCGTTGACATGTCCCAGATAGGTCTTACACTGGCTCTCATCTATTGGTGTTAATGCCATGTCCCAGATAGGTCTTACATTGACACGTAACAAGCTGACGCAATGTCACAGATAGGTCTTACACTAGCTTGTATATAGCGAGGCTGATGCATGTCCCAGACATGTCTTACACTAGCTCTCGTCTCAATGCCGATGCATGCCCCAAACATGTCTTACATTGGCTTAAATATCTCGAGGCTGAAGCATGTCTCAGACATGTCTTACACTGGCTCTCATATTGTGGCCGATGCATGTCCCAGACATGTCTTACACTAGCACACAAATGATCCAAATGTCATGGCATGAATACCCGACGATTCCTAAGGCTCAACCAAGAGTTCTACTACCTCAATTCTCATCATGCTTAATCATTTCCACAATCAAATAATTTATGCTATCACAATTCATTCATACATGATAACAATGTAGTTGTATTATTTGCACACAACTTACCTCGGATTACAAAATATAGGCGACTAGTTAGTTTTAATCTATTTGCTTGGCTTTCCCCCGGTCTAGGTTCAGATTTTGTAATTCTTGATCTATAATGATAAAAATTCACAAATTCAATCATTTTATTGATTTAGGTATTCAACAATGTATAATTAGGCAAAATGACCATTTTTCCCCTAAACTTTCACAAAATAACTATTTTACCCCTAGACCCGAAAATTGATTTTTATCATATTTTCTCATTAACCAAGCTTAGCCGAATACTTTTCATACTAGGAACAGCCCACAATCCTCATTATTTCACGCATTTATCACCTATTTTACAACTTATGCAAAAGGGTCCTTAGTTAGGGTTTCCATGAAAACAACTTCAAAAAAGTTGTTTATTTCACAACCATGATTTTTTTCTTCCATAAAATTTCAGAAAACAACATGAACACTCTCATGGTAAAACCTTATACTTTCAACCATTTTTCAAAATAGTTCTCTTATTTGAAAGGTCATGCTGTAAGGGTTCTAAAAGTACAAAAATATTCAAGAAAAGCCCTCAAAATCACTTACTTGCAAAGGCTTTAAGTTGCTGAAATTTTTCAAGCTCACATAGCCATTTTCTTGGAGGAAAATCTGGTGGAGAAGAAGGAGCAAAACAAAAAAAAAATGATAGCCTTTTTCTTAGGTTTTATTTTAATCAAATTAGGCCACCTAACTTTGAATTTCTCATCCCCTTTTGTCCCTATGGCCGACCACCTCTATTTTAAGGGTCTATTTGCCCTTTAGAGACCCCCAATTTTGGTTCTCTAGCTATTTGACACCCTTAGCTATCAAAATAGGACTTTTGCACTTTATGCGATTTAGTCATTTTCCCCAATTAAGCATGCAATCGCTAAAATTAATCCACCAAAATTTTCATGTACTCGTATAATCATGCCACAACATATAAAATAATTTCAACATAATTTCTCTGTCCTCGGATTAGTGGTCCCAAAACTATTGTTCCGACTGGGCCCAAAATCGGGCTGTTACATTGAGATTATATTTGATTGATGTTTATGTGAAATTGTATGATTTATGTTGTGATTAATCAGTAATGCCTCATAACCCTATTTCGGTTATGGATAATGGTTAGGGGTATTACAGCTAGTGTGCAAGAAAGCTCATCAAATACCCGAATCATTTTTTCAAGCCAAAACTTAGCTCTCTTAGGATCGTCATCAACATTAGCTCTAAACTCTTCGACTACGTGTTTTCGAATCTTATCAAATGGTGGGTTATTCAATCTTAAAATTTCCACACCTTGAGGGGTTACGAGAACCGGTTGGGGATTAGGTGGGGGTAGTGGTTGCTGAGCAACGATATTAGTTCGGAATACTCTATAAACCACTCATTCATCATCTGGAAGAAGGTTTTTTTGGCCTTTCCTCCCTGACTACCCAACACGGGTCTCGACTCTGATTGCTCTACCCTATGAACAGAGGCAGGTGCATTACTTTCAGCATCATCAACTGCAGCTCGATTAGGATTCATTTACTATATAAAAACATATTTTAAACTATCAGAAGATATCACACTATCACAGGTTATATATGGCATGTATATCCAGACTCACACACATGCTACGTTAGTCTGAGAATATACTAAACCGTAGCTCTGATACCAATAAATGTAACACCCCTCACCCGTATTCAACACCAAAATAGGGTTACGGAGCATTACCAGATTTATAACATAAATAACCATCCATTTCACATACATTTTTCAATCTCATGTAATCACCATTCAACATCAACCATATTGTCCCTGATACGAGCCTACGAGGCCCTAAACATGCATTTGAAGTGGTTTGCGACTAAAACGATAACTCAGGAAATTTTTACAAAACCTAGAAAATTTTTCAAACTACAGGGGACACACGCTTGTGTGGCTCGGCCGTGTGTCTCACACGGCCAAAGACACGCCTGTGTCATAAGCCGTGTGGACATTCAAAATGGGATCACATGGTTGTGTCCCAGCCCGTGTCTGACCCTTGTAACTCTCTGACTTAGGTCACATGGCCAACCACACGCCTATTTGACTAGCCCATGTGCCCTTCAAAATGGCCACACATATCCATGTGCCAGGCCGTGTCAAACCTGTAGGGTATACTAACTTATGCCACACAGCCAAGTCACACACCCATGTGCTAAGCCGTGTGGAGCATACTAACTTTATTTTTAATTCAACACCAGGGAACACACGATCGTGCAACCCGCCTGTGTGTCACACACGGTTGAGACACACACTCCTGTCTCTAGCAGTGTGAACAAAAATAGGCTATTTACCAAGCCATTTTGTCACCCAAATTTGTAGACACTTATACCAAACCAAATGGCACCAAAAGAAGACATAAATAGGCATTCAATCAACCTCAACAAAGCATCATTTATACCATTTCAACCAACAAATACAGGGCACACAATATCACAATATGTCATTCAATTTATATCAAATTATCACATTCTTATATCATCAATATGGTTACATTTCAAACATGCATTATTTAGCCTAATCTCACAAACATATAACTTCTCAAATATCAACCATTTAGTATCCCTGATTACCAATTACCACCAAGCACCACATATCCATCATTCAACACATAACCAAAACCATATACACATATGTAAACACAACCAAATCAACCAAATTAAGCCAACTTGTAACACCCCAAACCCAACCTGGACGTTATGGTTGAATCTGGCGATGTCACATTGAAGTGATTTTCGTAAAGCGTAATATCGTTTGAGAAGCCCAATATTTATTAAGCCTCTTTGTGTGATGTAAAATATGATTTTAAAACTCGTGTCGCTATCAAAAGTATTTACTTTAAGACATTATTAATTTCTAAAATCTCATTTGTAGCGAAAGATTTTTAAAACAGTTGTGTTCTAGTGTTTACTTGTAAAATGTTATTTTCTTACGGTAGTTCTTAAAACCGTTTATGTATTCACGGTATCTTTGAAAGTCATTTATCTTTTTAAAAACCCATGTGTTTTTCCTATTACTAGCAGTATTAAAGTAGAACAAATATAAATCCCCAAATTAAAAATATAATTCAAAGAGGCCATATTACATAAAAATACCCAAATTAAACTACTTATAATTTAAAAGATAAATACGGAAGAGTAAGCTATTGTGTGGCCACCTTCGAGTCCCTCACAGCACCGATTCGCCTAAGGATTACCTACGTAGATACACAGAAAGGTGAGTTTACAAAAACTCAGTGTGCAATCCCTTAGTAGCACTCAATCAGAGAAAACACAATTTGGGCCTAAGCCCTTTCAGTTTCAGTTAGGGCCTTAGCCCATTTCAGTAACAGTAGCAGTCTGGCTTGAGCCCATTACAGAATTAGTACAATATGCAATCATAAAATCCTACCCAATCCAGCCTCTACACACCTTCTTCGTACCAACCCTACACACCGTGTAGGGATAAAATAGACCCACCCATCCCTACACAAGAAGTAGCACCGGTTGTGGCACTAAAACAGTATTTACAGCAGAGCTGATAGTAATATGAATGGCTTAAAGCCATCAGTAGTTCCACAGTCATCTTGGGCAACCTGTGCGACCATATCAGTACAGTACACTTCCTCCAAAATAACAATCCCAACCCCATGCAACACGTGATGCATCGTATCATAATATCTTACATGGATGCAACATACATATAACGTGGCATGCTCAAATACGGTTATACACATTGTAGGGAAAATGAGTCATTTTACCTTACAAGGGTAAAACAGTCATTTTACCTTACAGGGGTAATACAGTCATTTTATCCTATATCGGTATTTTGGCCATTTTGCCCTATGGGGGTATTTCGATCATTTTACCCTATGGGGGTATTTCGGTTATTTTACCCTATGGGGGTATTTCGATCACCATTTTGGCCCAACATGGCCCAAAATGGCCTAAGCCCATGAGATCACTCATGGCGGCCTCTACGATCAAATGCCTACGTTTATAAGTTCGGTTTACCACACGAGCGAGCGCACACTCATGTAGTGTCGATGGTTACCTAATTTGACTTTTGTTGATTTACGATAATGGCTGTGTGATTACACACCTATTTGCAAAAGTGTGTACAACCCACGAACACCAAAACCTACATTTGATCAAACTACTCCATTAATCAACTGATAATAGAGTTAACGACTTTTTTCAATACTTATCGAAATAGGCTGGATTATAACTTGCCTTAATCACCGATTTAGGCTTGCACCCTTCAATCGTTGCAGGAAACTAACTATAGGCCCTTAGAGATCACCTGCATTTCACTTAAACCTATCAACCTTAATAATATTACTCGTACACATAAGTTGAACGAAGCATAAATAACTTACTGAAAATGTAAAACTGCTTATGTACCAAAGGGAAGCAATTAGTCTATCTCTACGACAATCACCCTATGCGATAGAGGCAAGGGCTAGCACAACCACACCCCTAGCAATTATTGACAGTAAAAAAAAGTGTTAGATGAGGACTATAAATATGGTAGAGAGGAAAAGAGTGGGAAAACCGAATAGCAGCAATTACCACAGAGATCGACAGAAAAGAAGAAGAATTTAGCATAGAGAGGGTAGATGAAAGGGTGCTATTCGGCCAAGCCACCACCAGAGAAAGAGAAGTACTAGATCAAAGAAAAGAAATTGGTTGAAAGGGGAAGAGGAAGAAGAAGAGAATCAGCCCACAAAAATGAAATGGATTGAGGGAGAAAAGAAGGTATTTGACTAAACAAAAGGGAGAGCACTGTAGGTTAAAGAGTGGAGAACAAAATCATAAAGTGAAGAAAAAAATTCTCGAATGGTCCAAGATATAATTGACCTTAAACAAGGAAGTGAAAAGAAACCAAAAGAAACTACAAAAAATAATATGGAGAGAAAAGATACTAAGACAAAGCCGAATTCTTCCAAAACCAAAATCACTAGGTGCTTACAATCCTAATTCGGCACCAACACCTCCTCCACCTTAAATCCACTTGATTTCCTCCTAAAATCTCTCTTCATATCTCTCCTCAGCTCCCTCCTACAATCCCTCCATGACCAATTCAAACTCCACTCCCCTCAACAGTGTTTCGGTGAATCACAACCTCTTCCTATGGCCATCAGTAAAAAAAATCTCCATTTGCGCAAGCATGGATTCGAACCTCTGACCCCTAGCACACTCCACACGGCACTATCCACTAGACCAACACGCCCATTCTGTTATGTTCT
The DNA here is from genome assembly GCF_025698485.1 of Gossypium arboreum. Lineage (NCBI taxonomy): Eukaryota > Viridiplantae > Streptophyta > Magnoliopsida > Malvales > Malvaceae > Gossypium > Gossypium arboreum. The sequence goes on from NC_069072.1 coordinate 54,461,311, forward strand.
AACAATTTTTACTTATAACCCTACTGACCAAAGATAGGGGTTTTATCCTTAAAAAGTAAAGTTTTTGCATAAACCAATGCTTGAACCCAAGACTTCTCAGACACTTCCCAGAGCACATAACCGCTGAAGCAAACATGCATTTGTGTTACTTTCTTACACAACTAAATATTTATTTGCATCCTCCTAATTGTACCCTTGCTCAAAACCTAATACTTCTAGTCCGAAAATTCTGGGCGTTACACAACTCTCATGGCTATATACAAAACCAAAACATTTAACATTTACAAGCCCTTTCAAATGACTAAATTCATTAAAAACACATATGCTATAATGACCAAAGTTCCTAACATGCCATATACTAAAAATACTTAAGTTCAAAAATACCAAAGTGATAGTTGGATAGTGTGATGAGATCTTCGATGATTCCCGAATCTGAGCTAGCATTGATTTCACTATAAAACTTGAAAAATTAAACAAAGTAAGCTATAAAGCTTAGTAAGTTCTTATAGCAATTAAACCAACTTACCATATATGCACAACTTAAGCAAATAAAACATAACATAACCTATTTCATATTGAATCACCAACCTACCACATTTTTCATTCACAAAGTTAGATAACTTCCATAAATTTCCTCATTTCAATATTTGTTCGGTTTATGAACATACCTGTACCATCCTGTAACAAACTTATACTCATTTACATATTTAAATATCCCCGTTGAAACATTCGGAATACTATCGGATGCTCGAGAAATCTCACACCCTAAGTGCCACATATATAGCCGAAGCTATCTCAATCTCGTATCACATATAATGCTCACTCTTGAGCTATTAAAGGGTTTGCTCACACTAGCTGACGGTCATGACGAAACTACATGGTGCTGCTCACACAAGCTGACGAGTATTCGCAACACATGTCAGATAACTCAGCCACCGATAGGACGTACGGGCCAGCACCCAAATCATATAACTCCTAATGATATGTCATTTGTATCCTAATTTATTCCTAAGGTTCAACCGGGATTTCTTATTTGTCGAATCATCGTCAAACATGTCCGTAGTGTCGTATTCACAATTTATGTAATATTAAAGCATTTAAAACATGATTATAATAATGCTTGATACATACGAACTTATCCCGAATGCAAAAACGATGAAACAAGTCAATTAGTCCCAAACCTTGTTCTTTCCCTGATCTAAATCCATATTTTGCTTTTATTAATCTAAATGTAATCAAAATGAACTTATTTAATTATCATTCTATTCAATTTAGTCCAAAATACACATTAAGACAACTTCACACTTTTGCCCTTAACATTTCAACATTTTCAAAATTTAGTCCTTATCTCATAAAAATACAAATTCATGCAATTCAACCTAAACTAATTCTATCCGAATTTCAATTAGGTCTTTAGCAGCCCATAATTTTCATTTATTTCACAATTTAAGCACAAAATTTCAACATCTCTCATTTAAATCCCTAAATGACAATTTTGTCAAAAATCACTTTACAAATATTGTTTATCTAACAACAAGCATACATTTTCTATCATCAAACATCAAAATACACCTATATTCATCAATAGTAAAACCCTAAACCTTTAACAATTTTGTAAACTAGTCCCTGGGCTAGCTAGATTAAGCTGCAACGACCTCAAAAACGTAGAAATCGTTAAAAACATACTAAATTGAATAGATGAAGTTGACCAAATGAAGCATTCAAAAATGGCTTCTTCCCTTGTATTTTTCGATTGAATATGATAAAGAGAAAGATGATACTTAGTTTTTATTTCATTTAGTTAATCTTTATTAACCAATTTACTTTTATAACCTTTAAAAACCTTAATTATCTCCATAAAACTAAGCTCATAAATGACCACTAACACACTAATGGTCTAATTACTACATAAGGGCCTCTAATTTAAGATTCCACAACTATTAGACACCTTTAACTAATAGAACTCCAATTTTACACTTTACGAGATTTAGTCCTTTTTATCAAATTAAGTACTCAAATGATAAAATTTCTTAATGAAATTTTCACACAATCAAAAAACCATGCTCTAGACATTAAAATAATGTTAAAATAATTATTTTGACCTCGGATTTATGGTCCCAAAATCACTATTTTGATTTGACTAAAAATGGGCTATTACAATACTGATACTATAGTGATGAAACTTTTAGAACTAAAAAAAAAATTGAATTAATAATGAAAGCTCATTTCTAATTGTCAAATAAAACCTTCATAAAACTTAAGAATTCGATAAGATGAGTACATAAGGCATTTGTAATAGGGGTAAGAGAGCTCATGGAGAGTAGGGTCTAGGAGCCCAAATAGATTTCTCTATGTCACGAATGTGCACACCTGAGCCCTTGATTGAACCTGAGCCAGTGGCTGACTATGTAACAACCCATTTTCAGTGGAATCAGAATAGTGATTTTGGGACCACAAATCTAAGATGGAAATATTTATTCTATTAATATTTTAATATTTACAACATGTTAGTTGTGTCGTATAAAGATTTCATTTGGAAATTTTATTGTTTGCAAGCTTAATTTGATAAAAAGGACTCAATTGCATGATGTGCAAAATTAGAGTTCTATAAGTAAAAGATGTGACAGCCCTAAAGTGACCCTAGTCGGAAAGCGGTTTCGGGACCGCTAAACCGAGTCACCAAATTATTTGGATGTGATATTTATGGTCTAAAATATGTGAATATGAATGTGCAAAAAAAATTTTATGCTTCGATTTAGTTAATTGCATGTGAATGGAGTACATAGGACTTATGTGAGAAAATTTAGAAATGTGCTAGGCAAATGTAAAATGGCCTATCAATACATGTGGGAAAGTGTTTGTCCTTGCATGCCAAATTAGCCAAATTGAAGCATAGTGGCCGGCCATGCTATGGGTGGAAACATGTCACAAACATGTTGGGTTAGTGATGTATGTAAGGAAGAATTCAATAATGAAAGGGAGGAGTGATGAAAAAAATGGTCTCATCCATGCCCCCTTTTGCCGTTAATGGAAGAAAGAAAACAAAGAAAAAATGTTTTGTTCATCCTTGAACATCCTTGGCCAAATAGAGGAAAGAAAGGAAGGGGAGGAGCTTGAGAAAATCGGCTATGGTGATTTGCTAGACAAAGGTATGTGTGATGTTGTCCATGAGATGCATGCATGTTTTAGTTGGTAGCTTGAGTTCTACCTAGCCCATGGTCTAAATCTTGCTAGGTGATGGAAATGACACTCGGCCATGGATGCATCATTCTTGCTTGGTGTTGATGTCATTTACATGCTAAAAATGAAGCTTTGTAATGATGCATGTGATGGTGGATTGATGTTTTAAGGTTTAATAGAGTTTAAGCTAGTAAATACTTAATTTTTGGTATTTATATGAGAAAGAGATGAACTTGAAATTTTTGAATTTACATGAATAAATCTTTTGGTTTGTCTTAGTAGTAAATTGAAGGGAATGCCATAGGTGTTTGAATGTACTAACTAGATATTGTTGTATATACATCTCTCAATAGGTTCGGCTTTGTGCAAGAATTTGGGGGATTAAACCTTTAATGATGTTATGTATAAGTTTCGACTATGAATCTTTGTGTTTAATTTGTTTATGTGTTGATGCTCAAATTGAAAAAGGGATGTTAGTTATGTTATAACATTTGTTTAATAATGAAAGGACATGAGCTTAAAGCTTGAGTAGCATTCGGTATTAGAGTAAGTTAAAATTTGTTTGAAAATAACTCCCAAGTTAGTGAATCACGAGTTAAGAAAGGGATTTGGGTTGACTATATATATATGTATTCGGCAATGGGATAAAATGTGTATTAAGGTAAGTTTCAAGGTGATTAATCCGCTATGAAATTAGCTAAATTGAATAGGTATGTTTAATGATATGCTTAGTATAATGTATGATCTTATAACTCGGTTTGGTATTGAGATAAAGGTTAGATGTATGATTGGATTTTGGTATGTGTTAAACTGGTCAATCAAAGATTAAATGATATGTGAGTGCCAAATGTGATTGTTAAGTGAATAATATTAGTTAAGTACTTAAGCAAATCTATTGTTTTACTTAAGCTTAAGAGCAAAGAGGATCAAGTCGGATGGGGAAAAGAGAAAGTAAGCGAATAGTCATGGACATCTAATCGTCGACCACATCCGAGGTAAGTTTTAAGCGATTAATCGTTGAGTAAATTCAATCATAATAGGACATAATGAGTTGATTTGATAAGATATGATGTGGCTATGATATGTCTTAAGCCCAAATGTTAAGTTCATAAGTGTTTGGACTTGGAAAGTTAAGAGCAAATTGTAATAAATTGCTTGGACAGCAGCAGTAATGTGATTTTAGAAAATCACTATAAATTGTTGGTGTCGAATTATAGGCAGAATAAAACATGTAATCAAAGCTAAGTTGGTCTAGCTTCTTATAAAAGAGACCGTGGAAGCAAAGAAAATTCCTATGAAGAGATATCTAAAGTTGTGCGGGACAGTGTCGGAATGACTCTGAAATCCCCTGTTCTGTTTTTGGAAAATCATTATAATTTATACAAAAATGGTTATGAGATAATATTTATATGCTTAGACTCCTTAATAAGTCTAGTTTCAAATGAAATCAAGTAGAACATACTTTGAATTCTGTACAATGAGAATTTTGATTTGTAGTGAAGACTGGTCAGGTTCGTCAACAGTGAAACAGGGGAAACTTTAAGAAAAATCTGGTATTGATTGGCCAAACCAAAAATTCTGAAAATTTCATGGATGGAATATATGTGAGTCTATATTCTGAGAAAATTAACGGCAAGTGATTTTGAGTCTTGTAGCTCCAGGTATAAATAATTTAGTGACCATTGCTCAGGAAAACAGCTCGTAGCGAATATGTGATTTTGTTGTGATTTTGTTTTAGTTGCTCATAAGCTATTGATTGATCCCATATTGAATTCTAAAGTGTGATATTGTAAAATGATACATGAGTGTTAGATGGATCTCTGATATCAAGATTCGTGAAAATGTATATATATGTGATGAGGCCTAATGGCCGATGTGATGAATGTGAAAATGTATGTATATGTGATAAGGCCTAATGGCGATGTGATGAATGTGAAAATGTATATATATGTGATGAGGCCTAATGGCCGATCGCGATGAATGCTGAAAATGTATGTATATGTGATAAGGCCTAATGGCGATTGATGAATGTGAAAGTATATATATATGTGATAAGGCCTAATGGCGATGTGGTGAATGTGAAAGTATATGTATATGTGATAAGGCCTAATGGCCGATGTGGTGAATGTGAAAGTGTATGTATATGTGATAAGGCCTAATGGCGATGTGATGAATGTGAAACTGTATATATATATATATGTGGTAAAGCCGAATGGCTAATGTGAATGTTGTAACATGTGATTAAGTGTACATGAAACTTGGAAATATGTTCCGGGTGAGACCCGATGACTACTTGTGGAGATTATGTCCGGTAAGACTTCGTAATAAGAATTGCTTATAAATATACGCAATGCGAAAGGTTAAACAGTATGTACTCCAAGTTTACATGTGAGCTTGATTTAAACTAAACCATAAGGTAGTTATGTGATGTATACGAGAGAAATCTATGAGGCTACTCCCATGATTATGATGAGATGTGCATATTCGGAAAAAGGGATGGTATGCCCAAGGAAGAGTGAAATAAAAATACGAACAACTATGTTATAATTTGATTGTTATCTGTTGACACTGCTTAAAACTTACTAGGCATTGTAATGCTTACTCCGTTTACTCTGTTTCCTCCGCCTTATAGGTCTCATTGCGGCTACGTGCTCGGGATCGTCAAGAACTAGTCACACTATCGCTATCCACTGTTTGGTACCGCTACGTTTTGGAATATCTTATGGCATGTATAGAATAGACTAGTAGTGAGAGGATATCATGGTTAATGTATAGGACTACCCTTTGCTGTTTTTCAAGTACATTTTGTGATGTATGTATGTACAGCCATGCGAAAATGGCTCGTAAAAGTCGAGTATGGCATTAGACCATTTGTGTTTATGTATATATGTATGGTTTCATGATGTGACTACGGACTGAATGGAAGTGTTGGGCAAATGATTAGCCATTGGAATGGCTAAATATGATTATATGTGGACCTATGTATGACAAAACTCTAGTTGGTCCATGGAAACTAAGAGATAGGTAAAGTTTACCTTGAAAACAGATGCTGGCAGCAGCAGTGGTGTGGATTTGAAAAATCATTAAAATTTGTAGGAATGGAATTAAATAGTGAATAAATTATGTAAATGAACCTTGATGAATCTACTTTCATATGGAAGAAACGAAACAGTTATATGAGTTGTATGTTAAGAGATATTAAAGTTCTCGTGAAACAGGGACAGAACGGTTTCTGGATCCCCTGTTCCGACTTTGGAAATTCATTGTAAATTAACCAGAGATAATTAGGAGTCATGGCATACATGTATAGATTCCTCTCTGAGTCTAGTTTCTATATAAGCAAACGACATCAGTATTGAAGCTCTGTACAGGGAGATATCCAATTCGTAACGCATGAAGGTCAGTGTAGTAGATCCCTGCAACAGGGGAGACTTTAACTAATAAACTGTACTAATTGGCTTGACCAAAAATTCTAGAAAAAAATCTGTAGATGGACATATGAGTCTAGTTTCAGGGAAAAGTTACGAATCTGATTTTCAAGTTGTGGAACTCAAGTTATGATTTTTAAGGTGACAGTGACGCAGTTAGCCAGTCGTCTGAAAAAATTTTTAATTGGACTGCGAGAGTAAATGAATTAGTCGGTTAGCACCTCGTGTTCGACTCGTAACGGTCTCGGTGCGGGTGTTACAACTTTATTGGTATCAGAGCTACGGTTTAGTCGATTCTAGGACTAACGTAGCACGCGTGAGTCTATTTATACATGCCATAAAGTGATAAAATGATAGTGTGATGATTTTGACTAGTAAAAGGTGGTTCTTGTATTGTAATGAATCTTGATCCCGATTGAGTGTAGCAAGCTTCTAACTATGAGAATTAGCGATATAACTTCACTTAGATATGCCTAAACTATTAAGTTGATCAGTGCACGTATCATGTACTCGTATTTGAATTTCGATTCGGATTGAATTAAGGGTATATGTGATTTTGTATGTGGTTATGGAGTCGGAAGTTGAATGGTCGATAAGCATGTTGTGTTTGTATTCAAGTAATGTAAATGATATACTAATGAGTATTGCTATATGTGTATATGTACATGAGAATTGAGAATGAAATATGGATGTGACGTGATTATTGATATATGTGTACATGAGCATTTGAATGATACCCGGGCTAAGTCCCAAGGTTTTATGCTAGTGAATATATCCTGCTAAGACCAAGGCATTTGTGTGAGTTGTTATACCCGGGTTAAGTCCCGAAGGCAATTGTGCTTGTGGTTATATCCGGCTAAGTTCCGAAGAGCATTCGTGCTAGTGATGTATCCGGACTAAGTTCAAGAGCATTCGTGCTAGTGATGCATCCGGCTAGGTCCCAAGAGCAATCATCTTTGGTGGCGTGTATTCGCCTTCGTGCCTAGTAGGCTTCGTGTCGGTAAATTGAGCAAAGTTTAAGTGTTCATTACTATACTGAATTCAAATTTATATGAGACGATATGTTTAAAAGTGTACATACGTGATGTTTATAGACTTGGGTAAGTCATTTCAATGTGTAATAACGAATGAATAAGAGCACTATGTGTGTGAATGATTAGAGGCACTGTGTGTGTGTAAATCCTTTAACCGAGCACTATGAGTGCGAGATCGGTCGATGGGCACTAAGTGTGTGAAGTGGAATTCATGTAAGACCTCGTCTGGGACGAAGTCATTGATTTGAGATAATGTGTAAGACCATGCAGGACATGGCATCGGCTCGATATATGAGAATATGTAAGACCATATCTAGGATATGGCATTGTAAGAGCTATATGTGCTTGAATTAGTTGAGCCCTTACAAGTAAGTAGTCGCTCGGTTGATAAACGAGCTACCGCCCTTAGCTAAGTTGATCTTTTGTGTATGAACATAAGGGTTGGTAATGTGAAGTAAGTTTTGAGTAAATAGAGCTTAAATTATGATTTGATTAGATCATGTTTTAAGCAAATCGAAATCATGCTCTTGGTGTGTGGCTATTCAAATTAAATTGTAAATATGATAAGTGTCTTGTGTTTGAGCTTTGGTAATGAGAATGTAATAAGAATGTGTATTTATTTGTTGATATATGTTCTTGGTTATTCAAATGGTATCCGGCTAAGTCCCAAGGCTTTTGTGCTAAGTGACTAAATCCGGGCTAATTCGAAGGCAATTGTACAAATCACTATAACCGGACTATGTCCCAAGACAATCGAGCGATTCGCTATATCCGGTTAAATCCAAAGGTACGTGATTCGAGATGAGCAATCTTGCTGTAAAATTTCAGTTAATACGCTTGCAAAAATTCCAGCAATGAGGTATGTTCGTATGTCTGAATGAATTAAATGTTCAGTGTGTGAAAGTTGAATATTGAGATACGATGGAGTTATAAAGGATATTTATTGGGATGTTTGAGTATATGTGTAATTTCGCCAGGTTACTTATACATGGATGAAAATATGGGTTACAAATATGTGGGTTGATGATGTGAATTATACATGTTAGTATGTGCTTGATATGTGTTTGAAATGCATTTGTGAATTAAATTAAGTGATTATTGCTTATGAAATCAAGAGAATGAGATATATGTGCATACTTGTAGAAATGTTTATGTATTTGTTTTGAGATAAGAAAATGATTTTATAGATCGATGTGAATTCAATAATGAATTACAATTGCTATCGATGAGCTAATGTTTATATGAATATAATTCAATAAGAGGACGTTATTCTAAACTGTGACATCCCTAAATTGACCCTAGTCGGAAAGTGGTTTCGGGACCACTAAACCGAGTCATAACAATAATTAACCATCATAATTGATGCTCATTATATATATATATGCATGTGTGAAAATTTCATGTTTGGATTTTGTTAATTGTAAGTGAATTTTTATCAAATAGGACTTATGTGAGAAAATTTAGAAATGTGCTAGGCAAATGTAAGGTGGCCTATTAATACATGTGGGAAAGTGTTGTCCTTGCATGTCAAATTAGCCAAAATGAAGCACGATGGCCGGCCATACTATGGGTGGAAACATGTCTCCAACATGTTAGACTAGTGATGCATGTAGGAAACAATAAATTAAGAAAGTTAGCATTAAAGAAATGGAAAAAAGAAAATGATGATAACAAAAAAAAAAAAGAGTGTGGATGCTTTCCCCCCTTGCAGTACATGAGAGAAACAAAACAAAGAAAGAAAGAAAAAAATGTTCATTCTCTCATTTTCTCCTTGCTTGGCCCAATGTACTAAGAAGAAAGGGGGGGAAGCTTGAGAAAATCAGCCATGGGAGTTTGCTAGACTAAGGTATGTTGATGTTATCCATGAGATTTATGCATGTTTTTAGTTGATAGTTTGAGTTCCACCTAACCCATGGTCTAAACCTTTACCATGAAATGGGGATGATATTCGCCATGGGTGTTGTCTTCTTGGTATCATTGATGTTTGATGTTTGATGTTGTGGTGGTGAGGCATGAAGATGAGTTAAGGTTCAACTAAGGTGGATTTGTGGATGTTATTTGCATGCTAAAGGTAAAGCTTGTAATGATGCATGGTATGGTGTTGTATGGCATTTGGCCATGGTAGGAAATAAAAGGAAACTATGATCGTTGTTCATGTCATTTGAATGAGAAGTGCTAGTAAGGTGAAGTACAAATGTTAGTGTTTGATTTACTAGTGTATATATGCATACTAGCCTAGTTGTGAACTTGAATCAAATTGGTGTTAAGTCGATACAAGCGACCTTACTTGTTGAATGTATCAAGTGTGAAAATCGGCCTTAACATGAATGTGTATGTTCGCCACATGAACGAATACATATGTTGATGTGTATATTCGGCCTTAGGTAGCCTATTGAGGGCCTTAGCTTTTCCTTGATGCTTGAATGAATTGTATTGAATTGCTTGATGTAATATAAAATGTGCATGACCAATGTGTATCCAAGCAAAAGGGTAGCCAGTATGACCATTTAAACTCCTTGTCATATTCGCCATAAGCTAGCATAATGAGGTTTTAATAAGTTAAATTTGTGTGAACTAGCTCAAGAACTCAAAGGATCAAAGTTGGACAAGGGAAAGACAAAGTAATTGAATAGCCATTGAAAACGCGATGCGACAACATCCGAGGTAAGTCATTAAGCATATATTTGGTATTGATTTAAATGATCATAATATATATGCAATTGTGTTTAATGAATTGATGTGTAAATGAAAATGTATGTGTATGGAATGATGCCATTGTTGAATGTATAAAGGCAGCAAAATGCATAAGGTATTGGTCACGGCACTAAGTGTGCGGGTATAAATGGACACGGTGAAAAGATTGGCACTAAGTGTGCGGGTTTAAAATTGTACAGCACTAAGTGTGCGAGTTTGATTCTATAGCACTAAGTGTGCGAGCTGAAAATATATAGCACTAAGTGTGCGGATTCACTATATGCTCTTATATTACAATTGGCACTGAGTGTGCGACATTATCGAGCTAATCCCGGACAGCGAATCGGGTAAGTACCTTGAGCTCATGACGAATAGGCAATATGTTCATGCTCGGGTTGAGCTTGGTAAGCTTTAAATCTATGTGATGATTGCAATTGTGTGATTGTGGTGAAAATGAGTTAGTGTGTGAAAATGCCTCAAATATCTTATCGTATAAATATGAAATGTGGATGTATGGCTTGGTATGAGATTGAACCGAAAGGTCCGAGGAATTATGGTATAGTTCGATATGGATGAAGTACCTAGCCTTGTTTCATTGTTTCACTTTGTGATGAATTTAGCTAATGGATAATTGTAAAGTGCTTATGACTTACTGAGTTATAAACTCACTCAGTGTTTTCTTGTCACCCATTTTAGGTCTCTTGGACTCGTATTGTTGCGTGCTCGGAACCGTCGTTGAAGTCATCACACCGGCTGAAATATTTTGGTATTGTCTTCGTTGTTGAAGAACATTTGGCATGTATAGGCTATTATATTTTGTTGAACTGTGGGTTGTAAACTTTAAGCCCTGTGAAAATGGCCTCTGTGGTCGTCGAGTGGGATGCTAGAACCTATAGCCACGAGTCTTAGAAACTTTAATTTTGATAAGGTGGCCATAATTTGTGTCATGTTTGATGGATGATTAAGGCCAAGGAAAGATTCATGAAATTGGCATAGTCTACTGCAGTAACTGTTGCGGACAGCAGCAGTGAGGTGAGATTGAAAAATCACTAAAAATAGTAGAAGTAGAATTAAATAGTGAATAAATTATGCAATTGAACCTTGATGAATCTAGTTTAATATGGATGGAACGAAACGACCATATGAGCAGTATATTGAGAGATATTAAAGTTCTCGTGAGACAGGGCCAGAACGGTTTCTGGGTCCCCTGTCGTGACTTTGAAAATTTACTATAAATTATCCAGAAAGAATTAGAAGTCATGCCTTATATGCGCAGATTCCATTTTGAGTCTAGTTTCATTAGAAACAAACGGCACCAGCATTAAAGCCCTGTAAAGATAGATATTCAAGTTTTAACGCGTGAAGGTCAGTGTAGTCGACTTCTGTAACATTGGTGACTTTAACTAATAAACTGTACCAATTGGCCCAACAAAAAATTCTAGAAATAAATACATGGATAAATATATGAGTCTAAATTCAGGGAAAATTTACGGAATCAGTTTCCGAGTTTCGAAACTCGAGATATGATTTTATGGCGAAAGTGACGCAGTTTTCCAGCCTGTCTGGAAATGCCAAATTGGTTGGTACCTTGAGAAGATTTGGCCCATTAACCCTCGTGTCCGACACGGCGGACGGTCACGGGTTCGGGTGTTACATTTCATTGGTATCGAGCTATGGTTTAGTCGGTTCTAGGACTACCATAGCGTGTGTGAGTCTAGCTATACATGCCAAATTGTTAGTGCTTAATAATGTGATGACTTGACGGTTGAAATTTTTTGTTTTGATTAGCAATGGAACCCGGGTAGAGAGACCCTTGGCGGATGACGTTGAAAGTGTAGCGGCTGCTCTGGGCAAGGGACACTGCCGTTGAGCCTCGATCATCCGCGAATAATCAAAATGAAGGCGAAACAAGCCTTCTTCACCAAGATGAATGAGTGGGTCGCGCAATATGCCCGAACCAACCCGGCTGTCCAACCATTCCCGAATTTAAATACTCCACCCCAAGAGCCCGCAATGCCTCCGATTCTTCGATCCTGTGAGGCTGAGTAAACCACCGTGGACTTGATTAGGAAGCGTGGGGCGAGGAGTTCAAGGCCATAGTTACCGATGATGCTTAAAAGGCCGAGTTCGCTCGATAACACCATTAGAGTGTTAGATGAACTGCCATGCACACCGATGAATGTCTTAAGTGTGCTATATCCTTGTTAAGAGACTCGACTTACTATTGGTGGAGGACTTTAATTTCCATAGTCCCAAATGAACGAGTTACTTGGGATTTCTTTCAATCCAATTTGAAAGAAATACATTAGTCAACAGTTCATCGATCGAAGCGTAAGGAATTCTTGGAACTCAAGCAAGGCGGGATGATCAGATCTGAATCTGAACATGAGTTCGTAAGACTTAGTCGGTATGCTCGGAGTGTGTGGCTGATGAGGTTGCGATGTGCAAAAGATTTGAAGAAGGATTGAATGAAGAGTTAAAGTTACTAGTGGGAATTTTGGAGATAAAGGAGTTCGTGACACTAGTCGAACGAGCACGCAAGGCGGAAGAACTTGGGAAGGAGAAGAAGAAGGCTGAATTTGAAGCAAGAGATTACCGTAAAAGATCGACGAGTAAAGCTCCATTCTCGGTACTGTAAAGAGGTTCGGGGAGGACACCATGAAGTCGAGGATGATCAGAATTTCCATTAGAGCCCGACCATTGACGGACTCGAGCTACTTGAGAGCTAGTGTGGGCAATAATCGTCAAGAGAGACCAGATGCCCCCAATGTGGAAGACGACACCTAGGTGAATGTTGGGGTAAGTCATTAATAGGGCTGTTATGGATGCGGTTCAAGGACCACTTCATTAGAGATTGCACGAGCTAGATGAGAGGAATAAGGCGAAGGTGCAAGACCTAGTGGAACGACGGTGGAGGTAGGCCCCGAGAATCTCTGGAGGTAGGGTGGTAATCGAGAGGAGCCTCTAATACGGCTGTCCGATCCGAGACCCGTGCTCTGCTAGAGCATATGCCATCCGCAGCACGAGAGGAGGCATCCTCCCCGACGTTATCACGGTACTTTTACTCTCTTTGATACTATTGTGATTGCATTGATTGACCCGGCTCTACTCACTCATATGTATGTGAAACCTTAGCATCCAAAGAAGACTCTACCGTTGAGTCTCATGAGTTCGTAATTCGAGTGTCAAACCCTTTGGGTCAATACGTGCTCGTTGATAAAGTGTGCAAGAGATGCCTCTAATAATTCAAGAATCTGTTTTTACCGATCGATGCTTCTACCATTTCATGAATTGATGTTATTCTTGGTATGGATTGGTGACCGTACATGATGCAAAGGTGGATCGCAAAGGAAAACCATTGATTTGAGGAGTGCAAATAATGAGGTAGTCCGAGTCGAGTCTGCGATTTAAAAGGAACGCCAACGATAATATCTTCTATGACCGCTCGGAGGTATGTGAAAAGGGTGTGAAACATACCTTGCGTATGTGTTTGGAAGTAAAGAGACGGAAAGGAAACTCGAATCGGTACCGATGGTTTGTGAGTATTTAGATGTTTTTCCGAGGAGTTACCGGATTGCCACCGGTTCGAGAAGTGGAATTCGCATCGGTTGTACCGTACTACGCCGATTTCAATAGCCCCGTGTCGTATGGCATTAACGGAATTAAAGGAGTTAAAGGTTCAATTGCAAGAATTGACGGATAGAGGTTTCGCTCGACCGAGTTTTTCTCCATGGGGCGCTTTGTATTGTTTGTGAAGAAGAAGGACGGAACCATGAGGTTGTGCATCGACTATCGTCAACTCAATAAAGTGACGATAAAGAATAAATATCCATTGCCACGAATTGACGATTTGTTTGATCAATTAAAGGGAGCCTCGGTGTTTTCAAAGATAGATTTGAGGTCGGGTACTATCGGTTGAGGGTCCGAGAATCGGACATACCCAAAACCGCTTTTAGAACGAGGTACGGTCACTACTTAATTCTTGGTGATGCCGTTTGGGCTCACTAATGCCCTCGGTGTTTATGGATTTAATGAATAGAATTTTCAGGCCATACTTGGACGGTTCGTAGTTGTATTTATCGATGACATTTTGGTCTATTCGAGAGATGAAACCGAACATCTTTGAACACCGAGGCTAGTGTTGCAAATCTTACGAGATAAGCGATTATACGCAAAGTTCAAGAAATGTGAATTTTGGTTGAAAGAGGTTAGCTTTTGGGGCACGTGGTGTCCGTGACGGTGTCGTGGTGGACCCGAACAAAATTCGCCATAGTCGATTGGAAACCACCAAGGAATGTTACCGAAGTTAGGAGCTTTTGGGGCTTGCTTGTTATTACCGACGATTTGTAAAGGTTTCTCGACGATAGCCACGCCAATGACGAAGCTACTCCAAAAGGATGTTAAGTTGAATGGACGGAGAAATGTCGAAAAAGTTTCGATCAACTGAAAGCTTATTTGAATGAAGCCCCAATTCTAGTGCAACCTAATCGGGCAAAGAGTTTGTCATTTATAGTGACGCATCCCTACTTGGGTTGGGTTACGTATTGATGCAAGAAGGGCGAGTTGTGGCCTATCGCGCCGAGACAATTAAAGCCACATGAGAAAAATTATCCGACCCATGATCTCGAATTGGTCGCCATCGTATTCGCCTTAAAGATATGGCGACATTACTTATTTGGTGAGAAGTGCCATGTGTATTCGGATCACAAAAGTCTCAAATATTTGATGACCCAAAGAGACTTAAATCTGCGACAAAGGCGATGGCTTGAGTTGTTAAAAGATTATGAGCTCGTCATTGATTATCACCGGGAAGGGCTAATGTGGTTGCGGATGCCTTAAGCCGAAATCACTTTGTTTGCTTTATGACGATGAATGTACACTTGTCTATCCTACCCGACAATGTGTTAGTAGCTGAATTGAAAGCCAAACCATTATTGATACGTCAAATTCGTGAAGCTCGAAAAGTCGACGATGAGTTGGTTGCAAAGCGGGATGAGTGTGTTCGAACAAGGACTCGGAATTTCAAATCGATGATGACGATTGTTTGAGGTTCGAAGTCGTCTGTGTGTTCCAAAGAATTGAACTTATTCCAATAATTTTGAACGAAGCCCATTGTAGCCGAATGGCAATCCACCCGGGAGTACGAAGATGTACAACGATTTGAAACGTCGATTTTGGTGGCATGGTATGAAACGAGACATCTCGATTTTGTTTGAGATGTTTAATATGTCAAAAGTGAAAGCGGAACATCAAGTGCCTTGAGGATTACTTCACCGATCACGATACTCGAGTGGAAATGGGATCGAGTCACAATGGACTTTGTATCCGACCGCCATTGTCGATGAGTAAGAAGGATGCGATTTGGGTCGTTGTCGATAGATCGACTAAGTCGGCTCACTTTATCCCGTGACGTCGGATTTTTCAATGGACAAACTAGCCGAATTGTACGTTTCTCGGTTGTGAGATTACACGGGTGCCTATTTCCATCGTGTCGGATAGAGATCCGAGATTTACCTCGCGATTTTGGAAGAAGTTGCAAGAAGCTTTGGGTACCAAGTTGCATTTCAGACCGCCTTTCACCCCCAAACCGATGGTCAATCCGAACGGATAATTCAAATACTCGAGGATATGTTGAGATGTTGTATCCTTGAGTTTAGTGGTTCATGGGAGCGGTATCGCCTTTGATTGAATTCGCTACAACAATAGCTTTCAATCAAGTATTAAGATGGCGCCTTACGAGGCTTTATACGGTCGTAAATGCCGTACCCCATTATTCGGATGAACTTAGTGAAGGTAAATTCTTGAGGTTGATTTGGTTAAGGATGCCGAGCAAAGAGTTCGAGTAATTCGTGAAAGTTTGAAAGTCGCTTTGGATCGCCAAAAGTCGTATGCGGTTTGAAAAGAAAAGATATTGAATATCGGGTTGGAGACAAGGTCTTTCTCAAAGTTTCACCTTGGAAGAAGGTGCTTAGATTTGGTCGTAAGGGCAAATTGAGTCCGAGGTTCATCGGGCCATATGAAGTATCCGAACGAGTTGGGCGATCGCATATCGATTAATTTTGCCCCGAGCTCGAAAGGATTCTAACGTTTTTCATGTCTCAATGCTTCGACGATATAGGTCTGATCCATCGCACGTAATTGCTCTATCTGAGATTGAGATTCAGCCTAATTTGAGCTGTGAAGAGGAACCGGTTCGCATTATGAGGCGTGAAGTAAAAGAGTTGCGCAATAGGAAAATCCCGTTAGTGAAGGTGTTGTGGCATAAACACGGAATGGAAGAAGCCACTTGGAAACTTGAGGACTCCATGAAAGAGCGATACCCGAGCCTATTTACCGGTAAGATTTTCGGGGACGAAAATTTCTTAAGTGGGGGAGAGTTGTGACATCCCTAAATTGACCCTAGTCGGAAAGTGGTTTCAGGACCACTAAACCGAGTCATAACAATAATTAACCATCATAATTGATGCTCATTATATATATATATGCATGTGTGAAAATTTCATGTCTGGATTTTGTTAATTGTAAGTGAATTTTTATCAAATAGGACTTATGTGAGAAAATTTAGAAATGTGCTAGGCAAATGTAAGGTGGCCTATTAATACATGTGGGAAAGTGTTGTCCTTGCATGTCAAATTAGCCAAAATGAAGCATGATGGCCAGCCATACTATGGGTGGAAACATGTCTCCAACATGTTAGACTAGTGATGCATGTAGGAAACAATAAATTAAGAAAGTTAGCATTAAAGAAATGGAAAAAAAGAAAATGATGATAACAAAAAAAAAAAAAGAGTGTGGATGCTTTCCCCCTTGCCGTACATGAGAGAAACAAAAACAAAGAAAGAAAGAAAAAAAATGTTCATTCTCTCATTTTCTCCTTGCTTGGCCGAATGTACTAAGAAGAAAGGGGGGGAAGCTTGAGAAAATCAGCCATGGGAGTTTGCTAGACTAAGGTAAGTTGATGTTATCCATGAGATTTATGCATGTTTTTAGTTGATAGTTTGAGTTCCACCTAACCCATGGTCTAAACCTTTACCATGAAATGGGGATGATATTCGGCCATGGGTGTTGTCTTCTTGGTATCATTGATGTTTGATGTTTGATGTTGTGGTGGTGAGGCATGAAGATGAGTTAAGGTTCAACTAAGGTGGATTTGTGGATGTTATTTGCATGCTAAAGGTAAAGCTTGTAATGATGCATGGTATGGTGTTGTATGGCATTTGGCCATGGTAGGAAATAAAAGGAAACTATGATCGTTGTTCATGTCATTTGAATGAGAAGTGCTAGTAAGGTGAAGTACAAATGTTAGTGTTTGATTTACTAGTGTATATATGCATACTAGCCTAGTTGTGAACTTGAATCAAATTGGTGTTAAGTCGATACAAGCGACCTTACTTGTTGAATGTATCAAGTGTGGAAATCGGCCTTAACATGAATGTGTATGTTCGCCACATGAACGAATACATATGTTGATGTGTATATTCGGCCTTAGGTAGCCTATTGAGGGCCTTAGCTTTTCCTTGATGCTTGAATGAATTGTATTGAATTGCTTGATATAATATAAAATGTGCATGACCAATGTGTATCCAAGCAAAAGGGTGGCCATATGACCATTTAAACTCCTTGTCATATTCGCCATAAGCTAGCATAATGAGGTTTTAATAAGTTAAATTTGTGTGAACTAGCTCAAGAACTCAAAGGATCAAAGTTGGACAAGGGGAAAGACAAAGTAATTGAATAGCCATTGAAAACGTGCGACAACATCCGAGGTAAGTCATTAAGCATATATTTGGTATTGATTTAAATGATCATAATATATATGCAATTGTGTTTAATGAATTGATGTGTAAATGAAAATGTATGTGTATGGAATGATGCCATTGTTGAATGTATAAAGGCAGCAAAATGCATAAGGTATTGGTCACGGCACTAAGTGTGCGGGTATAAATGGACACGGTGAAAAGATTGGCACTAAGTGTGCGGGTTTAAAATTGTACAGCACTAAGTGTGCGAGTTTGATTCTATAGCACTAAGTGTGCGAGCTGAAAATATATAGCACTAAGTGTGCGGATTCACTATATGCTCTTGTATTACAATTGGCACTGAGTGTGCGACATTATCGAGTTAATCCCGGACAGCGAATCGGGTAAGTACCTTGAGCTCATGACGAATAGGCAATATGTTCATGCTCGGGTTGAGCTTGGTAAGCTTTAAATCTATGTGATGATTGCAATTGTGTGATTGTGGTGAAAATGAGTTAGTGTGTGAAAATGCCTCAAATATCTTATCGCATAAATATGAAATGTGGATGTATGGCTTGGTATGAGATTGAACCGAAAGGTCCAAGGAATTATGGTATAGTTCCGATATGGATGAAGTACCTAGCCTTGTTTCATTGTTTCACTTTGTGATGAATTTAGCTAATGGATAATTGTAAAGTGCTTATGACTTACTGAGTTATAAACTCACTCGGTGTTTTCTTGTCACCCATTTTAGGTCTCTTGGACTCGTATTGTTGCGTGCTCGGAACCGTCGTTGAAGTCATCACACCGGCTGAAATATTTTGGTATTGTCTTCGTTGTTGAAGAACATTTGGCATGTATAGGCTATTATATTTTGTTGAACTGTGGTTGTAAACTTTAAGCCATGTGAAAATGGCCTATGTGGTCGTCGAGTGGGATGCTAGAACCTATAGCCACGAGTCTTAGAAACTTTAATTTTGATAAGGTGGCCATAATTTGTGTCATGTTTGATGGATGATTAAGGCCAAGGAAAGATTCATGAAATTGGCATAGTCTACTGCAGTAACTGTTGCGGACAGCAGCAGTGAGGTGAGATTGAAAAATCACTAAAAATAGTAGAAGTAGAATTAAATAGTGAATAAATTATGCAATTGAACCTTGATGAATCTAGTTTAATATGGATGGAACGAAACGACCATATGAGCAGTATATTGAGAGATATTAAAGTTCTCGTGAGACAGGGCCAGAACGGTTTCTGGGTCCCCTGTCGTGACTTTGAAAATTTACTATAAATTATTCAGAAAGAATTAGAAGTCATGCCTTATATGTGCAGATTCCATTTTGAGTCTAGTTTCATTAGAAACAAACGGCACCAGTATTAAAGCCCTGTAAATAGAGATATTCAAGTTTTAACGCGCGAAGGTCAGTGTAGTGGACTTCTGTAACATTGGTGACTTTAACTAATAAACTGTACTAATTGGCCCAACCAAAAATTATAGAAATAAATCCATGGATAAATATATGAGTCTCAATTCAGGGAAAATTTACGGAATCAGTTTCCGAGTTTCGAAACTCGAGATATGATTTTTATGGCGACAGTGACGCAGTTTTCCAGCCTGTCTGGAAATGCCAAATTGGTTGGTACCTTGAGAAGATTTGGCCCATTAACCCCTCGTGTCCGACACCGGCGACGGTCACGGGTTCGGGGTGTTACATAAACTATGCATCGGTAGAAATTTTCGGGGACGAAAATTTCTTAAGTGGGGGAGAGTTGTGACAGCCCTAAAGTGACCCTAGTCGGAAAGCGGTTTCGGGACCACTAAACCGAGTCACCAAATTATTTGGATGTGATATTTATGATCTAAAATATGTGAATATGAATGTGCAAAAAAATTTTTAAGCTTCGATTTAGTTAATTGCATGTGAATGGAGTACATAGGACTTATGTGAGAAAATTTAGAAATGTGCTAGGCAAATGTAAAATGGCCTATCAATACATGTGGGAAAGTGTTTGTCCTTGCATGTCAAATTAGCCAAATTGAAGCATAGTGGCGGCCATGCTATGGGTGGAAACATGTCACAAACATGTTGGGTTAGTGATGTATGTAAGGAAGAATTAAATAATGAAAGGGAGGAGTGATGAAAAAAATGGTCTCATCCATGCCCCCTTTTTGCCGTGAATGGAAGAAAGAAAACAAAGAAAAAATGTTTTGTTCATCCTTGAACATCCTTGGCCAAATAGAGGAAAGAAAGGAAGGGAGGAGCTTGAGAAAATCGGCTATGGTGATTTGCTAGACAAAGGTATGTGTGATGTTGTCCATGAGATGCATGCATGTTTTAGTTGGTAGCTTGAGTTCTACCTAGCCCATGGTCTAAATCTTGCTAGGTGATGGAAATGACACTCGCCATGGATGCATCATTCTTGCTTGGTGTTGATGTCATTTACATGCTAAAAATGAAGCTTTGTAATGATGCATGTGATGGTGGATTGATGTTTTAAGGTTTAATAGAGTTTAAGCTAGTAAAAACTTAATTTTGGTATTTATATGAGAAAGAGATGAACTTGAAATTTTGAATTTACATGAATAAATCTTTTGGTTTGTCTTAGTATTAAATTGAAGGGAATGCCATAGGTGCTTGAATGTACTAACTAGATATTGTTGTATATACATCTCTCAATAGGTTCGCTTTGTGCATGAATTTGGGGATTAAACCTTGAATGATGTTATGTATAAGTTTCACTATGAATCTTTGTGTTTAATTTCTTTATGTGTTGATGCTCAAATTGAAAAAGGGATGTTAGTTATGTTATAACATTTGTTTAATAATGAAAGGACATGAGCTTAAAGCTTGAGTAGCATTCGGTATTAGAGTAAGTTAAAATTTGTTAGAAAATAACTCCCAAGTTAGTGAATCACGAGTTAAGAAAGGGATTTGGGTTGAATATATATATATGTATTCAGCAATGGGATAAAATGTGTATTAAGGTAAGTTTCAAGGTGATTAATCCGCTATGAAATTAGCTAAATTGAATAGGTATGTTTAATGATATGCTTAGTATAATGTATGATCTTATAACTCGGTTTGGTATTGAGATAAAGGTTAGATGTATGATTGGATTTTGGTATGTGTTAAACTGGTCAATCAAAGATTAAATGATATGTGAGTGCCAAATGTGATTGTTAAGTGAATAATATTAGTTAAGTACTTAAGCAAATCTATTGTTTTACTTAAGCTTAAGAGCAAAGAGGATCAAGTCGGATGGGGAAAAGAGAAAGTAAACGAATAGCCGTGGACATCTAATCGTCGACCACATCCGAGGTAAGTTTTAAGCGATTAATCGTTGAGTAAATTCAATCATAATAGGACATAATGAGTTGATTTGATAAGATATGATGTGGCTATGATATGTCTTAAGCCCAAATGGTAAGTTCATAAGTGTTTGGACTTGGAAAGTTAAGAGCAAATTGTAATAAATTGCTTGGACAGCAGCAGTAATGTGATTTTAGAAAATCACTATAAATTGTTGGTGTGGAATTATAGGCTGAATAAAACATGTAATCAAAGCTTAGTTGGTCTAGTTTCTTATAAAAGAGACCGTGGAAGCAAAGAAAATTCCTATGAAGAGATACTGAAGTTGTGCGGGACAGTGTCGGAATGACTCCGAAATCCCCTGTTCTGTTTTTGGAAAATCATTATAATTTGTACAAAAATGGTTATGAGATAAGATTTATATGCTTAGACTCCTTAATGAGTCTAGTTTCAAATGAAATCAAGTAGAACATACTTTGAATTCTGTACAATGAGAATTTTGATTTGTAGTGAGGACTGGTCAGGTTCGTCAAACAGTAAAACAGGGGAAACTTTAAGAAAAATCTGGTATTGATTGGCCAAACCAAAAATTCTGAAAATTTCATGGATGGAAGATATGTGAGTCTATATTCTGAGAAAATTAACGTCAAGTGATTTGGAGTCTTGTAGCTCCAGGTATAAATAATTTAGTAACCATTGCTCAGGAAAACAGCTCTTAGCGAATATGTGATTTTGTTGTGATTTTGTTTTAGTTGCTCATAAGCTATTGATTGATCCCATATTGAATTCTAAAGTGTGATATTGTAAAATGATACATGAGTGTTAGATGGATCTATGATATCAAGATTCGTGAAAATGTATATATATGTGATGAGGCCTAATGGCCGATGTGATGAATGTGAAAATGTATGTATATGTGAAAGGCCTAATGGCCGATGTGATGAATGTGAAAATGTATATATATGTGATGAGGCCTAATGGCCGATGCGATGAATGCGAAAATGTATGTATATGTGATAAGGCCTAATGGCCGATTGATGAATGTGAAAGTATATCTATATGTGATAAGGCCTAATGGCCGATGTGGTGAATGTGAAAGTATATGTATATGTGATAAGGCCTAATGGCCGATGTGGTGAATGTGAAAGTGTATGTTTATGTGATAAGGCCTAATGGCCGATGTGATGAATGTGAAACTGTATATATATATATGTGGTAAAGCCAAATGGCTAATGTGAATGTTGTAACATGTGATTAAGTGTACATGAAACTTGGAAATATGTTCCGGGTGAGACCCGATGACTACGTGTGGAGATTATGTCCGGGTAAGACTTCGTAATAAGAATTGCTTATAAATATACGCAATGCGAAAGGTTAAACAGGTATGTACTCCAAGTTTACATGTGAGCTTGATTTAAACTAAACCATAAGGTAGTTATGTGATGTATACGAGAGAAATCTATGAGGCTACTCCCATGATTATGATGAGATGTGCATATTCGGAAAAAGGGATGGTATGCCCGAAGGAAGAGTGAAATAAAAATATGAACAACTATGTTATAATTTGATTGTTATCTATTGACACTGCTTAAAACTTACTAAGCATTGTAATGCTTACTCCGTTTACTCTGTTTCCTCTGCCTTATAGGTCTCATTGCGAAGCTACAGGCTCGGGGATCGTCAGCAACTAGTCACACTATCGCTATCCACTGTTTGGTACTGCTACGTTTTGGAATATCTTATGGCATGTATAGAATAGACTAGTAGTGAGAGGATATCATGGTTAATGTATAGGACTACCCTTTGCTGTTTTTCAAGTACGTTTTGTGATGTATGTATGTACAGCCATGCGAAAATGGCTCGTAAAAGTGGAGTATGGCATTAGACCATTTGTGTTTATGTATATATGTATGGTTTCATGATGTGACTACGGACTGAATGGAAGTGTTGGGAAAATGATTAGCCATTGGAATGGCTAAATATGATTATATGTGGACCTATGTATGACAAAACTCTAGTTGGTCCATGGAAACTAAGAGATAGGTAAAGTTTACCTTGAAAACAGATGCTGGCAGCAGCAGTGGTGTGGATTTGAAAAATCATTAAAATTTTTAGGAATGGAATTAAATAGTGAATAAATTATTTAAATGAACCTTGATGAATCTACTTTCATATGGACGAAACGAAACGGTCATATGAGTTGTATGTTAAGAGATATTAAAGTTCTCGTGAAACAGGGCCAGAACGGTTTCTGGATCCCCTGTTCCGACTTTGGAAATTCATTGTAAATTAACCAGAAATAATTAGCAGTCATGCCATACATCTATAGATTTCTCTCTGAGTCTAGTTTCTATATAAACAAACGGCATCAGTATTGAAGCTCTGTACAGGGAGATATCCAATTCGTAACGCACAAAGGTCAGTGTAGTCGATCCCTGCAACAGGGGAGACTTTAACTAATAAACTGTACTAATTGGCTCGACCAAAAATTCTAGAAAAAAATCTGTAGATGGACATATGAGTCTAGTTTCAGGGAAAAATTACGAATCTGATTTTCAAGTTGTGGAACTCAAGTTATGATTTTTAAGGTGACAGTGACGCAGTTAGCCAGTCGTCTGGAAAAATTTTTAATTGGACTGCAAGAGTAAATGAATTAGTCGGTTAGCACCTCGTGTTCGACTCCGGTAACGGTCTCGGGTACGGGGTGTTACAAAAGATGTCAAATTGCCATAAATTTTGAATATGAGTGGCCTTAAATGGTAATTAGACCATTAACATTATTAGTGGACAAAGATGGACATCATTTAAGTGATTAATAAAGGTTATATGTGTAATTTAATAAGTAAAATCAAATTAAGTAAAAACAAACCCATTTTTTTTATTCATTTCATCTTTTTTTTGACTTTTCAAAGGCGAAATAATAACATTTTTAGGGTTTGAGCATTTGACAAGTTTATCCTTGTGCATGTAAGTGATTTTTGTCCCGGTTTTAATGATTTCTATGTTGTTGGAGTCATTGTAGCTTAATCTAGCTAGCTCGGGGACTAATTTACAAAAATTTTAAAAGCTTAGGGTTTTACCATGAATTTTTATGTGATGTTTGTGATGTTTGATGGAAGAAAATGAAATTCCGGTGTTAGTTAAACAACTTTTGTAAAGTGAATTTTTATGAATTTGTCAATTAGGGGTTAAATTGAAAAATGTGTAATATTCATTAAATTTGCATAAATTTGATTTTATAAGTTTAGGAACTGAATTGAAATGAATTCAAAATTATAGGGGCAAAAACATAATTTTGCTAAAATATGATTCTTGGATTGAATTGAATAGAATGATTATTGAATGGGTGAATTTGATTATTTAGATCAAGACAAGCATCATACGGATTTAGATCGTGAAAAGGAAAAAGTGTCAAATTAGTTGATCGTATTTCTTCATTTGTGGTCGAGGTAAGTTTGTACATTTAAATAATATTTTAATATGTTTGATATAAATGCTATTTTGTTATATTATTACATTATGTTTGTATGGAAAAATCCAATGAAGTTTCGACGACTTTTGGATCCCGTTTGAACCTTAAGAATATATAGGATACAAATAACATGTCATTAGGGTTACCGTGTTTCGGGTGCTAGTCCTGAACGTCCTCTCAATGGCTGAGCTCTGGAACGTGTTGCAAATACTTAACAGCTTGTGTGAGCAGCACCATGTAGCTACGTTTCAATCGACAGTTTATGTGAGCAAATTCATTTGTCGCTCGAGATAGAGCAGCTATATAAAGAAAAGGAAGAAAAGGTTTCGACCATATGTTAGCACACATTGTGTGAGATTCCCACGTATCTAATATTATTCTAAGTGATTCATGTAACCTTCCAAACCCGGCCTAGACGTTATGGCTAGATTGAAAAGGCAACATTAGCCATCAAAATGGCTAAGCTAACTTACGTTACTTTTTAAGACTTTAAATAAACTCATTTTAGAGAAAATCGTAGTTTTACTTTGAGTTAGCTTAAAATCATTCATTCATTAGGTCGTGTATGTTTAGGATTAATTTTATTGTTGACAATGTTGTGTTAGAAAAATCGTTTGCTTGTTGCTCTTCTTTAAAAAAAAACTCAAAGTTCAACTAATGCAGCGGAAAAACCATTTTTCAAGTCATTTTGGAAAATTACTTGCCTTATCGATTTTTTTTTCAAAAATAGTTCATTTGCAATGTAGTGGAAACTAGGGAGCAATATCAAATTTTACTTAAGCCTGATATAATGTATTACCCAGTTATTATGCTTGAGTAATTCATGCATGCAAAATTTTCAAAATAAAAGTTACCAAGACACAGATCAAAGATAACTAAAAATTACAAGCCAAAACCAATAAAGACTGAATAATACTTATTAAGAATAGTCTGAGGTCCAAGGTGATTCTCTGAATGCCAAGTCCTGTCCTAATTTTGAGGTTTACCTGAAGAGTTAAACACTATTGGGGGGTGAGCTTATGAAAAGCTCAGTGTGAGTCGAAAAATTATTTAAACGGACAAAAACATAAATATTGAATACATTGAAACATATTAGCATCAACAGAAGAACACAAAACTATCATTGGGATTTCATATCATTACATAGCCATTATTAAATTGATGTCAAACGGTGTATGAACATAGCACATCATTCATTCGAGTAACAATCACAATTCAGTACAACAAAATACAATACACAACATAAATTAATAACATTCAAATATGTCATGCACATGATGCAATGCAAAAAGGTTCCTACCCATACAATCTGCTACCCTCCACGAGTTCCCCAGAACCTGTCTGCCAAACTCCAAAACATTGTGAGCATAGCTCGATGTGGTAAAACCACCAAATAATCAATAATGAAAAAAAATTGCAGGATATCAAATAGTACAATACAATCGCCAATAACATATAAAATGCGATAAAATTGCCAATCCCCTCAGTACTCCAGGTGCAGTGCACTGACTACGAATAATGCAGACTTAATATGTCACCGATACTCCACAGAACTCCTCCATCAACCACAAAATCCCAACCCAATACATATGCAATATGTCACACAATTTAATACATAAAATTATCTCAATAATTTTCACATTCATTTGACATGCTCAGCATGTCCTCAATAATCCCATACTTTCAGTAAATGGAAACAATGTTCCAATCCTTCCAATTACCATTGTATTTGTACCAATCAATAGTGTTCAATAAATTTTCATTGTGCATAAATAGCACCCTTTTCAATACACAATATAACAAATATCTCATGCATTTAAATCATACATAAGTTTAATATCTCAACACATAATATCATTCAGTCAGGCTTTCTCATATCTCAAAAATCAAATATGCAATTACAAACTCAATCAAACATTCATGCTATCGAACTAACAATTTTGCCAACATGTCAATCTTTTAAGGCTCGAAACATACCTGGTTCGACCACTCACAAAATCAATAATTTGGATATTAATTCAATCCAATCTGCAAGCTAATTTATCAAATATAACATGATATTTAACATTTTCAAATAATTTTATGAATTTAGGACCCACAGCTTATTTTTCAGTTCCTCGCAACACTCTAGCAAATCTTCCAATTTTCCTTAATAATTCCTTAAATGAACCTAAACCAAAATTCAGTATAAGTTCAATAAATTTACCATTAAACCAGCACCCAAAAACCCATTTATGAGTTCAAACCAATCGTTGAAATTATAACTATTTTATTAATCCAAACTGGTTAGATTCCTTACATTTAACGATACAAACTGTACGTACAATCGTTCTTCACCTTTACGGATGATTTGAGGCATTTGTGTTGGCACCTAATTTAATAATATAATGTAAAACAAGTAGATAATTAATGATTAAATTCCTTCATTTAATCAAATCATATCCTTTACCAAACAACTATGTCGAAATAATAAACTAGTTACCTTAATTGCACTTACGCTTCACGATTTGTGGGATCCGAATGGCCAATCGATCAAGAAAATTTTTACATAATTGAAATGGGTTTAAAATATGATTAGGAGGGTTCAAGAACTCAAATTAATTCTATAAAAATATAGGCATGAACTAAGAAACAAAACAGCCCCCTTTCTTGCACATAGGAGCACGCACCACCACCCATGGTGGCCAAAATTGGGGCTAAATTTTAAAACGGTTTGAGATCTCATTAAAATCTGGAAAAATACCTTTAAAATCATTTAAAATCCAAAAAATTCCAT
Source organism: Gossypium arboreum (assembly GCF_025698485.1). Lineage (NCBI taxonomy): Eukaryota > Viridiplantae > Streptophyta > Magnoliopsida > Malvales > Malvaceae > Gossypium > Gossypium arboreum. The sequence continues at coordinate 54,488,946 of NC_069072.1, forward strand.
ATCTGGAAATTTATGTTTTTAATAGAAAAGATTAATTAAGAAATTTAAGAGAGAAGAGACCTTACCCAAGCTAGTCGAGAGAAACGACTATGGCACTTTCTTGGCAATGTTCAAGAAATGACAGTAATATGGTGGAAAATATGTTAACAAATCTTGTGGCCAAAAAAAAAAAGAAGAAAGAGATGATAAAACTAGGTGTAGGCGACAATAACAATGAGAGAAAGAAAGAAGATTGAAGAGAAAAGAGGAGAGGAAGAGGGTGAACGGCTTGGGTAGGTAAAATTTGAATTAAATATACAATAAAAATTTATATTTATACATAGGGTTGAAGGGTATAGATGTCACACACATTAAATAAACAAGAGATTTTTGCAAAATTTAATTATTTCGCAAGGGGAGGGATTCAAACTTGGGACCTAATTTAATTTCCATGCTTTCTCATAGTTCTTTTAACCATTAGGATTTTTATCTTTCTTGAAACAATTTTGCAATATTTATTTTAAAAACAAGGCATGTCACATACTAGTGTTTAAGGAAAAATTTGCAAAATAATAAAAATGGTAAGAGAGAAGGGATTTGAACATGGATTTCAAGGAACGTTTCACTAACACTTAACCAACAAAATAATACCTTATTTTTTCCTAAAAATGCATAGATAATTTTAAAAAATAAAGGCATGACCACTCTCTCTCGATTCACAAACCCGATTCTACTAACCCCTGATTTTTGGGATGTTACAATTCTCCCCTCCTTAAATAAATTTCGTCCTCGAATTTTTCTTAGTCACAAAATTTGTTACCCGTTTTCCTTCAAATCAGGCCACCAAGATTTCGCTGTGCAACTCTGATTCCAACACAATTCCAAACAATGCATCTCTTTACATTCCCAACATATATCTTGTAATGGCCCAAAATCCTAAGTAATTATTTTTGTATGTTTGTGATACACAACTGTGTATCTGCTTCAGTGGTTAAATGTTTTGGGAAGTGCCTAAGAAGTCTTGGGTTCAAGCCTTGGCTTGTGCAAAATTTTGTCTTAATATGAATATACCTTGTCTCTAGTCTGTAGGCATTTTAAATAAATATGGGTGTTACATGGCAGAAAGGGCATGCTGGTCTAGGGGATAAGTGGCGTGTCATTACTACTGAAGGTCTTGAGTTCGAGTCTACTTGGCACAAGGGAGTGTTTTATTTTGTTGCTCTTACCGTGTGGGTGGTAGAGGTTGACTGAAACACTACTGAGTTGAGTGGAGTTTGAAATTTATGGTTGAAGAGATTATGATGGAGAGATTTTAGGAGGAAAATATGGGATGTTGAGGTTGTGGAAGAGTTGTTGCTGAATGGGTACTCTAATCACTCAGAAATTGACTTTGGGGGTTGGTATTGCTCTCTATTTTGGTTGTTGTGTTTTTGGGTTGCTCTCTCCTCCTTTTCGATTTTTTGACATTGCTTTAGGGTTCTTTTCATTCTTTGTTTTGGAAGTCGAATATTGCCATTGACCATTCAAGTACTTTTCGTGTTGGTTTTATTCTTCATCACAGTGCCCTTCAAACTAATTTTTTCCTTTTCTTCTACTCCCTTAGCTATCATTCTTTCACTTGTTCTTCTGGGTTTTGGCCAAATACCCTCCTTTCCCCTTTCTCAAACTCTTTCAATTTTTAGCCTGGGTTTTGATCGATTCTCTCTTTCTTCCCTTTTCTCAATCGATTTCCTCTATGACCGATTACATCTTCTTCTCTCATTCAATTCTTTTTGTGCTAATGGATTCCCTCTCTTCTCATCTGCTTACTTTGGTCGATTACTACATCTCTTCCTCTCTCTATTTTGTTTTCAGTTTTTGTAATCGTTCTTTAAGCAACCGGTCGTGTTTAATTCTTCTCTGTTCTCTCTTTCTATCTGTATAGTAATATTTCTTCTAACCTTTTTCTTTAGCTACCGGTTATGGCTAGGGATGTGTTGGTGCTAGCCTTGCCTATCTCTTGTTAGGTACTCATTTTAGGGATAGGCCGATTGCTTCCCTTCCTTACAATCGGTTTTGCATTTTTGGTAAGTGTTATATGTTGGTTCAAACTACTTATGCGAACAATACTAGTAAAGGTTAATAAAATTCGGTTCTATACAGACTTTCACCAAGGAGCTTGATATGAGTCTTTGTCAGTGGTTTAAGTGGGCTACGCCACATTCATTCAATCAATGCAAGTATTAATGATTATTTTGGGATAAGTCTTGAGAAGAGTTGTTAACCCTATTGTCAAATGATTAATGGAATGTCTTGGTTGAATGTGGGTTTTGGTGCTCGTGGCCTATTTGCACATTTTCGTACAAGGTGTGTACAAACACTGCCCCTAATCGTAGATCGACAAAAGCCGAAATAAGTGGCCATTGACGCTACACGGACGTGTGCTCACTCGTGTGGTAGTACGTAAGCCTAAACATGGGCGTGTAATTGTTGAGGCCGGCCATGAGCGATTTCATGGGTCGAGGCCATTTTGGGCCATTGTGGGCCAAACTAAGCCGTGTGGGCCCACAACTTGTAGGCCCCACCCGGGTAAACCACACGGACTTGTGGTGAATATTGGGCCATGCTGTGTAACCCACACAGCCAAGGCCATTTCTGGGCTATGTGGGCCACACGGGCGTATGGGCCCGCATGGGTCGTAATATGGGTTGTGGGCCGATTTTTACTATTTGACTGTTAAGGTTGCACGAGTCGCCCGAGAAACTAGACTCGAAAAGGAATCTGTACATATAGGGCATGACTTCTAATTATCTCTGGTTAATTTATAGTGAATTTTCAAACTCGGAACAGGGGATCTAGAAATTGCTCTGGCCCTGTTTCACGAAAACTTAAGCATCTCATAAAATACGGCTCATATGATCGTTTCGTTACTTTCATATGAAAATAGATTCATCAAGGTTCGATTAAATAATTTATTCACTATTTAATTCCATTCCTACTATTTTTAGTGATTTTTCAAATCCACACCACTTCTTCTTGTCGACATCTGCTTTTAAGGTAAACTTTACCTATTTCATGGTTTTCCATGAATCAACTAGAATTTGTCATACAAAGCACCAAAATGATCGTGATTAACCATTTCAATGGCTAATCATTACCAAACATTTCCATACCTCTCAATGAACAACATACAAATGATTATAATGCTATGCTCAAAGTATATATAAGCCATTTTCGCAAGGCTATCCAAATTTATACAAAATCAAAGGGTACATGACCAACAACAAAAAGGGTAGTCCTATACATGCCATTTTCAGAGTTCAACCAAAAGTGTACCAAAAGGGCTTTGATAGTGTGGATGACTTCGACTTCGACAATCCCGAGTCCGATGGTGACGAACCAAAATCTATAAAATGAGATTCAAAGAACGGAGTAAGCATTTAATGCTTAGTAAGTTTTGAGCAATGAAATTAGGCACAATCAAGTATAGCATTCATATAACTAAACGGATAATTTCATATACACATATTCTCAAAAATCAGTCCTACTTCACATTTCCAACCCTCATATTCACACATAAGGGATCAACTTAACCAAAGGCCTAAGCTCATTAATTGGTGAGCGAATAATATTCAAAAGGAATCAACTACTCCAATGCATATCTGAACGTACCTCCTCGTTGGGATTTTACGAGCGTATTCATTGAAATTATTACAACAAGATCGCTCATTCCCAAACCAAGTACCTTGAATTTAGCTGGATATAGCTACTTGCTCAAATGCCTTCGGACTTAGCTTTGGTTATAGTAACTCGCACAAATGCCTTTGGAACTTAGCTTTGTTATAGTAACTTCGCACAAATGCCTTGGGCTTAGCCCTAATTAGTCACTAGCACAAATGCCTTGGGACTTAGCCGGTTATCATCCGAATATCCATGCACATATCAATAAATCATGACACATCTATATTTCATTTTCATAACTAGAATTCAAACACAAGTCACTTATCAAGCATTATCATTTTCGGCTCAATAGTTACATACAAAGAGCATGATTTTGATTTACTTAAAACATGATCTAATCGAATCATAATCTAAGATCCATTACTCAAAAACTTACCTCGGATGTTGTCGAGCGATTTGGCAGCTATTCGATCACTTTTCCTTTCCCTTATCCAACTTTGGTCCTCTAAGCTCTTGAGCTAATTCAAACAAATTTAACTTATTAAAGTCTCATTATGCTAGCTTATGGCGAATATGACAAGGAGTTTGATAGGTCATATGGCCACCTTTAGCTCAAATACAAAATGGTCATACGCATTTTAATCACATTGAGCAATTTAATACAATTAATCTAACATTTCCTCATGTGCACCTTTATGACCGAATACACACATCATTAACCTAATATCAATTAACTAAGCACTTTAACAAATTCTCCTTGAGCCGATTATCTAAGTCAAGATAGATTCATCATTATGCTCGCCTATAACCGAATACATGCAACACCAATCTATCTCATGTGGCCGAATATGCAACACCAATCCATCTAAAAATGTTTTTCTAGAATTTTTGGTCGAGCCAAATAGTACAGTTTATTAGTTAAAGTCTCCCCTGTTTCAGGGTTCGACTACTCTGACCTTCATGCATTACGACTTAGATATCTCCTTGTACAGGGCTTCAATACTTATGCCGTTTGTTTCTAAAGAAACTAGACTCGAAAAGGAATCTGTACATTTAGGGCATGACTTCTAATTATCTCTGGTTAATTTATAGTGAATTTCCAAAGTCGGAATAGGGGATCCAGAAATCGTTCTGGCCCTGTTTCATGAAAACTTAAGCATCTCATAAAATACGGCTCATATGATCGTTTCGTTACTTTCATATGAAAATATATTCATCAAGGTTCGATTGCATAATTTATTCACTATTTAATTCCATTCCTACTATTTTTAGTGAATTTTCAAATCCACACCACTTCTTCATTGTCAAGATCTGTTTTTAAGGTAAACTTTACCTATTTCATGGTTTTCCATGAATCAACTAAATTTGTCAAACAAAGCACCAAAATGATCATGATTAACCATTCCAATGGCTAATCGTTACCAAACATTTCCATACCTCTCAATGAACAACATACAAACGATTATAATGCTATGCTCAAAGTATATATAAGCCATTTTAGCATGGCTATCCAAATTTATACAAAACCAAAGGGTACATGACCAACAACAAAAGGGTAGTCCTATACATGCCATTTTCGAGTTCAACCAAAAGTGTACCAAAAGGGCTTTGATAGTGTGGACGACTTTGACTTGACAATCCCGAGTCCGATGGTGACGAACCAAAATCTATAAAAGCAGAGATTCAAAGAACGGAGTAAGCATTTAATGCTTAATAAGTTTTGAGCAATGAAATTAGGCACAACTAAAGTATAGCATTCATATAACTAAACGGATAATTTCATATACACATATTCTCAAAAATCAGTCCTACTTCACATTTCCAACCCTCATATTCACACATAAGGGATCAACTTAACCAAAGGCCGGAAGCTCATTAATTGACTGAGCGAATAATATTTAAAAGGAATCAACTACTCCAATGCATATACAAAACGTACCTCATCGTTGGGATTTTACGAGCGTATTAATTGAAATTATTACAGCAAGATCGCTCATTCCCAAACCAAGTACCTTCGGAATTTAGCCGGATATAGCTACTTGCTCAAATGCCTTCGGGACTTAGCCCAGTTATAGTAACTCGCACAAATGCCTTCGGGACTTAGCTCGGTTATAGTAACTCGCACAAATGCCTTCGGGACTTAGCCCGGTTATAGTAACTCGTACAAATGCCTTCGGGCTTAGCGTGGAATTAGTCACTAGCACAAATGCCTTCGGGACTTAGCTCGGTTATCATCCGAATATCCATGCACATATCAATAAATCATGACACATCTATATTTCATTTTCATAACTAGAATTCAAACACAAGTCACTTATCAAGCATTATCATTTTCGGCTCAATAGTTACATACAAAGAGCATGATTTTGATTTACTTAAAACATGATCTAATCGAATCATAATCTAAGATCCATTACTCAAAAACTTACCTCGGATGTTGTCGAACGATTGCGGCGGCTATTCGATCACTTTTTCCTTTCCCTTATCCAACTTTGGTCCTCTAAGCTCTTGAGCTAATTCAAACAAATTTAACTTATTAAAGTCTCATTATGCTAGCTTATGGCCGAATATGACAAGGAGTTTGATAGGTCATATGGCCACCTTTAGCTCAAATACAAAATGGTCATACGCATTTTTAATCACATTGAGCAATTTAATACAATTAATCTAACATTTCCTCATGTGCACCTTTATGACCGAATACACACATCATTAACCTAATATCAATTAACTAAGCACTTTAACAAATTCTCCTTGAGCCGATTATCTAAGTCAAGATAGATTCATCATTATGCTCGCCTATAACCGAATACATGCAACACCAATCTATCTCATGTGGCGAATATGCATGTCTATGTTGAGGCCAATTATATGCTTAATACTTCCTACAAATATGGTTACTTGTATTGACTACATACCATTTTGTTTCAAGTTCAAAACTCGGCTAATACACATATATACACTAGTAATCAAATACTAACATTTGCACTTCACCTTACTACCATTTTCATCCAAATAACATGAACAACAACCATATTTCTCTTCTACTTCCTACCATGGCGAATGCATCAAGACACCATACCATTTCAATTTTGGTCATGGGTTAAACAAAGAACTTAATGTCTAACTCAAAAATGCTAAAAAGGAAATCCAAGAGTCATCAATCCACCATCACATGTATCATTACAAAGCTTCACATTTAGCATGCAAATGACATCAACACAAATCCACCTTAGCAGAAACTTAACTCATCTTCATGCCTCATCACCACAACATCAAACACCAACCAAGAAGACAACACCCATGGCCGAATATCATCTCTATCACATAGCAAAGATTTAAACCATAGGCTAGGTAGAACTCAAGCTAACAACTAAAAACATGCATGAATCTCATGGAACAACATCAAACATACCTCCTCCTAAACACCAACCAACCGAACATGAAGTAAGAAAATCCTCTTCTTCTTCCTTCCTCAAGTCACGGCAATGGAGGAGTAGCCTAGCTCATCATTTTTTTTTCTTTTTCTCTTTCTCCTCCTACTAACCACTATTATTTTATTACCCATGCTCCTTATTTTATCATTCCTCCCATAAAACACTAACATAACATGTTTATGACATGTTTTACCCATCACATTTTGTCCACCCTCATTGTCATGGCGGCCACTACCAATTAAGTGGGAAATTGACATGCAAGTCCACCCTTTTATTACATGCACTAATAGATCCTTATAGATTAACCTATCACATTTCAAAAGTGTCACACATAAGTCCTATTAACTAAATTCACATGCAATTAACTAAATCGAAGCTTAAAACTTTCATACATTCATATTCACATATTTTAGACAATAATTATCATATTCAAATAATTTGGTGACTCGATTTAGCGGTCCCAAAACCGCTTTCCGACTAGGGTCACTTTAGGGCTGTCACAACTCTCCCCCACTTAAGAAATTTTCATCCCCGAAAATCTTACCGGTAAATAGGTTTGGGTATTGTTCTTTCATAGAGTTCTCAGGTTCCCAAGTAGCTTCTTCCATCCCGTGTTTGAGCCATAACACTTTTACTAAAGGAACCTTTTTGTTTCGTAACTCTTTCACTTCACGAGCTAGGATACGACTTGGTTCTTCTTCATAACTCATATCGGCTTGAATTTCAACCTCGGAGGGACTTATTATGTGCGAAGGATTAGATCTGTAACGTCGAAGCATCGAAACATGAAAAACGTTGTGGATCCTTTCAAGTTCAAGGGGTAAAAGCAACCAATATGCAACTGGACCAACTCGTTCGGAGATTTCATACGGCCCAATGAATCTCGGACTCAATTTGCCCTTACAGCCAAATCTGAGTATCTTTTTCCAAGGTGAAACTTTGAGAAACACTTTGTCTCCCCCTGATACTTAATGTCTTTTCGTTTCAAATCCGCGTACGACTTCTGACGATCTGTGGCTGCTTTCAGTTTTTCACGGATTACTTTTACTTTCTGTTCAGCATCTTTAATCAAATCAACTCCGAAAATTTTACTTTAACCGAGCTCGGTCTAAAACAATGGTGTACGGCATTTACGACCGTACAAAGCCTCGTAAGGTGCCATCTTAATACTTGATTGAAAACTATTGTTGTAAGCGAATTCAATCAAAGGTAAATACCGCTCCCATGAACCACTAAACTCGAGGATGCAACATCTTAATATATCCTCAAGTATCTGAATTATCCGCTCGGATTGACCATCGGTTTGGGGGTGAAAAGCGGTGCTAAAATGCAACTTGGTACCCAAAGCTTCTTGCAATTTCTTCCAAAATCGTGAGGTGAATCTCGGATCTCTATCCGACATAATAGAAATAGGTACCCCGTGTAATCTCACAATCTGAGAAACATACAATTCAGCTAGTTTATCCAATGAAAAATCCGTGTGTATGGGGATAAAGTGAGCCGACTTAGTCAGTCTATCAACAACAACCCAAATCGCATCTTTCTTACTTGCCGACACTGGCAACCCAGATGCAAAATCCATCGTGACTCGATCCCATTTCCATTCAGGTATCATGATCGGCTGAAGTAAACCCGTAGGCACTTGATGTTCCGCCTTCACTTGCGACATACTAAGCACTTGAAACAAAATCGAAATGTCTCGTTTCATACCATGCCACCAAAACTGACGTCTCAGATCGTTGTACATTTTCGTACTCCCCGGGTGAATTGACATTCGGCTACAATAAGCTTCGTTCAGAATCGAAATAAGTTCTGAATTTCTTGGAACACACAAACGACTTTTGAACCTCAAACAATCGTCATCATCAATTTGAAACTCTGATTCCATATTCGAAACACATTCAGCCCGTTTTGCAACCAGTTCATCATCGACTTTCTGAGCTTCACGAATTTGATGAATCAACAATGGTTTGGCCTTTAATTCTGCCACCAACACATTGTCGGATAGAATAGACAAGTGTACATTCATCGCTCAGAAGCAAACAAGCGGTGATTTACGACTTAAGGCATCCGCAACCATATTAGCCTTTCCCGGGTGATAGTCAATGACAAGCTCATAATCTTTCAACAACTCGAGCCAACGTCTTTGTCGCAGATTCAAGTCTCTTTGAGTCATCAAATATTTGAGACTTTTGTGATCCGAATATACATGGCACTTCTCACCAAATAAGTAATGTCGCCATATTTTCAAAGCGAACACGATGGTAGCTAGTTCAAGATCATGGGTCGGATAATTTTTCTCATGTGGCTTCAGTTGTCTCGGCGCATAAGCTACAACTCGACCCTCTTGCATCAATCGCAACCCAACCCAAGTAGGGATGCATCACTATAAATGACAAACTCTTTGGTGATTCGGTCGCACTAATCTTTGGAGCTTCATCAAACAAGTTTTCGATTGATCGAAAATTTTCGACACTTTTCGTCCATTCAAACTTAACATCTTTACGAAGTAGTTTCGTCATTGGTGTGGCTATCATCGAGAAACCCTTTACAAAGCGTCTGTAATGGCGGCAAGTCCCAAAAGCTCCGAACTTGATAATATTTCTCGAGGCTTCCAGTTAAGTATGGTAGAAATTTTGTTCGAATCAACTCGAATACCGTCTGAGACACCACATGACCCAAGAAGCTAACCTCTCTTAACGAACTCACACTTCTTGAACTTAGCATATAACGCTTATCCGTAAAATTTGTAACACTAATCCTGGTCTTGACATGATCGGTTTCATTTCTCGAATAGACCAAAATATCATCGATAAACACAACTACAAACCGATCCAAATACGGTCTGAAGATCCGATTCATCAAATCCATAAATACTGCGGGAGCATTAGTAAGCCCAAACGGCATCACTAAGAATTCGTAGTGACCGTATCTCATTCTAAAAGTAGTTTTGGGTATATTCGAATCTCGAATTCGCAACTGATAATAACCCGATCTCAAATCTATCTTTGAAAACACCGAGGCTCCCTTTAGTTGATCAAACAAATCATCAATACGCGGTAACGGATATTTATTCTTTATTGTCACTTTATTCAATTGATATAGTCGATGCACAACCTCATGGTTCCGTCCTTCTTTTCACAAACAATCTTGGTGCACCCAAGGTGAGAAACTTGGTCGGCGAAACCCTATTCGTCAACTCTTGCAACTAAGCTTTCAACTCTTTTAACTCGGTTGGTGACATACGATACGGAGCTATCGAAATCGGTGTAGTCCCAGGTACAAGCTCAATACCAAACTCTACCTCCCGAACAGGTAGTAAACCCGATAATTCTTCGGGAAAAACATCCGGGTATTCACAAACCACTGGCACAGATTCAGGCTTCTTTTCTAACTCTTTGTCATCAATTACATATGCAAGGTATGCTTCACACCCCTTTCTTACATATTTTTGAGCCAACATCAATGATATTACAGCTGGCAACCTATTCAAGTCAGTAGACTCAACTCGGATTATCTCGTTATTTAGAAACCTTAAATCGATGGTTTTTCTTTTGCAATTTACAATTGCATCATGTACGGTCAACCAATCCATACCGAGGATAACATCAAATTCATCAAACGGTAAAAGCATCAAATCGGTAGGAAAAGCAGGAACCTCGGATTACTAGGGGACATTTCTTGCACACTTTGTCGACAAGCACGTAACGACCCAAAGGATTTGACACCGAATTACAAACTCGATGAGACTCAACGGTGAGAGTCTTCTTTGGATGCTAAGGTTTCACATATATAAGAATAAGTAGAACCGAGGGTCAATCAAAGCAATCATATTAGTATCAAAGAGAGTAAAAGTACCGATAATAACGTCTGGCGAGGAAGCATCCTCGGCGTGCGGCGTATAGCGTAAGCTCTAGCAGAACACGAGCCTCGGATCTGGTTGTAGCATCTCTAGATCCTCTCGACCACCACTAGCATTGCCGTATTTCTAGATGGTCTACCCGGCGATAGTAGCACCGGGTTTCCCACTCGATTTACGTTATGTTCGAGACAATCTCGGGCAATCTTTAATAAAGTGGTCACTGATCCGCACATGTAACGAGCGGTCATGGAATCTACAACTCCCGAATGCCATTTACCACAATCTCGACACTCGTTCGTCTCGACAATCATTCCAACATCTGGCGGCCAAGTGACTCAGACACTCACGGGGGTCGATCACGATCTCGTCTAGAAAAACCGAAGTGTCTCTAGATCGGCCTAAATCATCTCTAAATTTCTTCGATGGTGTTGAAAGGGCCTCCCAAAGACCTCTTCTGAAACTCCTTTGCTCCCATATCGGCTTTTCTTTTCGCCATACTGAGCTCCTCGGCTTTGCAAGCTCGCTTGACAAGTACCACAAATTCTCGGATTTCCAAAATGCCAACATTCAGGTTTATATCATCATTCAGTCCATCCTCGAAACGTTTACACATCACGGCTTCGAAGAAATGCATTCTCGGCGTCTTGGCTAAGCCTTACAAACTTTCGTTCATAATCGATGTAGACATGGAACCTTGTTTAAGTTGAAGAAATTCCTTCATTTTTGATCCATGAATCTCGATGATATACTTTTTCCAAAACTTCGGTTTGGAAAAACTCCCAAGTTACTTGCTCTCTGGGCTGTGAAGTCAACGTATTCCACCAATAGTAGGCGAAATCACGTAGCAAGGAGATAGTACACTTTAGCCACTCATCGGTGTGCAAGATAGCTCATCGAGTGCGAATAGTGTTGTCAACCAAAATTCAGGTTGCTCGGCATCATCGTTGTCCGTAGCTTTAAATTCATAGCCCGTGTTTTGATTACATCAACTAGGGCTTATTTGACCTTATTTGGTCGATTCTTGGGAGGTATTGTAGGTCTTGAGGTGGTATTAGTCGGGAATGGAGGTTGTGGAATAGCTATATTAGTTCGAATGTATTGGTTGAACCAATCATTCATCACGCTATAAAAAGCTTGTCTAGCTTCATCATTTGGATTACTAGCAATAGGTTGAGAGTCATGGCGCTATCCCTTATCTTGAGGCAGCGCGACACTCTCAAGATCATCACTACCGCTTCGGTTGGGATTGGGATCCATTACTATAAATAAACACATTTTCAATTGTCGAAATCACCACACTATCAAATAATCACATAATGGCATGTATAGCTAGACCCAAGCGTATTACGGTAGTCCTAGAATCGACTAAACCGTAGCTCGATACCAATAAAATTGTAACACCCGTCATCGAGACCGTTGCTTGAGTCGAACACGAGGTGCTAACAGACTTAATTCATTTATTTTCACAGACCATTTTAAAAATTTCCAGACAAGCTGGCTAACTGCGTCACTGTCACCTTAAAAATCATATCTTGAGTTCCAAAACTCGAAAACCAGTTTTGTCAATTTTACCTGAAACTAGAGTCATATATCCATCTAAAAATGTTTTTCTAGAATTTTTGGTCGAGCCAAATAGTACAGTTTATTAGTTAAAGTCTCCCCTGTTTCAGGGTTCGACTACTCTGACCTTCATGCATTACAACTTAGATATCTCCTTGTACAGGGCTTCAATACTTATGCCGTTTGTTTCTAAAGAAACTAGACTCGAAAAGGAATCTGTACATTTAGGGCATGACTTCTAATTATCTCTGGTTAATTTATAGTGAATTTCCAAAGTCGGAATAGGGGATCCAGAAATCGTTCTGGCCCTGTTTCATGAAAACTTAAGCATCTCATAAAATACGGCTCATATGATCGTTTCGTTACTTTCATATGAAAATATATTCATCAAGGTTCGATTGCATAATTTATTCACTATTTAATTCCATTCCTACTATTTTTAGTGAATTTTCAAATCCACACCACTGCTGCTGTCAGCATCTGTTTTTAAGGTAAACTTTACCTATTTCATGGTTTTCCATGAATCAACTAGAATTTGTCAAACAAAGCACCAAAATGATCATGATTAACCATTCCAATGGCTAATCGTTACCAAACATTTCCATACCTCTCAATGAACAACATACAAACGATTATAATGCTATGCTCAAAGTATATATAAGCCATTTTCGCATGGCTATCCAAATTTATACAAAACCAAAGGGTACATGACCAACAACAAAAAGGGTAGTCCTATACATGCCATTTTCAGAGTTCAACCAAAAGTGTACCAAAAGGGCTTTGATAGTGTGGACGACTTTGACTTCGACAATCCCGAGTCCGATAGCTGACGAACCAAAATCTATAAAACAGAGATTCAAAGAACGGAGTAAGCATTTAATGCTTAATAAGTTTTGAGCAATGAAATTAGGCACAACTAAAGTATAGCATTCATATAACTAAACGGATAATTTCATATACACATATTCTCAAAAATCAGTCCTACTTCACATTTCCAACCCTCATATTCACACATAAGGGATCAACAACCAAAGGCCTAAGCTCATTAATTGGTGAGCGAATAATATTTAAAAGGAATCAACTACTCCAATGCATATACAAAACGTACCTCATCGTTGGGATTTTACGAGCGTATTAATTGAAATTATTACAGCAAGATCGCTCATTCCCAAACCAAGTACCTTGAATTTAGCGGATATAGCTACTTGCTCAAATGCCTTGGGACTTAGCCCGATTATAGTAACTTCGCACAAATGCCTTGGGACTTAGCTCGGTTATAGTAACTTCGCACAAATGCCTTGGGACTTAGCCCGTTATAGTAACTTCGTACAAATGCCTTGGGCTTAGCGTGGAATTAGTCACTAGCACAAATGCCTTGGGACTTAGCTCGGTTATCATCCGAATATCCATGCACATATCAATAAATCATGACACATCTATATTTCATTTTCATAACTAGAATTCAAACACAAGTCACTTATCAAGCATTATCATTTTCGGCTCAATAGTTACATACAAAGAGCATGATTTTGATTTACTTAAAACATGATCTAATCGAATCATAATCTAAGATCCATTACTCAAAAACTTACCTCGGATGTTGTCGAACGATTGCGGCGGCTATTCGATCACTTTTTCCTTTCCCTTATCCAACTTTGGTCCTCTAAGCTCTTGAGCTAATTCAAACAAATTTAACTTATTAAAGTCTCATTATGCTAGCTTATGGCGAATATGACAAGGAGTTTGATAGGTCATATGGCCACCTTTAGCTCAAATACAAAATGGTCATACGCATTTTTAATCACATTGAGCAATTTAATACAATTAATCTAACATTTCCTCATGTGCACCTTTATGACCGAATACACACATCATTAACCTAATATCAATTAACTAAGCACTTTAACAAATTCTCCTTGAGCCGATTATCTAAGTCAAGATAGATTCATCATTATGCTCGCCTATAACCGAATACATGCAACACCAATCTATCTCATGTGGCCAAATATGCATGTCTATGTTGAGGCCAATTATATGCTTAATACTTCCTACAAATATGGTTACTTGTATTGACTACATACCATTTTGTTTCAAGTTCAAAACTAAGCTAATACACATATATACACTAGTAATCAAATACTAACATTTGCACTTCACCTTACTACCATTTTTCATCCAAATAACATGAACAACAACTATATTTCTCTTCTACTTCCTACCATGGCCGAATGCATCAAGACACCATACCATTTCAATTTTGGTCATGGGTTAAACAAAGAACTTAATGTCTAACTCAAAAATGCTAAAAGGAAATCCAAGAGTCATCAATCCACCATCACATGTATCATTACAAAGCTTCACATTTAGCATGCAAATGACATCAACACAAATCCACCTTAGCAGAAACTTAACTCATCTTCATGCCTCATCACCACAACATCAAACACCAACCAAGAAGACAACACCCATGGCGAATATCATCTCCATCACATAGCAAAGATTTAAACCATGGGCTAGGTAGAACTCAAGCTAACAACTAAAAACATGCATGAATCTCATGGAACAACATCAAACATACCTCCTCCTAAACACCAACCAACCGAACATGAAGCAAGAAAATCCTCTTCTTCTTCCTTCCTCAAGTCACGGCAATGGAGGAGTAGCCTAGCTCATCATTTTTTTTTTTTTTCTCTTTCTCCTCCTACTAACCACTATTATTTTATTACCCATGCTCCTTATTTTATCATTCCTCCCATAAAACACTAACATAACATGTTTATGACATGTTTTACCCATCACATTTGTCCACCCTCATTGTCATGGCGGCCACTACCAATTAAGTGGGGAAATTGACATGCAAGTCCACCCTTTTTATTACATGCACTAATAGATCCTTATAGATTAACATATCACATTTCAAAAGTGTCACACATAAGTCCTATTAACTAAATTCACATGCAATTAACTAAATCGAAGCTTAAAACTTTCACACATTCATATTCACATATTTTAGACAATAATTATCATATTCAAATAATTTGGTGACTCGGTTTAGCGGTCCCGAAGCTGCTTTCCGACTAGGGTCACTTTAGGGCTGTCACATATTCTGATTGGAGGAACTGTACTGTACTAGCAGCTCTGTTACAAATATTGTTTAGTGCCGCAACAGGTACTACTTGGAGTGTAGGGATGGATGGGTTGATTTTATCCCCACATGGAGTGTAGGGTTGGACTGAGATGGAGTGTAGAGGCTAGTTGGGTAGGATCTTTTGATTGCATATTTGTACTGTATTGTCACTGAGATGGGCTCAGGCCAACATTGATACTGATGCTGTATAGGGCTAAGGCCCTAACTGAAACTGAACCGTTGTTGAATTGGGCATAGGCCCAAACTATATACGCTCACTAATTGATCATTTAATATGGGATTACATACAGAGTTTTCATAACTCACCCATCTGTTTATCTGTATAGGTAATCCCTAGGTTTAGGCGGGTCGGTGCTGCGAGGGACTCGAAGGTGGCCACACAACCGTACAGACTTTCTCATTGGGTTTCTAAGTTATAAGTAGTTTTATTTTAGGTATTTTTAATGTAAGAAGGCCTTTTTAAATTTTTAAGCTTTAATTTGGGGTTTTACTTATTTGGATTTATATCTATTAGTAGTAGGAAGCGGGTTTTGGAAAAGATAAATGTTTTTCAAAACACCATGTTTATGCAACATGTTTTGAAAGCTTCCACAAGAAATAATGTTTTAAAATTAATATTAATTTAATATGATTAACTTATGCCAAACAACTTAAGGTTTGAATGGGAACGAGACATTCTAAAATCTTCGTTGAAATCACAAATAGGTTAAATATATAGAACAAATTTGTCAACGATATTATACTTTGCGAAAAACATTTCAATGTGACATTGCTAGATTAGGCAATAACATTCGGGCCGAGTTTGGGGTGTTATATTTAGTGGTATCAGAGCCAGGTTACAAAATTCAACTATGGATTTGGGTTTATTACAAAACTTAGGTTTCTAAAAGAACTATTTCAAAATGATTTAAAGTATTTTGAAAAGTTTTACTGAATGTGTGGTACACAGAGTCTTTAGCACCGATTCTGTAAGTCTTCTGAAACTGTTGCTTGTTTTAAACTGAAATACTGAGACTACTGTAGGTAGTAAACTGTACGAAAACACTCTATTAGGATAAACTAAAACTATAGTAAGACTATGATCCGCGAAAACGAACTCTAAATTACTGATATTGTATTTCATAAAATATCCGTTAATAAACTCTGGAACTGTAAACTAATGTATAAAATTGTTAATATAGATAAAGCGTAATTCGATAATGAGTGCTAGAGGTACTCGTGGAAGGGGTACAAGAGGCCACGACGGAGGCTGTGGAGGTGCTCGAGCTGGGTCTTCGTCATCTGGCCACATGCCTAATGTTGAAGCTATGGAAGCGCCGGCTTCACCTGTGACTCAGACTGGGTCTCATGATTGTGCGGCTGGGGATGACACATTGTCCCAGGCCATGTTGCAAATTTTTTAGAAGGTCTCTAGGCCCGATACTGGTGTTGTGGGCCGTGGGTCAGTTACGGAATGACTCCGGTCTAATGGAGCTGAGATTTTTAGGGGAATTACTGGAGTTTCCCCTAATGTGGCTGAATATTGGATTGGGGCCACAGAAAGGATCATGGATGATCTCAATTGTACCCCCGAGCAGAAATTAAGGGTATAATGTCACTATTGAGAGATGAGACTTACCAATGGTGGCTTACAGTTAAAGAGGGCACTCAGCCTGATCAGTTGACCTAGGAATTTTTCAAGACCACTTTTTAAGAAAAATATCTGGGTGCTAGTTATGTGGATGCTCAGAGGAGGCAGTTTCTAAGTCTGACACAGGGGGATAAATCAGTGGCCGAATATGAAGCTAAATTTTTTAGATTAAGCCACTATGCGTGTGAGATAGTGCGACCGAGTACAAGCAGTGTGTTCATTTTGGGGACAGCCTCAGGGCTAGTTTAAGGGTTTTGATTGCTGTACAGAGGGAGTGAGATTTTGCTACTTTAGTGGATCAGGTAAAGATCACCGAGGATGTGAAGCGCGCTGAGTGCTAAAACTGTGAAAAGGAAAGAGGTAGGAACAAGAGGGAATCAGAGGCCTCAAGTTCCTTTCTGAGGCCTAAAAAAAGGCCAGTGTTGATGGCCGATCAGAGTTGGGGCCCTTGTTGTTGCTACTGGACTACAGCCCTGTACTGATTGTGGAAGACGTCATCAGGGCGAGTGCTAGAAAAGGATTAGGGCATGTCTGAGGTGCAAATCATTGGAGCATCGTATCAAAGATTGTCCATGAAGGCCCGATCAGATGCAAGCTACTGTATGGGTACTGTACAGCTGCTAAGGGGTGTTCAGTAGCCACTGAGAGGCCGTGGTCAGGCCAGAGGTGGAAATGGTTTGGGCTGTGGCAAGAGGGCACCAGGCAAAGGTGCTGGTTGTACTGAGGCGAGGCAGCCAGCTTTAGATTATGCTGTACGTTGTTGAGAGAATAGAGATACTCTAGATATTATCCTTGGTACGTTCTTCATTGATAATGTACCTTATACTGCACTGATAGATATAGGATCTACTCATTCCTATATAGCTTGTAATGTGTCTAAGACTTTGGATATCTTGGTTGAAAGTACTGCAAGTGAGGTTACTGTGTTGAGTCCATTGAGGCAATCTGTAAGGGTAGATAAACTGTTCAAAGATGTACCATTGGAGGTTCAAGAAGTTACCTTTTTGGCGGATTTGATGGAACTTCCTTTTGGATAATTTGACTTAATTCTGGGAATGGATTGGCTAGTAAAAGATCGAGCAAGCTTGGACTATGATACTAAACGTATGGTATTGAAAACTACAGATGATGAAGAGGTAGTTGTAATTGGGGAGCATCAGAATTTTTTGTCAAATTTGATCTCTGCATTAAGGGCCGAGAAATTGATTTGTAAGGGTTGTAAGGCATATCTAGCCTACATCAATGTTTTAGATTCTGAGCTTTCTTCTATTAAGGATATTAGAAAAGTTAAAGACTTTTCTGATGTTTTTCCCGATGAGCTACCTACGTTACCTCTAAACCGTGAAGTTGAGTTTGAGATTGAGCTCCTACCTGGTACAGCTCTAGTGTCCATCGCCCCTTATAGAATAGCACTGAAGGAGCTTGTGGAGCTTAAGGGTCAGATTCAAGAGTTGTTAGACCATGGGTTCATCCGCCCTAGTATGCCTTCGTGGAGAGCACCGATATTGTTTGTGAAAAAGAAGGATGAATCCATGCGTATGTGTATTGATTATCGGCAATTGAATAAATTTACCGTTAAGAATAAATACCCCCTATTGAGGATTGATGATCTGTTAGACCAGTTCTATGGAGCTTCAGTTTTTTCTAAGATTGATCGGGGGTACCATCAACTGAGGGTTAAAGAGACTGATGTTTGTAAGACAGTGTTTAGGACTCGTTATGGTCATTCGAGTTCCTAGTGATGTCGTTTGAACTGATGAATGCACCAGCAGATTTTATGGATCTAATGAATCGAGTGTTACAGGCATATCTGGATTAGTTCGTAGTGGTTTTTATTGATGACATCCTGGTGTATTCGAGGACTGAAGATGAACATGACGAACATCTTTGAGTTGTTCTGTAGATTCTAAAGGAGAAACAACTGTACGCCAAGTTCAGTAAGTGTGAATTTTGGTTGCGAAAGGTAACATTTTTGTGTCATTTGGTATATGGTGAAAGGATTAGGGTTGATCCACAAAAAACTGAGCCGTTCTGGATTGGAAGCCGCCTAAGACTATATCAAAGATTCGTAGTTTTTTAGGACTGGCAAGGTATTATCAATGATTTGTTGAGGGGTTGTTATTGATTGCTGCACCTCTGACGAAGTTGTTGCTAAGGGTGTGCCATTTAACTAGACTGATGCACAACAATAGAGTTTTGAAAAGCTTAACAAAGTTCTGGCTGAGTCCCCTGTCTTGATAAAGCCAGAGTCTGGGAAAGAGTTCACTATCTACAGTAACGCATGACATGTTGGTTTGGGATGTGTGTTGATGCAAGAGGATATGCGTCTCATCAACTTAAGACTCATAAGGTGAATTATCTGACGCATGACTTAGAATTGGCTGCAGTGGTATTCGCACTAAAAATTTGGAGGCATTACCTGTACGGTGAGAAGTGTATTATTTACATGGATCATAAGAGCCCCAAGTATCTCGTCACTCAGAATGAGCTAAATCTTAGCAGCGTAGATGGATTGAGCTGCTTAAAGACTATGACTATACGATCGCATACCATTCTAGTAAGGGCAATGTGGTGGCTGACGCACTGAGCTGTAGGGCTATGACTGATCTAAGGGCGATGTTTGCTCATCTCAGCTTATTTGATGATGGTAGTCTATTGGCCAAAAATCAGGTTAAACCGACGTGGATTGAACAGATTAAGGGTATACAGCTGGAGGATGAGTCACTGGGTCTTCGATTTGGACAAATTGAAAGTGGTAACAAATCACACTTTGGACTGAATAGCGAAGGGGTCCTCTATTTTCGTGGAAGAGTCTGTGTACCGAAGGATACTGATTTAAGGCAGTCTATACCGCGAGAGGCGTATAGTAGTCCTTATGTTATGCATCCTGGTGGAAATAAGATGTACCGAGACCTTCGAGACATATATTGGTGACTGGGTCTTAAGCGTGAAGTTATCGACTTCATGGGTAAATAACTGACTTGCCAACAGGTGAAGGCTGAACATCAGTTACCTTTAGGGTTGCTTCAGTCAGTTAAGATTCTGCTCTGTAAGTGGGAGAGAGTGACTATGGACTTCGTTAGTAGGCTGCCCCTAACGCCTACTAAGAAAGATTCAGTATGGGTAATTGTGGATCGATTGACCAATTCTGCCCATTTCATACTAGTTCGTACCGATTACTCTTTGCAGAAGCTGGGTAAACTGTATGTGTTTGAGATAGTGACACTGCATGGGGTACCGGTTTCCATAATTTCAGATAGGGATCCTCGCTTCACATCTCGGTTCTGGAAAAAGCTACATGAAGCTCTGGGTACAAGGTTGGACTTCAGTACTGCATTCCATCCTCAGATAGATGGTCAGTTAGAGAGGGTGATTCAAATACTAGAGGACATGTTAATAAGTTATGTGATAGATTTCTAAGGTAGTTGGGAGGACTACTTGCTATTAGCAGAGTTTGCGTATAATAATAGCTATCAGTTTACCATACAGATGGCACCTTACAAGGCACTATATGGTCGTAGGTTTCATACTCCTTCGTGTTGGACTGAGTTGGGAAAATGGTGTGTTCTGGGCCTTGAATTGATTTCTGATACTGAGGATAAAGTTAGACTAATTTGGGATTGATTGAAGGCAGCATCTGACAGATAGAAGTTGTATGCCGATTTGAAACGTAAGGATATTGTGTTTTCTGTGGGGAACTTTGTCTTCCTCAAGGTCTTGCCATGGAAAAAGGTATTGAGGTTTGGACGGAAGGGCAAGTTGAGCTCTAGGTTTATTAGGCCTTACCGCATACTGCAAAGTGTAGCATCAGTTGCATATCAGTTAGAGTTGCCTCCAGAATTGGACTGGATTCACGATGTGTTTCATGTCTATATGCTGAGGCGCTACCATTCTAGTCCCATGCATGTTATCTCGATTGGGGAGATTGAGGTTAGGCCAGACTTGACTTTTGAAGAGGAACCAGTTTAGATAATGGACCGTAATGTAAAGGTTTTAAGGACAAAGTCTATTCCACTGGTTAAGGTACTTTGGCATAATAACATTTTTTAGGAAGCCACATACCCAAGGAGGCGATACGACAATAATACCCTCATCTATTCTGATAAGGTAAATTTCTAGGCTGAAATTTTCTTTTCGGAGGTAAAGTTGTAATGCTCCAAAATCCTAAGTAAATGTTTTTGTATGTTTGTGATACACGACTATGTATCTGCTTCAGTGGTTAAGTGTTCTGGGAAGTGTCTAAGAAGTCTTGGGTTTAATATGAATAAACCCTGTCTCTATTCAATAGGCTTTTTAAATAAATGTGGGTATTACATGATAGAAAGTGCCTGCTGGTCTAGGGAAAAAGTGGCGTGTCAATGCTACCGAGGGTCTTGAGTTCGAGTCCTGCTTGGCACAAGGGAGTGTTTTATTTTGTTGCTCTTGTCGTGTGGGTGGTAGACGTTGACCGAAACACTACTGAGTTGAGTGGAGCTTGAAATTGGTGGTTGAGGAGATTTTATGAGGAAAGTGTGGGATGTTGAGGTTGTGGAAGAGTTGTTGCCGACTGGGTACTCTAATCACTCAGAATTCGGCTTTGGGGGTTGGTATTGCTCTCCATTTCAGTTGATGTGTTTTTGGGTTGATCTCTCCTCCTTTTCGATTTTTGGACATTGCTTTTGGGTTCTTTTCATTTTTTGTTTTGCTAGCCAAATATTGCCATTGACCATTTGGGTACTTTTCATGTTGGTTTTGTTCTTCATCACAGTTCCCTACTGACCAATTTTCTCTTTTTTCTATACTCCATTAGCAATTATTCTTTCGTTTTTTCTTCTGTGTTTTGGCCGAATACCCTCATTTCCCCTTTTTCAAAATCTTTCGATTTTTAGCCTGGGTTTTAATCGATTCTCTCTTTCTTCTCACTTTCTCAATCGATTTCCTCTTTGATAGATTACATCTTCTTCTCTCCTTCAATTCTTTTTGTGCTAACGGATTCCCTCTCTTCTCATCTGGTTACTTTGGCTGATTATTGCATCTCTCCCTCTCTCTGTTTTGTTTTTGTTTTTTACAATCATTCTTTGAACAATCGGTCGGTGCTTGGTTCTTTTCTATTCTCTCTTTCTCTCTGTATAGTAATATTCCTTCTAACATTTTCCTTTGCTGCCTGTTATGGATAGGGACGTGTTGGTGCTAGCGTTGCCTCTGTCGTGTTGGGTACTCATTTTGGGGATAGGCCGATTGCTTCCTTTCCCTACAATCGATTT
The DNA here is from genome assembly GCF_025698485.1 of Gossypium arboreum. Classification (NCBI taxonomy): domain Eukaryota; kingdom Viridiplantae; phylum Streptophyta; class Magnoliopsida; order Malvales; family Malvaceae; genus Gossypium; species Gossypium arboreum. Next base: position 54,511,465 of record NC_069072.1, read on the forward strand.
TGCATATTCAGTAAGTGCTATATGTTGGTTCAAACTGCTTATGCAAACAATATTGATAAAGGTTAATAGAATTCAATTGTATGCAGACTTTGACCAAGGAGCTTGAAATCAGTCTTTATCAGTGGTTTAAGTGGGCTAAGCCACATTCATTTAATCAAGGCAAGTATTAGTGATTATTTTGGGATAAGTATTGAGAAAAGCTGTTAACTCTATTGTCAAATGATTAATGGAATGTCTTGGATGAATGTAGGTTTTGGTGATCATGGCCTATTCGCACATTTTCGTACAAGGTGTGTACAAACACTGCCCTTAATCGTAGATCGGCAAAAGCCGAAATAAGTGGTCGTTGTCACTACATGGGCATGCACTCACTCGTGTGGTAGTACGTACGCCTAAACATGGATGTGTAATCATTGAGGTTGGCTATGAGCGATTTCATGGGCCGAGGCCGTTTTAGGCCATTTTTAGCCGAACTAAGCAGTGTAGGCCCCATGGGCTTGTGGGGCCCACTCAGGTAAACCACACAGACGTATGGTGAATATTGGGCCAGGCTGTGTAATCCACATGACCAAGGCCATATCTGGGCTATGTGGGCCACACGGGTGTGTTGGCCTGCATGGGAATCAATATAGGCCTTGGGCCTATTTTCACTGTTTGACAGTTAAGGTTACACAGGGCGCCAGAGACGATTGTGGACCTATTACTGGGTCGGTAAGTGTACCTAGACCCTCTAATTAATAAAATGAATAAAATGCCCCTACATGGTAAAATGACTAATATGCCCCTATGAGATGTATGATTATGTTGAATATGCCATTTTATATATATTGATCTCACGTATGATATTATGACATGATGCATGATATGTTGCATGGGGCTGAGATTTATTCTGATTGGAGGAAGTGTACTGTATTGGCAACTCCGCTGTAAATACTGTTTAGAGCCGCAACCGGTACTACTTGGAGTGTAGGGATGGGTGGGTTGATTTTATCCCCATATGGATTGTAGGGTTGGACGGAGATGAAGTGTAGAGGCTGGTTGGGTTGGATCTTTTGATTGCATATCTATACTGTACTGTCAGTGAGAGGGGCTCAGGCCCACATCAATTCTGATCTAAATTGGGCTAAGGCCCTAGCTGAAACTGAACTATTACTGAATTGGGCATAGCCCCAAACTGTATATGCTCACTAATTGATTATTTGATATGGGATTACACACTGAGTTTTCATAACTCACCCATCTGTTTATTTGTACAAGTAATCTCCAGGCTTAGGCGGGTCGGTGCTGCGAGGAACTCGAAGGTGGCCACACAACCGCACAGACTTTCTCATTGGGTTTTTAAATTATAAGTAGTTTTATTTTGGGTATTTTTAGTGTAATAAGGCCTTTTTAAAATTTTAAGCTTTAATTTGGGGTTTTCCTTATTTGGATTTATATCTGTTCGTAGTAGGAAACGGGTTTTCAAAAAGATAAATATTTTTCAAAACACCACGTTTATACAACATGTTTTGAAAGCTTCCACAAGAAATAATGTTTTAAAATTAATATCAATTTAATATGATTAACTTATGCCAAACAATTTAAGTTTTGAATGGGAACGAGAGATTCTAAAATCTTTGTTGAGATTACAAAGAGGTTATATATATAGAACGGGTATTTCAACGATATTATACTTTGCAAAAAACACTTCAATGTGACATCGGTAGATTCGGCCATAACGTCCCGGTCGGGTTTAGGGTGTTACATATCTTACAGATCTAATTACGTAAGTGTTACTAACAAATTCCTTCACCCGAATTCCCAATTTTAGATTACGCGTACCACAGTATCTACAATTTGAAACCTTAGCTGATCTAACAGTTTCTCCAATAATAACTACTACAACCTTTCATTGAGTTCTGGCTCCTCTGGCCCATCTTAAAGGTCACGGATTTGGTCCAATGGAATCAAACTCTCTCCTTTTCTGAACTTTACTCTTTTCCTTTGTTTTGCACTCCAAGTGTTTAGTCTCTTCCTACATATTAGTCCTTTCAATCATAATCTTGAAAACCTTTTCTAAAACTCCTAATATCATTTGGGACAAACAATGCATCATCCACAGCCTCCTGGTTTTCATCTTCAGAAGTAGGCGCAATCACAATGTCAGTCTTCTTAGGGTTAGGTACAATTCCTTGAGAAGCAAATGACTCAAATTGGGTGGCTTGACTATAAGCCCCACGGTTCCTCATTCTACAGTTGTTATTTATGTATCCTATGATCTTAAATTTGATCTACAATGTAAAAAAAAAGTGTTTACCTATAACTTAACAGCACATTTTCTATGGCAACCAGCATCGGAGTCTCGGACCTAATTTTCTTTTTAGAATATCATTTTTAAAATTCTCTGTGGCTTGTTTTTTGAAAATTTCCCCTTTTTCATATATTCATGCAGACTTTACTTAAGTAGATTTAAAAACTCAGTCTGAGGTTTTGAACCAAGTCTCTGATACCACTAAATGTAACCTTCCAAACTCAGCCTAGATGTTATGGCTAGATTGAGAAAGCTATATTAGCCACCGAAATGGCTAAGCTAACTTACGTTATTTTTTAAGACTTTAAACAAACTCATTTTAGAGAAAATCATAGTTGTTCTTTGAGTTAGCCTAAAAGTGTAATACCCCTAACCCATAACCGTCGCCAGAATAGGTTAGGAGGCATTACTTAACTCATAACACAATTTAGGATATTCGTATATCAAATATCAAATCAATACAGAAAATGTCATTCATTCACATTCATTAAGAACATAAAATCGAGCATACGATACTTAAACGTGCATTCAGAACTAAATTGATAACATATAAAAGTTTCAGAACTTATAAAAATTTTCAACTTTTAAAAGGTCACATGCTCGTGTGAACAGGCCGTGTGCCTCACACGGTCTTAGACATGCCCGTGTGTCTAAATCGTGGAAAAATAGGGCATAGCTATTGACTTGCTCACATGGTTACAAGACACGCCTATGTGCCTTGGCCGTGGTCGAGCCTGACTTAGGCCACACGGCTAGCCATATGCCCGTGTTCTTTGGCCGTGTTTGGGCCTGACTTACAATTAAGGGTACCCCAGGGGACACATTGTGACAGCCCTAAATTGACCCTAGTCGGAAAGTGGTTTCGGGACCGCTAAACCGAGTCACCGAAGTATTTGAGTATAATATTTATTGTCTAAAATATGTGAACATGAGTGTGTGAAAGTTTTAAGCTTCGATTTAGTCAATTGCATGTGAATTTAGTTAATAGGACTTATGTGTGACACTTTTGAAATATGATAGGTTAATCTATAAGGATCTATTAGTGCATGTTATGAAAATAATGGGTTTGCATGTCAAATTTCCACCTATGACAAGTAGTGGCGGCCATGATGGGTTATATACATGCAATATGTATTAATTATTAGTTAGTAGCTTTATATTTTATAACATAAATAAATAAAAAGGAAAAAGTAATTGAAATAAGGAAATGAAGGGTGATGAAAACAAAGCTTGAGTTTCTTTCTTCTTGGCCGAATGTAAAGAGGAAGATGGGAGAAAGGCATTCGGTCATCTTAAGTTAGCATTAAAGTAAGAAGTTATGTTAATTCTTGAGATTTTGGTTAATCTTGAATGAGGTATCAAGTTATTTTAGTAACCCATGTTGAATTTTTGATTGTGGGAATGAGTAGGGCTTTCGGCTATGGTAATTAATAAGGGTGATGGTTGTTGTTTCATGATAAATTTAGATGAACAATGGTAGATGAGAGTTTGAACTATACAAATGAGCATATGTGAGCATTGGGTGCTAAGGGAAAAGAATCGGCTACCTTATTATGTACCAAGACCGAATGTGAATTTGATTATGTTTGAGTAATTTATGTACTTAAAATTGATGTAGTATAAGTTACCATGTTCTTGCCGAATATGTAATTGATAAAGGAGGAGTTTGTTATTGAACGTTAGGCTAAGTCCCTAGTAGATGGATGAATTGATAATAATTGTGTATAAAGATTTGCTTTACTATGTCTTTGTTAACAAGATGAGAAATGAGTTAAGATGGTCTTAGTGTACCGATTAGGACCTAAGGAGTTGAGCTTATTGATAGTATAGATTTCTAATGCACCTATGGTAATGACCGAACATGTAGTTGTTTAATGTTTGAACAAGTGCCGTTTTGGTGTTCAAAATTGTCTAAATTAGATGTTAATCATCTAAGGGTTCGGCATTGTGCATTCTTGTTAAGAGTTTGATTTGAAATCATGAGGTTTTGTTGACTTGTGTTTAAATGGCATTTGGACATGGTCTATGAGTGTTTGCAAATCCGGTTTAAGTGCATAGGTGCTAAATACTTTGTATTGGAAATTTTGATGTATAAGTAGTAAATTGATTCAAATGAATTGGTTCTAAAATGTATATGAATGCCGTACGATTGTGTTTGATTGGGGAATAAATTGTTTGATTTAGCTCAAGAGCTTAGAGGATTAAAGTTGGATAAGGGAAAGGAAAAAGTGATTGAATAGCCGTTGAAATCGTTCGACAACATCCGAGGTAAGTTTTCGAGTAATGAAACTTAGTTTATTATTTGATTAAGTCATGACATATTAGCATAGCAAATAAATGGTGATATAATGATTCTACTTGAATTGTATATTGAGGTGATTAGTTTATACCTATGACGGGTAGCCGAATGTGTATAGAGATCATGTTATAAAGCAAATCAAAATCATGCTCTTTGTATGTGGCTATTGTGTCGAAAATGGTAATGGTTGATAAGCGTCTTGTGTTTGAATTCTAGTTATGATAATGAAATATGGATGTGTCATGATTTATTGGTATATGTGCTTGATTATTCGGATGATATCCGGGCTAAGTCCGAAGGCATTTGTGCAAGTTACTATATCGGGCTAAGTCCGAAGGCATTTGTCTTGAGTAGTTGCTATACGGGCTAAGTCCGAAGGCATTTGTGCTAGTGACTATATCGGGCTAAGTCCGAAGGCATTCATGCTAGTGACTATATCGGGCTAAGACCGAAGGCATTTGTGCGAGTTGCTATATCTGGCTGAATCCGAAGATACTTGGGTTTGGAAGCGAGCGATCTTGCTGTAATAATTTCAATTAATACGCTCATAAAATACAAACGATAAGGTATGTTTCGTATATACTCGTTCAATTGATTAACGAGCTTACGGCCTCTAGTTAGGTTTGATACCACATGTATGAATATATTGGTTGAAGCGTGAAGAAATTATGATTTTGAGAATGTGCATATATGAAATTATTCATTTATTCATATGAACGCTATACTTTAGTCGTAAATAATTTCGTTACTCAAAACTTACTAAGCATTAAATGCTTATTTCGTTTCTTTAATTCTCTGTTTTATAGATTTTTGTTAAATCACCTATCGGACTCGGGATTGTCGAAGTCGAAGTCGTCCACATTATCTAAGCCCTTTTGGTACTCTTTTAGTTAAACATTGATAATGGCATGTATAGGACTAACCTTTGTTGTTAATCAAGTACCTTTGGTAATGTGTATATATTCGGATAGCCATTCGAAAATGGCTTAAATATTTTGAGCATAGTATTAAAATCATTTTGTATATATATGGTTATTGAGAGGTGTGGAAATGCTTGGCAATGATTAGCCATTGGAATGGTTAATCACGATCATATTTGGTGCTATGTATGTCAAATGGCTAGTTGAATCATGGAAACTATGAAATAGGTGAAATTTACTTTAAAATAGATACTGACAGCGCAGTGATGTGAGTTTGAAAATTCACTAAAAGTAGTAGGAATGTAATTAAATATTGAATAAATTATGTAATCGAACCTTGATGAGTCTATTTTCATATGGAAGAAGAGAAATGACCATATGAGCCGTATTTTATGAGATGTTTAAGTTTTCGTGAAACAGGGCCAGAACAGTTACTGGATCCCCTGTTCTGACTTTGTAAATTTACCATAAATTAACCAGAAATAATTAGAAGTCATGCTTTATATGTACAGATTCCTTTTTGAGTCTAGTTTCATTATAAACAAACGGCATATGTATTGAAGCCCTGTACAGGGAGATATCTAAGCCGTAATGCATGAAGGTCAGAGTAGTCGAACCCTGAAACAGGGGAGACTTTAACTGATAAACTGCACTATTGGCCTGACCAAAAATTCTAGAAAAATATCTGTAGATGGATATATAAGTCTAGTTTCAGGGAAAATTTACGGAATCAGTTTTCGAGTTTTGGAACTCGAGATATGATTTTTATGGTGACAGTGACGCAGTTAGCAAGCTTGTCTAGAAATTTTAAAATGAACTGTGTAAATAAATGAATTAAGTTCGTTAACACCTCATGTTCGACTCCGGCAACAGTCTCGGGTGCGGGGCGTTACAATTTTATTGGTATCAGAGCTACGGTTCAGTCGATTCTAGGACTACCGTAATACGTTCGGGTCTAGCTATACATGCCATTGTGTGTCTACTTGATAGGGTGGTGATTTCTGACAGTTAAAAATGTGTTTGTTTATAATAATGGATCCCGATCCCAACCAAGTAGTAGCTGATGATCTTGAGAGTGTAGCGCCTGCTCCGCACAAGGGACAGCGCCGGTGGACTCTCAACCTATTGCTAGTAATCAGAATGAGGAAGCTAGACAGGCTTTTTATAGCGTAATGAATAATTGGTTCAACCAATACATTCAAACTAATACGGCTATTCCACAACCCCCATTTCCGACTAATACAACCCTCAAGACTGCGATACCTCCGATGAATCGACGGATAAGGTTTAATAAGCCCCCAGTTGATAGAATCTGAAAACACGGGGCTACTGAATTTAAAGCTACAGATAGTGACGATGCCGAGCAAGCTGAATTTTGGTTGGACAACACTATTCGGGTACTTGATGAACTATCTTGCACATCCGATGAATGCCTAAAGTGTACGATCTCCTTACTACGTGATTACGCCTACTATTGGTGGAATCGTTGATTTCTGTTATGCCGAGAGCAAGTAACTTGGGAGTTTTTCCAAACCGAGTTTGAAAAAAGTATATCGACCCGAGATTCATTGATCAAAAGCGAAAAGAATTTCTTGAACTTAAACAAGGTTCCATGTCGGTTCTTCGATTATGAACGAAAGTTTGTAAGGCTTAGCCGGTACGCGCAAGAATGCATTTCTTTAGAAGCTGTGATGTGTAAACGTTTCGAAGATGGACTGAACGATGATATAAAGCTGTATGTTGGCATTTTAGAAATCATAGAATTTGTGGTACTTGTTGAGCGAGCTTGCAAAGCCGAAGAGCTCAGTAAGGAGAAAAGAAAAGGCGATATGGGAGCAAAGGAGTTTCAGAAGAGATCTTGGAAAGCCCTTTCAACACCATCGAAGAAATTTAGAGATGATTTAGGCCGATCTAGAGACACGTCGGGCTTTTCTAGACGAGACCGTGATCGACCCCCTGTGAGTACACGAGTTACTTCGGTCGCCGGTGTTGGAAATGATCATCGAGGCAGAACAGAGTGCCAGTATTGTGGTAAATGGCATTCGGGGAGTTGTAGATTCCATGACCGCTCCTGTTACAAGTGCGGATCAGTTGACCACTTTATTAAAGATTGCCCGAGATTGTCTGAACAGAATGTAAATCAGAGTGGGAAACCGGGTGCTACTACTGCTCGAGGTAGACCATCTAAAAATGCGGGGAATGCTAGTGGCGGTCAGAGAGGATCTAGAGATGTTACCACCGGATCTGAGGCTCGTGCTCCTGCCAGAGCTTATGCTATACGTGCACGCGAGGATGCTTCTTCGCCTGATGTTATTACCGGTACATTCACTCTCTTTCCTGGTTCTACTCATTCTTATATATGTGAGACTTTAGCATCCAGTAAGACTTTACTTGTTGAGTCTACTGAGTTCGTTATTAGAGTGTCGAATCCCTTGGGTCATTGTGTGCTTGTTGATAAGGTGTGTAAGAAATGTCCCCTAGTAATTTTAGGTTCCCGTTTTCTGGCGGACTTGATGCTTTTACCGTTTGATGAATTTGATGTTATTCTCGGTTTGGATTGGTTGACCGTGCATGATGCAGTTGTGAAATCAAAAGCAAGACTATTGATTTGAGGTGTACAAATAATGAGATAATCCGAGTTGAGTCTACTGTCTTCAATGGATTTCCAACAATAATATCCTCGACGTTAGCTCAAAAATATGTGAGAAAGGGGTGTGAAGCGTATCTTGCATACGTGCTTGATAATGAAAAATCAGGAAAGAAACTTAAATCGGTACCAGTGGTTTGTGAATATCTGGATGTTTTTCCCGAAGAATTACCGGGGTTACCACCTGTTCGGGAGGTAGAGTTTGGCATCGAACTTGTACCTGGGACTACACCGATTTCGATAGCTCCGTATCATATGGCACCAACGGAATTAAAAAAACTGAAAACTCGGTTGCAAGAGTTGACGAATAGAGGTTTTGCTCGATCGAGTTTTTCACCTTAGGGTGCACCAAGATTGTTTGTGAAAAGAAGGACGAGAACCATGAGGTTGTGCATCGACTATCGTCGGTGAATAAAGTGACAATAAAGAATAAATATCCGTTACGCGTATTGAGGATTTGTTTGATCAACTAAAGGGAGCCTCGGTGTTTTCAAAGATAGATTTGACATCGGGTTATTATCGATTCTTGAATTTGGGATTCGGATATACCCAAAATCGCTTCGAGCGAGATACGGTCAATCTGAGTTCTTAGTAATGCCGTTTGGGCTCACTAATGCCCAATGGTATTTATGGATTTGATGAATCAAATCTTGAGACCGTTTTGGATCGGTTTGTAGTTGTGTTTATTGATGATATTTTGGTCTATTAGAAATGAAACCGATCATCTTTGAACACACAGGGTTAGTGTTGCGGGTTTTACGGGATAAGCAGTTATATGCTAAGTTCAGTAAATGTGAGTTCTGGTTGAGAGAAGTTAACTTTTTAGGACATGTGGTATCTACATCGGGTATTCGAGTTGATCCGAGCAAAATTTCAGCCATACTTAGCTGAAGCCCCAGAAATATTCTTGAGGTTTGGAGCTTTTGGGACTTGCGGTTAGTGCAGATGGTTTGTAAAGGGTTTCGATGATAGCCACACCAATGACGAAGCTACTTGAGAAAGATGTTAAGTTTGAATGGTCGAAAAATGTCGAAAAGTTTCGATCAACTAAAACTTACTTGGCTGAAGCTCGATGCTAGTCAAATTTGAATCGAGCAAAGAGTTTGTCATTCTGATGCGCATCCTTACTTGGGTTGGGTTGTGTATTGATGCAAGAAGGCCGAGTTGTAGCTTATGCGTCGAGACAATTGAAGCCACATGAGAAAAATTATCAACCCATGATCTCGAACTAGCCGCCATCGTATTCGCTTTGAAAATATGGCGACATTACTTATTTGGTGAGAAGTGTCATGTATATTCGGATCACAAAAGTCTCAAATATTTGATGACTCAAAGAGATTTGAATCTGCGACAAAGACGTTGGCTCGAGTTGTTAAAAGATTATGAGCTTGTCATTGACTATCACCCGGGAAAGGCTAATGTGGTTGCGGATGCTTTAAGTCGTAAATCACTGTTTGCTTTACCAGCGATGAATGTACACTATGTCATTCTATCCGACAATGTGTTAGTAGCGAAATTAAAGGCCAAACCATTGTTGATTCACCAAATTCAGAAGCTCGGAAAGTCGATGATGAATTGGTTGCAAAATGGGCTGAATGCGTTTGAATATGGAATCGAGTTCCAAATTGATGATGACGATTGTTTGAGGTTCGAAGTCGTTTGTGTGTTCCAAGAAATTTAGAACTTATTTCGATGATTACGAGCGAAGCTCATTGTAGCCGAATGTCAATTCACCGGGAGTCTGAAAATGTACAACGATCCGAGGCGTCGGTTTTGGTGGCATGGTATGAAACGAGACATTTCGATTTTGTTTGAGGTGTTTAATATGTCAACAAGTGAAAGCGGAACATCAAGTACCTACAGTTTACTTGACCGATCATGATACCTGAATGGAAATGGGATCGAGTCACGATGGATTTTGTATCTGGGATGCCATTGTAGGCAAGTAAGAAAGATGCGATTTGGGTTGTTGTTGATAGACTGACTAAGTCGGCTCACTTTATCCCGTCGTCTGATTTTCATTGGATAAACTAGCTGAATTGTATGTTTCTCAGATTGTAAGATTACACGGGGTACCTATTTCTATTGTGTTGGACAGAGATCCGAGGTTCACCTCACGATTTTGGAAGAAATTGCAAGAAGCTTTGGGTACCAAGTTGCATTTTAGCACCGCCTTTCATCCAAAAAATGATGGTCAATCCGAGCGGACAATTTAGATACTTGAGGATATGTTGAGATGTTGTATCCTTGAGTTTAGTGGTTCATGGGAGCGGTATTTACCTTTGATTGAATTAAGCACAACAATAGTTTTCAATCAAGTACTAAGATGGCGCCTTCGAGGCTTTATACGGTCGTAAATGCCGTACACCATTGTTTTGGACCGAGCTCGGTGAAAGTAAAATTTTGGTTTGATTTGATTAAAGATCTTTGAGCGAAAGTAAAAATAATTAGTGAAAGTCCAAGGCGACATCGGATCGTCGGAAGCCGTACACGGATTTAAAATGAAGAGATATTGAGTATCGGTGGGAGACAAAGTGTTTCTTAAAGTTTCACCTTGGAAAAAATACTCGATTTGGCCGTAAGGGCAAAGCGTGTCCGAGGTTCATAGGGCCATATGAAATACCGAACGAGTTGGCCCGATGGCATATAGATTGATTTTACCCCGACCTCGAGAAGATTCTAGCGTTTTCATGTCTCAATGCTTGACGTTACGGATCGATCCTTCGCACAAAATAAATCCCTCCGAGGATGAAATTCAAGCCGATATGAGTTATGAAGAAGAACCGATTCGCATCCTAGCTCGTGAAGTGAAAGAGTTGCGAAACAAGAGGGTTCCGTTAGTAAAGATGTTATGGCTCAAACACGAGATCGAAGAAGCTACTTGGGAAACCGAGAACTCTATGAAAGAACGATACCCAAACCTATTTACCGGTAAGGTTTTCAGGGACGAAAATTTCTTAAGTGGGGGAGAGTTGTGACAGCCCTAAATTGACCCTAGTCAGAAAGTGGGTTCGAGACCGCTAAACCGAGTCACCGAAGTATTTGAGTATAATATTTATTGTCTAAAATATGTGAATATGAGTGTGTGAAAGTTTTAAGCTTCGATTTATTCAATTGCATGTGAATTTAGTTAATAGGACTTATGTGTAACACTTTTGAAATGTGATAGGTTAACCTATAAGGATCTATTAGTGCATGTTATGAAAATAATGGGTTTGCATGTCAAATTTCCACCTATGACAAGTAGTGGCCGGCCATGATGGGTTATATACATGCAATATGTATTAATTATTAGTTAGTAGCTTTATATTTTATAACATAAATAAATAAAAAAGGAAAAAGTAATTGAAATAAGGAAATGACGGGTGATGAAAACAAAGCTTGAGTTTCTTTCTTCTTGGCCGAATGTAAAGAGGAAGATGGGAGAAAGGCATTCGGTCATCTTAAGTTAGCATTAAGGTAAGAAGTTATGTTAATTCTTGAGATTTTGGTTAATCTTGAATGAGGTATCAAGTTATTTTAGTAACCCATGTTGAATTTTTTATTGTGGGAATGAGTAGGGCTTTCGGCTATGGTAATTAATAAGGGTGATGGTTGTTGTTTCATGATAAATTTAGATGAACAATAGTAGATGAGTGTTTGAACTATACAAATGAGCATATGTAAGCATTGGGTGCTAAGGGAAAAGAATCGGCTACCTTATTATGTACCAAGACCGAATGTGAATTTGATTATGTTTGAGTAATTTATGTACTTAAAATTGATGTAGTATAAGTTACCATGTTCTTGCCGAATATGTAATTGATAAAGGAGGAGTTTGTTATTGAACGTTAGGCTAAGTCCCTAGTGGATGGATGAATTGATAATAATTGTGTATAAAGATTTGCTTTACTATGTCTTTGTTAACGAGATGAGAAATGAGTTAAGATGGTCTTAGTGTACCGATTAGGACCTAAGGAGTTGAGCTTATTGATAGTATAGATTTCTAATGCACCTATGGTAATGGCCGAACATGTAGTTGTTTAATGCTTGAACAAGTGCCGTTTTGGTGTTCAAAATTGTCTAAATTAGATGTTAATCATCTAAGGGTTCGGCATTGTGCATTCTTGTTAAGAGTTTGATTTGAAATCATGAGGTTTTGTTGACTTGTGTTTAAATGGCATTCGGACATGGTCTATGAGTGTTTGCAAATCCGGTTTAAGTGCATAGGTGCTAAATACTTTGTATTGGAAATTTTGATGTATAAGTAGTAAATTGATTCAAATGAATTGGTTCTAAAATGTATATGAATGCCGTATGATTGTGTTTGATTGGGGAATAAATTGTTTGATTTAGCTCAAGAGCTTAGAGGATCAAAGTTGGATAAGGAAAGGAAAAAGTGATTGAATAGCCGTTGAAATCGTTCGACAACATCCGAGGTAAGTTTTGAGTAATGAAACTTAGTTTATGATTTGATTAAGTCATGACATATAAGCATAACAAATAAACGGTGATATAATGATTCTACTTGAATTGTATATTGAGGTGATTAGTTTATACCTATGACGGGTAGCGAATGTGTATAGAGATCATGTTATAAAGCAAATCAAAATCATGCTCTTTGTATGTGGCTATTGAGCGAAAATGGTAATGGTTGATAAGCGTCTTGTGTTTGAATTCTAGTTATGATAATGAAATATGGATGTGTCATGATTTATTGGTATATGTGCTTGATTATTCGGATGATATCCGGGCTAAGTCCCAAGGTATTTGTGCAAGTTACTATATCCTGGGCTAAGTCCCAAGGCATTTGTCTTGAGTAGTTGCTATACCCTGCTAAGTCCTGAAGGCATTTGTGCTAGTGACTATATCCGGGCTAAGTCTCGAAGGCATTCATGCTAGTGACTATATCCGGGCTAAGACCCGAAGGCATTTGCGCGAGTCGCTATATCCGGCTGAATCTCGAAGATACTTGGGTTTGGAAGCGAGCGATCTTGCTGTAATAATTTCAATTAATACGCTCATAAAATACAAACGATAAGGTATGTTTCGTATATACATCGGAAAGGTTGATTCCTTTCAAATAGTACTCGCTCAATTGATTAACGAGCTTCCGGCCTCTAGTTAGGTTTGATAGCCTGTGTATGAATATATTGGTTGAAGTGTGAAGAAATTATGATTTTGAGAATGTGCATATATGAAATTATACATTTAGTCATATGAACGCTATACTTTAGTCGTAAATAATTTCGTTACTCAAAACTTACAAAGCATTAAATGCTTATTCCGTTTCTTTAATTCTCTTTTTTATAGATTTTTGTTAAATCACTATAGGACTCGGGATTGTCGAAGTCGAAGTCGTCCACACTATCTAAGCCCTTTTGGTACTCTTTTAGTTAAACGTTGATAATGGCATGTATAGGACTAACCTTTGTTGTTAATCAAGTACCTTTGGTAATGTGTATATATTCGAATAGCCATGCGAAAATGGCTTAAATATTTTGTGCATAGTATTAAAATCATTTTGTATATATATGGTTATTGAGAGGTGTGGAAATGCTTGGCAATGATTAGCCATTGGAATGGTTAATCACGATCATATTTGGTGCTATGTATGTCAAATGGCTAGTTGAATCATGGAAACTATGAAATAGCTGAAATTTACTTTAAAATAGATGCTGATAGCAGCAGTGATGTGAGTTTGAAAATTCACTAAAAGTAGTAGGAATGTAATTAAATATTGAATAAATTATGTAATCGAACCTTGATGAGTCTATTTTCATATGGAAGAAGAGAAACGACCATATGAGCCGTATTTTATGAGATGTTTAAGTTTTCGTGAAACAGGGCCAGAACAGTTACTGGATCCCCTGTTCTGACTTTGTAAATTTACCATAAATTAACCAGAAATGATTAGAAGTCATGCTTTATATGTACAGATTCCTTTTTGAGTCTAGTTTCATTAGAAAGAAACGACATATGTATTGAAGCCCTGTACAGGGAGATATCTAAGTCGTAATGCATGAAGGTCAGAGTAGTCGAACCCTGAAACAGGGGATATTTTAACTAATAAACTGTACTAATTGGCCCAACCAAAAATTCTATAAAACAATCTGTAAATGAATATATGAGTCTAGTTTCAGGGAAAATTTACGGAATCAGTTTTCGAGTTTTGGAACTCGAGATATGATTTTTATGGTGACAGTGACGCAGTTAGCCAGCTTGTCTGGAAATTTTAAAATGAATTAAGTTCGTTAACACCTCGTGTTCGACTCCGGCAACGGTCTCGGGTGCGGGGCGTTACAATTTTATTGGTATCAGAGCTACGGTTTAGTCGATTCTAGGACTACCGTAATACGTTCGGGTCTAGCTATACATGCCATTGTGTGTCTATTTGATAGGGTGGTGATTTACGTGATTAAAAATGTGTTTGTTTATAGTAATGGATCCCGATCCCAACCGAAAGCGATGGTGATGATCTTGAGAGTGTAGCGCTGCTCCCTTTGAAGGGACAACACCGGTGGACTCTCAACCTATTGCTAGTAATCAGAATGACGAAGTTAGACAGGCTTTTTATAGCGTAATGAATGATTGGTTCAACCAATACATTCGAACTAATACGGCTGTTCCACAACCCCCATTTCCGACTAATACAACCCCTGCACCTGCGATTCCTCTGGTAACTGACCAGATAAGGTTAAATAAGCCCCCAGTTGATAGAATCTAAAAACACGGGGCTACTGAATTTAAAGCTACAGACAGCGACAATGACGAGCAAGCTGAATTTTGGTTGGACAACACTATTCGGGTACTTGATGAACTATCTTGCACACCCGATGAATGCCTAAAGTGTACGATCTCCTTGCTACGTGATTCTGCCTACTATTGGTGGAATACATTGATTTCTGTTGTGCCCAGAGAGCAAGTAACTGGGGAGTATTTTCAAACCGAGTTTCGAAAAAAGTATATCAGCCAGAGATTCATTGATCAAAAACGAAAAGAATTTCTTGAACTTAAACAAGGTTCCATGTCGTTCTTGATTATGAATGAAAGTTTGTAAGGCTTAGCGATGCGCGAGAATGCATTTCTTGAAGGCGTGATGTAAAGCGTTTGAAGATGGGTGAACGATGATATAAAGCGTATGTTGGCATTTTAGAAATCGAGAATTTGTGGTACTTGTCGAGCGAGCTTGCAAAGCGAAGAGCTTAGTAAGGAGAAAAGAAAAGGCGATATGGGAGCAAAGGAGTTTCGTAAGAGATCTTGGAAAGCCCTTTCAACGATCATCGAAGAAATTTAGAGATGATTTAGGCCGATCTAGAGACACGTCGGGCTTTTCTAGACGAGACCGTGATCGACCCCACAAGTACACGAGTTACTTGATGCCGCCGTGTTGGAAATGATCGTCGAGCGAGCAGTGCGATATTGTGGTAAATGGCATTCGGGAGTTGTAGATTCCATGACCGCTCTGTTACAAGTGCGAACAGTTGACCACTTTATTAAAGATTGCCCGAGATTATGCGAGCAGAATGTAAATCAGTGGGAAGCCGGTGCTACTCTTTCGAGGTAGACCATCTAAAATGCGGGAATGCTAATGGCGGTCGAGAGGATCTAGAGATGTTACCACCAGATCTGAGGCTCATGCTCTGCCGGAGTTTATGCTATCGTGCACGCGAGGATGCTTCTTCTTTGATGTTATTACCGGTACATTCACTCTCTTTGATACTAATGTGATTGCATTGATTGACCTGGTTCTACTCATTCTTATATATGTGAGACTTTAGCATCCAAAGAAGACTTTACTGTTGAGTCTCTCGAGTTCGTTATTAGAGTGTCGAATCCCTTGGGTCATTGTGTGCTTGTTGATAAGGTGTGTAAAAATGTCCCTAGTAATTTTAGGTTCCGTTTCCGGCGGACTTGATGCTTTTACCGTTTGATGAATTTGATGTTATTCTCGGTTTGGATTGGTTGACCGTGCATGATGCGGTTGTGAATTGCAAAAGCAAGACTATTGATTTGAGGTGTGCAAATAATGAGATAATCCGAGTTGAGTCTACTGTCTTCAATGGATTGCCAACAATAATATCCTCGACGTTAGCTCAAAAATATGTGAGAAAGGGGTGTGAAGCGTATCTTGCATACGTGCTTGATAATGAAAAATCGGAAAGAAACTTGAATCGATTACCGATGGTTTGTGAATATCTGGATGTTTTTCCAAAGAATTACCGGGTTACCACCTGTTCGGGAGGTAGAGTTTGGCATCGAACTTGTACAGGACTACACCGATTCGATAGCTCCGTATCGTATGGCACCAACGAATTAAAAGAACTGAAAACTTCGGTTGCAAGAGTTGTGGATAGAGGTTTTGCTCGACCGAGTTTTTCACCTTAGGGTGCACCAAGATTGTTTGTGAAAAGAAGGACGAGAACCATGAGGTTGTGCATCGACTATCGTCGGTGAATAAAGTGACAATAAAGAATAAATATCCGTTACCGTGTATTGATGATTTGTTTGATCAACTAAAGGAGCCTCGGTGTTTTCAAAGATAGATTTGACATCGAGTTATTATCGATTCTTGGTTCGGGATTGAGATATACCCAAACGCTTTCAAAACGAGATACGGTCAATCTGAGTTCTTAATGATGCCGTTTGGGCTCACTAATGCCCCAATGGTATTTATGGATTTGATGAATCGGATCTTGAGACCGTTTTTGGATCGGTTTGTAGTTGTGTTTATTGATGATATTTTGGTCTATTAGAAATGAAACCGATCATCTTTGAACACACAGGGTTAGTGTTGCGAGTTTTACGGGATAGCGATTATATGCTAAGTTCAAGAAATGTGAGTTACGGTTGAGAGAAGTTAGCTTTTTGGGACATGTGGTATCTACATCGGGTATTCGAGTTGATCTGAGCAAAATTTCAGCCATACTTAGCTGAAGCCCCGAGAAATATTCTTGAGGTTCGAGCTTTTGGGACTTGCGGTTAGTACAGATACGGTTTGTAAAGGGTTTCTCGATGATAGCCACACCAATGACGAAGCTACTTGAGAAAGATGTTAAGTTCGAATGGTCGAAAAATGTCGAAAAAGTTTCGATCAACTAAAACTTACTTGACTAAAGCTCGGTGCTAGTGCTGACTGAATCGAGCAAAGAGTTTGTCATTCTGATAATGCATCCTTACTTGGGTTGGGTTGTGTATTGATGCAAGAAGGTCGAGTTGTAGCTTATGCGTCGAGACAATTGAAGCCACATGAGAAAAATTATCCAACCCATGATCTCGAACTAGTCGCCATCGTATTCGCTTTGAAAATATGGCGACATTACTTATTTGGTGAGAAGTGTCATGTATATTCGGATCACAAAAGTCTCAAATATTTGATGACTCAAAGAGATTTGAATCTGCGACAAAGACGTTGGCTCGAGTTGTTAAAAGATTATGAGCTTGTCATTGACTATCACCCGGGAAAGGCTAATGTGGTTGCGGATGCTTTAAGTCGTAAATCACTGTTTGCTTTACCAGCGATGAATGTACACCTGTCTGTTCTATCCGACAATGTGTTAGTAGCAGAATTAAAGGCCAAACCATTGTTGATTCACCAAATTCGTGAAGCTTAGAAAGTCGATGATGGATTGGTTGCAAAACGGGCTGAATGCGTTTTGAACATGGAATCAGAGTTCCAAATTGATGATGACGATTGTTTGAGGTTCAGAAGTCGTTTGTGTGTTCCAAGAAATTTAGAACTTATTTCGATGATTCTGAACGAAGCTCATTGTAGCCGAATGTCAATTCACCCGGGGAATACGAAAATGTACAACGATCTGAGACGTCAGTTTTGGTGGCATGGTATGAAACGAGACATTTTCGATTTTGTTTGGAGGTGTTTAATATGTCAACAAGTGAAAGCGGAACATCAAGTACCTACAGGTTTACTTCAGCCGATCATGATACCTGGATCGAGTCACGATGGATTTTGTATCTGGGTTGCCATTGTCGGCAAGTAAGAAATATGCGATTTGGGTTGTTGTTGATAGACTGACTAAGTCGGCTCACTTTATCCCCGTACGTACGGATTTTTCATTGGATAAACTAGCTGAATTGTATGTTTCTCAGATTGTAAGATTACACGGGGTACCTATTTCTATTGTGTCAGATAGAGATTCGAGGTTCACCTCGCGATTTTGGAAGAAATTGCAAAAAGCTTTGGGTACCAAGTTGCATTTTAGCACCGCCTTTCATCCACAAACTAATGGTCAATCCGAGCAGATAATTCAGATACTTGAGGATATGTTGAGATGTTGCATCCTTGAGTTTAGTGGTTCATGGGAGCGGTATTTACCTTTGATTGAATTAAGCACAACAATAGTTTTCAATCAAGTACTAAGATGGCGCCTTACGAGGCTTTGTACGGTCGTAAATGCCGTACACCATTGTTTTGGACCGAGCTCGGTGAAAGTAAAATTTTAGGATTTGATTTGATTAAAGATGTTGAGCAGAAAGTAAAAATAATTCGTGAAAGTCTGAAGGCAGCATCAGATCGTCAGAAGTCATATGCGGATTTAAAACGAAGAGATATTGAGTATCAGGTGGGAGAAAAAGTGTTTCTTAAAGTTTCACCTTGGAAAAAGATACTCGATTGGCCGTAAGGGCAAACTAAGTCCGAGGTTCATAGGGCCATATGAAATATCCGAGCGAGTTGGCCCGATGGCATATAGATTGATTTTACCCCGACCTCGAGAAGATTCTAGCGTTTTCATGTCTCAATGCTTGACGTTCTGGATCGATCCTTCGCACATAATAAATCCTCAGGGTTGAAATTCAAGCCAATATGAGTTATGAAGAAGAACCGATTCGCATCCTAGCTCGTGAAGTGAAAGAGTTGCGAAACAAGAGGGTTCCGTTAGTAAAGGTGTTATGGCTCAAACACGGGATCGAAGAAGCTACTTGGGAAACCGAGAACTCTAGGAAAGAACAATACCCAAACCTATTTACCGGTAAGGTTTTCGGGGACGAAAATTTCTTAAGTGGGGGAGAGTTGTGGCAGCCCTAAATTGATCCTAGTCGGAAAGTGGTTTCGGGATCGCTAAACTGAGTCACCGAAGTATTTGAGTATAATATTTATTGTCTAAAATATGTGAATATGAGTGTGTGAAAGTTTTAAGCTTCGATTTAGTCAATTGCATGTGAATTTAGTTAATAGGACTTATGTGTGACACTTTTGAAATGTGATAGGTTAATCTATAAGGATCTATTAGTGCATGTTATGAAAATAATTGGTTTGCATGTCAAATTTCCATCTATGACAAGTAGTGGCCGGCCATGATGGGTTATATACATGCAATATGTATTAATTATTAGTTAGTAGCTTTATATTTTATAACATAAATAAATAAAAAAGGAAAAAGTAATTGAAATAAGGAAATGAAGGGTGATGAAAACAAAGCTTGAGTTTCTTTCTTCTTGGCCGAATGTAAAGAGGAAGATGGGAGAAAGGCATTCGGTCATCTTAAGTTAGCATTAAGGTAAGAAGTTATGTTAATTCTTGAGATTTTGGTTAATCTTGAATGAGGTATCAAGTTATTTTAGTAACCCATGTTGAATTTTTCATTGTGGGAATGAGTAGGGCTTTCGGCTATGGTAATTAATAAGGGTGATGGTTGTTGTTTCATGATAAATTTAGATGAACAATGGTAGATGAGTGTTTGAACTATACAAATGAGCATATGTGAGCATTGGGTGCTAAGGGAAAAGAATCGGCTACCTTATTATGTACCAAGACCGAATGTGAATTTGGTTATGTTTGAGTAATTTATGTACTTAAAATTGATGTAGTATAAGTTACCATGTTCTTGCCGAATATATAATTGATAAAGGAGGAGTTTGTTATTGAACGTTAGGCTAACTCCCTAGTGGATGGATGAATTGATAATAATTGTGTATAAAGATTTGCTTTACTATGTCTTTGTTAACAAGATGAGAAATGGGTTAAGATGGCCTTAGTGTACCGATTAGGACCTAAGGAGTTGAGGTTATTGATAGTATAGATTTCTAATACACCTATGGTAATGGCCAAACATGTAGTAGTTTAATGTTTGAACAAGTGCCGTTTTGGTGTTCTAAATTGTCTAAATTAGATGTTAATCATCTAAGGGTTCGGCATTGTGCATTCTTGTTAAGAGTTTGATTTGAAATCATGAGGTTTTGTTGACTTGTGTTTAAATGGCATTCAGACATGGTCTATGAGTGTTTGCAAATCCAGTTTAAGTGCATAGGTGCTAAATACTTTGTATTGGAAATTTTGATGTATAAGTAGTAAATTGATTCAAATGAATTGGTTCTAAAATGTATATGAATGTCGTATGATTGTGTTTGATTGGGGAATAAATTGTTTGATTTAGATCAAGAGCTTAGAGGATCAAAGTTGGATAAGGGAATGGAAAAAGTGATTGAATAGCCGTTGAAATCGTTCGACAACATCCGAGGTAAGTTTTCGAGTAATGAAACCTAGTTTATGATTTGATTAAGTCATGACATATAAGCATAACAAATAAACGGTGATATAATGATTCTACTTGAATTGTATATTGAGGTGATTAGTTTATACCTATGACGGGTAGCGAATGTGTATAGAGATCATGTTATAAAGCAAATCAAAATCATGCTCTTTGTATGTGGCTATTGAGCGAAAATGGTAATGGTTGATAAGCGTCTTGTGTTTGAATTCTAGTTATGATAATGAAATATGGATGTGTCATGATTTATTGGTATATGTGCTTGATTATTCGGATGATATCCTGCTAGGTCGAAGGCATTTGTGCAAGTTACTATATCCTGCTCGATCTCAAGGCATTTGTGCGAGTAGTTGCTATACCGGGCTAAGTCCCAAGGCATTTGTGCTAGTGAGTATATCCGGCTAAGTCCCAAGGCATTCATGCTAGTGACTATATCCGGGCTAAGACACGAAGGCATTTGCGCTGAGTTGCTATATCCGCTAAATCCGAAGATACTTGGGTTTGAAGCGGCGATCTTGCTGTAATAATTTCAATTAATACGCTCATAAAATACAAACGATAAGGTATGTTTCAGATATACATTGGAAAGGTTGATTCCTTTCAAATAGTACTCGCTCAATTGATTAACGAGCTTCCGGCCTCTAGTTAGGTTTGATACCACAATATGAATATATTGGTTGAAGCGTGAAGAAATTATGATTTTGAGAATGTGCATATATGAAATTATTCATTTAGTCATATGAACGCTATACTTTAGTCGTAAATAATTTCGTTACTCAAAACTTACTAAGCATTAAATGCTTATTCCGCTTCTTTAATTCTCTGTTTTATTGATTTTTGTTCGTCAGCTATCAGACTTGGGATTGTCGAAGTCGAAGTCGTCCACACTATCTAAGCCCTTTTGGTACTCTTTTAGTTAAACGTTGATAATGGCATGTATAGGACTAACCTTTGTTGTTAATCAAGTACCTTTGGTAATGTGTATATATTCGGATAGCCATGAGAAAATGTCTTAAATATTTTGAGCATAGTATTAAAATCATTTTGTATATATATGGTTATTGAGAGGTGTGGAAATGCTTGGCAATGATTAGCCATTGGAATGGTTAATCATGATCATATTTGGTGCTATGTATGTCAAATGGCTAGTTGAATCATGGAAACTATGAAATAGGTGAAATTTACCTTAAAATAGATGCTGACAGCAGCAGTGATGTGAGTTTGAAAATTCACTAAAATAGTAGGAATGTAATTAAATAATGAATAAATTATTTAATCGAACCTTGATGAGTCTATTTTCATATGGAAGAAGCGAAACAACCATATGAGCCATATTTTATGAGATGTTTAAGTTTTCGTGAAACAGGGCCAGAACGGTTACTGGATCCCATGTTCTGACTTTGGAAATTTACCATAAATTAACCAGAAATAATTAGAAGTCATTCTTTATATGTACAGATTCCTTTTTGAGTCTAGTTTCATTAGAAACAAACGGTATATGTATTGAAGCCCTGTACAGGGAGATATCTAAGTCGTAATGCATGAAGGTCAGAGTAGTCGAACCCTGAAACAGGGGAGAATTTAACTAATAAACTGTACTAATTTTCCAGACCAAAAATTCTAGAAAAAAATATTTAGATGGATATATGAGTCTAGTTTCAGGGAAAATTTACGGAATCAGTTTTCGAGTTTTGGAACTCGAGATATGATTTTTATGGTGACAGTGACGCAGTTAGCCAGCTTGTCTGGAAATTTTAAAATGAACTGTGTAAATAAATGAATTAAGTTCGTTAACACCTCGTGTTCGACTCCGGCAACGGTCTCGGGTGCGGGGCGTTACACACATGACCGTGCAACATAGCCATATGTCGCACACGGCTGAGACACATGCCCGTGTCTCTACCCGTCTGGTCAAAAATAGGCCAATTGAATAACCAATTTGCCACCACAAAATGGGTCAACCTACAAAGAAAGAAACAAGCATAATTACTCAACCATTTGAGCCAATATCTATATCAAATCATACATAATTCATGCTAAAACATTACTAACCATTTCCATTCTCAATTCATCACTCAAAACTTAAACTAACATCATACTTAACCAAATGATCGATACCTCATTCAATCATATGGTATGAACTTACCAAACTTGCCATTTCTACCATCTCTTTTAACCAACCAAAACATACCAAATTGAACATTGGCATCACATATTATAAGCCATTATCAACTATGGATTCAAACATAAACTAGCCAAATCAAATGGCTAAATATATACATCACAAAACATGATTCCACAACCACTAGCCTATACATGCCATATTTTAAAAATATACATTTTCAAATGTACCAAAATATGGTTCAATAGGTTGGTAACAATCCTTGACGATCCCCGAGCTTGCAGTAGCTTCGATATCTATAAAACAATGCAAACAGACACAAAGTAAGCTTTCAAAAGCTTAGTAAGCTCGTACCAAAAATCATCAATACGTAAGTACTTACGAATTCTTAAATTATCTATCAAATCTATACCAACATAATCCATATAATCATACCAAATCAATGAGCTTCACATACATAGTACCGTCTACCACATAGGTATCGTACATACCTGAATATTCCCATGCTTATTCACTTTCATTCTCACCTTCCATTTAAATATTTTAAAACTTTCCGTAAATTATTCGTGCTTTGAACGTCCATACACTTAGTGCTATAACAGTTAGCCTAAGCTACAATAATTTCGCACACTTAGTGCCATCTTAATTAGCCGAAGCTAAGTCGGTATCGCGCACTTAGTGCCTCATATAGCCGAAGCTAGTTTAAATCGCACACTCAGTGTCAAATACTATTGATTTATTGATGTATTCATCCAAACCAAACATATATACAATGTATATATAATCAAAACATCAAACTATACTTAACATCATGTTTTCAGTACGAACTTACCTCGTACTTGAAATTGTCGACTCGATTGTTTATTCTATAATCTTCAACTTCCCTCGGTCTAAATCTGAATTCCTCTTTTCTTGATCTATATGTATTCAAAATTAATCCTTTTATTCACCAAATAATTCAAAACAATCCATATACACATATTTAAGGCATTTTACAAAATAGCCCTCACATTTTCATATTTCGACACTTTAGTCCCTAAATCATAAAATCACAAAATACACATAATTTGCTTATACTCATGCTTAGAAAAATTCTCCTAGCTCTCATACAAGTCCATACATTTCATTTATTTCACATTTTAGTCCTTCAAAATAACATTTTTACAAATTAGCCCAAAATACTCAAATTCATAAAAAATCCAAAGACAAAACATGTAAACCCAATATCAAACTTTAATATTTAATCTTATAACATCACAGAGCTCATGAATCCATCCATGACACATTTCAAAATCATCAAAAAAAATTAGAAATTGAGGCATGGGTTCGATAATATACGAAGCAACAATTACAAAAACGTAGAAATTATCAAAAACCGAAGCCAAAACATACCTAAATCAAAGCTTGCAAGTGCCGAACCCTAGCCAAAGCTTTTCTCTTTTATTTTTCTCTTATTTTCGGCGAACAAAATGTATAATGGCTTATTTTCATACCTTATTTTAATTAAAATTCATTTTATAATTAGTTTACCATTTTGCCCTTAGTATAAAACATTAACAAACCATTTTACAAAGGTCATTGATGTCCATTAATCTTTTTAAAGGCATAATAACCATATAAGGACCTCTCATAAACAAAGCCAAGTCAAATAGGAACTTTAAACATCAAGCACACAACTTTTACATTTTACGCAATTAGATCCTTTTTTGCAAATTAAGCACACAAACAGTTAAATTTTCACACGAGACTTTCACACATGTCAATTCACATATAATAGGCATGAAAAATAATAGTAAAATGTTTTTTTAACTCAGATTTGTGGTCCCAAAACCACTATTCCGACTAGGGTCAAAACCGGACTGTTACAATTCTCCCCCTTAGGGATTTTCGTCCCTGAAAATCTTACCATTGAATAGATTTGGATATTGTTGTCTCATAACATCTTCAGGCTCCCACGTGGCCTCTTCAACTCCGTGTCGATGCCACATCACTTTGACTAACGAAATTTTCTTATTTCAGACGGAGGAATCACATGTCTAACTCTAGTAGCAATAACAATCTATAAGCTATCGGCCCAATACGCTCGATAATTTCATACGGCCCGATGAACCTCGGACTCAATTTGCCTTTTCTACCAAACCGAAGCACCTTTTTCCACAGAGATACCTTCAAAAACACTTTGTCGCCAATCTCAAACTTAATGTCTTTTCTTTTCAAATCCTCATATGATTTCTGATGATCGGAAGCTGCTTTCAAACTATTTCGGATCACTTTCACTTTTTGTTTAGTTTCTTTTATCAAATCAACCCTGTGAATCTTATTTTCGTTGAGCTCAGTCTAATACAAAGGTTTATGACATTTACGACCATAAAAAGCTTCGTATGGTGCCATTTTAATGCTGGACTGAAAACTGTTATTATAAGCGAATTCAATCAAAGGTAGATATTGTTTCCACGTACCTTCAAATTCAAGAATGCAACATCTCAACATATCCTCGAGTATCTGAATAATCCATTCGGATTGACAGTCTATTTGCAGATGAAAAGCAGTACTGAAATGCAATTTAGTACCCAGAGCATCTTGCAACTTCTTCTAGAATTGTGACGTGAATCTCGGATCACTGTCTGACACTATAGACAATGGCACACCATGCAATCTCACAATATCATAAATATATAACTCAGCTAATTTATCAAGTGAGTAATCGGATCGAACTGGAATAAAATGAGTTGATTTCGTCAATTGATAAACTACAATCCGAATTGCATCTTTCTTTCTCGGAGATAGGGGTAAACTCGAAACAAAACCCATGGTTACTCGATCTCATTTCCACTCTGGAACCATAATCGGTTGTAACAATCCTAATGGCACATAATGTTCTACTTTAACTTGCTGACAGATCAATTATTTGGAAACAAATTCAGATATATCTCTTTTCAATCTGGACCACCAATAATGTTGTTTCAGATCATTATACATTTTCGTACTACCGGATGCACAGATAAATGGCTATTGTGAGCTTCACTCAAAATCATTTGAATTAATTTTGGATTTCTTGGAACACAAATTCGATCTCGAAATCACAAACAATCATTTTTATCAACTCTAAATTCGGAATCAGACTCTACATCGCACTGAGTTCATTTAGCTAAAATTTCATTATTAATCTTCTGAGCTTCGGTAATCTGCTGTAAGAACAAAGGTCTTGCTTTTAATTCAGTTAAAACTGAACCATCATCTGATAAAACCAAATGAGTATTCATCGCATGCAAAGCAAACAACAATTTTCGACTCAAGGCATCAGCAACAACATTTGTTTTTCTTAGATGATAATCAATCACAAGTTCATAATCTTTTAGCAATTCTAACCATATTCTCTATCGCAGATTCAGATCTTTCAGAGTCATCAAATACTTCAAACTCTTATGATCAGAGTATACGTGACACTTCTCACCGAACATGTAAAGGCGCCAAATCTTTAGAGCAAACACAATTGCAACTAATTCAAGATCGTGCGTTGGATAGTTCTTTTTGTGCGGCTTCAACTACCTCGAAGCATAAGCAATGACTTTCCCTTCTTGCATCAAAACACATCCCAAACCAATCAATGAAGCATCACTGTAGATTAAAAATTCTTTACCTGATTCAGGTTGTACCAATACCGGAGCTTCAGTCAATAAGGTTTTCAACTGATCAAAGTCATTCTGACACTTTTCAGACCACTCAAACTTGACATCTTTCTGTAGCAGTTTTGTCAACGGTATCGCAATAACCGAAAAACCTTTCACGAATCTTCTATAATAACCAGCAAGTCCCAAAAAACTACTAACTTCAGAGATATTTTTCAGAGGTTTCCAATCCAGAATAGCTAAAATTTTGCTTGGATCAACTCGGATACCAGATGCTGATACAATATGACCCAGGAAACCAACTTCTCATAACCAGAATTCACATTTACTAAATTTCGCATACAACTGCTTATCTCGCAAAATCTATAGCACTTATCTCAAATGCTCGGCATGTTTAGATTCATCATGTGAATAAATCAATATGTAATCAATAAATACAATAACAAATTGATCTAAATATGATCTAAAAATTCTATTCATCAAATCCATAAAAATAGCAGGTGCATTAGTTAATCCGAAAGGCATAACTAAGAATTCATAGTGGCCGTACCTTGTTTTGAAAGTAGTTTTTGAAATATTTGAGTCTCTCACTCGCAACTGATAATAGCCTGATCTCAAATCTATTTTCGAAAACACAGCAGCTCCTTTCAACTGATCAAACAAATCATCAATTCGGGGTAGAGGATATTTATTCTTGATAGTCACTTTATTCAACCGGTGATAATCGATATACTTCTCATCGTACCATCTTTCTTTTTCACAAATAGAATCGGAGCACCCCAAGGTGAGAAACTTGGTCTGGAAAATCATTTATCGGTCAACTCTTGTAACTGAGACTTTAAATCTTTTAACTCGGTCGAAGCCATTCTGTATGGAGCTATTGAAATTGGAGTAGTACCAGGTACCAATTCAATACCAAATTCTACTTTTCTAACCGGAGGTAATCCTGGAAGTTCTCAGGAAATACATCAGGGAACTCACACGCAATAGGCACTGATTCAATTTTCTTTTCTGACACTCTCGAATCAATCACGTATACAAAATAAGCTTCACAACCTTTCTCATAATGCTTAAAGCTTTCATCGAAGATATTACAGCAGACAATCCATTCAAATCACTAGATTCAATTCTAACTATTTCATCATTCTTACATCTCAAATCAATAGTTTTTTGTTTGCAGTTCACCACAACATCATGCAAAGTTAACCAATCCATACCCAGAATTATATCAAACTCATCAAAAGGTAACAACATCAAATTAGCCAGAAAATAAGTGTCTCGAAACATTAACGAAAAATTCTTGCATACTTTATCAACCAGAACACATCTGCCTAAGGGGTTCAAAACTCTAATTACAAATTTAGTAGACTCTACAGGTACAATCTTACTGTTCACTAAGTTCATGCATATATACGAATGTGTCAATCCATGATCTATCAAAGCAATCACAGAAGTATCATAGAGAGTAAATGTACTAGTAATCACATCTGGCGATGAAGCTTCTTCGCGAGCTCGGATAGCATAGCCTCTGACAGGTGCACGAGCCTCAGATCTAACAGTTGTGTCATTTGTTCCTCTTTGACTACCACTTATATTTCCTGAATTTTTGAGAGAACTACTACGAGAAGCATTACCACTCTGCCTTGGGTTCTAAACATTATCTTTTTCAACTATAACAAGCTCGGTTATTACTTTTTCCCCAGCATTCTCCAAAATGCCGTCTTCCATATTGATCACACCCAGTCTTTTCATTCTTTGCATTATCAACATTGGCAGCAGACGTAGCTGAAGATTTGAATTTCGATTGCGATCTAACACGATCTATATTCGAATATCCCACACTAGTCTTTGAACGGCTGCTATCATCTCTAAACTTCTTTGATCCATACTGAAATGATTTTCTCGATGATCTCTTTTGTACCTTTCTAGCTTCAAAATCAGCTTTTCTTTTCTCTTTCTCAAGATCTTCAGCTTTACATGCTCGTTACACTAGTACAACGAATTCTTTGATTTCCAAAATCGCGACTAACAAACGAATATCCTTGTTCAAACCATCTTCAAATATTTTGCACATTATTACTTCTAAAGATACACATTCACGGGAATACTGACTCAACCTTACAAATTCCCGATCGTATTCTGTGACAGACATGCGGCCTTACTTAAGCTCGAGAATTTTTTTGCATTTCTGATCAATGAATCTCTGACTGATATATTTCTTCGGGAATTTAGCTTGGAAGAAATCTCACATAATTCATTCATTAGGAACCACAAACATCAAAGTCTTCCACTAATGATACGCCATATCTCTCAGGAGGGAAACAACACATTTTATGCATTCCTCGGGATTCAATGATAGTTCATCAAACATTCTTATTGTGTTCTTTAGCCAAAACTCAGCTTTTTCAGCATCATCATTCGTTGTAGCCCGAAACTCTTCAGCACCATATTTTCTAATCTTATCAACTGGTTGTCTATTTAACTAATCAAATTCACTGATGGCATAACAAAAGTTTGAGGAGGATTAACCGGGGGTAGAGGTTGTTGTACAGCCAGATTGGTTCTAATATATTAGGCGAACCAATCATTCATCATCTAATAGAAGGCTTATCTAGCCTCACCATCACGGCTACTCGTAGCGGGTCGAGAATCAGCTTGCATCGTCTCTTGCGTCGGAGCAGGTGCATTACTTTCAACATCGTCTGCTACAGCTCTTTCAGGATTCATTTGCTATATAAAAACACATTTCAATGTCAGGACTCATCACACTATCACAGTTCATAAATATGGCATGTATAGCTAGACTCACAAACACTATGGTAGTCCTAGAATCGACTAAACCATAGGTCTAATTGTAACGCTCCAATTTTTAAGCTTGGAAGTAATGGGCCTTGAGTTTGGGTTCGGGTAGAAGACGGCTCAAATAATTTGGATGTTATTATTATTATTTCATAGGTTTAATGTAGTAATTAAATAAATTATGAAGGGTTATGGTGTGGGAAAAAGGTTCAGGGCTCGGCCCATAGCTTTAGCAAAATTCTTAAATTTTGCCTCTTAAAGAAATCTGGGCAGTAGGCTTTATTAATAAATGGGGCTGAGTTTTAGCACAAGCAGGCATCTGGCCTAGTGGCTAAGGACGCTAGAAAGGCGTGAGAGGTGCCTGGGTTCAAGGCACAGCGTGCGCAAATGGTTGTTTTTTTACGACCAAGGATTACCGCAAGGAGGCCTTATAAATATCTCGGGAGGAAAGGTGACACAAAAGAGGCACGTGGTCAAGTGGCAAGAAGGCGTTAAGAGTGTGCATGTGGTTAGGGGTTCGAGTCTGGTAAGTAGCGATATTTTGTTTTATTTTTAAACAAACCGAGACTACTGCAGATAAGTCCTAAAGTTAATTGTGAGTAGATTATATCATGAGAAGAGCTTCAGTGCAGTGGCATCAGCGTGCTAGGCTTGCCGGGAGGTTATGAGTTAGATTGCAGGGGAAGGCGAATTCTGTTTTATTTTTAAACGGGCCAGAACTGAAGCGGGTTAAAGGTTAAAATTAATTGTGACCATATATTACTAAAGGAAGAAGCATGGTGCAGTGGCCAGCAGCTCGGGTGAAGGCGCAAGGGCACAGGGCGGACGGAGGTCTTAGGTTCGAGCCTCATCTCACGTACGTAAGGTTGGGATTTTTTGCTGCACGCATGGGAAAAGAGTTGGGGTCTGATCAGGACTCTTGGCAGCATGCTGAAGCGGTGCAAGCGGTGGGCTGATCGGTTAGGAGTTTGAATGAAATTCAAACATTGAAGTTGGCCAAAAGTCAAGGAGCAATTCACCGAAATGGAATTTAGGAAGAATTCCTATGCCGATATACACTCATTCGGCCATAGCTAATAAGTGCCATATATCTTTGGCCTTTAGGATTTATTTTTTTTCTTTTTTCTTTTTGGGTAGGGGGTGCCGTTTCTGACAATTCTTTTCTCTTCTTCTTTTCTCCCTCTTCATCTATTTTCTCTTATTCTTCTTTTCCTCTATAGCCGAATCTTTCTATCATTCTACTCAACTCCACTTCCTTACCATTTGTTTCTAAGCCTTATAGCTGATTGCCATAAAAGCCAAAATCTCGAAAGCCTGTTTTTCTTTTGTGACGATTTCTCCTAGCCAAACCCTCTAATTCTTCTCCATATTTTGGTTGATTCTCTCATCCTCTGAACCCCAAGTCCTGTCGACAAAACCACTACAAAACCCTCATATTTCATCTTTCTCTTTACTATTTCAAAAAGCTAAAAACCCCATAGTCTTAGGGGCATAGCTGAATCTTTAGACCTTTAAAGATTTGATTTCTGCTAACATTTGTGGGGTTAGATCTGCATCAGAATTGAATAGGAACTAAAGTGGAATTGTTGACTGAAGGAACCGATGGTAAGTTTTCAAATCTATTCTTTATTTCGGGTTTTAGAAAAGTCAAAACCCCTAAAGGCTTAGAGAGGCTGTCGATTGGACCCTATGGCTCTTAAGGTTACGACAATTGTTTTGTTGTGATGATAGTGTGATCTAGAGGCTGCTGATATGAGGCTTGGACAAGTGGAACGACTGGATCTAAACATAGTCGCTAGATTCGGGAAAAGGTAGGATCTCTAGTGCCTAAAGTGTTGATGGCCAACTTTTGGGTAAGGAGTTTTGTATACAAGTTGTTATGGATTCATAGTTAACATATTGGTAACTGACTGTAGGCAACTGGTGTGTGTGGAACTCATCAGCATTTCATCGCAAACAGGTGTGTAAACGACACTCACTCATAGACTAGATCGGCAAAAGTCGAAAAGCCAAAATGCCAAAAAGCTGGTATTTTGGAACTTGCGAGCGTGCGAGCGCTCGTGAGATGGTTTGTGTAACATCTTAAAATAGGGCCACAACAAAGCAGTGGTTGAGAAATTGCAAATCTGAGGTAGAAAAATTTATTTTATTATTATTTTGAAGTTCATGATATGATTGCATGATTGTGTGAAAATTTCGTGATGAAATTCTATGCATAAAGTGCTTAAGTTGAGGTTAGGGACTAAATCGAATAATTTGCAAAACTTGCATTCTAGAAGTTTTTAGTATGAAATTGCTTTGGAATATTAATTAGGAGGGTTTAAATAACAATTTGACCAATTTCTAAGTTCATGGACAAAATAGGGCATGGATGGAATTTTTAAAAGTTTAATAAGGAAGGGCATTTTGGTCATTTGGATATTAAATGAAATAAAAAGGGAAAAATAACACAAAATTCATCATCTTCTTCATTAGCACGAAATTTCAATAGTTCTCCATAGCTAGGGTTTGTTTCAAGCTTTCAAGCTGTGACAGCCCAAAATTGACCCTAGTCGGGAAGTGGTTTCGGGACCGCTAAACCGAGTCACCGAAATGTTTGAATGTAATATTTATTGTCTAGAATATGTAATTATGAATGTGTGAAAATTTCAAGTTCCGATTTAGCCGATTGCATGTGAATTCAGTTAGTAGGACTTGTGTGACACTTTTGAAAAGTGAAAGGCTAATCTATAAGGACCTAATAGTGCATGTAGTTAAAGGGGAGGACTTGCATGTCAAATTCCCCCCCCAAGTTGTAGTGGCCGGCCATGACAAGGAATCATGGGCTAAACATGTCATGAAACATGTTTTGTTGGTGCATTAGAGAGAAACAATAAACAAAAAGTATGGGTAATAAAGAAAGAAAAAAAAAATGTGTGTGTGTGTGAGTGAAACCCCCCATTGCCGTGCATGGAAGAAAAGAAAAGAAAAAAACTTTTGCTCATCCATTTTTTCTCTCTTGACCGAAAATACTAGAGGAAGGAAGGAATTTTGCTTCATGTTTGGTTTGGAAGAGGATTAGGAAGAGGTTTGGCTATACTTGCATCAAGATTAAGGTATGTTTGAGGTTGTGCCATGAGATTCATGCATGTTTTTAGTTGCTAGCTTGATGTTCTTGTTAGCCCATGGTTCAAATCTTTCCTATGTCATGGGAATGAAATTCGGCCAAAGTAAATGTGGTGTTAATGCCATTGCATGCTAAATATCAAGCTTGATAACGATACATGTGATGGGGGGTTGAGGACTCTTAGATTTTCTTTTAGTATCTTTGAATGAGATACTAAGTTCTTTGTTTAACCATGACCAAATTGAAACGGTATGGTGTTGTGGTGTATTCAGCCATGGTATATCCATAAGTATGATTCATGCATGTTGCATGGTAAGTAAGATTTAAGCTTTGGATATGTGTATATATTTGGATATAAGAAACTTGAGAATCGGCCCTTGCACCTACATGAATATATGTTTGCACATGATGTATTGGTATGACATATATACTATTTCAAGTGTATATTTGCTTGTGACGATGTTTCGGTTATGAAGTAAATGAGAGATGTGTATTGAGCTACGATATGTAATGCGTTAGTTAGTAAAATGTATGCTGTTTTTGTGTGGTATTAAGTGTATAATTGGCCTCAACATGGACATGCATATTCGCCACATGAAGGAAATTGGTGTGCATGCATTTGGTTAGAGGCAAGCATATTGATGCCTATTCTTGGCTTAGAAAATTGGCTAAGAGGAATATTAACTAATGTGTTGAGTTCGATTCATGATTTCGTACATATGCGACTTTAATGCCTAATGAGTATATATATTGACTAAGTACCTTGAATTCCTCTTCGATGCTCAAATGATTAAATCGATTTATTT
Source organism: Gossypium arboreum (assembly GCF_025698485.1). Taxonomy (NCBI): domain Eukaryota; kingdom Viridiplantae; phylum Streptophyta; class Magnoliopsida; order Malvales; family Malvaceae; genus Gossypium; species Gossypium arboreum. The sequence goes on from NC_069072.1 coordinate 54,544,571, forward strand.
GTTAAATTAAGCTCAAGAGCAAAGGGAACTAGATCCGACAAAGGGAAGGAAAAAGTGGTCGAATAGCCATTGAAATCGTTCGACTACATCCTAGGTAAGTCTTGATAATGACCCTACTTGAATTATATTGAAATCATGCTCCTTGTGTGTGTGGCTATTGAGCCGAAATTGTAAAGGTTTGATAAATATTTTGTGTTTGAGCCTTAGTAACGAAAATGAATTATGGATGTGTCGTGAATATTGATATATGTGTAAATGAACATTGGAATGATATCCGGCTAAGTCCCGAAGGAAATTGTGCTAGTAATTATATCCGGCTAAGACCGAAGGCATTCGTATGAGTGGTTATATCCGGGCTAATACCGAAGGCATTTGTGCAAGTTACCAAATCCGGGTTAAGACCGAAGGCAATTGTGCGAAGTCACTATAACCGGCTTCGTCCGAAGGCATTTGAGCGAGTCATTATATCCGGTTAAATTCCGAAGGTACGTGATTCGAGAATAAGCGATCTTGCTGTAAAGTTTCAGTTAATACGCTTGAAAAATTCCAGCAATGAGGTATGTTCATATGAGCTTGAATTAGTTGATTCCCTTCGAATAATATTCGCTCAGTCGAGTAATGAGTTTCCGGTATTTGACTAAGGTGATCCCTTATGTATGAACATAGGGGTTGGAATGTGAAATGAGTATGATATTTAGAATTTGTGGATATGAAACTATCCGTTAGCTTTATGAATGCTATGCTTTTGTTGTGCTGGAATTTCTTGCTCAAACTTACTAAGCATAAATTGCTTACTCCGTTTTCTCTGTTTCTCTGTTTTATAGATTTTGCTCGTTAGCTATCGGATTCGGGATCATTGAAGCCGAAGTCATCCACACTATCAAAGCCTCCATTTTGGTATAATTTTAGTTGAACTTTGAAATGGCATGTACAGGACTACCCTTTTGTTGTAGGTCATGTACCTTTCGGTTTTGTGTAAACTTGGATAGCCATGCGAAAATGGCTTATATACGTTTTTAGTATAATACTATAATCGTTTGTATGTTGATCATTATGGGGTATGGAATTGTTTGAAACGATTAGCCATTGGAATGGTTAATCATGATCACACTTTGTGCTATGTATGCAAAAAGGGCCAATTGAATCATGGAAATCATGAAATAGGTAAAGCCTACCTTAAAGGCAGATGCTGATTGCAGCAGTGATGTGGATGTGAAAAATCACTAAAAATAGTAGGAATGGTATTAAATAGTTAATAAATTATGTAAATGAACCTTGATGAGTCTAATTTCATATGGAAGAAACGAAACGGTCATAGGAGTTACATGTTAAGAGATATTAAAGTTCTTGTGAAACAAGGCCAGAACGGTTTCTGGATCCCCTGTTCCGACTTTAGAAATTTATTGTAAATTAACCAGAGATAATTAGGAGTCATACCATATATTTATAGATTCCTCTCTGAGTCTAGTTTCTATAGAAACAAACTTCATCAGTATTGAAGCCCTGTACAGGGAGATATCCATTTCGTAACGCACAAAGGTCAGTGTAGTCGATCCCTGCAACAGGGGAGACTTTAACTAATAAACTGTACCAATTTGCTCGACCAAAAATTCTAGAAAAAAATCTGTAGATGGACATATGAGTCTAGTTTCAGGGAAAAATTACGAAACAAATTTTTGAGCTCTGAAAGTCAAGATATGATTTTTAAGGTAACAGTGATGCAGTAACCAGCTTGTCTAGAAATTTCTAAATGGACTGTGAAAATAGTTAAGTCTGTGTGCACCTTATTTTCGATTCCGGTAACGGACTCGGGTACGGGGTGTTACAATTTTATTGGTATCAGAGCTACAGTTTAGTCGATTCTAGGACTACCGTAATACGTTTGGGTCTAGCTATACATGCCATTATGTGATTAATTGATAGTGTGGTGATTTCTGACATTTGAATTTGTGTTTATTTATAGTAATGGATCCCGATCCCAACCGAGCGATAGCTGATGATGTGGAGAGTGTGGCGCCTTCTCCCGTACAAGGGACAGCGCCGGCGGAGTCTCAACCTGTTGCTAGCAATCCGAATGATGAGGCTAGGCAAGGCTTTTATAGCGTGATGAATGATTGGTTCAACCAATACATTCGAACTAACACGGCTGCTCCACAACCTCCATTCCCGACTAATACGACCCTCGCACCTACAATGCCTCCGGTAACTGACCAAATAAGGTCCAATAAGCCCCCAGTTGACAGAATCCGAAAACATGGGGCTACTGAATTTAAAGCTACGGATAGCGGCGATCTTTGAGCAAGCTGAATTTTGGTTGGACAACACTATCCGGATTTTCGATGAGCTATCTTGTACACCGATGAATGCCTAAAGTGTACTATCTCCTTGCTACGTGATTACGCCTACTATTGGTGGAGTACTCGACTTCACAGTGCCGAGAGCAAGTAACTTGGGAGTTTTTCCAAAGCGAGTTTGGAAAAAGTATATCGATCGAGATTTATGGATCAAAAGCGGAAGGAATTTCTTGAACTTAAACAAGGTTCCATGTCGGTTACCGATTATGAGCGAAAATTTGTGAGGCTTAGCCGATGCAGCGAGAATGCATTTCTTGAAGTCGTGATGTGTAAACGCTCAAGATGGACCTGAATGATGATATAAAGTCGTATGTTGGCATTTTGGAAATCAGAGTTTGTGGCTCTTGTCGAGCGAGCGTGCAAAGCCGAGGAGCTCAGTATGGAGAAAAGAAAAGCTGAAGTGGGAGCAAGGGAGTTTCGTAAGAGGTCTTCGGGGAAGCCCTTCCCACAGTCATCAAAGAAATTCAGAGATGGCTTAGGCCGGTCTAGAGACACTTTGGGCTTTTCTAGACGAGATCGCGATCAACCCCCTGTGACCACACGAGTCACTTCGATCGCCCGATGGTGGAAATGATCGTCGAGAGAGCGGAGTGCCATATTGTGGCAAATGGCATTCGGAAGTTGTAGATTCCGTGACCGCTCTGTTACAAGTGCGGAGCGATTGACCACTTCATTAAAGATTGCCCAAGGTTGTGCAGCAGAATGTAGATCAGAGTGGGAAACCGGGCGCTACCACTGCTCGAGGTAGACCATCTAGAAATACGGGCAATGCTAGTGGTGGTCAGAGAGGATCTAGAGATGCTACGACCAGATCCGAGGCTCGCGCTCCTGCTAGGGCTTATGCTATCTGGCACGCGAGGATGCTTCCTCGCCGGATGTTATTATGGGTACTTTCACTCTCTTTGATACTAATGTGATTGCTTTGATTGACCTGGTTCTACTCATTCTTATATATGCGAACGTTAGCATCCAAGAAGACTTTACCTATTGAGTCTCTTGAGTTTGTAATTCGGTGTCAAATCCTTGGGTCGTTACGTGCTTGTCGACAAAGTGTGTAAGAAATGTCCCTAATAATTGAGGTTCTGTTTTCCGGCGGACATGATGCTTTTGCCGTTCGATGAATTTGATGTTATTCTTGGGTTGGATTGGTTGACGATTGCATGATACGGTTGTGAATTGCAAAAGCAAGACTATTGATTTGAGGTGCGAAATAACGAGATGATCCGAGTTGAATCTACGGACTTGAAGGGTTGCCACCGTAATATTATCAATGTTGGCCCGTAGTATGTGAGAAAGGTGCGAAGCATACCATGTGTATGTACTTGATGATAAGGAGTTAGAAATAAAACCCGAATCTGTGCTTGGTGGTTTGTGAATACCGGATGTTTTTCCCAAGAATTACCGGTTTGCCACTGTTCGGGAGATAGAGTTTGGTATTGAGCTTGTACACAGGACCACACCGATTTCGATAGCTCAGATCGTATGGCACCAACGAATTAAAGGAGTTGAAAGATCGGTTGCAAGAGTTGGTGGATAGAGGTTTTGCTCGCTGAGTTTTTCACCTTGGGGTGCACCAATGTTGTTTGTGAAAAGAAAGACGGAACCATGAGGTTGTGCATCGACTATCGTCAGCTTAATAAAGTGACAATAAAGAACAAATATCCGTTACCGCGTATCGACAATTTGTTCGATCAACTGAAGGGAGCCTCAGTGTTCTCAAAAATAGATTTGAGATCGGGCTATTATCGATTCTTGAATCCGAGATTCGGACATACCCAAAACTGCCTTCAGAACGAGATATGGTCACTACGAGTTCTTAGTGATGCCGTTTGGGCTCACTAATGCCCCTGCGGTATTTATGGATTTGATGAATCGGATCTTCAGACCGTATTTGGATCGGTTCGTAGTTGTGTTCATTGATGACATCTTGGTCTATTCAAGAGATGAGGCCGAACATGCGAGCACCGAGATTAGTGTTGCAAATTTTACGGGATAGCGGTTATATGCTAAGTTCAGCAAGTGTGAGTTACGGTTAAGAGGTTAGCTTCTTGGGTCATGTGGTATCAGCATCGGGTATTCGAGTCGACCGAGTAAAATTTCAGCCGTATTTAGCTGGAAGCCTCAGAAATATTACTGAGGTTCGGAGCTTTTTGGGACTTGCCGGTTACTACCGACGGTTTGTAAAAGGATTCTCGATGATAGCCACACCCATGACGAAACTGCTTCAGAAGGATGTCAAGTTTGAATGGACGGAAAAGTGTCAGAAAAGTTTCGATCAATTGAAAACTCATTTGACGGAAGCTCCAGTATTAGTGTAGCCCGAATCTGGCAAAGAGTTTGTCATCTATAGTGACGCCTCCCTACTTGGGTTAGGTTGCGTATTGATGCAAGAAGGTCGAGTTGTGGCCTATGCGTCGAGACAATTAAAACCACATGAGAAAAATTATCCGACCCATGATCTCGAATTGGCTTCCATCGTATTCGCCTTAAAGATATGGCGACATTACTTATTTGGTGAGAAGTGCCATGTGTATTCGGATCACAAAAGTCTCAAATATTTGATGACTCAAAGAGACTTAAATCTGCGACAAAGACGTTGGCTCGAGTTGTTAAAAGATTATGAGCTCGTCATTGATTATCACCCGGGAAAGGCTAATGTGGTTGCAGGCGCCTTAAGCCGAAATCACTTTGCTTTACTTCTGACGATGAATGTACACTTGTCTATCCTACCCGACAATGTGTTAGTAGCCGAATTAAAGGCCAAACCATTGTTGACTCATCAAATTTGTGAAGCTCAGAAAGTTGATGAGGAGTTGCTTGCAAAACAGGCTGAGTGTGTTCTGAACAAGGAATCGGAGTTTCAAATTGACGATGACGATTGTTTGAGGTTCAGAAGTCGTCTGTGTGTTCCAAAGAATTCGAAACTTATTTCGATAATTCTGAATGAAGCCCATTGTAGCCGAATGGCAATACACCCGGGGAGTACGAAGATGTACAACGATTTGAAACGTCGGTTTTGGTGGCATGGTATGAAACGAGACATCTCCGACTTTGTTTCGAGATGTTTAATATGTCAACAAGTGAAAGCGGAACATCAAGTGCCTTGAGATTACTTGACCGATTACGATACCCGAGTGGAAATGGGATCGAGTCACAATGGACTTTGTGTCCAGATTGCCATTGTCGGCAAGTAAGAAGGACGCGATTTGGGTTGTTGTTGATAGACTGACTAAGTCGGCTCACTTTATCCCTGTGCGTACGGATTTTTCATTGGATAAACTAGCTGAATTATACGTTTCTCAGATTGTAAGATTACACGGGTACCGATTTACATTGTGTCGGATAGAGATCCGAGATTCACTTCGCGATTTTGGAAGAAATTGCAAGAAGCTTTGGGTACCAAGTTGCATTTCAAAGACCGCTTTCACCCCTAAACCGATGGTCAATCCGAGCGGATAATTCAGATACTTGAGGATATGTTGAGATGTTGCATCCTCGAGTTCAGTGGTTCATGGGAACGGTGCTTACCTTTGATTGAATTCGCTTACAACAATAGTTTTCAATCAAGTATTAAGATGGCGCCTTACGAGGCCTTGTACAGGCGTAAATGCCGTACACCATTGTTTTGGACCGAGCTCGGTGAGAACAAAATTTTTGGAGTGGATTTGATTAAAGATGCTGAATGAAAGTAAAAGTAATCCGTGAAAATCAAGATAGCCTCCGATCGTCGAAGTCCTCACGCGGATCTGAAACGAAAAGACATTGAGTATCAAGTGGGAGATAAAGTGTTTCTTAAAGTTTCGCCTTGGAAAAAGATACTCAGATTTGGCCGTAAAGGCAAATTGAGCCCGAGGTTCATCGGGCCATATGAGATATCCGAACGAGTCGGTCCAGTTGCGTATCGTTTGATTTTACCCCCTGAACTTGAAAAGATTCACGACGTCTTTCATGTTTCGATGCTTGGCGCTATAGATCTGATCCGTCGCATGCGTAATTAGTCCATCGAGGTTGAAATTCAATCCGATATGAGTTATGAAGAAGAACCGATTCGTATCCTAGCTCGTGAAGTGAAGGAGTTGCGAAACAAAAGGGTTCCGTTAGTAAAAGTGTTATGGCTCAAACACGGGATGGAAGAAGCTACTTGGGAACCCGAGAGCTCTATGAAAGAGCGTTACCCAAACCTATTTACGGTAAGATTTTCGGGACGAAAATTTCTTAAGTGGGGAGAGTTGTGACAGCCAAAATTGACCCTAGTCGGAAGTGGTTTCGGACCGCTAAACCGAGTCACCGAAATGTTTGAATGTAATATTTATTGTCTAGAATATGTAATTATGAATGTGTGAAAATTTCAAGTTCGATTTAGCCAATTGCATGTGAATTCAGTTAGTAGGACTTGTGTGACACTTTTGAAAAGTGAAAGGCTAATCTATAAGGACCTAATAGTGCATGTAGTCAAAGGAGGACTTGCATGTCAAATTCCCCCAAGTTGTAGTGGCCGGCCATGACAAGGAATCATGGGCTAAACATGTCATGAAACATGTTTTGTTGGTGCATTAGGGAGAAACAATAAACAAATAAGTATGGGTAATAAAGAAAGAAACAAAAATGTGTGTGTGTGAGTGAAACCCCCCATTGCCGTGCATGGAAGAAAAGAAAAGAAAAAAAATTTTGCTCATCCATTTTTTCTCTCTTGACCGAAAATACTAGAGGAAGGAAGGAATTTTGCTTCATGTTTGGTTTGGAAGAGGATTAGGAAGAGGTTTGGCTATACTTGCATCAAGATTAAGGTATGTTTGAGGTTATGCCATGAGATTCATGCATGTTTTTAGTTGCTAGCTTGATGTTCTTGTTAGCCCATGGTTCAAATCTTTGCTATGTCATGGGAATGAAATTCGGCCAAAGTAAATGTGGTGTTAATGCCATTGCATGCTAAATATCAAGCTTGATAATGATACATGTGATGGGGGGTTGAGGACTCTTAGATTTTCTTTTAGCATCTTTGAATGAGATACTAAGTTCTTTGTTTAACCATGACCAAATTGAAACGGTATGGTGTTGTGGTGTATTCGGCCATGGTATATCCATAAGTATGATTCATGCATGTTGCATGGTAAGTAAGATTTAAGCTTTGGATATGTGTATATATTTGGATATAAGAAACTTGAGAATCGGCCCTTGCACCTACATGAATATATGTTTGCACATGATGTATTGGTATGACATATATACTATTTCAAGTGTATATTTGCTTGTGATGATGTTTGGTTATGAAGTAAATGAGAGATGTGTATTGAGCTACGATATGTAATCGTTAGTTAGTAAAATGTATGCTGTTTTGTGTGGTATTAAGTGTATAATTGGCCTCAACATGGACATGCATATTCGCCACATGAAGGGAAATTGGTGTGCATGCATTCGGTTAGAGGCAAGCATATTGATGCCTATTCTTGGCTTAGAAAATTGGCTAAGAGGAATATTAACTAATGTGTTGAGTTCGATTCATGATTTCGTACATATGCGACTTTAATGCCTAATGAGTATATATATTGACTAAGTACCTTGAATTCCTCTTCGATGCTCAAATGATTAAATCGATTTATTTGTTAAATTAAGCTCAAGAGCAAAGGGAACTAGATCCGACAAAGGGAAGGAAAAAGTGGTCGAATAGCCATTGAAATCGTTCGACGAAATCCTAGGTAAGTCTTGAGTAATGACCCTACTTGAATTATATTGAAATCATGCTCCTTGTGTGTGTGGCTATTGAGCCGAAAATTGTAAAGGTTTGATAAATATTTTGTGTTTGAGCCCTAGTAACGAAAATGAATTATGGATGTGTCGTGAATATTGATATATGTGTAAATGAACATTGGAATGATATCCGGCTAAGTCCCAAGGCAATTGTGCTAGTAATTATATCCGGCTAAGACCAAGGCATTCGTATGAGTGGTTATATCCGGGCTAATACCCAAGGCATTTGTGCAAGTTACCAAATCCGGGTTAAGACTCAAGGCAATTGTGCGAGTCACTATAACCGGCTTCGTCCGAAGGTATTTGAGCGAGTCATTATATCCGGTTAAATTCAAGGTACGTGATTCGAGAATAAGCGATCTTGCTGTAAAATTTCAGTTAATACGCTTGAAAAATTCCAGCAATGAGGTATGTTCATATGAGCTTGAATTAGTTGATTCCCTTCGAATAATATTCGCTCAGTCGAGTAATGAGTTTCCGGTATTTGACTAAGGTGATCCCTTATGTATGAACATAGGGGTTGGAATGTGAAATGAGTATGATATTGAGAATTTGTGCATATGAAACTATCCGTTAGCTTTATGAATGCTATGCTTTTGTTGTGCTGGAATTTCTTGCTCAAACTTACTAAGCATAAATTGCTTACTCCGTTTTCTCTGTTTCTCTGTTTTATAGATTTTGCTAGTTAGCTATTGGATTCGGGATCATTGAAGTCGAAGTCATCCACACTATCAAAGCCTCCATTTTGGTATAATTTTGGTTGAACTTTGAAATGGCATGTATAAGACTACCCTTTTGTTGTAGGTCATGTACCTTTCGGTTTTGTGTAAACTTGGATAGCCATGCGAAAATGGCTTATATACGTTTTTAGTATAATACTATAATCGTTTGTATGTTGATCATTATGGGGTATGGAATTGTTTGAAACGATTAGCCATTGGAATGGTTAATCATGATCACACTTTGTGCTATGTATGCAAAAAGGGCCAATTGAATCATGGAAATCATGAAATAGGTAAAGCCTACCTTAAAGGCAGATGCTGACTGCAGCAGTGATGTGGATGTGAAAAATCACTAAAAATAGTAGGAATGGTATTAAATAGTGAATAAATTATGTAAATTAACCTTGATTAATCTACTTTCATATGGAAGAAACGAAACGGTCATAGCAGTTATATGTTAAGATATATTAAAGTTCTTGTGAAAAAGGGCCAGAACGGTTTCTGGATCCCCTGTTCCTAATTTAGAAATTTATTGTAAATTAACCAGAGATAATTAGGAGTCATGCCATATATTTATAGATTCCTCTCTGAGTCTAGTTTCTATAGAAACAAACGGCATCAGTATTGAAGCCCTGTACAGGGAGATATCCATTTCGTAATGCACAAAGGTCAGTGTAGTCGATCCCTGCAACAGGGGAGACTTTAACTAATAAACTGTACCAATTGACTCGACCAAAAATTCTAGAAAAAAATCTGTAGATGGACATATGAGTCTAGTTTCAGGGAAAAATTATGAAACAAATTTTCGAGCTCTGAAAATCAAGATATGATTTTTAAGGCGACAGTGATGCAGTAACCAGCTTGTCTGGAAATTTCTAAATGGACTGTGAAAATAGTTAAGTCTGTGTGCACCTTGTGTTCGATTCCGGTAACGGACTCGGGTATGGGGTGTTACACAAGCCCCATAGTAAGTGATTCCATGCCCCGTTTTTAATGTTCTTTACATTTTTGGAGTCCCGGTAGTTCGATAAAGCTTATGCTAGCAATAATTTAAGCTAGGGTTCATATTTGGAAAAATACCCATAGGTGAAAAGTGTTTATTTTGATGTTTTATGATAGAATATTAGGTCTTAGATTATGTTAGACAACTTGTGCTACTCGGTTTTAGGTAAAAACGAGTACAAGGGCTTAATCGGTAAAAATACCTAATAGTCATAAGTATATGTTAGAGTGAGAATTTGATTTTGCTATAGAAGGGAAAAACAATTAGTATGTCATAAAACATAAGAAAATAGGCTGAAGTTTAATTTACGAGATTTGGGGCAAAAGTGTAAATATGCAAAAGTTTAGGGGCAAAAATGTAATTTTTCCAAAGTTTGAGTAAAGGACTGTTTTGATAAATGTGAATATTAAATAAGTTAAATTTGCTAGTATAGATCAAGAAGAACGAAATTCGGGAGTAGATCGGGGAAAAGAAAAAGTAAAGGACTAAATTGTAAAGTTTAGTCACATTTTGTATCGAGGTAAGTTTACAGTAAATAAATGCAATATTCTTTTATTTGACATTATTATTTTCAATTTCCAGCATTTATATACTTATTTTTTTGAGAATATTTAAAGTCGAATTAAAGGCTAAGTGACGAGAAAAGCATTAGGAAGCCCGTTTGAACCTTAGGAATGTTAGGATATTGGGGTTGACAGACGAGACAGACGAGAATGAGCCATGTAAGTCCATATCAGATATATGGCTTTGGAGACAGGAATGAGCCATGTAAGCCCATATTAGATATATATATGGCATTGGAGACAGGAATAATTTATGTAAGTCCATGTCGAAGACATGGCATTGGTATGATATTGATAGACAGGAACGACCCTAGTATCCTCAGTAATCCGAGTGGTTCAATGAGTCATTGTACACGTTAAATTACAGTGAATTATCAGCAAAAGGGAAGGTAGATTATATTTATGAATAGTGAAAGGTCAGGTAAGAAAGAAGGTAAGTGAGTAAAGAAGAATGTAGAAAATGAGAAGTAAATAAAGTTTATCAGGCTAGGTGACATTATGTATAATTATTCATTATGTTGAATGTTGTAATTTTTTTGCTTGTAAGCTTACTAAGCCTAGTGCTTACTCTCTTTATTTTCTTTTTCTTATAGTTTTTATCAAGCCACTCGGGGATCAAAGGAAAATCAGAAACCGATCACACTATCGAAGAAATCACATTGGTATAGTTAGACGTTTCGTTTTGTGTATGGCATGTATAGGAACTTGGTTTCTTTTGATATGATATGATCAATGAATGATGTGTAAATACTTGCTAGTGATTAACTAATAGAATGGCTGATGATATACATGTTTGATAGTATGTATGATTATGTAGTAACTATCACATGAAAATTAAGAAAAATGTGAAAGTAACTTAAAAACGGATTCAAGTATCAGAAATAATGTGAATTTGAAAAATCAAAAGAAATTGTAGAGACATGGGTTGATGGTGAATAATATATGAAGTTAAAGCTCATTGTGTCTATCTTCTTATGGAATAAGAAAAACAGTTAAAGGGTTTGTATTTTATAAGATATCTGAGTTTTAGTGAAATAGGGCCAGAGAGATTTCTGGATCCCCTATTCTAACTTTGGAAATTCGCCATAAATTTTAAAAAAATAATTAGGTGGTGTAATTTATATGGTTAGAATCCTTATTTAATCTAGTTTTAATAGAAACAAACGGTATAGTCATATAAATTTTGTACAGGGGGAAAAGTGGTTTGTAGTAAGTAGAGGATAGTGCAGTCAAATTCTGAAATAGGGGTAACTTTAACTAATAAATTGTACTAATTGACTAAGTCAAAAATTCTAGAATAAAATTAATAGATATATATATGAGTCTAGTTTCAGGGAAAATTTACAGATCTTAATTTCTAGTTTTTAAACTCAAGAAATAAATTTTTAAGCAACCATGACGCAGAAAAACAGTTTATTCCGAAAATTAAAATAAGTGGTTTAGAGTTGTTTAAAAGGTAAGATAAGTTTAGTAACACCTCAAGCTTGACTCTGATGATGGTTTCGGGCATGGGGGCGTTACATTTATTGGTATCAGAGTAGGTTTAGTTGGTTCTCAGAATAGTTAGTGTGAGTAAAAGTCTAGCTAGACATGCCATACCTGTATTTTGATAGTGTGACGACTCCTGATGATTTTTAGATATTTTGTTTTATAGTAATGGATCCTGAGAGAGATGGTGATGATTATGTAGAAAGTAATGCACCTGCTCCCGCGGAAGGGGCAGCGCCATCTGAGAATAGGCCAGTAACAGTTAATCAGGGAGGAGTGACTCGAGAAGCTCTCTTCCAAGCTTTGAATGATTTGTTTGCCGAGTTCATTCGTGCACGAATCCGCAGCTAGACCTCCACCCCTCATGATTCTCGGGCTACCCATGTAGCTCAAGCTCCCTCGATCCAGTGCAGTGATAAGAGAAAAGCCACCAGTTGATAGAATCAGGAAACACAGGGCAGAAGAGTTCCAAGCAACAAAAGATGATGATGCAGAAAAAGCAGAATTTTGGTTAGAAAATACTATCAGAGTCTTTGACGAATTATCTTGTACACCCGAGGAATGTATGAAATGTGTAGTATCACTTCTTAGAGACTCAGCCTACTACTGGTGGAAGACACTTGTATGAGTTGTACCAAAGGAGAGGGTCACTTGGGATTTCTTTCAGGAGGAATTTCGTAAAAAGTACATCAGTCAGAGGTTTATTGATCAGAAGAGAAAGGAATTCCTGTAATTTAAACAAGGTAATATGACAGTGACTGATTATGAGCGCGAATTTGTCAGGCTTAGTAAATATGCTCGAGAATGTGTGTCCACAGAGGCTATTATGTGTAAAAGGTTTGAGGATGGGTTAAATGATAATATCCGACTGTCAGTGGGTGTCCTAGAAATAAAAGAGTTCGTTATTTTAGTTGAGAGAGCCTGTAAGGCAGAGGAGCTGTTAAAAAGAAAAAGCAAAGTTGAGACAGAGACACAAAATACAAGGAAGAGACAGATGAGCAGGTCATTCCAGGCTACATCCAAAAGGCCAAAGGAGTTTTCTACCAGATCTAGTTTCTCAGCCGGGTATTCTAGTCAGAATAGAGGTAGCAGATTTAAGGATCCGAAGGCTCAGACGACCTCGACTGCGAGTGTAGGTAATGTTGGACAGGGTAGATCAGGGTGTCCACGGTGTGGTAGACTTCATTATGGTCCTTGTCGGGCAGGTGAAAATGTTTGTTATAAATACGGTGCTTAGATCATTTTGTACGAGAATGTCCAGAGGTGGCTAATCGAGAGATAACACAGAGTGCTAGATCCAGAAATGCTCCTACTAGAGGCAGATCACCGAGGCAACCGGTAGTAGGAGAAAGTAACAGAGGTACCTTAAGAGATTCGGTTGTGAGACCAGATGTTAGAGCCCTTGCAAGGACTTATGCTATTCGTGCACGCAAAGAGGCATCCTTCCCCAATGTGATTACGGGTACATTTTCTCTGTATGATATTAATGTCATTGCTTTGATTGATCCGGGTTCAACTCATTCATATGTTTGCAAGAAATTGATGTCTAGTACAAGTATGCCTATAGAATCTACAGAATTTGTGATTAAAGTATCGAATCCGTTAGGCAAGTATGTTTTAGTAGATAAAGTATGTAGAAATTGTCCTTTGATGATCAGAGAGGCTACTGTTTTTCGGTCGATCTCATGCTATTTCCATTTGATGAGTTTGATGTGATTATTGGTATGGAGTGGTTGACTACACATGATGTGATAGTGAATTGTGGAAAGAAATTCATTGAGTTGAAGTGTGAAAATAGTGAAATTCTTCAGGTTAATTCAGAAGAGTCAGATAGTTCATTTCCCATAATTTCTGTTATGTCTACTCAGAAATGTTTGAGAAAAGGGTATGAAGCTTATCTGTAACACCCCGTACCCGAGTCCGTTACCGGAGTCGAACACAAGGTGCACACAGACTTAGCTTAATTGTTTTCACAGTCCATAAAAAAAATTTTCCAGACTAGCTGGTTACTGCGTCACTGTCGCTTTAAAAATCATATCTTGAGTTTTAAAGGTCGAAAATTAGTTTCGTAATTTTTCCCTGAAACTAGACTCATAATTCCATCAACATATTTTTTTCTAGAATTTTTGGTAGGGCCAATTAGTACAGTTTATTAGTTAAAGTCTCCCCTGTTGCAGGGACCGACTGCACTGACCTTCGTGCATTACGAATTTGATATCTCCCTGTACAGGGATTCAATACTGATGCCGTTTGTTTCTATAGAAACTACACTCAGAGAGAAATCTATACATATATGGCATGACTCCTAATTATCTCTGGTTAATTTACAATGAATTTCCAAAGTCGGAACAGGGGATCCAGAAACCGTTCTGGCCCTGTTTCACGAGAACTTTAATATCTCTTAATATATAACTCATATGACCGTTTCGTTTCTTCTATATGAAAGTAGATTCATCAAGGTTAATTTACATAATTTATTCACTATTTAATACCATTCCTACTATGTTTAGTGATTTTTCACATCCACATCACTGCTGCTGTCAGCATCTGCCTTTAAGGCAGGCTTGACCTATTTCATGGTTTCCATGATTCAATTGGCCCCATTTGCATACATAGCACAAGGTGTGATCATGATTAACCATTCCAATGGCTAATCGTTTCAAAACAATTCCATACCTCATAATGATCAACATACAAACGATTATAGTACTATGCTGGAAACGTATATAAGCCATTTTCGCATGGCTATCCGAATTGACACAAAACCGAAAGGTACATAACCTACAACAAAAGGGTAGTCCTATACATGCCATTTCAAAGTTCAACCAAAATTGTACCAAAGTGGGGGCTTTGATAGTGTGGATGACTTCGACTTCAATGATCCCAAATCCGATAGCTAACGAGCAAAATCTATAAAACAGAGAAACAGAGAAAACGGAGTAAGCATTTAATGCTTAGTAAGTTTTAAGCAAAACAAAGTGTTCTCAATCACTATCATTGGTCATTCATATCAACTGTTCGATGAAGTTAATCCAGGGCTTCATCTCGATCTATAATATCATTAAACGCAACACTTGGCTGCCACATAAATACTTTCGAATAATAATGACCTAGATGGTCAAATATTTTCCAAGCACATTCTTCATCGATTTTCAACTTCAATAATCCTTTCCACTTGTTCATAATCACATCCATGCTTTTAAGTATTTCAACATGACAAGTACTAAATTACCATAGGCACATAAAGAACCAAACATATTCCTTATCACATATACGTAAGCTTACAAATCATAATCCTTACCTTGTACTGGCACATCTAGCTCAACCCAACCCATACTCAAATCATAGGCTTTTGGGCAGAATATGCACTAATACATAAGAATATTTCATCGCATACTTTACTATACAACATACCAATACCAATTAGATCATTCTCATATTTGGAGTTATAATATTAGTCACATTTACCTACCTCTTTGATACTGATAATTCACCTCGAAATCACCCTCCCGATGGGTAAGTAATACGTACCTGAACATCTTAAATACATAATACTTATTTGATGGTAACTTAATGCAGATACTCAATATCAAAGTCTTACTTGAATCCTAGCCTTTAGCCGTCGGGTCTTTAAAGCTCGGATCTAGTACGAGCACGAAGCCTATGGACATTAATCAGGATAATATTCTCGCATAAAGCCTGCGGGGTTTTAACCCGGATATAGTACTGACACAAATGCCCCTCGGGACTTATCACATTTATACACTTTCATATTCATCTTATTGGCAATTCGGCCTTATCACTTATATACACTTTGACATTCATCACATCGACCATTCGGCCTTATCACATATATACATCTCATACATGTTTCATACTAGCCATTTGGCTTTACCACACATATATCTTATACATATTTCACACTAGCCATTTGCCTTTACCACACATATATCACATACATATTTCACACTAGCCATTTGGCTTTACCACACATATATCACATACATATTTCACACTAGCCATTTGGCTTTACCACACATATATCACATACATATTTCACACTAGCCATTTGGCTTTACCACACATATATATATTTAACTTGTATATCAATTTCAGCAATGGCTTATAAGCAACTCAAATGGTTTTATTAAGGTTTACAACAAAATCCCAAATTCAGCACAAGCTGTTTTTCCTGAGCAACAGTCATTAAATTATTCATAAATGGAGCTACGAAACTCCAAATGAAGTGCCGTTAATTTTCCCTGAATATAGACTCGTATATCGTCCATCTATAAATTTTTCAGAATTTTTGGTTTGGCCAATCAATACCAGATTTTTCTTAAATTTTCCCCTATTTCACTGTTTGACTAACCTCACCAGTCTTCACTACGAATCAAAATTCTCATTGTACAGAATTCAAAGTATGTTCTATTTGATTTCATTTGAAACTAGACTCATTAAGGAGTCTAAGGATATAAATTTTATCTTGTAACCATTTTTGTACAAATTATAGTGATTTTCTCAAAACAGAACAGGGGATTTCGGTGTCATTCTGACCCTGTCCCACACAACTTTAAATATCTCTTTATAGGAAATTTCTTTGCTTCCACGGTCTCTTTTATAGGAAACTAGACCAACTAAGCTTTGATTACATATTTTATTCAGCCTATAATTCCACACAAACAATTTATAGTGATTTTCTAAAATCACGTTACTGCTGCTGTCCCAAGCAAACTATTACATTTTGCTCTTAAATTTCCAAGTCCAAACACTTATGAACTTACCATTTGAGTTTAAGACATATCATGGCCACATCATATCTTATTAAATCAACTCATTATGTCCTAATATGATTGAATTTACTCAACATTTAATACTTAAAACTTACCTCGGGAGTGGTCGACGATTAGATGTCCACGGCTATTCGTTTACTCTCTTTTCCCCTATCCGACTTTGATCCTCTTTGCTCTTAAGCTTAAGTAAAACAATAGATTTGCTTAAGTACTTAACTAATATTA
Source organism: Gossypium arboreum (assembly GCF_025698485.1). Lineage (NCBI taxonomy): Eukaryota > Viridiplantae > Streptophyta > Magnoliopsida > Malvales > Malvaceae > Gossypium > Gossypium arboreum. The sequence continues at coordinate 54,561,467 of NC_069072.1, forward strand.
TTCACTTAACAATCACATATCATTTAATCTTTATCTCAATACCAAACCGAGTTATGAGATCATACACCACACCATCAATTGAAGGTTAATTCATGGTAACATTAGTATTGAAAGGTTGCATTGTGGGCAGCCTAAGAGGACCCGCAACACTTGGCTTAATTGCTGTAATATATCACATTCGGAGGCTGATTCGGACAGCATTAATAGTACAACATTTAGACAGGATGAACAGGGCAGCAATTAACGATACCAACAAGGTAAAATTCGGACAGCAATTTAACGGTTTCAACAATTATCAAACACAAGAAAATAAAAGTTCAAGGAAAACTCACCAAGGTTCCCAACACCGATTCCACCTATTCAATTTGCTCTTTCCCTTGTCTACTACCACCTTCTCCTACCTTGTTAGCTAAATACAATCAACCCCAAAGTTACAAAAATAGATTATAACAACACAACCATTCACTAGATTCTTTTAACACAAGTGAGAAACTCTTCATCTACTAGACATGCAACATTTGCAACTAGAAAAGAGAATCTTCTCTTCTCCCACATATTCGTCAAGCTCAAATCAACAATGCAACCAGAATTTGTCAACGAAAAGCTATGGGCAAGGGAGAGTTTAGAAGAGTTACCCTTCTACTTGAAAATTTTAACTTCTAAGCAAACAAATTCCATGGTTTTCCACTACATGCAATGCCCTCTCCTTTCTAGCTTCATTCCTTTCTTCTTCTTTTCATTTCAGCTAAGAAGAACCGATTTCTTCTTTTCTTTTGCTTCTCAAGTCACGGCAATGGGGGGAACATGGATGAGACAACCTTTTTTTTTTTTTCTCATCACCCTCCCTTTTCATTTCTTTATTACTAACCCCTTTATTTTATTCTTTCTCCCCTAACACACTAACACAACATGTTTCCAACATGTTTCACCCCATAACATTTTGTCCTCTCTCATGCTCATGGTCACCACTACCAAATTAGGGGAAATTGACATGCAAGTCCCCCTTTTATTTCATGCACTAATAGATCCTTATATTTTGACCTATCACATTTCAAAAGTGTCGCACATAAGTCCTATTGACTAAATTCACATGCAATTTACTAAATCAAAGCTTAAAACTTTCACACATTCGTATTCACATATAATAGTCATAAAATATGATGGCTAATTATTTTTATGACTCGATTTTGTGGTCCCGAAACCACTTTTCGATTAGGGTCAAATTAGGGGTGTCACAACTCTCCCTCCCTTTAGGGATTTTCGTCCCCGAAAATTTCTACCGATGCATAGTTTAGGATAACGTCCTCTTATTGAATTATATTCATATGAGCATTTCTACAAGTATGCACATATATCTCATTTTCTTGATTTCATAAGCAATAATCACTTAATTTAATTCACAAATGCATTTCAAACACATATTAAGCACATATTAACATGTATAATTCACATCATCAACCCACATATTTGTAACCCACATTTTCATTCATGTATAAGTCAGAACTCTGACCGAAAGTATAAATATACTCAAATATCCCAATAAATATCCTTTATAACTCCATCGTATCACAATATTCAACTTAACTTATTTCCAATGAAAATTCAACTTCCACACACCGAACATTTAATTCATTCAAGACATACTAACATACCTCATTGCTGGAATTTTTGCAAGCGTATTAACTGAAATTTTACAGCAAGATTGCTCATTTCGAATCACGTACCTTCGGATTTAACCGGATATAGCGACTCGCCGATTGTCTTCGGACATAGCCCGGTTATAGTGATTCGCACAATTGCCTTCGGGAATTAGCCCGGATTTAGTAACTCGCACAAAAGCCTTCGGGACTTAGCCCGAATACCATTCGAATAACCAAGCACATATATCAACAAATCAATACACATTCTTATTACATTCTCATTACCAAAGCTCAAACACAAGACACTTATCATATTTACAATTTCGCTCAATAGCCACACACCAAGAGCATGATTTCGATTTGCTTAAAACATGATCTAATCAAATCATAATTTAAGCTCTATTTACTCAAGAACTTACTTCACATTACCAACCCTTATGTTCATACACAAAAGATCAACTTAGCCAAAGGCCGGTAGCTCGTTTATCAACTGAGCGAATACTTACTTGTAAGGGCTCAACTAATTCAAGCACATATGGCTTTTACAATGCCATATCCTAGATATGGTCTTACATATTCTCACATATCGAGCCGATGCCATGTCCCAGGCATGGTCTTACACATTATCTCAAATCAATGCCTTCGTCCCAGACGAGGTCTTACATGAATTCCACTTCACACACTTAGTGCTCTTATTCATTCGTTATTACACATTGAAATGACTTACCCAAGTCTATAAACATCACGTATGTACACTTTTAAACATATCGTCTCATATAAATTTGAATTCGTATAATAATGAACACTTAAACTTTGCTCAATTTACCGGCACGAAGCCTACTAGGCACGGAGGCCCGAATACACGTCACCAGCATGATTACTCTTCGGGACCTAGCCCGGATACATCACTAGCACGAATGCTCCTCGGAACTTAGTCCGGATACATCACTAGCACGAATGCTCTTCGGAACTTAGTCCGGATACGTCACTAGCACGAATGCTCTTCGGAACTTAGCCCGGATATATCACTAGCACGAATGCTCTTCGGAACTTAGCCCGGATACGTCACTAGCATGAATGCTCTTCGGGACTTAGCCCAGATATATCACTAGCACGAATGCTCTTCGGGACTTAGCCCGGATCATCGTCGAAACCTTTAGCTCGGATGAAATCTCCACACAAAGCCGGTAATTTTAATCCGGACATAATCTCAGTACCTAGCCATCGGGTCTTTACCCGGACATAATCTCTTCATACAATCAATGGTCTTTAAACTCGGATTCACATCATGAGTCTCATACATATTTATTCACATGTTATCATGTTTCACATGGCACAAATCACATTTATAATTTAATCAATTCATTCACATGTAAACATATAACATGATTCTTGACTTTAAGTCGTAAATATCATTCAAATCTAATACATGTATGCTTCTTTTACTAAACTTTCAGCTCAATAAGTAATCACACAAAAGCATATATCCCCAATCTCTTCCTTTGTTCATTTCTCTAATAACCTTATTATGATAAGGACAATGGGACATCATTCATCTATCATACATGTATATCATGGCATTTTAAATTAAATACCAAATTCACTTACTCAAAACGCATTTTATGTTATACCCTTCTTAATATTGACACATCATAAGCATGTCTCATCCTCTCAATACCATCTGCTACATACTCGATCGGGATCGAATTCATTACAATAAATAAACACATTTTCAATTGTCGAAATCACCACACTATCAAATAATCACATAATGGCATGTATAGCTAGACCCAAACGTATTACGGTAGTCCTAGAATCGACTAAACCGTAGCTCTGATACCAATAAAATTGTAACACCCCATACCCGAGTCCGTTACCGAAGTCGAACACAAGGTGCACACAGACTTAGCTTCATTGTTTTCACAGTCCATAAAAAAAATTTTCCAGACTAGCTGGTTACTGCGTCACTGTCGCTTTAAAAATCATATCTTGAGTTTTAAAGCTCAAAAATAAGTTTCGTAATTTTTCCCTGAAACTAGACTCATAAGTCCATCAACATATTTTTTTCTAGAATTTTTGGTCTTGCTAATTAGTAAAGTTTATTAGTTAAAGTATCCCCTGTTGCAGGGACTGACTGCACTGACCTTCGTGCATTACGAATTGGATATCTCCCTGTACAGGGCTTCAATACTGATGCCGTTTGTTTCTATAGAAACTACACTCAGAGAGGAATCTATACATATATGGCATGACTCCTAATTATCTCTGGTTAATTTACAATGAATTTCCAAAGTCGGAACAGGGGATCCAGAAACCGTTCTGGCCCTGTTTCACGAGAACTTTAATATCTCTTAATATATAACTCATATGACAGTTTCGTTTCTTCTATATGAAATTAGATTCATCAAGGTTCATTTACATAATTTATTCCTATTTAATACCATTCCTACTATTTTTAGTGATTTTTCACATCCACATCACTGCTGCTGTCAGCATCTGCCTTTAAGGTAGGCTTGACCTATTTCATGGTTTCCATGATTCAATTGGCCCTTTTGCATACATAGCACAAGGTGTGATCATGATTAACCATTCCAATGGCTAATCGTTTCAAAACAATTCCATACCTCATAATGATCAACATACAAACGATTATAGTACTATGCTAGAAACGATATAAGCCATTTTCGCATGGCTATCCGAATTTACACAAAACCGAAAGGTACATAACCTACAACAAAAGGGTAGTCCTATACATGCCATTTCAAAGTTCAACCAAAATTGTACCAAAATGGGGGCTTTGATAGTGTGGATGACTTCGACTTCAATGATCCCGAATCCGATAGCTAACGAGCAAAATCTATAAAACAGAGAAACAGAGAAAGCGGAGTAAGCATTTAATGCTTAGTAAGTTTTAAGCAAAACAAAGTGTTCTCAATCACTATCATTGGTCATTCATATCAACTGTTCGATGAAGTTAATCCAGGGCTTCATCTCGATCTATAATATCATTAAACGCAACACTTGGCTGCCACATAAATACTTTCAATAATAATGACCTAGATGGTCAAATATTTCCCAAGCACATTCTTCATCGATTTTCAACTTCAATAATCCTTACCACTTGTTCATAATCACATCCATGCTTTTAAGTATTTCAACATGACAAGTACTAAATTACCATAGGCACATAAAGAACCAAACATATTCCTTATCACATATCGTAAGCTTACAAATCATAATCCTTACCTTGTAATTGGCACATCTAGCTCAACCCAACCCATACTCAAATCATAGGCTTTTGGGCGAATATGCACTAATACATAAGAATATTTCATCGCATACTTTACTATACAACATACCATTACCAATTAGATCATTCTCATATTTGGAGTTATAATATTAGTCACATTTACCTACCTCTTTGATACTAATAATTCACCTCGAAATCACCCCACCGATGGGTAAGTAATACGTACCTGAACATCTTAAATACATAATACTTATTTGATGGTAACTTAATGCAGATACTCAATATCAAAGTCTTACTTGAATCCTAGCCTTTAGCCGTCGGGTCTTTAAAGCTCGGATCTAGTATGCGAGCACGAGGCCTACGGACATTAATCAGATAATATTCTCGCATAAAGCTGCATGGGTTTTAACCCTGATATAGTATCGACACAAATGCCCCTCGGGACTTATCACATTTATACACTTTCATATTCATCGCATTGGCCATTCGGCCTTATCACTTATATACACTTTGACATTCATCACATCGCCATTCAGCCTTATCACATATATACATCTCATACATGTTTCATACTAGCCATTTGGCTTTACCACACATATATCTCATACATATTTCACACTAGCCATTTGCCTTTACCACACATATATCACATACATATTTCACACTAGCCATTTGGCTTTACCACACATATATATATTTAACTTGTATATCAATTTCAGCAATGGCTTATAAGCAACTCAAATGGTTTTATTAAGGTTTACAACAAAATCCCAAATTCAGCACAAGCTGTTTTTCCTGAGCAACAGTCATTAAATTATTCATAAATGGAGCTACGAAACTCCAAATGAAGTGCCGTTAATTTTCCCTGAATATAGACTCGTATATCTTCCATCTATAGATTTTTCAGAATTTTTGGCTTGGCCAATCAATACCAGATTTTTCTTAAAGTTTCCCCTGTTTCACTGTTTGACTAACCTGACCAGTCTTCACTACGAATCAAAATTCTCATTGTACAGAATTCAAAGTATGTTCTATTTGATTTCATTTGAAACTAGACTCATTAAGGAGTCTAAGCATATAAATTTTATCTTGTAACCATTTTTGTACAAATTATAGTGATTTTCTCAAAACAGAACAAGGGATTTCGGTGTCATTCTGACCCTGTCCCACACAACTTTAAATATCTCTTTATAGGAAATTTCTTTGCTTCCACGGTCTCTTTTATAGGAAACTAGACCAACTAAGCTTTGATTACATATTTTATTCAGCCTATAATTCCACACAAACAATTTATAGTGATTTTCTAAAATCACGTTACTGCTGCTGTCCCAAGCAAACTATTACATTTTGCTCTTAAATTTCCAAGTCCAAACACTTATGAACTTACCATTTGAGTTTAAGACATATCATGGCCACATCATATCTTATTAAATCAACTCATTATGTCCTAATATGATTGAATTTACTCAACGTTTAAAACTTAAAACTTACCTCGGAGTGGTCGACGATTAGATGTCCACGGCTATTCGCTTACTCTCTTTTCCCTATCCGACTTTGATCCTCTTTGCTCTTAAGCTTAAGTAAAACAATAGATTTGCTTAAGTACTTAACTAATATTATTCACTTAACAATCACATATCATTTAATCTTTATCTCAATACCAAACCGAGTTATGAGATCATACACCACACCATCAATTGAAGGTTAATTCATGGTAACATTAGTATTGAAAGGTTGCGTTGTGGGCAGCCTAAGAGGACCCGCAACACTTGGCTTAATTGCTGTAATATATCACATTTGGAGGCTGATTCGGACAGCATTAATAGTACAACATTTAGACAGCATGAACAGGGCAGCAATTAACGATACCAACAAGGTAAAATTCGGACAGCAATTTAACGGTTTCAACAATTATCAAACACAAGAAAATAAAAGTTCAAGGAAAACTCACCAAGGTTCCCAACACCGATTCCACCTATTCAATTTGCTCTTTCCTTGTCTACTACCACCTTCTCCTACCTTGTTAGCTAAATACAATCAACCCCAAAGTTACAAAAATAGATTATAACAGCACAAGCATTCACTAGATTCTTTTAACACAAGTGAGAAACTCTTCATCTACTAGACATGCAACATTTGCAACTAGAAAAGAGAATCTTCTCTTCTCCCACATATTCGTCAAGCTCAAATCAACAATGCAACCAGAATTTGTCAACGAAAAGCTATGGGCAAGGGAGAGTTTAGAAGAGTTACCCTTCTACTTGAAAATTTTAACTTCTAAGCAAACAAATTCCATGGTTTTCCACTACATGCAGCTGCCCTCTCCTTTCTAGCTTCATTCCTTTCTTCTTTTCATTTCAGCTAAGAAGAACCGATTTCTTCTTTTGTTTTGCTTCTCAAGTCACGGCAATGGGGGGGGGGGGGGAACATGGATGAGACAACCTTTTTTTTTTCTCATCACCCTCCCTTTTCATTTCTTTATTACTAACCCCTTTATTTTATTCTTTCTCCCTAACACACTAACACAACATGTTTCCAACATGTTTCACCCCATAACATTTTGTCCCCTCTCATGCTCATGGCCGGCCACTACCAAATTAGGGGGGAAATTGACATGCAAGTCCCCCCTTTTTATTTCATGCACTAATAGATCCTTATATTTTGACCTATCACATTTCAAAAGTGTCGAACATAAGTCCTATTGACTAAATTCACATGCAATTTACTAAATCAAAGCTTAAAACTTTCACACATTCGTATTCACATATAATAGTCATAAAATATGACGGCTAATTATTTTTATGACTCGATTTTGTGGTCCCGAAACCACTTTTCGACTAGGGTCAAATTAGGGGTGTCACATTATCTTGCTTTTGTGTTGAACACTAAAGATCCAGAATTGAAAATTGAATCAGTGCCTGTGGTATGTGGGTTTCCCGATGTGTTTCCGGAAGAACTACCAGGTTTGCCTCCTATTAGAGAAGTTGAGTTTGGTATTGAGTTGATTCCAAGTACCACGCCTATTTCTATTGCTCCTTATAGAATGGCTCCAATGGAATTGATAGAATTGAAAGCTCAGTTATAGGAATTAACAGATAAAGGCTTTGTAAGACCCAGTAGTTCACCCTGGGGTGCACCAGTGCTATTTGTGAAAAAGAAAGACAGATCGATGAGATTATGCATAGATTATCGACAACTTAACAAGGTAACAATAAAGAACAAGTATCCATTTCCTAGAATTGATGATCTGTTTGATCAATTGAAGGGAGCTACTATGTTTTCCATGATAGATTTGAGATCCAGATACTATCAGTTGCGAGTTAAAGAGTCAGATGTCTTGAAGACTGCTTTCCGGACTAGGTATGGTTATTATGAGTTCCTTGTGATGCCTTTTGGCTTGACTAATGCTCCTGCCATTTTCATGGACTTAATGAACCGAATTTTCAGACCGTACTTGGATAAGTTTGTAGTTGTGTTCATTGATGATATCTTGATTTATTCTTATGATGAGACTGAGCATGCAGAGCATTTGGGAACAGTTTTACAGATTCTGAGAGATAATCAGTTGTATGCCAAGTTCAGCAAAAGTGAGTTCTTGTTACGAGAAGTTGGTTTTCTTGGACATATTGTCTCAGGTGAAGGTATTAAGGTTGATTCGAGCAAGATTTTAGCCAATGTTGATTGGAAGCCTCCTAGAAATGTATCAGAAGTTAGAAGTTTTCTTGGTCTTGCCGGATATTATAGGCGATTTGTAGAGGGATTTTCCATGATAGCTACCCCGCTGACAAGATTGCTGCGAAAGGATGTCAAGTTTGAATGGACCGAGAAGTGTCAACAGAGTTTTGACAAGTTAAATGCATTGTTGACTAAAGCTCTTGTTTTAGTACAACCAGAACCAAGTAAGGAGTTTGTGATTTACAGTGATGCGTCCATGAATGGACTTGGTTGTGTACTTATGTAGGAAGGAAAGGTAATTGCTTATGCCTCTAAACAGCTAAAGCCATATGAGAAGAACTATCCAACACATGATTTAGAGCTAGCTGCCATTATTTTTGCGTTGAAGATTTGGAGACATCATTTGTACGGTGAGAAGTGTCACATATTCACTGATCACAAAAGTTTGAAATATTTGATGACTCAAAAATATTTGAATTTGAGGCAAAGAAGATGGTTAGAGTTGATTAAAGATTATGAGCTAGTGACCGATTATCACCCAGGTAAGGCAAACGTTGTTGTTGATGCTTTGAGTAGGAAATCTTTATTTGCATTAAGAGCTTTGAATACTAGTCTAGCCTTATTAGATGATGGTTTTATCGTAGCTGAGTTGAAAGCTAAACCGATGTTTCTTGAAGAAATTTGTGAAGCTCAAAAAAATGACAATGAGTTGTTAGCCAAAAGAGATCAGTGTGAGTCAGATATAGAGTCAGATTTTCAGATCAGTTCTGACGGTTGTTTGATGTTCCGAGACAGGGTATGCGTACCGAAGAATGATGAGTTTATTCGAAGGATCTTACAGGAAGCACATAGTAGTTCTTTGTCTATCCATCCAGGTAGTACAAAGATGTATAATGGTTTGAAGAAAATGTACTGGTGGGTAGGAATGAAAAGGGACATTTCAGAGTTTGTTTCTAGATGCTTAATCTGTTAACAGGTAAAGGGCGAACATCAGGTACCTTCAGGTTTATTACAGCCTGTGCTAATCCCTGAGTGGAAATGGGATCGAGTTTCTATGGATTTTGTGACAGGATTGCTGCTTACACCGAAAAAGAAAAATACAGTGTGGGTTGTGATTGATAAGTTAACGAAGTCGGCTCATTTTATCCCAGTTCGTATGGATTATTCACTTGACAAGTTGGCCGAGTTGTATATTTCAGAGATAGTTAGACTACACGGGGTACCGTTATCGATCATTTCAGACAGAGATCCAAGATTTACTTCACGATTTTGGAAGAAATTGCAGAAGGCTTTGGGCAAAAAGTTGAGTTTTAGTACAGCTTTCCATCCTCAAACCGACGGTCAGTCAGAGAGAGTTATTCAGGTACTTGAAGATATGCTTAGATGCTGTGTACTGGAATTTCAAGGTAGTTGGGGAAAATATTTACCATTAGTAGAGTTTGCCTACAATAATAATTATCAGTCGAGTTTGAAGATGGCACCTTATGAAGCTTTGTATGGACGTAAATGTCGCACACCTTTGTATTGGACAGAGCTTAAGGAAAATCAGATTTACGGGGTTGATCTAGTTAAGGAAACAGAAAAGAAAGTACAAATCATCAGAGATTGCTTGAAAGCAGCCTCAGACAGACAAAAGTCGTATACAGATTTGAAGAGAAAAGAGATTGAGTATCAAGTTGGTAACAAAGTTTTTTTGAAAGTATCCCCGTGGAAGAAAGTTCTCAGATTTGGCAAGAAAGGCAAACTAAATCCACGTTTTATTGGACCGTTTGAAGTGATTGAGAGAGTTGGACCATTAGCATATCGGTTAGCTTTGCCGATTGAGTTAGAGAAAATTCATAATGTATTTCATGTGTCTATGCTACATTGTTATCGTTAAAATCCGTCACATGTGATTTCTCAGACAGAGGTTGAGATTCAACCAGACATGACTTAGGTGAAGAACCGGTAAAGATTCTAGCTCGAGAGGTAAAACAATTAAGGAACAAAAGTATTGCACTTGTGAAAGTACTATGGAATAGACATGGGGTAGACGAGGCTACATGGGAACTCGAAGAGGCTATGCGAAAACAGTACCCAAATCTCTTCACAGGTAAAATTTCCGGGGACGAAAATCCCTAAAGGGGGGAGAAATGTAACATCTCGAAATAGGGCCTAAATGGAACAGTGGTTGTGAAACAAAAAATTTGAGGTAGAAAAATTTATTTTATTATTATTTTGAAGCTCATGATATGATTGCATGATTGTGTGAAAATTTCGTGATGAAATTCTATGCATAAAGTGCTTAAGTTGAGGTTAGGGACTAAATCGAATAATTTGCAAAACTTGCATTCTAGAAGTTTTTAGTATGAAATTGCTTTGGAATATTAATTAGGAGGGTTTAAATAAAAATTTTACCAATTTCTAAGTTCATGGACAAAATAGGACATGGATGGAATTTTTGAAAGTTTAATAAGGAAGGGCATTTTGGTCATTTGGATATTAAATGAAATAAAAAGGGAAAAATAACACAAAATTCATCATCTTCTTCATTAGCATGAAATTTCAAGGGTTCTCCATAGCTAGGGTTTGTTTCAAGCTTTCAAGCTCCATAGTAAGTGATTCCAAGCCCCGTTTTTAATGTTCTTTCCATTTTCGGAGTCCCGGTAGTTCGATAAAGCTTATGCTAGCAATTATTTAAGTTAGGGTTCAAATTTGAAAAAATACCCATAGGTGAAAAGTGTTTATTTTGATGTTTATGATAGAATATGAGGTCTTAGATTATGTTAGACAACTTGTGCTACTCGGTTTTAGGTAAAAACGAGTAAAAGGGCTTAATCGGTAAACATACCTAATAGTCATAAGTATATGTTAGAGTGAGAATTTGATTTTGCTATAGAAGGGAAAAATGATCAATATGTCATAAAACATAAGGAAATGGGCTGAAGTTTAATTTACGAGATTTGGGGCAAAAGTGTAAATATGCAAAAGTTTAGGGGCAAAAATTTAATTTCACCAAAGTTTGAGTAAAGGACTGTTTTGATAAATGTGAATATTAAATAAGTTAAATTTGCTATTATAGATTAAGAAGAACGAAATTCGGGAGTAGATCGGGGAAAAGAAAAAGTAAAAGACTAAATTGTAAAGTTTAGTCACATTTTGTATCGAGGTAAGTTTACAGTAAATAAATGCAATATTCTTTTATTTTACATTATTATTGTCAATTTCCAGCATTTATATACTTGTTTTTTTGAGAATACTTAAAGTCGAATTAAAGGCGAAGTGACAGAGAAAAAGCATTAGGAAGCCCCGTTTGAACCTTAGGAATGTTAGAACATTGGGGTTGACAGACGGACAGACGTAAATGAGCCATGTAAGTCCATATCAGATATATGGCTTTGGAGACAGGAATGAGCCATGTAAGCCCATATTAGATATATATATATACGACATTGGAGATAGGATTAATTCATGTAAGTCCATGTCGAAGACATGGCATTGGGAAGATATTGATAGACAAGAACGACCCTAGAATCCTTAGTATTCCGAGTGGTTCAACGGGTCATTGTACACGTTAAATTACAGTGAATTATCAGCAAAAGAGAAGGTAGATTATATTTATAAATAGTGAAAGGTCAGGTAAGAAAGAAAGTAAGTGAGTAAAAAAGAAGGTAGAAAATGAGAAGTAAAGAAAGTTTATGAAGCTAGGTGACATTATGTATAATTATTCATTATGTTGAATGTTGTAATTTATTTGCTTGTATGCTTACTAAGCCTAGTGCTTACTCTCTTTATTTTCTTTTTCTTATAGTTTTTATCAAGCCACTCGGGGATCGAAGGAAACGTCGGAAAGCGATCACACTATCGAAGAAATCACATTGGTATAGTTAGACGTTTCGTTTTGTGTATGGCATGTATAGGAACTTGGTTTCTTTTGATATGATATGATCAATGAATGATGTGTAAATACTTGCTAGTGATTAACTAAAAGAATGGCTGATGATATACATGTTTAATAGTATGTATGATTAAGTAGTAACTATCACATGAAAATTAAGAAAAATGTGAAAGTAACTTAAAAACGGATTCAAGTATCAGAAATAACGTGATTTTGAAAAATCACAAGAAATTGTAGAGACATGGGTTGATGGTGAATAATATATGAAATTAAATCTCATTGTGTCTATTTTCATATGGAATAAGAAAAACAGGTAAAGGTTTTGTATTTTATAAGATATCTGAGTTTTAGTGAAATAGGACCAGAGCGTTTTCTGGATCCCCTGTTCCAACTTTGGAAATTCGCCATAAATTTAAAAAAAATAATTAGGTGGTGTACTTTATATGGTTAGAATCCTTATTGAATTTAGTTTTAATAGAAACAAACGGTATAGTCATATAAATTGTTTACAGGGAGAAAAGTGGTTCGTAGTAAGTAGATGTCAGTGGAGTCGAATTCTGAAATAGGGGTAACTTTAACTAATAAACTGTACTAATTGGCTAAGTCAAAAATTCTAGAAAAAAATTAGTAGATATGATATATATATGAGTCTAGTTTCAAGAAAAATTTACAGATCTTAATTTCAAGTTTTGAAACTCGAGAAATGAATTTTTAAGCAACCATGACACAGAAAAACATTTTATTCCGAAAATTAAAATAAGTGGTTTAGAGTTGTTTAAAAGGTAAGATAAGTTTAGTAACACCTCAAGCTTGACTCCGGTGACGGTTTCGGGCATGGGGGCATTACAGTTTGAATTGCTATTCCTGGTAATCTCAAGTGATAGGATTGCAGAGTGCATAATTTCGTGCACTTCGGTATATTTGGGCTGAATGGGCCGAAAATGGGATAATGGGCCAACGGGCCCAAATCCGTAAGAATGCTCGGTAAGTGTTTCTGTTGATGCGATAATGGTTGTAGTATGTATGTAAACCCTAAAATAGGTAAATTTACTAAAATACCCTAAGTATGAAAATTACCATTATACCCCTAGGTGCAAAATGACCATTATACCCTTAGGGTCCATGACATGTATATCTGTTACATGGGATATGGGTTATAATGATGGAGGAAGCGTTCTGGTGGCTCTATCAGAAATATCTGTTTCTGGTGGCTCTACCACAAATATTTGTTTCTGGTGGCCCAACCACAATTATCTGTAGCTGGTGACTCTGTCACAATATTTGTTCTGGCAGCCATGCTGCATACTTGTTACGTGTAGACGGATGGGTGGGTCGAGTAGTCTCCCCACATGGTGTAAGGTTGGCACGGGGGTGTATACAGATAGATATGGATTGGATTTTCTGCATGCTTGATATATCTGTTCTGTTTCTGTTAGGGGCCTATGGGCTTCATTTTTTAATTCTGTATAGGGCTAAGGCCCAACTTAATCTGTTTCTGTGGTTTGAACTGATCTGGACTATGGTTGGGTTAATTTACACACTGAGTTTCCCCAAACTCACCCCTTAATTTTATCCATGCAGGTAACCCCTAACCATAGTGGACTTGGAGTTGTGAGGGACTTGGAGTGGCCACACGTACTGTAAACTTGATTTTCTTCTCATTATTTAATTAGTTTTCATTTACTTTTATGATTTGGGTTTTAAGTTGTAATAAGGCCACTTTAATGATTTTAAATGGTTTTAATATGTTTTATTAGAATAGGTATGATATTATCTTAATCGCTGAAACTGATTAGTTTTAGGGCGCATTTTCAAAAACAGTAATTGATTTTAAAATATCACGACAACAAAGCAAAACTTCCGCAACAAAAACGTTTTTCCAAAATTAATCATTTTTCTTAAACTGGACTTAATTGAATTGGTTTCCTAAGTACGTACACTAAGTTAAGGTGTGGCAATGGTGGTGTGCATGTCTAGGATTGGATCTGAAGGGAGCTTGGTACTTAACCAGTCCGATGGACTCACCTCCTCTTTTTCGGTTTCCTACCTGGTGCTCAGCTTCCATTCACTTTAACCTATAACGAAAATACTCTCTAAACGCTACGAAAGATTTTAGATAAAACATGAGTTTTTCAGTAACGCTTCAACGTGACACGCTGGATTCGGCCGTAACGTCTAGGCCGGGTTTGGGGTGTTACACTAATACTAATAAAATGTAACACCCCTAGCCAGTAACCATCACCAGAATAGGTTAGGAGGCATTACTTAACTCACAACACAATTCAGGATATTCATATATCAAATATCAAGTTATTATAGAAAATGTCATTCATTCACATTCACTAAGAACATAAAATCGAGCATACGATACTTAAACGAGTATTTGGAACTAAATTGATAACATATAAAAGTTTCAGAACTTATAAAAATTTTCATCTTTTAAAAGGTCACATGCTCGTGTGAACATGCCGTGTGCCTCACACGGTCTTAGACATGCCAGTGTGTTTGAACCGTGGCAAAATAGGGGATAACTACTGACTTGCTCACACGGTTACAAGACACGCCCCTGTGCCCTGGCCGTGGTCGAGCCTGACTTAAGCCACACAGCTAGCCACACGCCCGTGTTCTTTGGCTGTGTTCGAGCCTGACTTAGAATTGTAGGGTACCCCAGGGGATACAGGACTGTGCAACATAGCCATGTGTTGCACACGGCTGAGACACACGCCCATGTCTCTGCCCGTGTGGAAGAAAATAGGCCAATTGAATAACCAATTTTCCACCACAAAATGGGTCAACCTACAAACAAAGAAACAAGCATAATTATTCAACCATTTCAGCCAATATCTATATCAAATCATACATAATTCATGCTAAAACATTACTAATCATTTCCATTCTCAATTTATCACTCAAAACTTAAACTAACATCATACTTAACCAAATGATCGATACCTCATTCAATCATATGGTATGAACTTACCAAACTTGCCATTTCTACCATCTCTTTTAACCAACCAAAACATACCAAATTGAACATTGGCATCACATATTATAAGCCATTATCAACTATGAGTTCAAACATAAACTAGTCAAATCACATGGCTAAATATATACATCACAAAACATGATTCCACAACCACTAGCCTATACATGTCATATTTTAAAAATATACATTTTCAAAAGTACCCAAATGAGGTTCGATAGTGTGGTAACAATCCTCGACGATCCCCGAGCTTGCAGTAGCTTCGATATCTATAAAATAATGCAAACACACAAAAAGTAAGCTTTCAAAAGCTTAGTAAGCTCGTACAAAAAATAATCAATACATAAGTACTTACGAATTCTTAAATTATCTATCAAATCTATACCAACATAATCCATATATTCATACCAAATCAATGAGCTTCACATACATAGTATCGTCTAACACATAGATACCGTACATACCTGAATATTCTCGTACTTATTCACTTTCATTCTCACCTTTCGTTTAAATACTTTAAGACTTTCCGTAAATTATTCGTGCTTTGAACGTTTGCACACTTATTGCTGTAACAGTTAACCGAAGCTACAACAATTCCGCACACTTAGTGCCATCTCAATTAGCCGAAGCTAAGTCGGTATCGTACACTTAGTGCCTCATATAGCCGAAGCTAGTTTAAATCGCACACTTAGTGCCAAATACTATTGATTTATTGATGTATTCATCCAAACCAAACATATATACAATGTATATATAATCAAAACATCAAAACATACTTAACATCATGTTTTAAGTACAAATTTACCTCGTACTTGGAATTGTCGACTCGATCGTTTATTCTATAATCTTCGACTTCCCCCGGTCTAAATCTGGATTCCTCTTTTCTTGATCTATATGTATTCAAAATTAATACTTTATTCACTAAATAATTTCAAAACAATCCATATACACATATTTAAGGCATTTTACAAAATAGCCCTCACATTTTCACATTTTGACACTTTAGTCCCTAAATCATAAAATCACAAAATACACATAATTTGCTTATACTCATGCTTGGTCGAATTCTCCTAGCTCTAATACAGGTCCATACATTTCATTTATTTCACATTTTAGTCCCTCAAAATACTCAATTTCATCAAAAATCCAAAGATAAAACATGTAAATCCAATATCAAACTTTAATATTTCATCTTATAACATCACAAAGCTAATGAATCCATCCATGACACATTTCAAAATCATCAACAAAATTAGAAATTGAGGCATGGGTTCGATAATAAATGAAGCAACGATTACAAAAACATAGAAATTATCAAAAACCGAAGCAAAAATAACCTAAATCAAAGCTTGCAAGTACCAAACCCTAGCCAAAGCCTTTCTCTTTTCTTTTTCTCTTATTTTCAACCAATAACATGTATAATGGCTTATTTTCATACCTTATTTTACTTATAATTCATTTTATAATTAGTTTACCATTTTGCCCTTAGTATAAAACATTAACAAACCATTTTACAAAGGTCATTGATGTCCATTAACCATTTTACAGGCATAATAACCACATAAGGACCTCTCATAAACAAAGCCAAGTCAAATAGGCACTTTTAAAATCTAGCACACAACTTTTACATTTTACGTGACTAGATCCTTTTTTCCGAGTTAAGCACATAAACAGTTAAATTTTTGCACGAGACTTTCACACATTTCAATTACCTTATAACAGACACGAAAAATAATAGTAAAATATTTTTCTAACTCGAATTTGTGGTCCCAAAACCACTATTCCGACTAGGGTCAAAACAAGACTGTTACAAAAAGCATTCATTCATTAGGTCATGTATGCTTAGGATTCATTTTATTGTTGACAGTGTTGTTTTAGAAAAACCGTTTGCTTGTTGCTCTTCTTTAAAAAAAACTCAAAGTTAAACTAATGTAGCTGAAAAAGCATTTTTCAAGTCATTTTGGAAAATTAGTTGCGATATCTATTTTTTTTTCAAAAATAGTTCATTTGCAATGTAGTGGAAACTAGGGAGCAATATCAAAATTTACTTAAGTCTGATATAATGCATTACCAGATTATAATGCTTGAGTAATTCATGCACGCAAAAATTCTCAAAAAAAAAGTTACCAAGCCACAGATCAGAGATAATTAAAAATTACAAGCCAAAACCAATACAGGCTTAATAATACTTATTAAGAATAGTATGAGGTCCAAGGTGATTCTCCAAATGCCAAGTCCTGTCCTAATTTTGAGGTTTACCTGAAGAATTAAACACTATTGGGGGGTGAGCTTATGAAAAGCTCAGTGTGAGTCGAATAATTATTTAAACAGAAAAAACATAAATATCGAATACATTGAAACATATTAGCGTTAACAGAAGAACACAAAACCATCACTGGAATTTCATATCATTACATAGCCATTATCAAATTGATGTCAAACAGTGTATGAACATTGGACATTATTCATTTGAGTAACAATCACCATTTAGTACAAGAAAATACAATACACAGCATAAATCAATAACATTCGAATATGTCGTGCACATGATGCAATGCAAAAAGGTTCTTACCCATTCCATCCGCTACACACCACGAGTTCCCCAGAACCCATCTGCCAAACTCCAAAACATTGTGAGCATAGGTCGATGTGGTAAAACCACCAAATAATCAATAATGCAAAAAATTTGCTAGAGATCAAATAGTGCGATACAATCGCCAATAACATATAATATGCGATAAAATCACCAATCCCTTTGGTACTCTAGGTGCAATGCACTGACTACGAATAATACGAACTTAATATGCCACCGGTACTCCACGGAACTCCTTTGTTAAGCACAAAATCCCAACCCAATGCATATGCAATATGTCACACAATTTCATACATAATCTTGTCTCAATAATTTTCACATTCATTTGACATGCTCAGCATGTCCTCGATAATCCCATACTTTCAGTAAATGGAAACAATGTTCCAATCTTTCCAATTACCATTGTATTGGTATCAATCAATAACGTTCAGTAAATTTTCATTGTTCATAAATAGTACCCTTTTCAATACACAACATAACAAATATCTCATGGATTTAAATCATACATAAGTTTAATATCTCAACACATTATGTCATTCAGTCAAACATTCTCATATCTCATAAATAAAAAATGTAACAAACTCAATCAAACATTCATACTATCGAACTAGCAATTTTGCCAACATGTCAATCTTTTAAGGCTCGAAAGATACCTGGTTCGACCACTCGCAAAATAAATAATTGGCTACTAAGCCAATCCAATCAGCAAGGTAATTTATCAAATATAACATGATATTTAACATTTTCAAATAATTTTATTAGTTTAGGACCCACACCTTATTTTTCACTTCCTCGCAGCACACTAGCAAATCTTCCAATTTTCCTTAATAATTCCTTAGATGTGTAACACCCCGAACCCGAGACCATCGCCGGTGTCGGACACGAGGGGTTAACAAGCTAAATCCACATATTTCGCCCACCAATTGACATTTCCAGTCAGGCTGGAAAACTGCGTCACCGTCGTATTAAAAATCATATCTCGAGTTTCCAAACTCGGAAACTGGTTTTGTAAATTTTCCCTCAATTTAGACTCATATATCCATCCATGGATTTATTTCTAGAATTTTTGGTCGGGCCAATTGGTACAGTTTATTAGTTAAAGTCACCCATGTTACAGGGATCGACTGCTCTGACCTCCGCGCGTTACAACTTGAATATCTCTCTGTACAGGGCTTTAATACTGGTGCCGTTTGTTTCTAATGAAACTAGACTCAAAATGGAATCTGTACATATAAGGCATGACTCCTACTTATTTCTGGATAATTTATAGTAAGTTTTTAAAGTTGCGACAGGGGACCCAGAAACCGTTCTGGCCCTGTCTCACGAAAGCTTTAATATCTCTTAACATGTGACTCCTATGACCGTTTCGTTTCTTCCATATGAAAGTAGACTCATCAAGGTTCATTTACATATCTTATTCACTATTTAATACCATTCCTACGAATTTTGGTGATTTTTCACATTCACGTCACTGCAGCTGGCAGCATCTGTTTTTAAGGTAGGTCTTACCTATTTTGTAGTCTCCATGAACCAGCTAGTCTTGCCATACATAGGTTCACTTATGATCATTTTAACCATACCAATGGCTGATCATGACCAACACTCCCATTTCCAATCCATAATCACATCATGACACCATATATATATATATATATACAAACCGCAAATAGTCTAAGTTCGTACTTCACTTTTACGAGCCATTTTCGCATGGCCGTACACATATACATCACAACACAATTGAACCGACAAGGGGTAGTCCTATACATGCCATTTCAAAGTTCAACCAAAAATTATACCAAAATGGAGGCTTTGATAGTGTATATGACTTCGACTTTAATGATCCCGAATCCGATTGCTATCGAGCAAAATCTATAAAACAGAGAGCCAAAGCAACGGGGGTAAGCATTTTTATGCTTAGTAAGTCTCAAGGAATAAAATCAGCTTTAATTAAAGCAATACATTCACATAGCCAAATGCATCATTTCATTAATACACATTCACATAATCATTCTTACTTCACACTTCATCATTATATACTTTCACAGGGTATCAACCAATTCAATAGCTGAAATTCGTTAGTCGATTGAGCGAATGTTGCTCAAGCATGTCGACTTTTCCAATGCACATATAATCATACCTTATTCTTTGGGCTTTTCGAGCGTACTAATGGAATTTATTACAGCAGCCAACACTCACCTCAAGCCCAAGCTTCTTCGGAATACAACCGGATATAACCACGTGCACGAATGCCTTCGGGTCTTAGCCCGGATAGAACGACTCGCACGAATGCCTTCGGGTCTTAGCCCGGATGTAGCCACTAGCACAATTGCCTTCGGGTCTTAACCCGGATATAATTTCCAGCATAAATGTCTTCGGGACTTAGCCCGGATATCATTCAATTGCTCATGCACACATACATCAATAATCATTAGACATTCATGTTTCATTTTTGTTACTAAGGCTCAAACACAAAGGTAATCACTAGCATAATCGCCTTCGGGACTTAGCCCGGGTATCATTCAAATACTCATACACCATAAATCGATAATCATTACACATCCATATTTCATTTCACATAATTCAAGTAGGGTCACTTCTTGAGGACTTACCTCGGATGTTGTCGAACGGCTTTTACGGCTATTCGATCACTTTTTCCTTCCCCTTGTCCAATTGTGGCCCTCTAAGCTCTTGAGCTAATTCAAACAAATTCAATTTATTAAAACCTCATTATGCTAGCTTATGGCGAATATGACAAGGAGTTTATATGGTCATATGGCCACCCTTTAGCTTGAATACACAATGGTCATGCACATTTTATACTACATCAAGCAATTCAATACAATTCATTCAAGCATCAAGGAAAAGCTAAGGCCATCAATAGGCTACCTAAGGCCGAATATACTTAGTCATACTTGCACCAATTCAACAATAAATTCCAAGATTTCCACATCATATGTGTACTAGGCGAATGTACTTGCAATTTCACAAGCATTCTTCAACATTTTCTTCTTTAAACAAACATATTCATCACTTACTTCATAACCAAAACATCATGTGCAAACATATATATACATGTATGTGCATGGTCAATTTCAAGGTGTCCCTAGCCATCCAAAACACAAATTTTAACTAACATGCAAGAAGCATGAACCATGCTCATGAATGCATCATGGCGAATACATCACAATCATGCCCTTTCAACTTCAATCATGGTTAAACAAAAGAAAACTCAATGTCTTACTCAAGATGGCTACAAAGAAATTTCAAGAGTAGACAATCCATCATTGCATGCATCATCATCAAGCTTCACACTTAGCATGCAATGGCTTTATCACAATATCAACTTTGACCAAATACCACTTCCATGGCATAACAAGGATTGGAACCATGGCTAACATAAACATCAAGTTGGCAACTAAAACATGCATGAATCTCATGACACAACCTCATACATACCTTAATCTTGGTGCAAGTTTAGCCAAATCTCCTTCTAAATCTCTTCTAAACAAATAAAATGAAGCAAAAATCTCTTCTTCCCCTTAGTTTTGGCTCAAAGAAAGGATGAACAAATTTTTTCTTTCTTCCTTTACAACTCACGGCAATGGGGAGATACCACACTCACACACACATTTTTTTTCATTCTTTTCTTACCCATGCTTATTTGTTTATTATTTCTCCCTAATGCCCAACAAAACATGTTTCATGACATGTTTAGCCCATATTCTTGGTCATGGCCGCCACCACCTATAAAAGGGAATTTGACATGCAAGTCCATTGTTTTGCATGCATGCTTTAATTAGTCATCACACATTTCCTATCGTACTTTCAAAGTTCACTACTAAGTCCTTTCTAGTGAAATTCACCTTTATAACACTAAATCAATCATCAAAAATGTCATACATGAGCATACATATTATAGGCATCAAAATAAATTTTAAATTATTTTATGCCTCGGTTTTGTGGTCCCAAACCACATTCCGACTAGGGTCAATTTTGGGCTGTCACAACTCTCCCCACTTAAGAAATTTTCGTCCCGAAAATCTTACCGTAAATAGGGTTGTGTATCGCTCTGTCATAGAGTTCTCGGTTTCCCAAGTAGCTTCTTTTATCCCGTGCTTGAGCCATAACACCTTCACTAGCGGAACCCGCTTGTTTCGCAACTCTTTCACTTCCGTGATAGGATACGAATCGGTTCTTCCTCATAACTCATATTGGCTTGAATTTCAACTTCGATGGACTAATCACGTGCGATGGATCAGGTCTATAGCGTCAAGCATCGAAACATGAAAGACATCGTGAACCTTTTCGAGTTCGGGGAAAAATCAAACGATATGCCACTGGACCGACTCGCCGGATATCTCATATGGCCCAATGAACCTCGGGCTCAACTTGCCCTTACGGCCAAATCGAGTATCTTTTTCCAAGGCGATACCTTGAGAAACACTTTATCTCCCACCGATACTCGATGTCCTTACGCTTCAGATCCGCGACGACTTCGATGATCGGAGGCTATCTTCAGACTTTCACGGATTACTTTCACTTTCTGTTCAGCATCTCTAATCAAATCCACCCCGAAAATCTTACCTTCACCGAGCTCACCCAAAACAATGGTGTACGGCATTTACGACCATACAAAGCCTCGTAGGGTGCCATCTTAATACTTGATTGAAAGTCGTTGTTGTGTTTAATTCAATCAACGGCAAATACCGCTCCCATGAACCACTAAACTCGAGGACGCAACATCTCAACATATCTTCAAGTATCTGAATTATCCGCTCGGATTGACCATCGGTTTGGGGGTGAAAGGCGGTGCTGAAATGCAACTTGGTACCCAAAGCTTCTTGCAACTTTTTCCAAAATCGTGAGGTAAATCTCGGATCTCTATCCGACACGATGGAAATAGGCACCCCGTGCAATCTCACAATCTGAGAAACGTACAATTTGGCTAATTTGTCCATAGAAAAATCCGTACGTACGGGGACAAAGTGAGCCGACTTAGTCAATCTATCTACCATGACCCAAACCGCATCCTTCTTACTCACGACAATGGCAACCGGATACAAAGTCCATTGTGACTCGATCCCATTTCCACTCGGGTCGTGATTGGTGAAGTAATCTCAAGGCACTTGATGTTCCGCTTTCACTTGTTGACATATTAAACATCTCAAACAAAGTCGGAGATGTCTCGTTTCATACCATGCCACCAAAATCGATGTTTCAAATCGTTGTACATCTTCGTTCTCCGGGTGGATTGCCATTCGGCTACAATGGGCTTCATTCAGAATTATCGAAATGAGTTCAATTCTTTGGAACACACAGACGACTTTTGAACCTCAAACAATCGTCATCATCGATTTGAAACTCCGAGTCCTTGTTCGAACACACTCACCGCTTTACGACCAACTCGTCGTCGACTTTCTCGAGCTTCTCGAATTTGATGCATCAATAGTGGTTTGGCTTTCAATTCAGCTACTAACACACCGTCGGATCGAATGCACAAGTGCACATTCATCGCTTGTAAAGTGAATAATGATTTACGACTCAAGGCATCCGCAACCACATTCGCCTTTCCGGGTGATAGTCAATGACCACTCATAATCCTTTAACAGCTCGAGCCAACGCCTTTGTCGCAGATTTAAGTCTCTTTGGGTCATCAAATATTTGAGACTTTTGTGATCCGAGTACATGGCACTTCTCACCAAATAAGTAATGTCGCCAAATCTTTAAGGCGAATACGATGGCGACTAATTCGAGATCATGGGTCGGATAATTTTTCTCGTGTGGCTTTAATTGCCTCGACGCACAGGCCACAACTCGACCTTCTTGCATCAATACGCAACCTAACCCAAGGAGGAGGCGTCACTATAGATGACAAACTCTTTGCCGATTCGGGTTGCACTAGAATTGGGGCTCCCGTCAAATAAGTTTTCAGCTGATCGAAACTTTTCGACATTTCTCCGTCCATTCGAACTTAACATCCTTTTGGAGTAGCTTCGTTATCGGCGTGGCTATCGTTGAGAAACCTTTACAAATCGTCGGTAATAACCTAAGCCCTAAAAGCTCCGAACCTCAAGAATATTTCTGAGGCTTCCAATTAAGTATGGCTGAAATTTTATTTGGGTCGACTCGAATACCCGATGCGAGATACCACATGACCCAAGAAGCTAACCTCTCTTAACCGTAACTCACACTTGCTGAACTTAGCATATAATTGCTTATCCCGTAAAATTTGCAAAGACTAACCTCGTGTGTTCAAAGATGTTCGGTCTCATTTCTTGAATAGACCAAGATGTCATCAATGAACACGACTACTTAATCGATCCAAATATGGTCTCAAGATCCGATTCATTAAATCCATAAATACCGCAAGGGCATTAGTAAGCCCAAACGGCATCACTAGGAACTCATAGTGACCATATCTTGTTCTCAAGGCGCCTTGGGCACGTCCAATCTCGGATTCGCAATTGATAATAGCCCGATCTCAAATCTATTTTCGAGAACACCGAGGTTCCCTTCAGCTTGATCGAACAAGTTATCGATACGTGGTAACGGATATTTGTTCTTTATCGTCGCTTTATTGTCGACGATAGTCGATGCACAATGCATGGTTCCATCCTTCTTTTCACAAACAACATTGGCGCACCCTAAGGCGAAAAACTCAAGCGAGCAAAACCTCTATCCACCAATTCTTGCAACCGAGCTTTCAACTCCTTTAATTCGCTGGCGCCATACGATACGGAGCTATCGAATTGAGTGGTACCAGTACCAATTCGATGCCAAATTCTATTTCGAACAGTGGTAAACCCGCAATTCTTCGGAAAACATCCGGTATTCACAAACCACGGGCACGATTCGGTTTCCTTTCCGATTCCTTGTCATCAAGCACGACGCAAGGTACGCTTCGCACCTTTTCTTACATATTTTCGGGCCAACATTGCTGATATTACACCGGCAACCCTTTAAGTCCGTAGACTCAACTCGAATTATCTCATTATTCGCAAGACCTCAAATCGATAGTCTTGCTTTTGCAATTTACAACCGCATCGTGCATGGTCAACCAATCCAAACCAAGAATAACGTCGAATTCATCGAACGGCAAAAGCATCAAGTCCACCGAAAAACAAGAACCTCGGAACACTAGGGGACTTTTCTTGCACACTTTGTTGACAAGCACGTAATGACCCAAGGGTTTGACACCAATTACAAACTCGAGAGACTCAATAGGCAAACTCTTCTTTGGATGCTAAGGTTTCACATATATAAGAATGAGTAGAACCAGGGTCAATCAAAGCAATCACATTAGTATTGAAAAGAGTGAAAGTACCGGTAATGACATCTGGAGAGGTAGCATCCTCGCGTGCGCGTATGGCATAAGTCCTAGCAGGAGCCCGAGCCTCGGATCTGATGGTAGAATCTCTAGATCCTCTCTGACTGCCACTAACATTGCCCACATTTCTAGGTGGCCTACCTCGAGCAGTGGTAGCACTCGGGTTTCCACTCTAACTTACATTTTCTTCAAGCATCCTCGGGCAATCCTTCATAAAGTGGTCGGTCGATCCACACTTATAGCAGGAGCGATCACGGAACCAACAGCTCCCCAAATGCCATTTGCCACAATACAGACACTCCGCCCTCTCTCGGCGATCATTTCCACCACTGGCGATCGAAGTGACTCGTGTGGTCACAGGGGGTCGATCGCGTCCTCGTCTAGAAAAGCCCGAAGCACCTCTAGACCGGCTCACATCATCTCGAAATCTCTTCGATGCCTGTTGAAGAGACTTTCCCGAGGACCTCTTTCGGAATTCTCCAGTTCCCACATCAGCTTTTTGTGACAGCCTTAAAACGACCCTAGTCAAAATGTGGTTTCGGGACCACAAAACCAAGGCATAAAAATAATTTAATATTTATTTTATTGCCTATAATGTGTGTTAACTCATGTGTGATATTTTTTATGCTTTGATTTAGAATTATAGATGTGAATTTCACTAGAAAGGACCTAGTAATAAACTTTGAAAGTATGAGGGAAATGTGTGATGACTAATTAAAGGATGCATGCAAAACAATGGACTTGCATGTCAAATTTCCCCATAGCTAGTGGCGGCCATGACAAGGATTTATGGGCAAAAATCATGTCATGAAACATGTTTGGTAAATGGGTTATGATGGAAAGAATAAAATAAGGGTTATGGAATAAACAATTAATGTTAGTAGATGAGAAACAAAAAAAAAGTGTCCATCTTCCTCCATAGCTTGGCCGAATGTCCAAAAGGAAGAAAGAAAAATTTTGTTCATCTCTTTTCACTCTCTTGTTGGTAGAAAATACTAAGGTTAAGGAAGGAGTTTTGCTTCATACTTGGTTTGGAAGAGGATTAGGAAGAGGTTGGCTAAACTTGCATCAAGATTAAGGTATGTTTGAGGTTCATGCATGTTTTTAGTTGCTAGCTTAATGTTCTTGTTAGCCCATGGTTCAAATCCTTGTTATGTCATGGGAATGAAATTCGCCAAAGTGAATGTGGTGTTAATGCCATTGCATGTTAAATAACAAGCTTGAAAGTGATACATGTGATGGAGGATTGAAGATTCTTAGATTTTCTTTTAGCATTTTTTTGAATGAGATACTAAGTTCTTTGTTTCACCATGACCAAATTGAAATGGTGTGGTGTTGTGGTATTCGCCATGATATATCCATAAGTATAATTCATGCATGTTGCATGGTAAGTAAGATTCAAGCTTTGGAAGTGTGTATATATTTGGATATAAGCCACTTGAGAATTCGCCCTTGCACCTACATGAATATATGTTTGCACATGATGGATTGGTATGACATATATACTAATTCAAAGTGTATATTTGCTTGTGATGATGTGTTGATTATGAAGTAAATAAGAGATGTGCAATGAATTACGATATGTAATGTGTTAGTAGTAAAATGTATGCTGTTTTTTTGTGTGGTATTAAGTGTATATTCGCCACATGAGGGGTAATTAGTGTGCATGCATTCGGTTTGAGGCAAGCATATTGATGCCTATTCTTGGCTTAGAAAATTCGCTAAGAGGAATATTAACTAATGTGTTGAGTTCGATTTATGATTTCGTACATATACAACTTTGATGCCTAATGTATATAAGGGCCAAGTACTTTGAACTTCACGTTGATGTTTGAATGTATTGAATTGCTTGTTGTGATGTAAAATGTGCATGACCATTGTGTATTTGAGCTAAAGGATGGCCATATGACCATTTACACTCCTTGTCATATTCGCCATAAGCTATCATGATGAGATTTTAATAAGTTAAATTTGTGTAAATTAGCTCAAGAGCAAAGGGAGCTAAATCCGATAAAGGGAAGGAAAAAGTAGTTGAATAGCCGTCGAAATCGCTCGACAACATCCAAGGTAAGTCTTCGAGTGATGACCCTACTTGAATTATATCAAAATTATGCTCCTTGTTTGTGTGGCCATTGAGCCGAAATAGTAAAGGTTGATAGATATTTTGTGTTAGAGCTTTAGTAACGAAAACGAACTATGGACGTGTCTTGAATATTGATATATATGTAAGTGAACATTGAAATATATCCGGCTAAGACCAAAGGCATTCGTGCGAGTTGATATATCCGGGCTAAGACCAAGGCATTCGTATGAAGTTGATATATCCGGGCTAAGACCAAAGGCATTCGTGCGAGTTGATATATCCGGCTAAGACCAAGGCCTTTGTGCAAGTCACCAACCGGTTATGACCAAGGCAATCGTCTGATCGCTATATCCGGTTAAATCCGAAAGTATGTGATTCGAAGTGAGCAATCTTGCTGTGAAAATTTCAGCTTATACACTTGTGAAAATTCCAGCAATGAGGTATGTTTGTATGTGCTTGTACTAATTGAATTCTTACAAGTAAGTATGCGCTAAGTTGATAAACGAGCTACCGGCCTTGGGCTAAGTTGTTCTTTTGTGTATGAACATAAGGGTCGGTGATGTGAAATAAGTATGAGTATGGGAATGTGAATTAGTAAAGTGGTTTAATTAGCCATGTGAATAAAATACCTTAGTCAAAGCTGATTTCATTGCTTGAGACTTACTAAGCATTAAAATGCTTACCCGCTGTTTTGGCTCTCTGTTTTATAGGTTTCGCCGTTAGCTATCGGATTCGGGATCAAAGAAGTCAAGTCATCCACACTATCGAAGCCCCATTTTGGTACAAATTTTGGTTGAACTTTGAAATGGCATGTATAGGACCATCCTTTGTTGAAGGTCATGTACCTTCCGGTTTGTGTAAACTTGGATAGCCATGCGAAAATGGCTTATATACGTTTTAGCATAGAACTATAATCGTTTGTATGTTGACCCTTATGAGGTATGGAATTATTTTGAAACGATTAGCCATTGGAATGGTTAATCATGATCACGCTTTGTGCTATGTATGTAAAAAGGGCCAATTGAATCATGGAAAGTATGAAATAGGTAAAGCCTACTAAAGGCAGATGCTGACAGCAGCAGTGACGTGGATGTGAAAAATCACTAAAATAGTAGGAATGGTATTAAATAGCAAATAAATTATGTAAGTGTACCTTGATGAATCTACTTTCATATGGAAGAAACGAAATGGTTATATGAGTTATAAGTTAACAGATTTTAAAGTTCTTGTGAAATAGGGCCAGAACGGTTTCTGGATCCCCTGTTCCAACTTTGGAAAATCATTGTAAATTAACCAGAGATAATTAGGAGTCATTCCATATATGTGTAGATTCCTCTCTGAGTCTAGTTTCTATAGAAACAAACGGCATTAGTATTGAAGCCCTGTACAGGAGATATCCAATTCGTAACGCACAAAGGTCAGTGTAGTCGATCCCTACAACAGGCGAGACTTTAACTAATAAACTGTACTAATTGGCTCGACCAAAATTCTAGAAAAAATATGTAGATGGACATATGAGTCTAGATTCAGGAAAAATTTACGGAACTGATTTTCGAGTTGTAAAACTCAAGTTATGAATTTTAGAGCGACTAGTACTCAGATTGGCAGCTTGTCTGAAAATTGTCAATAAGTGGGTTGAAGTGCATTAACACCTCGCGTTCGACTCGGCGACGGTCTCGGGTTCGGGGTGTTACAATTTTATTGGTATCGAGCTACGGTTTAGTCGATTCTAGGACTACCGTAATGCGTTTGGGTCTAGCTATACATGCCATTTTATGTGATTATATGATAGTGTGGTGATTTACGACGTTTGAACTTGTGTTTATTTATAGTAATGGATCCCGATCCCAACCGAAGCGATAGCTGATGATGTGGAGAGTGTGGCGCTGCTCCGCACAAGGGACAGCGCGGGACTCTCAACCTGTTGCTAACAATCCGAATGACGAGGCTAGACAAGCCTTTTATAGCGTGATGAATGATTGGTTCAACCAATACATTCGAACTAATACTGGTATGTTCCACAACCTCCATTCCCAACAAACACACCCCGCACCTACAATGCCTCCGTAATTGACCAAATAAGGTCGAATAAGCCCCGATTGATAGAATCCGAAAACATGGGGCTACTGAATTTAAAGCTACGGATAGTGATGATGCCGAGCAAGCCGAATTTTGGTTGGACAACACGATCCGGCACTCGATGAGCTATCTTGTACACCGATGAATGCCTAAAGTGTACCATCTCCTTGCTACGTGATTACGCCTACTATTGGTGGAGTACTCGACTTGTTGTGCCCGCGAACAAGTAACTTGGGAGTTCTTCCAAACCGAGTTTGGAAAAAGTATATCGATCGAGATTTATGGACCAAAACGAAAGGAATTTCTCGAACTTAAACAAGGTTCCATGTCGGTCACCGACTATGAACGAAAATTCGTGAGGCTTAGCCGACACGCTGCGAATGCATTTCTTGAAGGTGTGATGTGTAAACGCTCAAGATGGACTGAATGATGAGATAAAGTCTGTATGTTGGCATTTTGGAAATCCGAGAGTTTGTGACTCGTCGAGCGAGCGGCAAAGCCGAGGAGTTTAGTATGGAGAAAAGGAAAGCGGAAGCGGAGCAAGGGAGTTTCAGTAAGAGGTATTCGGGAAGCCCTTCCAACATCATCAAAGAAACTTAGAGATGGCTTAGGCCGATCTAGAGACACTTCGGGCTTTTCTAGACGAGATCGCGATCGACCCCTGTGACCACACGAATCACTTGATCGCCATGAGTGGGAATGATCGACGAGAGAGGACCAGTGCGATATTGTGGCAAATGGCATTTTGAAGTGTAGATTCCGTGACCGCTCTGCTACAAGTGTGGATCAGTTGACCACTTCATTAAAGATTGCCCGAGGTTGTCTCGAGCAGAATGTAGATCGGAGTGGGAACCGGGTACTACCACCGCTCGAGGTAGACCATCCGGAAATACGGGCAAGGCTAGTGGTGGTCGAGAGGATCTAGAGATCTCATGACCAGATCCGAGGCTCGCGCCCAGCTAGGACTTATGCTATCTGCGCACGCGAGGATGCCTCCTCGCCGACGTTATTACTGGTACTTTCACTCTCTTTGATACTAATGTGATTGCTTTGATTGACCCCGGTTCTACTCATTCTTATATATGCGAAACCTTAGCATCCAAGAAGACTTTACCTATTGAGTCTCTTCGAGTTCGTAATTCGGTGTCAAATCCTTTGGGTCGTTATGTGCTGGTCGACAAAGTGTGTAAGAAATGCCCCTAGTAATTGAGGTACTGCTTTTCCGTGGACTTGATGCTTTTGCCGTTCGATGAATTTGATGTTATTCTTGGGTTGGATTGGTTGACCGTGCGGGATGCGGTTGTGAATTGCAAAAGCAAGACTATTGATTTGAGATGCATAAACAACGAGATGATCCGAGTTGAGTCTACGAACTTGAAGGGTTGCCACCGTAATATCATCAATGTTGGCCCGAAATATGTAAGAAAAGGGTGTGAAGCATACCTTGCGTATATACTTGATGATAAGGAGTTAGAATAGAACCCAAATCATGCTTGGTTTGTGAATACCGGACGTTTTCGAAGAATTGCCGGGTTTGCCACTGTTCGGAGATAGAGTTTGGCATTGAGCTTGTACAGGGACCACACCGATTTCGATAGCTCCATATCGTATGGCACCAACGGAATTAAAGGAGTTGAAAGCTCGGTTGCAAGAGTTGATGGATAGAGGTTTTGCTCGCCCGAAGTTTTTCACCTTGGGGTGCACCGGTGTTGTTTGTGAAAAGAAGGACGGAACCATGAGGTTGTGCATCGACTATCGTCGACTTAATAAAGTGACAATAAAGAACAAGTATCCGTTACCACGTATCGATGATTTGTTCGATCAACTCAAGGAGCCTCGGTGTTCTCAAAAATAGATTTGAGATCGGGCTATTATCGATTCGAATCCGAGATTCGGACATACCCAAAACCGCCTTGAGCGAGATATGGTCACTACGAGTTCTTAGTGATGCCGCTTGGGCTCACTAATGCCCTACGGTATTTATGGATTTGATGAATCGGATCTTGAGATCATATTTGGATCGGTTCGTAGTTGTGTTCATCGACGACATCTTGGTCTATTCAAGAGATGAGACCGAACATGCGAGCACCGAGATTAGTGTTGCAAATTTTACGGGATAAGCGGTTATATGCTAAGTTTAGCAAGTGTGAGTTACGGTTAAGAGAGGTTAGCTTCTTGGGTCACGTGGTATCAGATCGGGTATTCGAGTCGACCCAAGCAAAATTTCAGCCATACTCAACTGAAACCTCCAAGAAATATTACCGAGGTTCGAGCTTTTTGGGACTTGCTTACATTACCGACGGTTTGTAAAAGGATTCTCGATGATAGCCACACCCATGACTTAAACCGCTTGAAAAGATGTCAAGTTTGAATGGACGGAAAAGTGTCGAAAAGTTTTGACCAATTGAAAACTCATTTGACGGAAGCTCCATTACTAGTACAAATTTTAATCGGCAAAGAGTTTGTCATCTATAGTGACGCCTCCCTACTTGGGTTAGGTTGCGTATTGATGCAAGAAGGTCGAGTTGTGGCCTATCGTCGAGACAATTAAAGCCACATGAGAAAAATTATCCGACCCATGATCTCGAATTGGTCGCCATCGTATTCGCCTTAAAGATATGGCGACATTACTTATTTGGTGAGAAGTGCCATGTGTATTCGGATCACAAAAGTCTCAAATATTTGATGACTCAAAGAGACTTAAATCTGCGACAAAGACGTTGGCTCGAGTGTTAAAGGATTATGAGTGGTCATTGACTATCACCCGGAAAGGCTAATGTGGTTGCGGATGCCTTAAGCCGAAATCACCGCTTGCTTTACTTGACGATGAATGTACACTTGTCTATCCTACCCGACAATGTGTTAGTAGCCAATTAAAGGCCAAACCATTGTTGACTCATCAAATTCGTGAAGCTCAAAAAATTGATGAGGAGTTGCGTGCAAAACGGGCTGAGTGTGTTCTGAACAAGGAATCGGAGTTTCAAATTGATGATGACGATTGTTTGAGGTTCAGAAGTCGTTTGTGTGTTCCAAAGAATTCGGAACTTATTTCGATAATTCGAACGAAGCTCATTGTAGCCGAATGGCAATCCACCCGGGGAGTACGAAGATGTACAATGAGTTGAAACGTCGGTTTTGGTGGCATGGTATGAAACGAGACATCTCCGACTTTGTTGCAAGATGTTTAATATGTCAACAAGTGAAAGCGGAGCATCAAGTGCCTTCAGGGTTACTTCAGCCGATCACGATACCCGAGTGGAAATGGGATCGAGTCACAATGGACTTTGTGTCCGGACTGCCGTTGTCAACAAGTAAGAAGGATGCAATTTGGGTTATTATTGATAGACTGACTAAGTCGGCTCACTTTATCCCTGTGCGTATGGATTTTTCATTGGATAAACTAGCTGAATTGTACGTTTCTCAGATTGTGAGATTACACGGGGTACCGATTTACATTGTGTCGGATAGAGATCCGAGGTTCACCTCGCGATTTTGGAAGAAATTACAAGAAGCATTGGGCACCAAGTTGCATTTCAAAGACCGCTTTTCACCCCCAAACCGATGGTCAATCCGAAGCGTATAATTCAGATACTTGAGGATATGTTGAGATGTTGCATCCTCGAGTTCGGTGGTTCGTGGAACGGTACCTACCTTTGATTGAATTCGCCACAACAATAGTTTTCAATCAAGTATTAAGATGGCGCCTTACGAGGCTTTGTACGGCGTAAATGCCGTACACCATTGTTTTGGACCGAGCTCGGTGAGAACAAAATTTTGGAGTGGATTTGATTAAAGATGCTTGAATGAAAGTAAAAGTAATCCGTGAAAATCAAAGATAGCCTCCGATCGTCGAAATCGTATGCGGTTTGAAACGAAAGGACATTAAGTATCGTGGGAGATAAAGTGTTTCTTAAAGTTTCACCGTGGAAAAAGATACTCGATTCGGTAGTAAGGGCAAGTTGAGCCGAGATTCATTGGGCGTCATGAAATCTCCGAACGAGTTGGCCCGATTCATGTATCGCTTGATCTTGCCCCTGAACTTGGAAAGATTCACAACGTCTTCCATGTTTCAATGCTTCGACGCTATAGATCTGATCCGTCGCATGCGTAATTAGTCCATCGAGGTTGAAATTCAAGCCGATATGAGTTATGAAGAAGAACCGATTCGTATCCTAGCTCGTGAAATGAAAGAGTTGCGAAACAAAAGGGTTCCGCTAGTGAAAGTGTTATGGCTCAAACACGGATAGAAGAAGCTACTTGGGAACCCGAGAACTCTATGAAAGAGCAATATCCAAACCTATTTACGGTAAGATTTTCGGGGACGAAAATTTCTAAAGTGGGGAGAGTTGTGACAGCTTTAAACGACCCTAGTCGAAATGTGGTTTCGGGACCACAAAACCAAGGCATAAAAATAATTTAATATTTATTTTATTGCCTATAATGTGTGTTAACTCATGTGTGATATTTTTATGCTTTGATTTAGAATTATAGATGTGAATTTCACTAGAAAGGACCTAGTAATAAACTTTGAAAGTATGAGGGAAATGTGTGATGACTAATTAAAGGATGCATGCAAAACAATGGACTTGCATGTCAAATTTCCCCATAGTTAGTGGCCGCCATGACAAGGATTTATGGGCAAAAATCATGTCATGAAACATGTTTGGTAAATGGGTTATGATGGAAAGAATAAAATAAGGGTTATGGAATAAACAATTAATGTTAGTAGATGAGAAACAAAAAAAAGTGTCCATCTTCCTCCATAGCTTGGCGAATGTCCAAAAGGAAGAAAGAAAAATTTTGTTCATCTCTTTTCACTCTCTTGTTGGCCGAAAATACTAAGGTTAAGGAAGGAGTTTTGCTTCATACTTGGTTTGGAAGAGGATTAGGAAGAGGTTGGCTAAACTTGCATCAAGATTAAGGTATGTTTGAGGTTCATGCATGTTTTTAGTTGCTAGCTTAATGTTCTTGTTAGCCCATGGTTCAAATCCTTGTTATGTCATGGGAATGAAATTCGCCAAAGTGAATGTGGTGTTAATGCCATTGCATGTTAAATAACAAGCTTGAAAGTGATACATGTGATGGAGGATTGAAGATTCTTAGATTTTCTTTTAGCATTTTTTTGAATGAGATACTAAGTTCTTTGTTTCACCATGACCAAATTGAAATGGTGTGGTGTTGTGGTATTCGCCATGATATATCCATAAGTATAATTCATGCATGTTGCATGGTAAGTAAGATTCAAGCTTTGGAAGTGTGTATATATTTGGATATAAGCCACTTGAGAATTCGCCCTTGCACCTACATGAATATATGTTTGCACATGATGGATTGGTATGACATATATACTAATTCAAAGTGTATATTTGCTTGTGATGATGTGTTGATTATGAAGTAAATAAGAGATGTGCAATGAATTACGATATGTAATGTGTTAGTAGTAAAATGTATGCTGTTTTTTTGTGTGGTATTAAGTGTATATTCGCCACATGAGGGTAATTAGTGTGCATGCATTCGGTTTGAGGCAAGCATATTGATGCCTATTCTTGGCTTAGAAAATTCGGCTAAGAGGAATATTAACTAATGTGTTGAGTTCGATTTATGATTTCGTACATATACAACTTTGATGCCTAATGTATATAAGGGCCAAGTACTTTGAACTTCACGTTGATGTTTGAATGTATTGAATTGCTTGTTGTGATGTAAAATGTGCATGACCATTGTGTATTTGAGCTAAAGGATGGCCATATGACCATTTACACTCCTTGTCATATTCGCCATAAGCTATCATGATGAGATTTTAATAAGTTAAATTTGTGTAAATTAGCTCAAGAGCAAAGGGAGCTAAATCCGATAAAGGGAAGGAAAAAGTAGTTGAATAGCCGTCGAAATCGCTCGACAACATCCAAGGTAAGTCTTGAGTGATGACCCTACTTGAATTATATCAAAATTATGCTCCTTGTTTGTGTGGCCATTGAGCGAAATAGTAAAGGTTGATAGATATTTTGTGTTAGAGCTTTAGTAACTAAAACGAACTATGGACGTGTCTTGAATATTGATATATATGTAAGTGAACATTGGAAATATATCCGGGCTAAGACCAAGGCATTCGTATGCGAGTTGATATATCCGGGCTAAGACCAAGGCATTCGTATGCGAGTTGATATATCCGGCTAAGACCAAGGCATTCGTGCGAAGTTGATATATCCGGCTAAGACCAAGGCCTTTGTGCAAGTCACCAAATCCGGGTTATGACCAAGGCAATCGTCTTGAGTCGCTATATCCGGTTAAATCCGAAAGTATGTGATTCGAAGTGAGCAATCTTGCTGTGAAAATTTCAGCTTATACACTTGTGAAAATTCCAGCAATGAGGTATGTTTGTATGTGCTTGTACTAATTGAATTCTTACAAGTAAGTATCGCTAAGTTGATAAACGAGCTACCGCCTTGGGCTAAGTTGTTCTTTTGTGTATGAACATAAGGGTCGGTGATGTGAAATAAGTATGAGTATGGGAATGTGAATTAGTAAAGTGGTTTAATTAGCCATGTGAATAAAATACCTTAGTCAAAGCTGATTTCATTGCTTGAGACTTACTAAGCATTAAAATGCTTACCCGTTGCTTTGGCTCTCTGTTTTATAGGTTTCGCTCGTTAGCTATCGGATTCGGGATCAAAGAAGTCAAGTCATCCACACTATCGAAGCCCCATTTTGGTACAAATTTTGGTTGAACTTTGAAATGGCATGTATAGGACCATCCTTTGTTGAAGGTCATGTACCTTCCGGTTTGTGTAAACTTGGATAGCCATGCGAAAATGGCTTATATACGTTTTAGCATAGAACTATAATCGTTTGTATGTTGACCCTTATGAGGTATGGAATTATTTTGAAACGATTAGCCATTGGAATGGTTAATCATGATCACGCTTTGTGCTATGTATGTAAAAAGGGCCAATTGAATCATGGAAAGTATGAAATAGGTAAAGCCTACTAAAGGCGGATGCTGACAGCAGCAGTGACGTGGATGTGAAAAATCACTAAAAATAGTAGGAATGGTATTAAATAGCAAATAAATTATGTAAGTGTACCTTGATGAATCTACTTTCATATGGAAGAAACGAAATGGTTATATGAGTTATAAGTTAACAGATTTTAAAGTTCATGTGAAATAGGGCCAGAACGGTTTCTGGATCCCCTGTTCCAACTTTGGAAAATCATTGTAAATTAACCAGAGATAATTAGGAGTCATTCCATATATGTGTAGATTCCTCTCTGAGTCTAGTTTCTATAGAAACAAACGGCATTAGTATTGAAGCCCTGTACAGGGAGATATCCAATTCGTAACGCACAAAGGTCAGTGTAGTCGATCCCTACAACAGGCGAGACTTTAACTAATAAACTGTACTAATTGGCTCGACCAAAATTCTAGAAAAAATATGTAGATGGACATATGAGTCTAGATTCAGGAAAAATTTACGGAACTGATTTTCGAGTTGTAAAACTCAAGTTATGAATTTTAGAGCGACTAGTACTCAGATTGGCAGCTTGTCTGAAAATTGTCAATAAGTGGGTTGAAGTCATTAACACCTCGCGTTCGACTCGGCTGACGGTCTCGGGTTCGGGTGTTACACTTTTGTTTCTCCTTTCTAAGCTCTTCGACTTTACAAGCTCGCTCAACAAGTACTACGAACTCTCGTATTTCGAGAATGCCAACGAACATCCTTATATCATCATTCAGCCCATCCTCGAAGCGTTTACATATAATAGCTTGGACGAAATGCATTCTCGCAGCGTCCGACTAAGCCTCACAAATTTTGTTCGTGATCGGTAATCGACATAGAACCTTGCTTAAGATCAAGAAATTCCTTCGCTTTTGGTCGATGAATCTCGATGATATACTCTTTTGAACTCGGTTTGAAAGAATTCCCAAGTCACTTGCTCTCTAGGCACCACGAAGTCGAGTACTCCACCAATAGTAGGCGGAATCGCGTAGCAAGGAGATGGTACACTTTAGGCACTCATCGGTGTACAAGATAGCTCATCGAGCACCGGATAGTGTTGTCCAACCAAAATTCAGCTCGCTTCGGCATCATCATCATCCGTAGCTTTGAATTCATGGCCCCATGTTTTCAATCCTATCGATGGGGGCTTACTTGACCTTATTTGGTCATTCTCGGAGGTATTGTAGGTCTTGGGGTTGCATTTTTCGGGAATGGAGGTTGTGGAACAGCCATGTTAGTTCGAATGTATTGGTCAAACCATTCATTCATCACACTATAAAAGGCTTGCCTAGCCTCATCATTCGGATTGTTGGCCATAGGTTGAGAGTCCGGCGCTATCCCTTGCGCAGAGCAGCGCCACACTCTCCACATCATCAGCTATCGCTTCGGTTGGGATCGGGATCCATTACTATAAACAACACAAAGTCAAATTGTCGAAATCACCACACTATCGATTCATCATTTAATGGCATGTATAGCTAGACCCCAAACACATCACGGTAGTCCTAGAATCGACTAAACCGTGGCTCGATACCAATAAAATTGTAACACCCTGAACCGAGACCATCGCCGTTATCGGACACGAGGGTTAACAAGCCAAATCCACATATTTCGCCCACCAATTGACATTTCCAGTCAGGCTGGAAAACTGCGTCACCGTCGCCTTAAAAATCATATCTCGAGTTTCAAAACTCGGAAACTGGTTTCGTAAATTTTCCCTGAATTTAGACTCATATATCCATCCATGGATTTATTTCTAGAATTTTTGGTCGGGCCAATTAGTACAGTTTATTAGTTAAAATCACCCATGTTACAGGGATCGACTGCTCTGACCTCCGCGCGTTACAACTTGAATATCTCTCTGTACAGGGCTTTAATACTGGTGCCGTTTGTTTCTAATGAAACTAGACTCAAAATGGAATCTTTACATATAAGGCATTACTCCTAATTCTTTCTGGATAATTTATAGTAAGTTTTTAAAGTTGCGACAGGGGACCCAGAAACCGTTCTGGCCCTGTCTCACGAAAGCTTTAATATCTCTTAGCATGTGACTCCTATGACCGTTTCGTTTCTTCCATATGAAAGTAGACTCATCAAGGTTCATTTAAATAGCTTATTCACTATTTAATACCATTCCTACGAATTTTGGTGATTTTTCACATTCACGTCACTGCAGCTGGCAGCATCTGTTTTTAAGGTAGGTCTTACCTATTTTGTAGTCTCCATGAACCAACTAGTCTTGCCATACATAGGTTCACTTATGATCATTTTAACCATACCAATGGCTGATCATGACCAACACTCCCATTTCCAATCCATAATCACATCATGACACCATATATATATATATATACAAACCGCAAATAGTCTAAGTTCGTACTTCACTTTTACAAGCCATTTTCGCATGGCCGTACACATATACATCACAACACAATTGAACCGACAAGGGGTAGTCCTATACATGCCATTTCAAAGTTCAACCAAAAATTATACCAAAATGGAGGCTTTGATAGTGTAGATGACTTCGACTTTAATGATCCCGAATCCGATTGCTATCGAGCAAAATCTATAAAACAGAGAGCCAAAGCAACGGGTAAGCATTTTATGCTTAGTAAGTCTCAAGGAATAAAATCAGCTTTAATTAAAGCAATACATTCACATAGCCAAATGCATCATTTCATTAATACACATTCACATAATCATTCTTACTTCACACTTCATCATTATATACTTTCACGGGTATCAACCAATTCAATAGCTGAAATTGTTAGTCGATTGAGCGAATGTTGCTCAAGCATGTCGACTTTTCCAATGCACATATAATCATACCTTATTCTTTGGGCTTTTCGAGCGTACTAATGGAATTTATTACAGCAGCCAACACTCACCTCCAGCCCAAGCTTCTTGAATACAACCGGATATAACCACGTGCACGAATGCCTTGGTCTTAGCCCGGATAGAACGACTTCGCATGAATGCCTTCTGTCTTAGCCCTAATGTAGCCACTAGCACAATTGCCTTCGGTCTTAACCGGATATAATTTCTAGCATAAATGTCTTGGGACTTAGCCGGATATCATTCAATTGCTCATTCACACATACATCAATAATCATTAGACATTTATGTTTCATTTTCGTTACTAAGGCTCAAACACAAAGGTAATCACTAGCATAATCGCCTTGGGACTTAGCCCGTATCATTCAAATACTCATACACCATAAATCGATAATCATTACACATCCATATTTCATTTCACATAATTCAAGTAGGGTCACTTCTTGAGGACTTACCTCGGATGTTGTCGAACGGCTTTTACGGCTATTCGATCACTTTTTCCTTCCCTTGTCCAATTGTGGCCCTCTAAGCTCTTGAGCTAATTCAAACAAATTCAATTTATTAAAACCTCATTATGCTAGCTTATGGCGAATATGACAAGGAGTTTAAATGGTCATATGGCCACCCTTTAGCTTGAATACACAATGGTCATGCACATTTTATACTACATCAAGCAATTCAATACAATTCATTCAAGCATCAAGGAAAAGCTAAGGCCATCAATAGGCTACCTAAGGCCGAATATACTTAGTCATACTTGCACCAAT
This sequence comes from Gossypium arboreum, assembly GCF_025698485.1. Lineage (NCBI taxonomy): Eukaryota > Viridiplantae > Streptophyta > Magnoliopsida > Malvales > Malvaceae > Gossypium > Gossypium arboreum. Next base: position 54,601,574 of record NC_069072.1, read on the forward strand.
TCAACAATAAATTCCAAGACTTCCACATCATATGTGTACTAGGCGAATGTACTTGCAATTTCACAAGCATTCTTCAACATTTTCTTCTTTAAACAAACATATTCATCACTTACTTCATAACCAAAACATCATGTGCAAACATATATATACATGTATGTGCATGGTCAATTTCAAGGTGTCCCTAGCCATCCAAAACACAAATTTTAACTAACATGCAAGAAGCATGAACCATGCTCATGAATGCATCATGGCGAATACATCACAATCATGCCCTTTCAACTTCAATCATGGTTAAACAAAAGAAAACTCAACGTCTTACTCAAGATGGCTACAAAGAAATTTCAAGAGTAGACAATCCATCATTGCATGCATCATCATCAAGCTTCACACTTAGCATGCAATGGCTTTATCACAATATCAAATTTGACCAAATACCACTTCCATGGCATAACAAGGATTTGAACCATGGCTAACATGAACATCAAGTTGGCAACTAAAACATGCATGAATCTGATGACACAACCTCATACATACCTTAATCTTGGTGCAAGTTTAGCCAAATCTCCTTCTAGATCTCTTCTAAACAAATAAAATGAAGCAAAAATCTCTTCTTCCCCCTTAGTTTTGGCTCAAAGAAAGGATGAACAAATTTTTTTCTTTCTTCCTTTACAACTCACGGCAATGGGGGAGATACCACACTCACACACACATTTTTTTTTCATTCTTTTCTTACCCATGCTTATTTGTTTATTATTTCTCCCTAATGCCCAACAAAACATGTTTCATGACATGTTTAGCCCATATTTCTTGGTCATGGCTGGCCACCACCTATAAAAAGGGGAATTTGACATGCAAGTCCATTGTTTTGCATGCATGCTTTAATTAGTCATCACACATTTCCCTATCGTACTTTCAAAGTTCACTACTAAGTCCTTTCTAGTGAAATTCACCTTTATAACACTAAATCAATCATCAAAAAATGTCATACATGAGCATACACATATTATAGGCATCAAAATAAATTTTAAATTATTTTTATGCCTCGGTTTTGTGGTCCCGAAACCACATTCCGACTAGGGTCAATTTTGGGCTGTCACAAGATGAACCTAAACCAAAATTAAGTATAAATTCAATAAATTCACCATTAAACCAGCCCCCAGACACCTACTTATGAGTTCAAACCAATCGTTGAAATTATAACTATTTTATGAATCCAAACTAGTTAGATTCCTTACACTGTATCGATACAAACTATACATACAATCGTTCTTCACCTTTACGGATGATTTGAGGCGTTTGGGTCGGCACCTAATTCAATAATATACTGGAAAATAAGTAGCTAATTATTGATTAAATTCCTTCATTTAATCAAGTCATAACCTTTACCCAACAACTATGTCGAAATAACAAACTAGGTACCTTTAATTGCACTTATGCTTCACGATTTGTGGGATCCGAATGTTCAATCGATCAAGAACGTTTTTCCCTAATTTAAATGGGTCTAAATTATGATTATGTGGGTTCAAGAACTCAAATTAATTCTGTAAAAATATAGGCAGGAACCAAGAAACAAAACAGCCCCCTTTCTTGCACATAGGCGCACGCACCACCACCCACGGTGGCCAAAATTGGGGCTGAATTTTAAAATGGTTTGGGATCTCATTAAAATATTGAAAAATGCCTTTGAAATCATTTAAAATCCCAAAAATTATTTATCTGGAAATTTAGGTTTTTAATGGACAAGATTAATTAAGAAATTGAAGGGAGAAGAGACCTTACCCAAGCTAGTCGAGAGAAACGGCTATTGCATTCTCTTGGCAATGTTCAAGATCAATCTTGGAGTTCAAGATTTCAAATTTGGGGCTGATTTTAATGAGGAGAAATGAAATTAATATGGTGAAAAGTATATTAACAAGTCTTGTGGCCAAAAAGAAAAAGAAGAAAGAGATGGTAAAACTAGGTGCAGGTGACGACAACAATGGGAGAAGGAAAGAAAATTGAAGAGAAAGAGGAGAGGAAGAGGGTGAACGGCTTGGGTAGGTAAAATTTGAATTAAAGGCTGAAAAATACAATAAAATTTTATATTTATACCAAGGGTTCAAGGGTGTGTATGGCGCACACATTAAAAAAAAAACAAGGATTTTTGCAAAATTTAATTATTTCGCAAGGGAAGGGATTCGAACTTGAGACCTAATTTAATTTCCATGCTTTCTCATAGTTATTTTAACCATTAGGCATTTTCTCTTTCTTTAAATAGTTTTCAATATTTATTTTAAAAGCAAGGCATGTCACATATTAAGGTTTAAGGCAAAATTTGCAAAATAATAAAAATGGTGAGAAAAAGGGATTTGAACTTGGATTTCAAGGAACGTTTCACTAACACTTAACCAAAAAACTAATACCTCATTTATTTCCTAAAAATGCATAAATAAATTTAAAAAATTAAGGCCTGACCACTCTCTCTCGATTCACAAACCGAATTCTGCTAACCTCTGATTTTTGGGATGTTACAATTCTCCCCTCCTTAAAGAAATTTCGTCCTCGAAATTTTCTTAGTCAAAAAATCTGTTACCCCTTTTCCTTCAGATCTGGCCACCAAGCTTTCTTTGTACAACTCTAATTCCAACACAATTCCAAACAATACATCTCCTTAGATTCCCAATATATATCTTGCTGATCTAATTATGGAAGCGTTACTAATAAATTCCTTTACCCAAATTCCCAATTTTATCAGAAACTCTACTAGATTATGCTTACCACAATATTTACAATTCGAAACCTTAGCTGGTCTAATAGTTTCTCCAGTAATAACTACTACAACCTTTCATTGAGGTCTGGCTCCTCTGGCCCATTTTAAAGGTCTCGGATTTGGTCCAGTGGAATCAAACTCTCTCCTTTTTTGAACTTTATTCTTTTATTTTATTTTCCACTCCAAGCGTTTAGTTTCTTCCTCCATATTAGTCCTTTCAACCATAATCTTGAAAACCTTTTCTAAAACTCCTAATATCGCTTGGGACAAACAATTCATCATCCCCAGCCTCCTGGTTTTCACCTTCAAAAGTAGGCGCAATCACGATGTCGGTCTTATTAGGGTTAGGCACAATTCCTTGAGAAGCAAATGACTCAAATTGGGTGGCTCAACAATGATCCCCATGGTTCCTCATTCTATAGTTCTTATTTATGTATCCTATGGTCTTAAATTTGATCTACAATTTCAAAAAAAAAAGAAAATCACATCACCCCAAATCCGGCGAAGACGTTATGGCCGAATCTGGCGTGTCACATCAATGCGTCCTTCAAAAATTGAGTTGTCGTTAAAAGTTCATTTCTATTATTAAAACCTTTTTCTTAAGGTTAGCAAATCATCTCGTTAAAAATGTTTACTTAATGCCTGGCATTGAAACTTTAAGTTATTTCAAATCGTGGAAGCTACTAAAGTTTGAAATATAAAAAAGTCTATTTTTAAGTGTTTTTGAAAATAGTTATTAATTTCTGAAAATTCGTGTTAGCAGTTTTAAATAAGGAAATCAAAAGCCCAATTAAAAATTTAATCCCTCAAAGGCCTTATTACAGAATTAAAACCCCAAAATATAAAATTCAAATAAAAAGACTACAACAGAGCATCAGTGGTCGTGTGGCCACCTCCGAGTTCCTAGCAGCTCCAAATCGCCTATGGCTGGGGATTACCTATACAGTTAGATAGAAGGGTGAGTTTACAAAAACTCAGTGTGTAATCCCTTATGATACAAACAGTCAGACATACAATATGCGAAAACAGACTGGGCCTGAGCCCGTCACAGAAACAGTATCAAGTGGCCTTAGCCCATTAACAGAATTAGGTGAGCTAAGCCCAATATAGAATCAGTATTAGATGCAGATATGCAGACAGGTATCTAGGCCAGCCCAACCAATACACCACCCGTACCAACCAACACACCATGTGGGGGTAAAATCGACCTATCCTGCCAACACACCAAGATTAGCACCGATTACAGCACTAAGTCAACAGAACGGCTCAACGCCATAGACAGAACAACTAAAGGCCATAAATATTGTAGCAACGCTACCAGTTAACAGAACAACTATAAGCCATAAGTATCGCAGAAAGACTGAAAGCCTTGTACAGAATGGCTAGGAGCAGTACACTTCCTCCGTCAATATCAACCCAACCCCATGTAGGATGACATGTCATAGTAGCATACGTGAATGCAGGATTTCAGGCTCGGTATCAATCATATAACTATCACACATACATCAGTCAACCTACCCTAGGGGTGTATTCGACATCTCGCCAGTTATGGGTAAAATGGTGATTTTACCCCTAAAGATATTTTGGTTATTTTACCAATAATGGGGTGTCGATACTTATTATGACCTCCTAGAAGGTCTAACATTACTTCGAGTGACTTAGATAACCTACACGGCCAGAACAGTGTATATGGGCTCAAAATCCTCTATTGGGCCCAAGTGGGCCCACACGCTCGTGTGGCCCATTTAGTCCAGATTCACATACGGCATCACGAGCCTCATAAACCAACCTATCAATGACCACTTATCAAGGATTTTACCCATATGGGCCAATAAGCCCATTGGGCCCACGCGGCCTATTTTGACCCATTGATGCCCGTAACGACCCTAGTCCACAAAAATGCACGTGGTGGCCTCTATAGTCTGCTACCCACGATTTTGGGCTTGTCTTGCCCCACATGCGTTCGTACGCTCATGAGGCCCCGAATGCTAAGGTTTCGGCATTTCGTCTTTTCGGCTTTTACCGATTCACAGTTAAATAGAGGTGTGAATACACACCTTCCCGGCGCTTCGAAAGTAAAGGATTTCGATGTACAGTTACACACCTTTTTTGGAATAGCGCAGAAACCCCCAAATGTCAAACCTATTATAATAGTAACTTCTATTAAAACCTTAACACACAAATTGACAGAATCTTAATCATGACTTGATCGAATGATTACCTACTCGAGCTTTGCTTGATCGGATGCCCCTAGCCTTCTTAGACTACTAACAGAATTGATCTCCCTATTAATCATGTATATGCCTTAGATTGCGAGATAAGAAAAAGACTAACTACCACTACAATCCTTGACAAACCCCTTCACCCCTTGCAATGATCGAAAGTCTAGGTGACCTCCAAACCACGACTGACAATAGCGAAAGAAGAACGAGATTGTTATCTAGTTCAAGGCTATGAGCCGAAAGGAAATAGAAAGAGAAATAGGGATTCAGCTTAGTATCAAAAGAATATGGTATTGCGAGAGAGAAGTTCGATTGTGAAGAAAAACCAAAAAAAAGAGTAAGAAGATGAAGAACTATTCGACCTTAGAGAGACCGAGAAGAAAAACAACAACATAACATTGAAGAGGGGTTGAATTGGGTCGAGAGAGAATAGAAGCAGAGAGATGTGAAGTTCAACCAAAGAAGAATGAGAGAAAAAGACTTCAAAAAGAAATAATTAAAATTAGGCACTTGATGCCTTGTGTTTCTGGTAGAGTGACCAAAAGCCAAACGAGCAATAATGTTGAAAGAAAGAAGGACCCAAATGGTAAAAAATGTACCAAAATGAGAAAAAAAAACTGAAAATACCAGAAGAAGTCGGCACCTACTCACTCTCACATCGCTGAAATGCACCAAATGGGTTCCCCTAGCCGAATTTGCACATAGAAGTTGCAAAATTTCGTCTAAAACACTCCTCTCCTCCAAATCCCTTGAAAATCTCCTCAAATCTCTCCCCTTATCCCTCCTTGATATCTTCTATAACAACCTCCAAGACCAATTCAAACTATCACCCAACAGAGTTCGAAACCACCTCAAACTCCTGCCGCCTCATGCTAGTAAAATAAATATCATTTTTGCTTACAATGGAATTCGAACCCAAGTCCCACTCAATAGCTCAACACACCACTTGCCTCTTTGCCACAAGATCTTTTGTGTCACACTTTATCCTCAATTAATTATAAGGTTTATAGGCTAAAGTCCAGGTTCCTTTAAAAGAAAAACCAAAATAAATTGCAAGAGCCAAGACTTGAGCCCAGGCTCTCTTACAGCCTTAATGACGCCCCAACCACTAGACCACGTGCATCCTTGTGTCATTTTTTTAACACAATAATTTAAAAGGCCTACTTCCAAGCATCTAGGGTTTTATTCACTTAAAATTAAAATTCTGCTGAAGCCTAGGTTTGCACCCAGGACTTCTCCAATACTCCTAGACACTCCCAAATCACTTAACCACCACAACAGACAATTATTTTATGCCATATTCTTGGACTTTTATGTACAATTTCCTAACTGTTACCTTGCTCAAGGCCCAATACTTCTAGGCCCAAATCCTGGGGCGTTACAATCTAACTTCAATAAAATTTTAGTTTTCTATATTAAAGTTTCAAAGAAAAATTTAAATACTAACTATTTCAGTTATATGTCTACAGTAATACACCTCAAGTGTTTACCTATAACTTAACAGCATCTTTTCTATGGCAATCGGCATCGGAGTCTCGGACTTGTAGTATATCATTTTCAAAATTCTCTATGGCTTGTTTTTCCAAAATTTCCCTTTTTTCATGTATGCATGCAGACTTATTTAAGTAGATTTAAAAACTCAGTCCAAGGTTTTTAACCAAGGCTCTGATACCACTAAATGTAACTTCCTAAACTCAGCCTTAACGTTATGGCTAGACTGAGAAGCCTACATTAGCCACCGAAATGGCTAAGCTAACTTACGTAACTTTTTAAGACTTTAAATAAACTCGTTTTAGAGAAAATCGTAGTTTTACTTTGAGTTAGCTTAAAAGCATTCATTCATTAGGTCGTGTATGCTTAGGATTCATTTGATTGCTGACAGTGCTATTTTAGAAAAACCGTTTGCTTGTCACTCTTCGTTAAAAGAATCTCAAAGTTAAACTAATGTAGTAGAAAAACCATTTTACGAGTCATTTTGGAAAATTAGTTGCCTTATCGATTTGTTTTCAAAAACAGTTCATTTGCAATGTAGTGGAAACTAGCAAGCAATATCTAATATTACTTAAGCCTGATATAATGCATTACCCGGTTATTATGCATGAGTAATTCATGCATGCAAAAATTCTTAAACGAAAAGTTACCAAGCCACAAATTAGAGATAATTAAAAATTACAAGCCAAAACCAATAAAGACATAATAATACTTATTAAGAATTGTCTGAGGTCCAAGGTGATTCTCCGAATGCCAAGTCCTGTCCTAATTTTGAGGTTTACCTAAAAAGTTAAATACTATTGGGGGGTGAGCTTATGAAAAGCTCAGTGTAAGTCGAGTAATTATTTAAACAGATAAAACATAAATATCGAATACATTGAAACATATTAGCATTAACAGAAGAACACAAAACCATCATTGGAATTTCATATCATTACATAGCCATTGTCAAATTGATGTCAAACGGTGTATGAACATTGGACATCATTCATTTGAGTAACAATCACCATTCAGTACAAAAAAATACAATACACAGCATAAATAAATAACATTCGAATATGTCGTGCACATGACACAATGCAAAAAGGTTCCTACCCATACCATCCGCTACACACCACGAGTTCCCCATGACCCATCTGCCAAACTCCAAAACATTGTGAGCATAGCTCGATGTGGTAAAACCACCAAATAATCAATAATGCAGAAAATTTGCCAGAGATCAAATAGTGTGATATAATTGCCAATAATATATGATATGCGATAAAATCACCAATCCCCTCGGTACTCCAGGTGCAGTGCACTGACTACAAATAATGCAGACTTAATAAGCCATCGTACTCCACAGAACTCCTTCATCAACCACAAAATCCCAACCCAATGCATATGCAATATGTCACACAATTTCATACATAATCATGTCTCAATAATTTTCACATTCATTTGACATGCTCAGCATGTCCTCATTAATTCTATACTTTCAGTAAATGGAAACAATATTCCAATCTTTCTAATTACCATTGTATTGGTATCAATCAATATCGTTCAATAAATTTTCATTGTGCATAAATAGTACCCTTTTCAATACATAATATAACAAATATCTCATGCATTTAAATAGTACATAAGTTTAATATCTCAACAGATTATATCATTCAGTCAGACATTCTCATATCTCATAAATCAAAAATGCAATTACAAACTCAATCAAACATTCATACTATCGAACTAGCAATTTTGCCAACATGTCAATCTTTTAAGGCTCGAAACATACCTGATTCGACCACTCGAAAAATGAATAAATTGGATACTAAGCCAGTCCAATCAGCAAGCTAAATTATCAAATATAACATGATATTTAACATTTTGAAATAATTTTATGCATTTAGGACCCACACCTTATTTTTCACTTCCTCGCAGCATACTAGCAAATCTTCCAATTTTCCTTAATAATTCCTTAAATGAACCTAAACCAAAATTCAGTATAAATTCAATAAATTTACCATTAAAACAGCCCCCAAACACCCACTTATGAGTTCAAACCGATCATTTAAATTATAACTATTTTATGAATCCAAACTAGTTATATTCCTTACACTATATCGATACAAACTGTACGTACAATCATTCTTCACCTTTACGGATGATTTGAGGCATTTAGGTCGGCACCTAATTCAATAATATACAGGAAAATAAGTAGCTAATTAATGATTAAATTCCTTTATTTAATGAAATCATAACCTTTGTCCAACAACTATGTCGAAATAACCAACTAGTTACCCTTAATTGCACTTACGCTTCACGATTTGTAGGATCCGAATGACCAATCGATCAAGAAAGTTGTAATGCCCTGATTTTTGGGCCTGGAAGTATTGGGCCTTGAGTCTGGGTTCGGGTGGAAAATGGCCCGAATAATTTGGATGTTATTATTATTTTGTTTGTTTAGTTTAGTAATTAAATAAATTACGAAGGGTTTATGGCGTGGGAAAAAAAGGCCCAAGTATAAATTTAATTCGAGGCAATTCCTGAATTTTAATTTTGGGAGAGAGGGTCCTGGCGATATGGGCTTTTAAAGTTGAGGTGGTGAAATAGGACACAAATAAGGCCTTGGTAAAGTGGCAAGGTGGCGCCACTAAGTTCCTAAAAAAAAGGCGCTTGGGAAGGAATTAAAGGTCTAGGGTTCAAGTTGCAAGGTAGGCATATTGTTATTTTTTTTTAGGCATGTGCCGGGCATGTGATCACTTAAGTGAATTTCGGCAAGGGCCTTAGGGAGGTTGGGCCGATTGTTTTAGTTGATATTAGGGTTAGGTTCTTTTCTTTTTCTTTCTTAGAGAATTAGGGTTAGCCACCTGAAAGCTTTCACTATCATTCATCCTTTCTGAGTTCTCACCAAAGTCAGAAACGCAAATTCCTTCTCCTTGGTGCCGATTTCTTCTTCCTCTATTTTTCCTCTATTTTCTTTCTTCCTTTTTTCTTTTTCTTCTAGCCGAAACCTTCTGATCACCTTACTCACCTCCTCTGTCGATCCCATCGTCCACAAAACCTCCATAGCCGATTGCCATAAAAGTCGAAATCCCAAAAACTCACTTCTTGTGCCGATTTCTCTAAGCCAAAATCCTTCAGTTATTTTTGTTCTTAGTGATCAACTTTCATCTTCTCTAAACCCTTAGTATCTGTCGGCAACATTACTTCAAAGTTATAGTCTCAAATCGTCATCTTCTTCGTCACTTAAAAAGTCGAAATGCCATAGATTTAGGGACTTATAGCCGAAACTTTAGATCTCCTGGATTCGAGTTCTACTATCATTTAGAGGATAGATTTGCATTAGATCTACAAAGAAATCAAAGAGGAATAAGTGGTAAGTGCTCATCACCTCAGATCTAGTCTTATTTTACAATTTAGAAAAGCCAAAGTCCCTAAAATCTAGGGAGGCTGTCGATTTGGGCATAGGGCTTTAAGGGTCTTTAACCAACGATTTCTTTTGGTTATTAGTGTCCTCTAGAGGTTTGATTGAAGGCTTGGATCTTTGGAGCAACTAGACTTGGACCTAGTCATTAGTTTTCGGCAAAAAGGTAAGATTCTAAAGGCTTTAGGGGCATGGTTCGAATATGGGTAGGTGAATATTGGGATTGGTTGTTGTGGGTTGCAATCTAAGAATTGTGGTAATCAATTGTAGGACATCGTAAGGGATCTTAGTAGCAGTCGTCATGAAACAGGTGTGTATCGAACACCCTCTCATAGTTCAAATCGGCAAAAGCCGAAATACCGAAAATCCGGCATTTCGTGGGCTTGTGAGTGTGCGAGTGCTCACAAGATGTTTAGAAATCATTAGATCTAAAATCACAAAGTGGTAAGTTAGTCGTGTGTGAAATTTCGTGCACTTCGATAATTGGGCCTCGATAGGCTAAAACTGGGCCCAATGGGTTCACGGGCCCATACGGGTTAATAAATAAAAATATATATATATATATATATATATAAAAAAAATAGGCAATAAGTATGTTCTGTTGACTGTAGAATCGAAACTGCTTAAACTGGTAAACTGGTCACAAAACTTGGGTTAAATGGGCTTAAATGGCTAATGGACACTATAGGGCCCATTAGGGGTTTTAGGGCCCAATGGTTAAAATTGTGAAATTGAGATAAATAAATTATTGCGTTGTCAAATGGGCTAGTAAGGACAGTAACATTTGTGAGAACCCTTAAAACTGATAAAATTACTGAAATACCTTTATAGGTGGAAAATTTACAGATTTACCCCTAAGAGCAAAATTACTGATATACCCCTAGGGTTAAGGTTGACCTAAATGCATGTTTGACTGTTACTATTTACTGCATGCCATGTTATTATTATCTGATGCATGGGACTGGGTTATTGATGGAGGAAGTACTAAAAGTGGCTTGACCACGTACTAGAGGCTTTGCCTCAACTTACTGATATTTGAGCAGCAATGCTACAACTATAGAGTGTAAGGCTGGGTGGGTTGAGCTATTCCCCACATGGAGTGTAGGGCTGGTACGGGTGGAGTGTAGCGGTTGGTTATAGGCTGGGTTGGGCTTGCATACACGAATATGTCTGTTCTGTTCTAGAATGGGCCTATGGGCCATACTATTATCTGAAAAGGGGCTAAGGCCCAGTTTACTGTATTCTGAAAATGGCTTCGGCCCAGTACCCACTGTTATCTGAATAGGGCTTTCGCTGTAACACCCCAAACCCGTGACCGTCACCGGATTTGAACACGTGGTGTTACCAGGCTTACTTCCCTTATTTCTCTCTTTGTAAAATCTGATTGCTGTTCTAGGCAGGCTAGCTAACTGCATCACTGTCGCCTTAAAAATCATATCTCGAGTTTCAAAACTCGGAAACTGATTCCGTAAATTTTCCCTGAATTTAGACTCATATATCTATCTATGGATTTATTTCTAGAATTTTTGGTTGGGCCAATTGGTACAGTTTATTAGTTAAAGTCACCAATGTTACAGGAGTCGACTACACTGACCTTCGCGCGTTAAAACTTAGATATCTCTCTGTACAGGGCTTTAATACTGGTGCCGTTTGTTTCTAATGAAACTAGACTCAAAATTGAATCTGCACATATAAGGAATGAATTCTAATTATTTCTGGATAATTTATAGTAAATTTTCAAAGTCACGACAGGGGACCCAGAAACCGTTCTGGCCCTGTCTCACGAGAACTTTAATATCTCTCATTATACTGCTCATATGGTTGTTTCGTTCCATCCATATTAAACTAGATTCATCAAGGTTCAATTGCATAATTTATTCACTATTTAATTTTACTTATACTATTTTTAGTGATTTTTCAATCTTACCTCACTGCTGCTGTCCGCAACAGTTACTGCAGTAGACTATGCCAATTTCATGAATCTTTCCTTGGCCTTAATCATCCATCATACATGACACAAATTATGGCCACCTTATCAAAATTAAAGTTTCTAAGACTCGTGGCTATAGGTTCTAGCATCCCACTCGACGACCACATAGGCCATTTTCACATGGCTTAAAGTTTACAACCTACAGTTCAACAAAATATAATAGCCTATACATGCCAAATGTTCTTCAACAACGAAGACAATACCAAAATATTTCAGCCGGTGTGATGACTTCAACGACGGTTCCGATCACGCAAAAACAATACGAGTCGAGAGACCTAAAATGGGTGACAAGAAAACACCGAGTAAGTTTATAACTCGAGAAGTCATAAGCATTCATCAATCCACCGATAAAGTTACTACAACATGAACAATAAACGAGGTTAGGTACTCATCCATATCGAATCTATACCATAATTCCTCGGACCTTTTGGTCCAATCTCATACCAAGTCATACATCCACATTTCATATTCTACACAACAAGATATTTGAAGCATTTTCACACACTAACTCATTTCCACCACAATCATACAATTTCAATCATCACATAGATTTAAGGCTTACCAAATTCGACCCCGAGCATGAACGTATTTTCTATTCGTCATGAGCTCGAGATACTTACCCGACCCGCTGTCCATACTCAACTCGATGGAGACACACCCTCCATATATATAGAGTACGCACACACAAGGCTTAATATTCGATTTCACACACTTAGTGCCACGCGATTTAAGCCCGCACACATAGTGCCATACCCTTGAGCTCGCACACCCAAAGTCCGTATTATTTTTTCCAGCATGCACACTTAGTGCCATATATTTCAGAATGCACACTTAGTGCCATATATTTCCAGCACGCACACTTAGTGCCTATCTCGTCACCATACACACGTATTGCCCAAGACACATAGTGCCGAAAGCAAACTTTCTACACATTTCACTATTTCTTTTACATTCAACAATTATCATCACTCCATACACATACAATTTCATTTATACATATATAGCATTCCATTAAACACAATTGCATAGATTTTCCAATCATTTAAGCAATATCAAACATATGTGCTTAATGACTTACCTTGTGTTGGGCAAAATGGTTCCAACTCGGCTACTCGATGTTCTTTCCTTTGCCTTTGCTTGTTTCTCCACCTCGAGCTTCTTGAGCTTAGTCAATAAATAAACTAGTTTAACCGTCTTGCCAAATATTTATACATATATACATGACATCAACTATACTATCATCATTAATACATCAATTCACAAAATTTTATCTCATGAGCATATGACCCTTTTTTTTTTTTTACCCCATATGGCGAATGTATGTATATATATATATACAATGTCAACTATAACATCTTTTAATCACCTAATTTCATCTCAAATTCCCATGACCGATCACACCTATACTTACATTCCAATATTCGAATATTCAAAATCACGTTCTAAATACAATAGTCATGAACAATGCCGAATCCTTGTGTGTTCAAACATGAATTATTTTACTTAAATAAAAGCGTATAAACATTCACAACTCGTATTCTTAGGAAGGCCGATTTATTTCCATAGTACATTCCTCATCAATACTTAGATGAACAACCAAAATCCCTACCTTTATACCCTAGCCGAATGCTCCTATCATCCATAAAATTACAAATTTTAGCATGGGCTAAGTAGGAATCATTTAACATGCAAATAAACTCCTATCTCCAACACTTAATCATTCGGCATATTGTCTAAATACACATGAGAAATCTCATCTTCCTTGACCTTACCAAGAGTGCACCCACACTTCAACTTAGCATATTACAAAACCAAATCAACAAATTCAATGCTTACCTCCTAGTAGCCAAAGATACTTGCCGAATTGACCTAGGTAAATCTTCCTTCCTTTCACTTTTTTTTTCAAGAACAACCAAAAGAATGAACAATGAATGAACAAAACCTTTTTTTTTTTTCTTTCTTTCTCTCTAGCTACTGCACAATGGGGGGATATCCATGCTCATTTTTTTTCATTTCTTTAATGCTAGTTTTTATTTTATGGCTTCCTACATACACCACTAGCAAAACATGTTGGAAACATGTTTCCTTTATATAATCTTGTCATGGCCGCCACTCACCTTAGGAAAGGGGTTATTTGACATGCAAGGACAACCATTTTCCCACATGTATTAATAGGCCACCTTACATTTGCCTAGCACATTTCTAAATTTTCTCACATAAGTCCTATTTGATAAAATTCACTTACAATTAACAAAATCCAAACATTCAATTTTTCACACATTCATATTCACATATTCTAGACAATAAATATTACGTTAGAACATTTCGGTGATTCGGTTTAGCGGTCCTGAAACCGCTTTCGACTAGGGTCACTTTAGGGTGTCACAACTCTCCCCACTTAAGAAATTTTCGTCCTCGAAAATCTTACCGTAAATAGGCTCGGTATCGCTCTTTCATAGAGTCCTCGAGTTCCCAAGTAGCTTCTTCCATCCGTGTTTATGCCACAACACCTTCACTAATGGGATTTTCTTGTTTCGTAGCTCTTTTACTTCACGCATCGAATGCGAACCGCTCTTCTTCATAACTCAAATTAGGTGAACCTCGACCTCGGATGGAGTAATTACGTGTGTCGGTCGGACCTATATCGTCAAGCATTGAAACATGGAAAACGTTGTGAATCTTTTCGAGCTCGGGGTAAAATTAATCGATGCGCTCTTGGTCCAACTCGTTCGAGATACTTCATACGGACCGATGAACCTCGGACTCAATTTGCCCTTACGGCCAAATCTAAGCACCTTCTTCCGGTGAGACTTTGAGAATACCTTGTCTCCAACCCGATATTCAATGTCTTTCCTTTTCAAATCCGCATCGACTTTTGGCGATCCGGCGACCTTCAAACTTTCACAAATTACTCGAACTTTTGCTCGGCATCCTTAACCAAATCAACCTCAAGAATTTACCTTCACTAAGTTCATCCGAATAATGGGGTACGGCATTTACGATCGTATAAAGCCTCGTAAGGCGCCATCTTAATACTTGACTGAAAGCTATTGTTGTAAGCGAATTCAATCAAAGGCAAATACCGTTCCCATGAACCACTAAACTCAAGGATGCAACATCTCAACATATCCTCGAGTATTTGAATTATCCGTTCAGATTGACCATCGGTTTGGGGGTGAAAGGTGGTGCTGAAATGCAACTTGGTACCCAAAGCTTCTTGCAACTTCTTCCAAAATCGCGAGGTAAATCTCGGATCTCTATCCGACCACGATGGAAATAGGCACCCGTGTAGTCTCACAATCGAAAAGCGTACAATTGGCTAGTTTGTCCATTGAAAAATCCGTACGTACGGGGACAAAGTGAGCCGACTTAGTCAATCTATCTACAACGACCCAAATCGCATCCTTCTTACTAGCTGACAATGGCAGTCCGGATACAAAGTCCATTGTGACTCGATCCCATTTCCACTCGGGTATCGTGATCGGTGAAGTAATCTGAAGGCACTTGATGTTCCGCTTTCACTTGTTGACATATTAAACATCTCGAAACAAAATCAGAGATGTCTCGTTTCATACCATGCCACCAAAACCGACGTTTCAAATCGTTGTACATCTTCGTACTCCCCGGGTGGATTGCCATTCGGCTACAATGGGCTTCATTGAATTATCGAAATAAGCTCAAATTCTTTGGAACACACAGACGACTTCGAACCTCAAACAATCGTCATCATCAATTTGAAACTCGATTCCTTGTTGAAACACACTCGGCCCGTTTTGCAAGCAACTCCTCATCAACTTTCGAGCTTCCCGAATTTGATGAGCCAACAATGGTTTGGCCTTTAATTGGCTACTAACACATTGTCGGGTAGGATAGCCAAGTGTACATTCATCGTCAGTAAAAAACAAGCGGTGATTTCCGGCTTAAGGCATCCGCAACCACATTAGCCTTTCGGGTGATAATCAATGACGAGCTCATAATCTTTTAACAACTCGAGCCATCGTCTTTGTCGCAGATTTAAGTCTCTTTGGGTCATCAAATATTTGAGACTTTTGTGATCCGAATACACACGGCACTTCTCACCAAATAAGTAGTGTCGCCATATCTTTAAAGCGAATCGATGGCGACCAATTCGAGATCATGGGTGGGATAATTTTTCTCATGTGGCTTTAATTGTCTCGGCGCATAGGCCACAACTCGCCCTTCTTGCATCAATCGCAACCCAACCCAAGTAGGGATGCGTCACTATAAATGACAAACTCTTTGCCCGATTCGGGTTGCACTAGGATTGGGGCTTCAATCAAATAAGTTTTCGTTGATCGAAACTCTTCGACATTTCTCCGTCCATTCGAACTTAACATCCTTTTGGAGTAACCGTCATTTGCGTGGCTATCGTTGAGAAACCTTTTACAAATCGTCGGTAATAACCGCAAGCCCCAAAAGTCTCGAACCTCGTTAATATTTCTGGAGGCTTCCAATTAAGTATGGCTGAAATTTTATTCTGTTGACTCGAATACCGATCTGAGATGCCACATGACCCAAGAAGCTAACCTCCTCAACCGAACTCACACTTGCTGAACTTAGCATATAACGCTTATCCCGTAAAATTCGCAACACTATCCTCGGTGTTCAGCGTGTTCGGTCTCATTTTGCGAATAGACCAAAATGTCATCAATGAAGACAACTACGAACCGATCCAAATATGGTCGAAGATCCGATTCATCAAATCCATAAATACCGCAGGGCATTAGTAAGCCCAAACGGCATCACTAGGAACTCGTAGTGACCATATCTCGCTCGAAGGCGGTCTTGGGTACGTCCAAATCTCGAATTCATGAATCGATAATAGCCCGATCTCGGATCTATTTTCAAAACACCGAGGCTCCTTCAGTTGATCGAACAAATCATCGATCTGCTGATAGCGGATATTTGTTCTTTATCGTCGCTTTATTAAGGCGGCGATAGTCGATCTACAACCTCATGGTTCCATCTTTCTTTTCACAAACAACACCGGCGCACCCAAGGCGAAAAACTCAGGCGAGCAAAACCTCTATCCACCAATTCTTGCAACCGAGCTTTCAACTCCTTTAATTCCGTTGGTGCCATACGATCACGGAGCTATCGAAATTGGAGTGGTACCGGTACCAATTCGATGCCAAACTCTATTTCCGAACAGGTGGCAAACCGGTAATTCTTGAGGAAAACATCCGAGTATTCACAAACCACTGGAGCAGATTCGGGTTTCTTTTCGACTCCTTGTCATCGAGCACATACGCAAGGTACGCCGCACCCTTTTCTTACATATTTACGGGCCAACATTGCGATATTACACCGGCAACCCTTTAAGTCCGTAGACTCAACTTTGAATTATCTCGTTATTCGCACCTCGGATCGATAGTCTTGCTTTTGCAATTTACAACCGCATCGTGCATGGTCAACCAATCCAAACCAAGAATAACGTCGAATTAGTCGAGCGGCAAAAGCATCAAGTCCGCGGGAAAACAAGAACCTCGAAATACTAGGGGACTTTTCTTACACACTTTGTTGACAAGCACGTAATGACCCAAGGGTTTGACACCGAATTACAAACTCGATGAGACTCAATAGGCAAAGTCTTCTTGGATGCTAAGGTTTCGCATATATAAGAATGAGTAGAACTAGGGTCAATCAAAGCAATCACATTAGTATCGAAAAGAGTGAAAGTACCGATGATAACGTCGGGGAGGATGCCTCCTCTCGTCTTGGCGGATGGCATATGCTCTAGCGAGGGCGCGGGCCTCGGATCGAACAGCGATGTCGAGAGGCTCCTCTCGATTGCCACCCCTACCTCCGAAATTCTCGGGGCCTACCTCTAGCCATTGTTCCACTAGGTCTTGCACCTTGCATCTTATTCTTCTCATCTAGCTCCGTGCAATCTCTAATGAAGTGGTCCTTGAACCGCATCCATAACAGCCCTATTAACAGACTTACCCCAACATTCACCTAGGTGTCGTCTTCCACATTGGGGGCATTCAGTCTCTCT
This sequence comes from Gossypium arboreum, assembly GCF_025698485.1. Taxonomy (NCBI): domain Eukaryota; kingdom Viridiplantae; phylum Streptophyta; class Magnoliopsida; order Malvales; family Malvaceae; genus Gossypium; species Gossypium arboreum. The sequence goes on from NC_069072.1 coordinate 54,619,448, forward strand.
CGATGATTATTGCCCACACTAGCTACCAAGTAGCTCGAGTCCGTCGACGGTCGGGCTCTAATGGAAATTCCCGATCGCCCTCGACTTCTTGGTGTCCTCCACGAACTTCTTTACCGCGAGAATGGAGCTTTACTCACGATCTTTTACGATAATCTCTTGTTTCAAATTCAGCCTTCTTCTTTTCCTTTCCAGTTCTTCCGCCTTGCGAGCTCGTTCGACTAGTGTTACAAACTCCTTTATCTCCAAAATACCCACTAGCGACTTCAAATCTTCATTCAATCCTTCTTCAAATCTTTTGCACATAGCAACCTCATCAGCCACACACTCTGGGCATACCGACTAAGTCTTACGAACTCATGTTCGTATTGAATCTGGACATCCGGCCTTGCTTGAGTTCCAAGAACTCCTTACGCTTCGATCGATGAACCGTTGGTGATGTATTTCTTTCGAAATTGGATTGAAAGAAATCCCAAGTAACTCGTTCATTTGGGACTATGGAAATTAAAGTACTCCGCCAATAGTAAGTGAGTCTACTTAACAAGGATATAGCACACTTAAGACATTCATCGGTGTGCATGACAGTTCATCTAACACTCGAATGGTGTTATCGAGCGAACTCGGCCTTTTCGGCATCATCAGTAACTATGGCCTTGAACTCTTCAGCCCCGCGCTTCCTAATCAGGTCTACAGGTGGTTTACTCAGCCTCACAGGATTAGTAACTGAAGGCATTAAGGGCTCTTGGGGTGGAGTATTTAAATTCGGGAATGGTTGGACAGCCAGATTAGTTCGGGCATACTGCGCGACCCACTCATTCATCATGGTGAAGAAGGCTTGTTTCGCCCCTTCATTTTGATTATTCGCGGATGACTGAGGCTCAACAAGCGGTGTCCCTTGCGCAGGAGCAGCCGCTACACTTTCAACGTCATCCGCCAAGGGTCTCTCTATCCCGGGTTCCATCACTAATCAAAACAAAAATTTCAACCGTCAGAAGTCATCACATTATTAAGCACTAACAATTTGGCATGTATAGCTAGACTCACACGCTCTATGGTAGTCCTAGAACCCACTAAACCATAGCTCTGATACCAATAAAATTGTAACACCCCAAACCCGTGACCGTCACCGGATTTGAACACGTGGTGTTACCGGGCTTACTTCCCTTATTTCTCTCTTTGTAAAATCTGATTGCTGTTCTAGGCAGGCTAGCTAACTGCGTCACTGTCGCCTTAAAAATCATATCTCGAGTTTCAAAACTCGGAAACTGATTCCGTAAATTTTCCCTGAATTTAGACTCATATATCTATCCATGGATTTATTTCTAGAATTTTTGGTTGGGCCAATTGGTACAGTTTATTAGTTAAAGTCACCAATGTTACAGGAGTCGATTACACTGACCTTTGCGTGTTAAAACTTGGATATCTCTCTGTACAGGGCTTTAATACTGGTGACGTTTGTTTCTAATGAAAATAGACTCAAAATTGAATCTGCGAATATAAGGAATGACTTCTAATTCTTTCTGGATAATTTATAGTAAATTTTCAAAGTCACGATAGGGGACCCAGAAACCGTTCTGACCCTATCTCACGAGAACTTTAATATCTCTCATTATACTGCTCATATCGTTGTTTCGTTCCATCCATATTAAACTAGATTCATCAAGGTTCAGTTGCATAATTTATTCACTATTTAATTCTACTTCTACTATTTTTAGTGATTTTTCAATCTCACCTCACTGCTGCTGTCCGCAACAGTTACTGCAGTAGACTATGCCAATTTCATGAATCTTTCCTTGGCCTTAATCATCCATCATACATGACACAAATTATGGCCACCTTATCAAAATTAAAGTTTCTAAGACTCGTGGCTATAGGTTCTAGCATCCCACTCGACGACCACATAGGCCATTTTCACATGGCTTAAAGTTTACAACCCACAGTTCAACAAAATATAATAGCCTATACATGCCAAATGTTCTTCAACAACGAAGACAATACCAAAATATTTCAGCGGTGTGATGACTTCAACGACGGTTCGATCACGCAAACAATACGAGTCCGAGAGACCTAAAATGGGTGACAAGAAAACACCGAGTGAGTTTATAACTCAGATAAGTCATAAGCATTCATCAATCCACGATAAAGTTACTACAACATGAACAATAAGCGAGGTTAGGTACTCATCCATATCGAATCTATACCATAATTCCTCGGACCTTTTGGTCCAATCTCATACCAAGTCATACATCCACATTTCATATTCTACACAACAAGATATTTGAAGCATTTTCACACACTAACTCATTTCCACCACAATCATACAATTTCAATCATCACATAGATTTAAGGCTTACAAAATTCGACCCCGAGCATGAACGTATTTTCTATTCGTCATGAGCTCGAGATACTTACCCGACCTGCTGTCCATACTCAACTCGATGGAGACACACCCTCCATATATATAGAGTACGCTCGCACACTTAGTGCCACGCGATTTAAGCCCGCACACATAGTGCCATACCCTTCGAGCTCGCACACCCAAAGTCTTAGTATTATTTTTTTCCAGCATGCACACTTAGTGCCATATATTTCCAGCATGCACACTTAGTGCCATATATTTCCAGCACGCACACTTAGTGCCTATCTAGTCACCATACACACGTATTGCCCAAGACACATAGTGCCGAAAGCAAACTTTCTACACATTTCACTATTTCTTTTACATTCAACAATTATCATCACTCCATACACATACAATTTCATTTATACATATATAGCATTCCATTAAACACAATTGCATAGATTTTCCAATCATTTAAGCAATATCAAACATATGTGCTTAATGACTTACCTTGTGTTGGGCAAAATGGTTCCAACTCGGCTACTCGATGTTCTTTCCTTTGCCTTTGCTTGTTTCTCCACCTCGAGCTTCTTGAGCTTAGTCAATAAATAAACTAGTTTAACCGTCTTGCCAAATATTTATACATATATACATGACATCAACTATACTATCATCATTAATACATCAATTCACAAAATTTTATCTCATGAGCATATGACCCTTTTTTTTTTTACCCCATATGGCGAATGTATGTATATATATATATACAATGTCAACTATAACATCTTTTAATCACCTAATTTCATCTCAAATTCCCATGACCGATCACACCTATACTTACATTCCAATATTCGAATATTCAAAAATCACGTTCTAAATACAATAGTCATGAACAATGCGAATCCTTGTGTGTTCAAACATGAATTATTTTACTTAAATCAAAACGTATAAACATTCACAACTCGTATTCTTAGGAAGGCCGATTTATTTCCATAGTACATTCCTCATCAATACTTAGATGAACAACCAAAATCCCTACCTTTATACCCTAGCCGAATGCTCCTATCATCCATAAAATTACAAATTTTAGCATGGGCTAAGTAGGAATCATTTAACATGCAAATAAACTCCTATCTCCAACACTTAATCATTCGGCATATTGTCTAAATACACATGAGAAATCTCATCTTCCTTGACCTTACCAAGACTGCACCCACACTTCAACTTAGCATATTACAAAACCAAATCAACAAATTCAATGCTTACCTCCTAGTAGCCAAAGATACTTGCTGAATTGACCTAGGTAAATCTTCCTTCCTTTCACTTTTTTTTTCAAGAACAACCAAAAGAATGAACAATGAATGAACAAAACCTTTTTTTTTCTTTTCTTTCTCTCTAGCTACTGACACAATGGGGGGCATCCATGCTCATTTTTTTCATTTCTTTAATGCTAGTTTTTATTTTATGGCTTCCTACATACACCACTAGCAAAACATGTTGGAAACATGTTTCCTTTATATAATCTTGTCATGGCCCACTCACCTTAGGAAAGGGGTTATTTGACATGCAAGGACAACCATTTTCCCACATGTATTAATAGGCCACCTTACATTTGCCTAGCACATTTCTAAATTTTCTCACATAAGTCCTATTTGATAAAATTCACTTACAATTAACAAAATCCAAACATTCAATTTTTCACACATTCATATTCACATATTCTAGACAATAAATATTACGTTAGAACATTTGGGTGACTCGATTTAGCGGTCCAGAAACCGCTTTCGACTAGGGTCACTTTAGAAATGTCACATTACCCCAATGGGCTTGAGCTTACTTGGGCTTTGGATGGGTTTTCCATACACACTGTGACATCCCTAAATCGACCTAGTCGAAAAATGTTTCGGACCACCAAACTTCAGTCATAATAATAATTAACCATCATAATTGATGCTCATTATATGTATATATGCATGTGTGAAAATTTGTGTTTGGATTTTGTTAATAGTAAGTGAATTTTATCAAATAGGACTTATGTGAGAAAATTTAGAAATGTGCTAGGCAATTGTAAGGTGGCCTATTAATACATGTGGAAAATAGTTGTCCTTGCATGTCAAATAACCCACTTCCTAAGGTGAGTGGCCGCCATGACAAGAATATGGGCAAGGAATATGTTTCCAACATGTTTAGTTAGTGGATTATGTAGAAAAAATAAAGAAATGAAAAAAATGAGCATGGATGCCCCCCTTTGTTGCCGTGAGTAGAGGAAAAGAAAGGAAAAAATTGTTCATCCATTCTCAAAATCTTGGCTGAAAATACTAAGGGAAAAGGAAGGATTTTGCTTCATGCTTGGTTTAGAAGAGAACTAGAAGGAGATTTGGTCATACTTGTGTCAAGATTAAGGTATGTTTGAGGTTGTGTCATGAGATTCATGCATGTTTTAGTTGCTAACTTGATGTTCATGTTAGCCCATGGTTCAAATCCTTGTTATGCCATGGAAATGGTATTTGGCCAAGGTTGATATTGTGTTAAAGCCATTGCATGCTAAATGTGAAGCTTGTTGATGATACATGTAATGATGGATTGACTACTCTTGAAATTTCTTTTAGCATTCTTGAGTAAGACATGGAGTTTTCTTTGTTTAACCATGACCAAAAATTGAAAGGGGATGGTGTGGGATGTATTCGCCATGGCATGCTCATAAGTGCGATTTATGCTTGTTGCATGATAGGTAAAAATTTGTGTTTTGATATATGTGTATATGTGTTTGTACATGATGTTACAAATGGATGTGAAAATATATGCTAGATTGGGAAAATTTGATTAAATGTTCATGAGATGAAATTAGGTGATTAAAAGATGTTAGTTGACATTGTACATGTATATATATTCGCCATTAAAGTGAGTATGTAGGTAATGTTGAATCAAGTTTTTGGTGCATATTCGGTTAGGTGTATAATCGACCAAATGGGCAATTAGTAAGAATGGTTGCGAATATACAAGCATACATATGCATGTGTAGTTGAATTATGAATGTTTAGCAAGATGGTTAAACTAGTGATTTATTGATTAAGCTCAAGGAGTTAAAGAAGGAGAATCAAGCAAGGGAAAGACGAAGGTCATCAAGTAGCCGACTTGGAACTATTTTACCCAACACGAGGTAAGTCATTAAGCACGTATTTGATATTGCTTAAATGATTGTAAAATTTATGCAATTGTGTTTAATGGGATGATGTATATATATAAATGAAAATGTATGTGTATGGAGTGATGACAATTGTTGAATGTAAAAGAAATAGTGAAATGTGTAGAAAGTTTGCTTTCGGCACTAAGTGTGCGGGCAATACGTGTGTACGGTGACGAGATTGGCACTAAGTGTGCGTGCTGGAAATATATGGCACTAAGTGTGCATGCTGGAAATATATGGCACTAAGTGTGCGAGCTCGAAGGGCATGGCAATCTGTGTGTGTGGGCTTAAATCGCATGGCACTAAGTGTGCGAAATCGAGTATTAAGCATGTGTGTGCGTACTCTATATATATATAAATATCTCCAATCGAACAATTATATGGAGGTGTGTCTCCATCGAGTGAGTATGGACAGCGGATCGGGTAAGCACCTTGAGCTCATGACGAATAGGTAATACGTTCATGCTTGGGGTTGAATTTGGTAAGCCTTAAATCTATGTGATGATTGAAATTGTATGGTTGTGCTGGAAAATGAGTTAATGTGTAAAATGCTTGATTATCTTGTTGTGTAGAATATGAAATGTGGATGTATGAATTGGTACGAGATTGGACCGAAAGGTCCGAGGTATTATGGTATAGATTCGATATGGACGAGTACCTAGCCTCATTTGTTGTACATGTAGTAGTAACTTTATCGATGGATTGACGAATGCTTATGACTTACTGAGTTGTAAACTCACTCGGTGTTTTCTTGTCACCCATTTTAGGTCTCTTGGACTCGTATTGTTGCGTGCTTTCGAACCGTCGTTGAAGTCATCACACGGCTGAAATCTTGTGGTATTGTTTTTGTTGTTGAAGAACATTTGGCATGTATAGGCTATTATATTTTGTCGAATTGTGGGTTGTAAATTTTAAGCCATGTGAAAATGGCCTATGTGGTCGTCGAGTGGGATGCTAGAACCTATAGCCACGAGTCTTAGAAACTCAAATTTTGTTAAGGTGGCCATAATTTGTGTCATGTATGATGGATGATTAAGGCCAAGGAAAAATTCATGAAATTGGCATAGTCTACTGCAGTAACTGTTGCGGACAGCAGCAGTGAGATGAGATTGAAAAATCACTAAAAATAGTAGAAGTAGAATTAAATAGTGAGTAAATTATGGAACTGATCCTTGATGAATCTATTTTTATATGGACGAAACGAAACGACCATATGAGCAGTATACTGGGAGATATTAAAGTTCTCGTGAGACAGGGCCAGAACGATTTCTGGGTCCCCTGTCGCGACTTTGAAAATTTACCATAAATTATCCAGAAATAATTAGGAGTCATGCCTTATATGTACAGATTCCATTTTGAGTCTAGTTTCATTAGAAACAAACGGCACCAGTATTAAAGCCCTGTACAGAAAGATATTCAAGTTGTAACGCGCGGAGGTCAGAGCAGTCGATCCCTGTAATATGGGTGACTTTAACTAATAAACTGTACCAATTGGCCCAACCAAAAATTCTAAAAATAAATCCATGGATGGGTATATGAGTCTAAATTCAGGGAAAATTTACGAAACCAGTTTCCGAGTTTTGGAACTCGAGATATGATTTTTAAGGCGACGGTGACGCAGTTTTCCAGCCTGTCCAGAAATGCCAAATTGGTCGGTACTTTAAGAGGATTTGTCTCGTTAACCCCTCGTGTCCGACACCGGCGTCGGTCACGAGTTAGGGGTGTTACACACTGAGTTTTCCAAACTCACCCCATTTCTCTTCCGTCCTTGCTGGTGAGCCCTAGTTGGTGGACTTGGAGCTGGACGAGATTTAGAGTGGCCACGAAGATTAAATTTCTGGTTTTAAATAAGTCCCAATTAGCTTCCTTTTAAATTTCGCATTTATTTTTGAGTATTTCTATTTTGGTTAAAGTTGTAATAAGGCCGCTCTATTATTTTTATTTTTGGTTTTTAAATTACTTAAATCGTTTTCAACTTGAGATTCACATCACTTAAATTGATTCCTTAAAATTGGTTAGCCCTAGGGCGCGTTTTATAAAAGTTACTTATTTTCAAAATATCACGATAACCGAGCAAAGCTTCCGCAACGTAAATGTTTTCAAACGAAATAAATATTTTAAATAGACTTAAACTTAATTTTTTGTTCGTGGACAAGTAATAAGCTTAAAGTGTGGTAATGGATGTGTGCATGTCTAGAATTGGATCATGGAAGAGCTAGGTACTTAAGCAGTCTAATTGACTCACCTTCTCTTTTCTTGAATCCTACCTGGTGCACAGCTTCCATTCACTTTAATTTAAAACAAAAATATTCTTTAGACACTAAGAAAGATTTTCGATAAAACATGACTTCTCTAATAACGCTTCAATGTGACACGTCAGATTCAGCTGTAACATCTAGGCCGGGTTTAGGGTGTTACAAAAGTTTTCCACTAAATAAAATGGATTTAAATTATGATTAGGGGCGTTCAAGAACTCAAATTAGTTTTGGAAAAATATAGGCAAGAACCAAGAAACAAAATATCCCCCTTTCTTGCACATAGGCGCACGCACCACCACCCATAGTGGCCAAAATTGGGGCTGAATTTTAAAACAGTTTGAGATCTCATTAAAATCTGGAAAAAAAACTTTTGAAATGATTTAAAATCCCAAAAATTCCATATCTTGAAATTTATGTTTTTAATGGACAAGATTAATTAAGAAATTGAAGAGAGAAGAGACCTTACCCAAGCTAATCGAGAGAAACGACTATTGCACTTTCTTAGCAATGTTCAAGATCAATCCTGGAGTGCAAGATTTCAGATTTGGGGCTGATTTTAATGAGGAGAAATGACAGTAATATGGTGAAAAATATGTTAACAAATCTTTTGGCCAAAAAGAAAAAGAATAAAGAGATGGTAAAACTAGGTGTAGACGACAACACCAATGGGAGAAGGAAAGAAAATTGAAGAGAAAAGAGGAGAGGAAGAGGGTGAACAGCTTGGGTAGGTAAAATTTGAATTAAAGGCTGAAAAATACAATAAAATGTTATATTTATACCTAGGGTTCAAGGGTGTGGATGGCGCACACATTAAAAAAAACAAGGATTTTTGCAAAATTTAATTATTTCACACGGGAAGAGATTCAAACTTGGGACCTAATTTAATTTCCATGCTTTCTCATAGTTATTTTAACCATTAGGCATTTTCTCTTTCTTTAAACAATTTTGCAATATTTATTTTAAAAATAAGGCATATCACATACTAGGGTTTAAGGCAAAATTTGCAACATAATAAAAATGGTGAGAGAGAAGGGACTTGAACTTGGATTTCAAGGAACATTTCTCTAACACTTAACCAAAAAACTAATACCTCATTTATTTCCTAAAAATGCATAGATAAATTTAAAAAATTAAGGTATGACCACTCTCTCTCGATTCACAAACTCGATACTACTAACCTTTGATTTTTGGGATGTTACAGTTCATCAGGTATATAAAGGGACGATAGATGTTTCAATTAGTAATTCCATGAATGTATGAAAAGGTATGAGTTGGTGATGATTAAAGTATGCATAGCCATGTTCATGAAAGTATGAATGCTTATATGCTAAGTACATGAAATTATTATGTGATGAATTGGTTATGTGTTTATAACTAACTTGAGTTGTTGTTGATGCTTAAGCTTGTGCTAAGCTATGTTGGATTATTTCATACTTACTTTTAAGCCTATATATTAAAATGGTAAGCTTTATTTGTGATTTACGAACTTACTAAGCATTATATGCTTACTTTGTGTTATTTCTCTCATGTTTTTAGATAATCAAAAGCTTGTTGGGTTGGAAGCTTGTCGGAGATCTATCACGATATCTATTGTCTATATCAGTAGATTTTGATGATTTTGAGTCATGGTTATAATGGCATGTATAGGTGTTTTGTGGTTTGATGAAATGGTCAATATATATATGACTTGTAAATTTAGGACTTTTGGTTGATGAATAGGTTGTTGCGTTGGCATGTTAATGTGATGTTTTAATTGTTAACATTTTGGCATTTTAATGCTTAAATGGTGAATGATAGATTGGTAAATCAAATGCATGCTATGGAATGCTATTTTGATATACATGATTGTGGTTGTTGAGGTATGGAATTTTGAAAGTAAACTTTGAATTGATAAATGGCTACTTGGCATGTTTGGATGAATTGTCATATGGCCAAGCTTGCTAAGGTAGTAATGATAAGTATTGAATGGTCATGTTGGTGTTTGTGAGTATGATAATGGTGTGTGAACATTAGGGAAATTGTAATATCCCGAATTAGGGCCTAATCAGAATAGTAGTTTCGTGACCACAAATCTGAGATAGAAATAATTATTTTATAATTATTTTTATGTTTGTGATATGATTGCATGATTGTGTGAAAATTTCGTGATGAAATTCTATGCCTAAAGTGCTTAAATTGAAATTAGGGACTAAATCGAACAATTTGCAAAACTTGCATTCTAGGAGTTTTTGGTATGAAATTGTTTTGTAATATTAATGAGGAGGTCTTAAATAGCAATTTGACCAATTTCTAAGTCTATGGACAAAAATTGGACATGGATGGAATTTTTGGAAAGTTTAGTAGTAAGGGCATTTTGGTCATTTAGTTATTAAAATGAATTAAAAACAAAATTAAAAGCCAATTTTTGTCTATCTTCTTCATTAGGCCGAAATTTCAAGGGTTCTCCATAGTTAGGGTTTGTTTCAAGCTTCCAAGCTCCATAGTAAGTGATTCTAAGCCCCGTTTTTAACGTTCTTTACGTTTTTGGAATCCCGGTAGCTCGATTAAGCTTATGCTAGCAACAATTCAACCTAGGGTTCATATTTGGAAAAATACCCATAGGTGAAATTTGTGTATTTTTGTGTTTTATAATAGAATATGAGGTTCTAAATTATGTTAGACAACTTGTACTACTCGGTTTTAAGCGAAAACGAGTAAAAGGGCTTAATCGGTAAAAATACCTAATAGTCATAAGTACATGTTAGAGTGTGAATTTGATGTTGCCATAGAAGGGAAAAATGATCAGAATGTCATAAAACATAAGAATAAGGGATGAAACTTAATTCCCGAGCCTAGGGGCAAAAGTGTAATTATGCAAAAGTTTAGGGGCAAAAATGTAATTTTGCCAAAGTTAGTATTAAATGCTGTTTTGATGAATGTATGTATTAAATAAGATTAACTTGGCATTATAGATCAAGAGAAACGAGATTCAAGTCGCGATCGAGGGAAAAACAAAGTTTACGAAGAATAGGCTTGATTGCTAATAATTTTATACCGAGGTAAGTTCATGTGTAAATGTAGTAACATAATTGTCATTTTAAGTAATTTAAGGATATTTATATGATATGATGATTATTGTTATGAAATTTTATGCTTTGTGGTTATTGTTGAGTAATATGCAAATTATGTTTATTACTTGTTAAATATGAATTGCTACCGAGTACCGGTTTCAATATTCCGTGGAAGATGGTAAAGATGTGTGATCGAGGAAAAATCCTGTTCGAACCTTGGGAATAGATTAGAATACAAGTGACATGTCACTAGGATATTTGAGTTCCGAACTCGTTGAGTTGAGTCCGAGTTCACTTATGGATGCGAACGCCCGAGCTCGTTGAGTTGAGTCTGAGTTCACTTATGGGTGGGTTACATGGTAGCTTGGCTACATAAGTTCTGTAGACTATTGAGTTTGTCTAGCTGTGGGTATGACACTTACGTTCATGAAATCCGTGTATTCGAATTATATTCTGATGTGTTCAACGGGTGAATCTTACGTGAATAAGAAGAAGGCCTAAAACGAAGGTGACATGTTGGTAAGTGTGGTAAATGAGAAAATTTGACAGGTATGTGCTTAAACCCTCGGGTTGAAAACTTGGTATGATGAAATCGTAGAAAGATATTAAATGTAAATGAAACATGAATGTCTTGGTGTTGTTTATGCAAATGATGTTTTTTGTGAGGTTGTGTGATTATGTTACTTGCTATTTGCATGTGAACTTACTAAGCATTTGTGCTTACTCCCTCCTTTTCTTTTATTGTAGTTTTGACAAGCCGGCTTGAGAATCGGGATAGGTCGAAGACTCGTTCACACTATCTGAAGGCTTAAATTGGTAAAATGGCTTGTGTATTTTGAATGTGGCATGTATGGAAAAACACTCACTTTGTGTAATTGATCTTATGATATGGCTATGGTTTGGTAAGAAAAGGGTTTGTAAATGATTAGCCATTGGAATGGCCAATCTAAGTCATATTTGATGTTATGTATGTTTAAAATGCTATTTAGTCCATGAAAATCCTTAGTAAAGTGAAATTTGCCATAAAATAGAATCTGACAGCAGCAGTGATGTAAATTTGAAAAATCACTAAAAATATTAGAAATGGAATTAAATGATGGGTAAGTTATGAAATTTAAGCTTAATGAGTCTATTTTCATATGGATTGAACAAAACAGGTATATGAATTATATTTTATGACATATTTGAATTTTTGTGAAATAGGGCCAGAGTGATTTCTGGATCCCCTATTCTGACTTTAAAAATTCATAATAAATTGTACAAAGATAATTGGAAGTCATAATTTATATGTACAGATTCCTTATTGAGTCTAGTTTTAAAAGAAACAAACTTAATAGTCATTTAAATTCTGTACAGAGAGATATCTGATTCGTAATATACAGAGGTTAGAGCAGTCGAACCCTGAAACAGGGGAGACTTTAACAAATAAACTGTACTAATTTGCTTCAGTAAAAATTCTAGAAAAAAATTAGTAAATAGATATATGAGTCTAGTTTCAGGAAAAATTTACAGAATTGGATTCCAAGCTTCGGAACTCAAGATATGAATTTTTAAGCGACTATGATGCAGATTGCTAGCTTGACTAGAAATTTTAAAAATAAATTGTTTGAGTTGTTTAAGTAATAAATTAAGTCTGTTAACACCTCATGTTCGACTCCGGCGATGGTCTCGGGTACGGGGCGTTACAGAAATGGTTAGTATAAAACTAGTTACATTAGTTAGTTGATTTGTGGATAAATTAACATATGTATAATCATGTTTGAATGTTGAGATTGAGGTCCCTTTTTGGGCATATTAGTTATATAAACTTACACCATATGTAACACCCCTTACCCGTATTCAACGCCAGAACAGGGTACGAGGCATTACCAGACTTAAACACAAGCAAACATACATTCCGAGTCATAAATTTTTTTCCAAATTAAAACTTTTTAACAATCAATCACATCGTCCCTAAAACGAGCCTACGAGGCCCAAAACATTCTTTGGAAGCAGTTCGAGACTAAACCGAGAACTTTAGAAATTTTTACAACACTTAGAATTTTTTACTAAAATAGGGGTAACACGCCCATGTGGCTTGGGACACGCCTATGTGGGCAAGCCGTGTAACGTCCCAAAAATCCCGAAATCCAAAAATCTTGAAATCTTCAATTTTCCTTTTTTTTTTACTTAGCAATTTCGGTTAAGTGTTAATTACGCAAGGGTAGGTCTTGGTCAAGGTTTGAGTTTGAATTAAGGGGTAGAAGAAATTATAATTTAATTATTAAAAGGACCTTGTTGGCATTTAGTTGGGCTTTTAAATAAAGATAGGGAAAAATAGCATTAAAAAAAGCCTTATGGAGGAGTGGCTAAGTGACGCCACATAGAATGTAGAGAGGTGGCGTTAAAAGCTAGCAAGGAGGTCCAATGTTCAAATCCTATCTTAGTGTTTTTAGAAGTTTAATTTTGGCCTTCTAGAAGGTTGGAAGTGGCATGGAAATGGACTCCAAGGGAAGTGTTCAGGAGAGAAATTTGAGGAAAGGATCAAGGGGTTATCAGGGAGAAAAATGAGGGAATGAGAAGTGAGGAGCAAGTGAAGCCAAAATCAGAACTTGGGCTTAAGGAGTTCAGCCATAAGGGTTATAAATAGGTACTGAATGCAAGGGTATGAGGCTAATGCCGAAATCTTTTTCTCACCGTGTTGCCAGAAACCCTCTTCCCTAAAAGCCAAAAACCCTTTTGTTTTTTTCCTTTTCTTTCTGCCAATTTCTCCAAAACCCAAAAACCCTTCTCATCCATTTTATTTTCCTTGTGCTGATTTCTTTATTTCACTTTTGGGTTTAGCCGATTCTTCTTCCTCTCTCCCTTGGTGCCGAATAAGCAATTGTTGCCATTCAAATCTCTAGAGCCAAATATTCTTTGACCGAATCTAGTGTAAGTGTCACTCTTCCAATTCTTTTTCTTTGCTAAGTATCGAATATTGTCCTTCACTCTTTCTAATCAACTGTGGTAGGAAATTAGTATCGAATCTCGGATCTTAGCTCATTACTGATTTGCTTCTTAGGTGTTGCGGTATAGGTAAGTATTCCTCTCCCATTGGCTAAGGTGGTCGAATGTTCATAGTTAAGATAAGGGGACTTGTGTTGGATACAAGTCATCTATTATTCTGGCTTTAATAAGTAAGATTAATGCAGATCTATGGAGTACGTGATCAAGGAAAGCTATTAAGGATTGGTATTCAAGGTAAAGTTAAGATGAGGCTTTGCTTTTTTGGTAAAATATGTATTAAGCATATGATTAATTGACAGGTGATATCATTTGTAGGTTGGTGACTAAGGGAATCATAGCATGCTTGCTTACCAGGTGTGTACATACATTGCACACACACTATGAATCGGAAAAAGCCGAAATGCCAAAATGTCGAAAAGTCGAAAGTTTGGCTACGGTAGTCTTGCGAGTGCGCGAACACTCATAAGGGGGAGACCAATAGGTTTCCTGAGACCCACGGGCAATTCTGTGGACTTGGGTTGTGATTTGTATCTGAGCGAGAATGGGCTATATGGGCTGATGGGTACATTGGGCCCATAATAGGTAAAAACTGAATATTGATGCTATATGATAGGAATTTGTATGTGAGCATGAATATGAATGTGACTGGGCCTAACGGGCCATATAAATATTATTTGGGCCTAATGGGCCATATACATGTGATTTGGGCCTAAATGGGCCATATGAATATGATTGGGCTTAATGGGCCACATATAGGTATGTGAATTTGTTTAGGCGTTGTAAGGGGTTTTGGGCCTAGTATATGATAACTACATAAGACTTAATTAATATATTGCGACCGCGGACAAGTCATAGGGTTAAGGTGTGGCAACGGGTATATGCATGTCTAGGATTGGATCTAGGGAGAGCTTGGTACTTAAGCGGTTTTAATGACTCACCTTCTCTTCTCTGGAATCCTACCTGGCGCGTAGTATTCATTCATCTTAACTCACGGGATTTGTTAATGGGCCGAGGTAAGTGAAAACCATACTTAAGGGAAAATTACCAAAATGCCCCTAAGGGTGAAATTGACCAAAATACCCCTAGGTGTTGAATGTAAATTTTATGGATGTGACATGCATACATACGATGTTCTGCTTAGGTTGCATTTTGGGTGGGAACTATGGAACCGAGGAAGTATATGAGGATTGCATGGTTGCTTGACAATCGTGGATCCACTGGCGGCTTGTAAAGCCCAATATGTAAATGAAGGTAATTCCGCAATCGGGCTACCATTGCTATGTGGGCTGGGTGTGGTTCGATATTTATATCCCCACATGGTGTGACGGGGGACAGAGCTGGTGTGTAGTGGATGGTTAATTTGGATGGGATTACATTGCATGTTTGATGATTTCTCTTTGAATACTTGTTTTTCATCGAGGGTTGTACACACTGAGTTTGCGAAAACTCACTCCCTCTTTTATTTTATTTTCAGGTGATGCTCGATAGAAGGTTCGATGTTTGGAGGGACTCGGGTGGTGGCTAGCAAGATAATTGAGACTTGGTTTTTTTGAGCATTTAAGTTTTATTTCTTTTTAAGTGTGTTCGGACAGTTGTAATAAAGTTTTCATTATGTTATTATTACTTGAATTATTATTATTATTTTCATTGTAATTACTAGAAGTTGAACATGGATTTCTTAAATTATAGTATGTTTTCTATGTTTCAGCAACTAAGTTTTTTTAAAAAATTTGAATATTTTAAACAAGGCTTTCGTAACTGAAAGGTTTTTTTAGGTTAATTAGGGTTTCTTTTATTTTAAGAATGGTTTTCAATGAAAACACGGTTTTTGCTAAAACACTTCAATGTGACATGCCAAATTCAGCCATAACGTCCAGGCCAGATTTGGGGTGCTACATTTAGTGGTATCAAAGCCAGGTTACAAAACATGGGCTGTGAGGTGGGCCTTATTACTTGATTTCTTTTTGTGTTTAAAAAAAATATTTGATTGAATTACAATGTTTTGGAAAAGGGGAAGTCTTGCTGAGCGGCACAGTGATTCTCCGATGTCGAACCAAGTAAGTTCTCTTTTTCTTAAACTTGTTTAAATTGTTATACAGTAGATAGTTAGAGGTCTACTATAGACGATTATGTAGAATGAAATTGAAGCCCGTAGGATCTTGAAATTGTAGAGGATTTTTGAAAATAACATTATTTTTGAATACTTTCATAAAACATCGGTTTAATTATTAAAACTAACTAAGACTTCATAAAATTTCTAATCCAGATAATACATGAATCAACGGTGAGTGCTAGAAGAGGTGTGAGACGCCGCAGAAGTGTTAGGACTGAATCGTCGGCATCGGCCCATATGCCTGATGTTGGAGTAGAAAAGGCTCTGGCCTCACCTGTGGCTGGGAATGGACCGTATGATCAGGCCGCTGGAGAAGATGCATTGTCGCAGGCAATGCTAAGAATTTTGGAAAGGGTCACTGGGCCCAATAATGGCAACGAATATCGGGGTCTATTCCGATGTGACTTCGTTCGAACGGGGCTGAGATCTTTAAGGGCGTGGCTGGCATGGCTCCTAACATAGCAGAATATTGGTTGGAGGCCACTGAAAGGATAATGGAGAATTTGGACTGTTCACTTGAACAAAAGATGAAATGAGCAGTGTCACTGCTTAGGGAAGAAGCCTACTAGTGGTGGCTGACGGTGAAAGAGGGCACCTAACCGGAGCGGGTCACTTGGGAGTTTTTCAAAGCTGCGTTCCAAGGGAAGTATGTGGGTGCAAGCTATGTGGATGCTAGAAGGAAGGAGTTCCTGAACTTGACCCAAGGAAACAAATCGGTTGCGGAGTATGAATCGGAGTTTCTACGCCTTAGTAGGTATGCAAGAGTAATGGTGGCAACGGACTATGAGTGTTACATTAGATTTGAGGATGGACTTAGAAATAGACTCAGGGTACTGATACCTCCACAAAGGGAGTGAGTTTTCTCGGAGTTGGTGGAGAAGGAAAAGATAGCGGAGGAGATTAAGCGCACTAAGCGCTTAAATTGGGAAAAAGAAAGGGGTAGAATAAAAGGGAGACTGAGACTTCTGGTGTTGGACAAAGGCCTACGGTTAGGTCTAGAGATAATGGGCCAGTTAGAGCAGGGCCCCTTGCTACTAATCCAGGGGTGCCACCTTGTGCTGATTGTGGGAGAAGACATGAAGACGAGTGTTGGAAGAGAATGGGAGCTTGTTTCGCGTGTTGGGTCTATAGAGCATAGGATCAAGGATTGCCCTCAAATGCTAGGTCGAGAGCCAGTAGTGGGTCAAGGTGGTGTTCAGCCACCAAGAGGTGGATAGCTGCAACCAAGGGGTCATGGACAGGCTAGGGGCGGTAATGACAATAGACGAAGACGTAGAGCACCAGGCAAAAATGCAGGCCATGCTGAGGCGAGACAGCTAGCTTTGGTTTATGCTACTCATCGCCAAGAGGACGAGGATGCCCTAGATGTGATAATAGGTATGTTATATATATGAGTTACCTTACACAGCATTGATTAATATTGGATCAATGCATTCATATGTTGCATGCAATAAGACTAAGTCTTTAGGTGATATATTTGAGATAATCGAAAATGAGATGACTGTGGTAAGTCCGTTAGGGCAGTCAATAGGAGTAAATAAGATGTTTAGGGAGGTACCCTTAGTAGTCCAAGGGGTTACCTTTTTAGCAGATTTGATAGAGCTGTCGTTTAGCGAATTTGACTTAATCTTAGGTATTGATTGGCTAGTGAAGCACCGAGCCACCTTGGATTGCGCTGCAAAGCGAATGGTGTTAAGAACGGCGGAGGATAAAGAGGTGGTGGTAATTGGTGAATGCCGAAATTAACTATTGAATGTGATTTCGACGTTGAAGGCTGAAAAGTTAGTACGAAAGGGATGCAAAGCCTTTTTGGCTTATATTAGTGATACGGAGGTCAAGAGCCTTACTGTTAAGGAGTTGAGAACAGTTAGGGATTCGGATGCCTTTCTCGAGGGGCTGTCTGGGTTGCCACCCAACAGAGAAGTGGAATTTGGAATTGAGTTGTTACGTGGGACGGCTCCGGTGTTTATCGCTACTTATCGGATGGCACCAAAGGAGTTGGTAGAATTTAAGGCACAGATTCAAGAATAGCTGGATCGAGGATTCATCTAACCTAGTGTGTCTCCATGCAGAGCACCAGTGTTATTTGTGAAGAAGGATGGAACCTTGCGAATGTGCATCAATTATTGACAATTAAACAAGTTAACTGTAAAAAACAAGTACCTCTACCGAGAATTGATGATCTTTTTTATCAGTTTAGGGAGCTTCTGTTTTCTCAAAGATTGATCTGCGTTCAGGATATCACCAATTGAGGGTCAAGGAGGTGGATGTTCATAAGACAGGTTTCAGAACTCGTTATGGGCACTACGAGTTCTTGGTGATGCCATTCGGGCTGGCGAACACACCTGCTGCTTTCATGGATCTCATGAATTGGGTTTTCCAACCCTACTTAGATCACTTCGTGGTAGTCTTTATAGATGACATTCTAGTGTACTCAATAGATGAGCAGGAGCATGATGCACACTTAAGGATTGTGTTGCAGACTTTGAGGGAGAAGCAGTTGTATGCCAAATTCAGTAAGTGTGAATTTTGGCTAAGGGAGGTTACTTTTCTAGGACATATGGTGTCAGCCGAGGGGATTAAGGTGGATCCTCGAAAAATTGAAGCGGTGTTAGACTGGAAAACACCTAAGTCGGTATCAAAAATTCAAAGTTTTTTGAGCTTGGCAGGATACTATAGGCGGTTTTTTGAGGGCTTTTCAGTAATTGTTGCACCCTTAACTAAGTTGTTGAGGAAAGGGGTACCGTTTGTTTAGACGGACAAGCAGCAAGAGAGTTTTGGAAAACTTAAGAAGGTGTTAACTGAGGCCCCTGTGTTGATTCAGCCAAAGCCTGGGAAGGAGTTTACAGTTTATAGTGACGCGTCGCAGGTGGGCTTAGGATGTGTATTAATGCAAGAAGGAAATGTGGTTCCGTATGCATCACGACAACTTAAGACTCACGAGGTGAACTACCCAACCCATGATTTGGAGCTAGCTGTGGTGGTTTTCGCACTAAAGATATGGAGGCATTACTTATATAGGGAGAAGTGTATAATTTATTTGGACCACAAGAGTTTGAAGTACCTCCTTACCCAAAAGGAGCTAAACCTTAGGCAGCGTAGGTGGGTGGAATTATTGAAGGATTATGATTGTACGATTGAATACCACCCTGGCAAAGTGAATGTGGTAGCCGACGCATTGAGTCGTAGGGCTAAGTCAGACTTGAGGGCTATGCTCGCCCGATTAAGCTTGTTAGATGATGGTAGCTTGTTAGCTGAGCTTCAAGTAAAGCCAATGTGGGTCGAGTAGATAAGGAGTAAGCAATTAATGGATGAGACCTTGGGTGCTCATCTTTGACAAGTAGAGAATAGGGAGACATCAGACTTTGGGATAAATAGTGAAGGAGTGTTGTGTTTCTGTAGGAGAATGTGTATACCTAAGGATAGTGATCTAAGACAGTCTATTCTGTGAGAAGCATATAACAACCTCTATTCTATGCATCCTGGCGGAAACAAGATGTATCAGAACTTGCGGGAGCTTTACTGGTGGCCTAGACTTAAGCACGAGGTTATCGAGTTTGTAAGTAAGTGTTTGGTTTGTCAAAAGGTGAAGGCAGAACATCAGTTGCCTTCGAGATTGCTTCAGCCAGTGAAGATTCCATTCTAGAAGTGGGAAAGGATCACTATGGACTTTGTTAGTAGGCTAACCTTAACGCCTACTAAGAAAAACTCGATATGGGTCATAGTGGATTGGTTAACCAAGTCCGCTCATTTCGTACTGGTTCGTACCGACTACTCATTGCAAAAGTTGGCTAGGCTATATGTGGCAGAGATTGTAAGATTTCTTGGAGTGCCGGTATCCATAATATATGATAGGGACCCACGTTTCACTTTGCGATTTTGGAAGAAGCTGCATGAGGTGTTGGGTACTAGGTTGAACTTTAGTACGACTTTCCACCCTCAAACTGGTGGACAGTCGGAAAGCGTGATCCAAGTATTGGAAGATATGTTGAGGGGATGCGTAATTGAGTTTTGAGGTAGTTGGGATGACTATTTACAGTTAGCCGAATTCGCGTACAATAATAGCTACCAAGTAAGCATTGGGATGGCTCCATATGAAGCACTGTATGGGCGAAGGTGTCAAACTTCAACATGTTGGACAGAGTTGGGCGAACAAAAGGTTTTGGGCCCTGAATTAGAAGCCGATACTGAAGATAAGGTGAAATTGATCTGAGATCGGTTGAAGGAGGCCTTGGATAGGCAGAAGTCGTATGCTGACCTTAAGCATCGAGAGATAGAGTATGCAATAGGGGACTTAGTTTTTCTTAAGGTCTCTTCGTGGAAGAAGGTATTAATGCTTGGACGAAAAGGGAAGCTAAGCCCAAGGTTCATTGGGCCATATCGGGTTCTAAGGCAGATTGGGCCAGTTGCTTATCAGCTAAAATTACCTCCTGAACTAAGCCAGATCCATAATGTATTTCATGTTTCCATGCTGAGATGGTATCGCTCAGATCCTTCACATGTCGTGGCGGTTGAAGAAATCGAGGTCAGGCCATACCTAACTTTCAAGGAAGAGCCCATACAAATAATTGGTCGAGATGTCAAAGAACTGAGAAGGAAGTCCATTCCATTAGTCAAAGTGCTTTGGTGGAATCACAAAGTTGAGGAAACTACTTGGGAACCTAAGGAAGTGATGCGACGTCAATATCCTCAACTGTTTGAATCACGTAAAATGTCGAGGATGAAATTTCTTTTAGGGGGTAGAGTTGTAACGCCCCAAAAATCCCGAAATCTAAAAACCTCGAGATCTTGAATTTTCTTTTTTTTTTACTTAGCAATTCCGGTTAAGTGTTAATTACGCAAGGGTAGGTCTTGGCCAAGGTTTGAGTTCGAATTAAGGGGTAGAAGAAATTATAATTTAATTTGTTGGCAAGTAGTTGGGCTTTTAAATAAAGATAGGAAAAATTAGCATCAAAAAAGCCTTGTGGAGGAGTAGCTAAGTGAAGCCACTTAGAGTGTAGGGAGGTGGCGTTAAAAGCTAGCAAGGAGGTCCAAGGTTCGAATCCTAGCTTAGTGTTTTTAGGCGTTTAATTTTGGCCTTCTAGAAGGTTGGAAGTGGCGTGGAAATGGACTCCAAGGGAAGTGTTCAGGAGAGAAAATTGAGGAAAGGATCAAGGGGTTATTAGGGAGAAAAACGAGGGGATGAGAAGTGAGGAGCAAGTGGAGCCGAAATGGGAACTTGGGCTTGAGGAGTTCGGCCATAAGGGTTATAAATAGGTGCCGAAAGCAAGGGTATGAGGCTAATGCCAAAATATTTTTCTCACAGTGTTGCCAGAAACCGTCTTCCCTAAAAGCCAAAAACCTTTTTGTTTTCTTCCTTTTCTTTCTGCTGATTTCTCCAAAAGCCGAAAACCCTTGTTCTCCTTTTTATTTTCCTTGTGCCGATTGCTTTGTTTCACTTTTGGGTTTAGTTGATTCTTCTTCCTCTCTCCCTTGGTACCGAAAAAGCAATTATTCACATTCAAATTTCTAGAGCCGAATACTCTTTGACCGAATCTAGTGTAAGTGTCACTCTTCCAATCGGTTTCTTTGCTAAGTATCGAATATTGTCCCTCACTCTTTCTAATCAACTGTGGTAGCGAATTAGTATCGAATCCCAGATCTTAGCTCATTGTTGAATTGCTCCTTAGGTGTTGCGGTATTGGTAAGTATTCCTCTCCCATTGGCTAAGGTGGCCGAATGTTCATAGTCAAGGTAAGGGGACTTGTGTTGGATACGAGTAATCTATTATTCTGGTTTTAATGAGTAAGATTAATGCAAATCTAGGGAGTACGTGATCAGGCAAAAACTGAATATTGATGCTATGTGATAGGAATTTGTATGTGAGCATGAATATGAATGTGACTGGGCCTAACAGGCCATATAAATTTCATTTGGGCCTAATGGGCCATATACAGGTGATTTGGGCCTAAAGGGACCATATGAATATGATTGGGCTTAATGGGCCAGATACAGGTATGTTAATTTGTTTAGGTGTTGTAAGGGGTTCTGGGCCTAGTATATGATAACTACATAAGACTTAATTAATATATTGCGACCGTGGACAAGTCATAGGGTTAAGGTGTACCAACGGGTATACGCATATCTAGGATTGGATCTAGGGAAAGCTCGGTACTTAAGCGGTCTTAATGACTCACCTCCTCTTCTCTTGAATCCAACCTAGTGCGTAGTATTCATTCATTTTAGCTCATGGGATTTGTTAACATGCCGAGGTAAGTGAAAACCATACTTAAGGGAATATTATCGAAATAACCCTAAGGGCGAAATTGGCCAAAATATTCCTAGGTGTTGAATGCAATTTTTATGGATGTGACATGCATGCATACGATGTTCTGCTTAAGTTGCATTTGAGGCGGGAACTATGGAACGGAGGAAGTATATGAGGATCGCATGGTTGCCTGAAAATCATGGATCCACCGACGGCTTTTAATGCCCAATATGTAAATGAAGGTAGTTCCGCAACCGAGCTACCATTGGTGTGTGGTCTGCGTGGGTTGATATTTATATCCCCACATGGTGTGACGGGGTACGGAGCTGGTGTGTAGCGGATGGATAATTTGGATGGGATTGCACTGCATGTTTGATGATTTCTCTTTGAATGCTTGTTTTTCATCGAGGGTTGTACACATTGAGTTTGCGAAAACTCACCCCCTCTTTTATTTTATTTTCAGGTCATGCTCAATAGAAGGTTCGATGTTTGGAGGGACTCTGGGTGGCCAGCTAGCAAGATAATTCGGACTTGGTTTTTTTTGAGCATTTAAGTTTTTATTTCTTTTTAAGTGTGTTCAGACCAAATTGTAATAAGGTTTTCATTATGTTATTATTACTTGAATTATTATTATTATTTTCATTGTAATTATGAGAAGTTGAACATGGATTTCTTAAATTATAGTACGGTTTCTATGTTTCTGCAACTAAGTTTTTTTTTAAAATCAAATGTTTTAAACAAGGCTTTCGTATCTGAAAGGTTTCTTTTTAGGTTAATTAGGGTTTCTTTTATTTTAATAAGGGTTTTCAATGAAAACACGGTTTTCGCTAAAACACTTCAATGTGACACGCCAAATTCGGCCATAACGTCCGGGCCGGGTTTGGTGTTACAGGTCGTGTGGTCACACACACTCGTGTCCCTAACCCATGTAACTCTCTTTTTGTCACCCAAGAACAAATTGAAGTCACACAGCCAAGACACATGCTCGTGTCCCGAGGTCGTGTCCTTCACACGATTGAGTCACACACCCGTGCCTCTATCTGTATGCTCGATACTGAGCATTTTGTTTTGCAACAATTTAGGCGCAGATGACACACGGCCATATCACATGCCTATGGGGTTGACCGTGCGTAACACACGGCCTAGACACACGCCCGTGTGTCTACCCGTGTGGACAATAATAAGACTATTTACCAAGACATTTGCCATCCTTATTCACACATCTACAAAACATCTCATGACGGAATTTCAAGCATGTAAGAGCAACCAAACCATTCACAATTATGACCATCACATACTAGTACCATATCAACATCTATCATACACACAAAATTTATCATGCCATAAATCATTCATGTTAATTTCACCTTCATTAAGCTTCATTTAACCACTTTTAGTGACCTTATTATACACACAAATTTCTCATCTCATCAATAGACCATATTACCAAACATTTCACATTCATGCCATAAATCACATTTCCAAACAATTCACATTCACCAAGCATACCATGATCATATCACTAAAGAAATTGACATATATATGAATATACTTAGGCTTACAACCATGTTAGCCAATATAAGCCAACTTACATAGCCAAATAGCAAAAAAAGCCTTTGCCCCTTACAAGCCAATACATTGGCTAAAGTCATAATGACACATATAACAATTAACTTAGTCCCTATACATGCCATAAACTCAAAATACTTGAATTCATCAATACCCAAAATGATAGTTTGATAGTGTGATAGGATCTCTGGTGATCTTCAACTCGAGCTAGCTTAATAACCCTATATGATAAGGGAAAATAAGGGGGGTAACCTAGCCATGGTTTCTATTTGGTACATTCGGCCATGGGGTAGAAGATGGACAAAATTTGGCTTTTAATTTGGCTTTTTAATTCATTTAATTACCAGATTACTAAAATACCCTTAATGAAAAACTTTAGAAACATACCTAACCATGTCCATTTTTGTCCAACAACTTAAACAATGGTCTAATTACCATTTAAGGACCACCAATGTAAGATTTCATATCAAGGAGACGCCTCTAGCATGTAGAACTCAACTATCACACTTTTTCCAATTTAGTCTTTTTGACTAAATTAAGTGCCCAAATGTCAAAATCTTCGAACAAAATTTTTATGAAATCATTCCATAAAATTGTAGACCATACAAATATAATAAAAATAAAATTTTCTACATCGAATTTGTGGTCCCAAAACCACTGTTCTGACTAGACCCAAAATCGGGCTGTTACAACTCTCCCCTCCTGTAGGGATTTTTGTCCCTAAAAATCTTACCAAAAAAGAGGTTAGAGTAACGTTCTCGTAGTTTCCTCTACCTCATCAAAGAGTCCTCTTTGTAACACCCCTGACCCTTATTCATCGCCAGAATGGGGTTACGAGGTATTACCAATCGAGACACAAATTTCGAACAATCAAATGCATACACTTGCACAAACTTTTAAACCAATCAAATATTAATATAAATAACCGATTTAACTTCTTTGCGAATCATTTCTAAAAGGAAATTCAAAATTTGTATACAAACAACTTCAATACTAATCTTGTTTGACCGAATAATAAACTTATAAATCAATCAACTTATGACCAACATTTAAGGACTAACCTATACACTGCTCAACATCCATTTTTAATGAAGTAGGACATTTAAACATCACATAAAACTTTAAACATCACATAAAACTCATACAATCTTCATGATTTACTAATGCACAAGTCATTATTCATTTGGTCATTTTTCAATGCATTAGCCGATTACAAATATGTTTAACAAATATGCTTTAACAACTTTCAACTTTATTCAATCACTATACAAGTCAATGCATTTCAAAGAACTAAACCAATATATAAATCAAACATAATTTGTCTAACATTTTAACATACCATAACTGAATATAAACATGCTAATATTACCTATCAAGCTATATAACAAAGATCATATCTATAATTAATTCAAAGATCATATATTTGACTAAGTACATAAATATACGTATTTCTAAGATTTATGTCATATCAAACTTATTACATGATATACATATATATATGCGAATCATGTTAAATACATATACTACACATTTACCAAAATACAACTCAAGACCAACTTGCTTCTTATCAATTCGGTAATAATATTAACCCTAAAAATCATATAAGTTCTAAATACTTTAAAATAAGCCAATACATCCCTTATAAAGCAAATATACATATAATCATCATTGTCATTTTACTACATTAGTAAACCAAATCAATAAACCATTCATAAAGACAAATCATACCATATAACATGCATATCAAAATGAACTCCAACCACGTTTGGATATAACCTAATAATATTTAATACCAATTCACATAATAACACCTTAACTAATCATATCAATCAAATTCACATACATGTTTATCTATGCATGAACTATAATCGAATCATCCAAATATAATACCATGCCGATTCAATCAAATCATATCCAAAATCACCAACCATTATCAATATGTAAAATACATATAAACTTGACTAAAGTTTCTTTCACTCTCATAGTATATTACCCATTTTCGCATGGCTTAATATATACATATCTTCGATCTTAACAAAATATAACCTAGCTTATACATGCTATATGTTCGAGTTTAACTTATCAAGTACAAAAAATAGTCGATAGTGTGATGGACTTTGCTGACGATCCCCGAGCTCATAACTAATCTCCAAGATCTATAAAACAGAGGCAAACATACACACACAGAGTAAGCTATCATAGCTTAGTAAGTCATAAGCAAATAAACAACTCAATAACATAATCAACTCATTTAAACCAAACCAGACTATACTATCATAATCATATTAAATCTCAAACTTAAGATTTCATGTATATCATATACTTTCACATATAAACTTATTCATGGCTGAATGTACATATATATAAAACAAAGTATCTTTCAATTTCAAAGCTAAGATATTATTATAACCAAGTACACTTATACACATATTCATGAATCAAATATAATATTACATGCATATACATAGCATATGGCCAAATATACATCACAAATGCACATATGTTCACATTAGTAACTGGCATAATTTGCATCACATATCTAATGGTCAACTTACCTTATTTTCAAATAGGTAATCAACTAACTCATACCTAATCGTTTTAGCTCATTTCACACCTTCTATCACAACTTATCATTTCCTATCGAACCATTCAAAATTGAATAGGATACTCGGATAATCACATATATTGTACAATGCCAACGTCCCAGACGTGGTCTTACATGCTATCTCATATCGATGCCACTTGTAATACCCCTAACTCGTGACCGACGCCGGTGTCGGACACGAGGGGTTAACGGCCAAACCCTCTCAAGATACCAACCAATTTGACGTTACCAGTCAGGCTGGAAAACTGCGTCACCGTCGCCTTAAAAATCATATCTCGAGTTTCAAAACTCGGAAACTGGTTTCGTAAATTTTCCTGAATTTAGACTCATATACCCATCCATGGATTTATTTTTAGAATTTTGGTTGGGCCAATTGGTACAGTTTATTAGTTAAAGTCACCCATGTTACAGGGACCGACTGCTCTGACCTTCGCGCGTTACAACTTGAATATCTCCCTGTACAGGGCTTTAATACTGGTGCCGTTTGTTTCTAATGAAACTAGACTCAAAATGGAATCTTTACATATAAGGCATGACTCCTAATTCTTTCTGGATAATTTATGGTAAATTTTAAAAGTCGCGACAGGGGACCCAGAAACCGTTCTGGCCCTGTCTCACGAGAACCTTAATATTTCTCAGTATACCGCTCATATGGTCGTTTCGTTTCGTCCATATAAAAATAGATTCATCAAGGTTCAGTTCCATAATTTACTCACTATTTAATTCTACTTCTACTATTTTTAGTGATTTTTCAATCTCATCTCACTGCTGCTGTCCGCAACAGTTACTGCAGTAGACTATGCCAATTTCATGAATTTTTCCTTGGCCTTAATCATCCATCATACATG
The DNA here is from genome assembly GCF_025698485.1 of Gossypium arboreum. NCBI lineage: Eukaryota > Viridiplantae > Streptophyta > Magnoliopsida > Malvales > Malvaceae > Gossypium > Gossypium arboreum. The sequence goes on from NC_069072.1 coordinate 54,646,651, forward strand.
ACACAAATTATGGCCACCTTATCAAAATTTGAGTTTCTAAGACTCGTGGCTATAGGTTCTAGCATCCCACTCGACGACCACATAGGCCATTTTCACATGGCTTAAAGTTTACAACCCACAATTCGACAAAATATAATAGCCTATACATGCCAAATGTTCTTCAACAACAAAAACAATACCACAAGATTTCAGCCGGTGTGATGACTTCAACGACGGTCCCGATCACGCAAACAATACGAGTCCGAGAGACCTAAAATGGGTGACAAGAAAAACACCGAGTGAGTTTACAACTCAGTAAGTCGTAAGCATTCATCAATCCACTGATAAAGTTACTACAACATGAAACAATAAACGAGGCTAGGTACTCATCCATATCGAATCTATACCATAATTCCTCGGACCTTTCGGTCCAATCTCATACCAAGTCATACATCCACATTTCATATTCTACACAACAAGATATTTGAGGCATTTTCACACACTAACTCATTTCCACCACAATCATACAATTTCAATCATCACATAGATTTAAGACTTACCAAATTCAACCCGAGCATGAACATATTTTCTATTCGTCATGAGCTCGAGGTACTTACCCGATCCGCTGTCCGGGATTAGCTCGATAATGTCGCACACTCAGTGCCAATTGTAATGCAAGAGCATATAGTGAATCCGCACACTTAGTGCTATATGTATTCAACTCGCACACTTAGTGCTATATAATCAAACTCGCACACTTAGTGCTGTACAATTTAAACCCGCACACTTAGTGCCAATCTTGTCACCGTGTCCATTTATACCCGCACACTTAGTGCGAGACCAATACCTTATGTATTTTGCTGCCTTTATACATTCAACAATGGCATCATTCCATACACATACATTTCCATTTACACACCAACTCATTTAAACACATTTGCATATATATATTGATCATTTAAATCAACACCAAATATACGCTTAATGACTTACCTTGTGTTGGGTAAAAGCAGTCCAAGTCGGCTACTCGATGACCTTCGTCTTTCCCTTGCTTGATTCTCCTTCTTTAACTCCTTGAGCTTAATCAATAAATCAACTAGTTTAACCCTCTTGCTAAACATTCATAATTCAATTACACATGCATATGTATGTTTGTATATTCGCAACCATCCTCACTTATTACCCATTTGGTCAACAATCTAAGCCAAGATAAGGCTTCAATATGGTTGCCTCTAACCGAATACATGCACACCAATCTACTTCCTTTGGCGAATATGCATGTCTATGTGGAGGCCAATTTTACACTAATACTACACAAAAAAAACAGCATACATTTTCCTAATTAACGCATTACATATTGTAGTTCTATACACATCTCTCATTTATTTCATAACCAAAACAACATCACAAGCAAATAGACACCTTAAAATAGTATACATGTCATACCAATTCATCATGTGCAAACATATATTCATGTAGGTGCAATGGCGAATTCTCAAGTGGCTTATATCCAAATATACACACATATCCAAAGCTTAAATCTTACTTACCATGCAACATGCATGAATCATACTTATGGATATAACATGGCCGAATACCACAACACCATACCGTTTCAATTTGGTCATGGTTAAACAAAGAACTTAGTATCTCATTCAAAAATGCTAAAAGAAAATCTAAGAATCCTCAATCCACCATCACATGAATCATTATCAAGCTTGATATTTAGCATGCAATGGCATTAACACCATATTCACTTTGGCCGAATTTCATTCCCATGACATAACAAAGATTTGAACCATGGGCTAACAAGAACATCAAGCTAGCAACTAAAATATACATGAATCTCATGGCAAAACATCAAACTTACCTTAATCTAGGTACAAGTATGGCCAAACCTCCTCCTAAACCTCTTCCAAACCAACATGAAACAAGAATTCCTTCCTTCTTCCTTAGAATTTTCAGCCCAAAGGAAATGAAAAATGATGAACAAAAATTCTTCTTTCTTTCTCCACACTCACGGCAATGGGCATGCATGAGACCATTTTTTTCTTTTTTTTTTTTTTTTGTTCCCTTTCATTATTAAATTCCCATGCTCACTATTTTATTTTTTTCTTACATACACCATTGTCCCAACATGTTTTATGACATGTTTTTACCCATAATCTCTTGTCATGGCGGCCACTAACTATTAGGGGGGGAAATTTGACATGCAAGTCCTCCCCTTTGACTACATGCACTATTAGGTCCTTATAGATTAGCCTATCACTTTTCAAAAGTGTCACACAAGTCCTACTAACTGAATTCACATGCTATCGGCTAAATCGAAGCTTGAAATTTTCACACATTCATAATTACATATTCTAGACAATAAATATTACGTTCAAACATTTGGTGACTCGGTTTAGCGGTCCCAAACCACTTCCCGACTAGGGTCAATTTTGGGCTGTCACAACTCTCCCCACTTAAGAAATTTTCGTCCCCGAAAATCTTACCGTAAATAGGTTTGGGTAACGCTCTTTCATAGAGTTCTCGGGTTCCCAAGTAGCTTCTTCCATCCGTGTTTGAGCCATAACACTTTTACTAATGGAACTCTTTTGTTTCGCAACTCCTTCACTTCACGAGCTAGGATACGAATCGGTTCTTCTTCATAACTCATATCGGCTTGAATTTCAACCTCGATGGACTAATTACGTGTGACGGGTCGATCTATAACGTCGAAGCATCGAAACATGGAAGACGTTGTGAATCCTTTCAAGTTCGGGGCAAAATCAAATGATACGCGATGGACCGACTCGTTCAGATATTTCATATGGCCCGATGAACCTCGGGCTCAATTTTCCCTTACGGCCAAATCTAAGCACCTTCTTCCAAGGTGAAACTTTGAGAAAGACCTTGTCTCCAACCTGATATTCAATATCTTTTCTTTTCAAATCCGCATACGACTTTTGGCGATCCGAAGCAGCTTTCAAACTTTCACGAATTACTCGAACTCTTTGCTCGGCATCCTTAACCAAATCAACCCCGAAGAATTTACCTTCACTAAGTTCAGTCCAGAATAATGGGGTACGGCATTTACGACCAGTATAAAGCTTCGTAAGGCGCCATCTTAATACTTGATTGAAAGCTATTGTTGTGGCGAATTCAATCAAAGGCGATACCATTCCCATGAACCACTAAACTCAAGGATACAACATCTCAACATATCCTCGAGTATTTGAATTATCCGTTCGGATTGACCATCGGTTTGGGGGTGAAAGGCGGTGCTGAAATGCAACTTGGTACCCAAAGCTTCTTGAAATTTCTTCCAAAATCGCGAGGTAAATCTCGGATCTCTATCCGACACAATAGAAATCGGTACCCCGTGTAATCTCACAATCTGAGAAACGTACAATTCGGCTAGTTTATCCAATGAAAAATCCGTACGCACGGGGATAAAGTGAGCCGACTTAGTCAGTCTATCAACAACAACCCAAATCGCATCCTTCTTACTAGCTGACAATGGCAGCCCGGACACAAAGTCCATTGTGACTCGATCCCATTTCCACTCGGGTATCGTGATCGGTGAAGCAATCTCAAGGCACTTGATGTTTCGCTTTCACTTGTTGACATATTAAACATCTCAAACAAAGTCGGAGATGTCTGTTTCATACCATGCCACCAAAACCGACGTTTCAAATCGTTGTACATCTTCATACTCCGGGTGGATTGCCATTCGGCTACAATGGGCTTCGTTCAAAATTATTGGAATAAGTTCAATTCTTTGGGACACAGACGACTTCGAACCTCAAACAATCGTCATCATCGATTTGAAATTCGAGTCCTTGTTCGAACACACTCATCCCGTTTTGCAACCAACTCATCGTCGACTTTACGAGCTTCACGAATTTGACGTATCAATAATGGTTTGGCTTTCAATTCAGCTACTAACACATTGTCGGGTAGGATAGGCAAGTGTACATTCATCGCTCATAAAGCAAATAGTGATTTCGGCTTAAGGCATCCGCAACCACATTAGCCCTTCCCGGTGATAATCAATGACGAGCTCATAATCTTTTAACAACTCGAGCCATCGCCTTTGTCGCAGATTTAAGTCTCTTTGGGTCATCAAATATTTGAGACTTTTGTGATCCGAATACACATGGCACTTCTCACCAAATAAGTAATGTCGCCATATCTTTAAGGCGAATCGATGGCGACCAATTCGAGATCATGGCTCGGATAATTTTCTCATGTGGCTTTAATTGCCTCGACGCATAGGCCACAACTCGCCCTTCTTGCATCAATCGCAACCCAACCCAAGTAGGGATGCGTCACTATAAATGACAAACTCTTTGCCCGATTCGGGTTGCACTAGAATTGGGGCTTCATCAAATAAGCTTTCAGGTTGATCGAAACTTTTCGACATTTCTCCGTCCATTCGAACTTAACATCCTTTTGGAGTAAGCCGTCATTGGCGTGGCTATCGTCGAGAAACCTTTACAAATCGTCGGTAATAACCGCAAGCCCCAAAAGCTCCTAACTTGGTAACATTCCTTGGTGGTTTCCAATCGACTATGGCCAGCATTTTGTTCGGGTCCACCACGACACCGTCACGGACACCACGTGCCCCAAAAGCTAACCTCTTTCAACCAAAATTCACATTCTTGAACTTTGCGTATAATCGCTTATCTCGTAAGATTTGCAACACTAGCCTCGGTGTTCAGCATGCTCGGTTTCATCTCTCGAATAGACCAAAATGTCATCGATAAATACAACTACGAACCGATCCAAGTATGGCTGAAAATTCTATTCATTAAATCCATAAACACCGCGAGGGCATTAGTGAGCCCAAACGGCATCACCAAGAATTCGTAGTGACCGTACCTCGTTCTAAAAGCGGTTTTGGGTATGTCCGATTCTCGGACCCTCAACCGATAGTACCCGACCTCAAATCTATCTTTGAAAACACCGAGGCACCCTTTAATTGATCAAACAAATCGTCAATTAAGTAGCAATGGATATTTATTCTTTATCGTCACTTTATTGAGTTGGCGATAGTCGATGCACAACCTCATGGTTCCGTCCTTCTTCTTCACAAACAATACAAAGTCGCCCCATGGAGAAAAACTCGGTCGGCGAAACCTCTATCCTTCAATTCTTGCAATTGAACCTTCAATTCCTTTAATTCCGTTAATGCCATACGATACGGGGCTATTGAAATCGGCGTAGTACCGGTACAACCGATGCGAATTCCACTTCTCGAACCGGTGGCAATCCGGTAACTCCTCGGAAAAACATCTGAATACTCACAAACCACTGTACCGATTCGAGTTTCCTTTCCGTCTCTTTACTTCCAAACACATACGCAAGGTATGTTTCACACCCTTTTCACATACCTCCGGCGGTCATAGAAGATATTATCATTGGCGCTCCTTTTAAATCAGTAGACTCGACTCGGACTACCTCATTATTTGCACTCCTCAAATCAATGGTTTTCCTTTTGCAGTCCACCACTGCATCATGTACGGTCAGCCAATCCATACCAAGAATAACATCGAATTCATTAAATGGTAAAAGCATCAGATCTGCCGGAAAACAGGATTCTCGAATTATTAGGGGGCATCTCTTGCACACTTTATCAACGAGCACGTATTGACCCAAAGGGTTTGACACTCGAATTACGAACTCAGTAGACTCAACAGGTAGAGTCTTACTGGATGCTAAGGTTTCACATACATATGAGTGAGTAGAGCCGGGGTCAATCAATGCGATCACAATAGTATCAAAGAGAGTAAAAGTACCGATTAGTAACGTCGGGGAGGATGCCTCCTCTCGTGCGCGGATGGCATATGCTCTAGCAGGAGTACGGGTCTCGGATCGGACAGCCATATTAGAGGCTCCTCTCTGATTACCACCCCTACCTCCAGAGATTCTCGGGGGCCTACCTCCAGCCGTCGTTCCACTAGGTCTTGCACCTTGCGTCTTATTCCTCTCATCTAGCTCGTGCAATCTCTAATGAAGTGGTCCTTGAATGCATCCATAACAGAGCCCTATTAATGACTTACCCCAACATTCACCTAGGTGTCGTCTTCCACATTGGGGGCATTCAGTCTCTCTTGACGATTATTGCCCACACTAGCTATCTGAAGTAGCTCGGAGTCCGTCAATGGTCGGGCTCTAATGGAAATTCCCGATCGTCCTCGACTTCTGGTGTCCTCCACGAACCTCTTTACAGCCGAGAGCGGAGCTTTACTCGTCGATCTTTACAGTAATCTCTTGCTTCAAATTCAGCCTTCTTCTTCTCCTTCCCAAGTTCTTCCGCCTTGCGAGCTCGTTCGACTAGTGTCACGAACTCCTTTATCTCCAAAATTCCCACTAGTAACTTTAACTCTTCATTCAATCCTTCGTCAAATCTTTTGCACATCGCAACCTCATCAGCCACACACTCCGAGCATACCGACTAAGTCTTACGAACTCATGTTCGTATTCAGATCTGATCATCCGGCCTTGCTTGAGTTCCAAGAATTCCTTACGCTTCGATCGATGAACCGTTGACTAATGTATTTCTTTCGAAATTGGATTGGAAGAAATCCCAAGTAACTCGTTCATTTGGGACTATGGAAATTAAAGTCCTCCACCAATAGTAAGTGAGTCTCGCAACAAGGATATAGCACACTTAAGACATTCATCGGTGTGCATGACAGTTCATCTAACACTCTAATGGTGTTATCGAGCGAACTTCGGCCTTTTCGGCATCATCGGTAACTATGGCCTTGAACTCCTCATTACGCTTCCTAATCAAGTCCACGGTGGTTTACTCAGCCTCACAGGATCGATCCTTTGGAGGCATTGCGGGCTCTTGGGGTGGAGTATTTAAATTCGGGAATGGTTGGACAGCCGGGTTGGTTCGGGCATATTCGCGACCCACTCATTCATCATGGTGAAGAAGGCTTGTTTCGCCCTTCATTTTGATTATTCGCGGATGACCGAGGCTCAGCAGGCGGTGTCCCTTGTGCAGGAGCAGCCGCTACACTTTCAATGTCATCCGCCAAGGGTCTCTCTACCGGGTTCCATTGCTAATCAAAACAAAAATTCCAACCGTCGAAGTCATCACATTATTAAGCGCTAACAATTTGGCATGTATAGCTAGACTCACACGCTATGGTAGTCCTAGAACCGACTAAACCATAGCTCTGATACCAATAAAATTGTAATACCCTAACTCGTGACCGGCGCGATTAGCCGGACACGAGGGATTAACGGCCAAACCCTCTCAAGATACCAACCAATTTGGCGTTACCAGTCAGGCTGGAAAACTGCGTCACCGTCGCCTTAAAATCATATCTCGAGTTTCAAAACTCGGAAACTGGTTTCGTAAATTTTCCTGAATTTAGACTCATATACCCATCCATGGATTTATTTTTAGAATTTTTGGTTGGGCCAATTGGTACAGTTTATTAGTTAAAGTCACCCATGTTACAGGGACCAACTGCTCTGACCTTCGCGCGTTACAACTTGAATATCTCCCTGTACAGGGCTTTAATACTGGTGCCGTTTGTATCTAATGAAACTAGACTCAAAATGGAATCTTTACATATAAAGCATGACTCCTAATTCTTTCTGGATAATTTATGGTAAATTTTCAAAGTCGCGACAGGGGACCCAGAAACCGTTCTGGCCCTGTCTCACGAGAACCTTAATATTTCTCAGTATACCGCTCATATGGTCGTTTCGTTTCATCCATATAAAAATAGATTCATCAAGGTTCAGTTCCATAATTTACTCACTATTTAATTCTACTTCTACTATTTTTAGTGATTTTTCAATCTCATCTCACTGCTGCTGTCCGCAACAGTTACTGCATGAACTATGCCAATTTCATGAATTTTTCCTTGGCCTTAATCATCCATCATACATGACACAAATTATGGCCACCTTATCAAAATTTGAGTTTCTAAGACTCGTGGCTATAGGTTCTAGCATCCCACTCGACGACCACATAGGCCATTTTCACATGGCTTAAAGTTTACAACCCACAATTCGACAAAATATAATAGCCTATACATGCCAAATGTTCTTCAACAACAAAAACAATACCACAAGATTTCAGCGGTGTGATGACTTCAACGACGGTCCCGATCACGCAAACAATACGAGTCCGAGAGACCTAAAATGGGTGACAAGAAAAACACCGAGTGAGTTTACAACTCAGTAAGTCGTAAGCATTCATCAATCCACGATAAAGTTACTACAACATGAAACAATAAGCGAGGCTAGGTACTCATCCATATCGAATCTATACCATAATTCCTCGGACCTTTCGGTCCAATCTCATACCAAGTCATACATCCACATTTCATATTCTACACAACAAGATATTTGAGGCATTTTCACACTAACTCATTTCCACCACAATCATACAATTTCAATCATCACATAGATTTAAGACTTACCAAATTCAACCCCGAGCATGAACATATTTTCTATTCGTCATGAGCTCGAGGTACTTACCCGATCCGCTGTCCGGGATTAGCTCGACACGCACACTCGGTGCCAATTGTAATGCAAGAGCATATAGTGAATCCGCACACTTAGTGCTATATGTATTCAACTCGCACACTTAGTGCTATATAATCAAACTCGCACACTTAGTGCTGTACAATTTTAAACCCGCACACTTAGTGCCAATCTTGTCACCGTGTCCATTTATACCCGCACACTTAGTGCCGAGACCAATACCTTATGTATTTTGCTGCCTTTATACATTCAACAATGGCATCATTCCATACACATACATTTCCATTTACACACCAACTCATTTAAACACATTTGCATATATATATTGATCATTTAAATCAACACCAAATATACGCTTAATGACTTACCTTGTGTTGGGTAAAACAGTCCAAGTCGGCTACTCGATGACCTTCGTCTTTCCCTTGCTTGATTCTCCTTCTTTAACTCCTTGAGCTTAATCAATAAATCAACTAGTTTAACCCTCTTGCTAAACATTCATAATTCAATTACACATGCATATGTATGTTTGTATATTCGCAACCATCCTCACTTATTACCCATTTGGTCAACAATCTAAGCCAAGATAAGGCTTCAATATGGTTGCCTCTAACCGAATACATGCACACCAATCTACTTCCTTTGGCGAATATGCATGTCTATGTGGAGGCCAATTTTACACTAATACTACACAAAAAAAAACAGCATACATTTTCCTAATTAACGCATTACATATTGTAGTTCTATACACATCTCTCATTTATTTCATAACCAAACAACATCACAAGCAAATAGACACCTTAAAATAGTATACATGTCATACCAATTCATCATGTGCAAACATATATTCATGTAGGTGCAATGGCGAATTCTCAAGTGGCTTATATCCAAATATACACACATATCCAAAGCTTAAATCTTACTTACCATGCAACATGCATGAATCATACTTATGGATGTAACATGGCGAATACCACAACACCATACCGTTTCAATTTGGTCATGGTTAAACAAAGAACTTAGTATCTCATTCAAAAATGCTAAAAGAAAATCTAAGAATCCTCAATCCACCATCACATGAATCATTATCAAGCTTGATATTTAGCATGCAATGGCATTAACACCATATTCACTTGGCGAATTTCATTCCCATGACATAACAAAGATTTGAACCATGGGCTAACAAGAACATCAAGCTAGCAACTAAAATATACATGAATCTCATGGCAAAACATCAAACTTACCTTAATCTAGGTACAAGTATGGCCAAACCTCCTCCTAAACCTCTTCCAAACCAACATGAAACAAGAATTCCTTCCTTCTTCCTTAGAATTTTCAGCCCAAAGGAAATGAAAATGATGAACAAAAATTCTTCTTTCTTTCTCCACACTCACGGCAATGGGCATGCATGAGACCATTTTTTCTCTTTTTTTTTTTTGTTCCTTTCATTATTAAATTCCCATGCTCACTATTTTATTTTTTCTTACATACACCATTGTCCCAACATGTTTTATGACATGTTTTTACCCATAATCTCTTGTCATGGCCGGCCACTAACTATTAGGGGGGGGGGAATTTGACATGCAAGTCCTCCCCTTTGACTACATGCACTATTAGGTCCTTATAGATTAGCCTATCACTTTTCAAAAGTGTCACACAAGTCCTACTAACTGAATTCACATGCTATCGGCTAAATCGAAGCTTGAAATTTTCACACATTCATAATTACATATTCTAGACAATAAATATTACGTTCAAACATTTCGGTGACTCGGTTTAGCGGTCCCGAAACCACTTCCCGACTAGGGTCAATTTTGGGCTGTCACACCACTGTCCCAGATATGGTCTTACATGTAACCACATATATCGATGCCAACGTCCCAGACGTGGTCTTACACGAAAACACATATCGTAAATCCTATGTCATGACATATGTATCCTAGCTATTCCTAAGGTTCATACGGGGCTTTCAAATGCCTTAACTCGGTCGAAATGAAATTGTAAACATAGCTCCAAAGCTTGTTTACATTCGACTAACACATATATATTTCCACATAGTTCATTTTAGCATATAACTCATATTTAATCAAATAAATAACATTTATTTTCTTATTAACTTACCTCGAACGATGAAAATTAGAACGGGGCGACTAATCAACAACTTTAGTTTTCCCCCGATCCAAATCTGTTTTCTTTGGTTCTTGATCTAAACATATTCAAATTAAACTCATTCAAACATATTTTCACTCATTTTAGTCCAAAAACACATAAATGGGAAAATTACAAGTTTACCCCTGACATTTTACACTTTTTACAATTTAGTCCAAATTGCACAAAACGCAAAACATGCAAAATTTGCACGTACCATGCTTAGGCTGAATGCTCCATGTGTTCATACAAGTCCATACATTTCATTCATTTCACATTTTAGTCCCTCAATATATTATTTTTTCAATTTAGTCCTAATTACTCAAAATCATCAAAAATTCCAATACATAACATGTTAATCTAAAACATATCTTTCATATTTCATCAACTATCATCACAAAGCTCACACATTCATCAATGGCATAACTCAAAATATTCGTCAAAATAAAAAATTCAAGCATGGGCTTTGTACATGACACTGCAACGATCTCAAAAATGTAAAAATTATCAAAAATCGAGCTAGTTACATACCTTGATTGAGATTAACAAATAGCTGAACCCTAAGCTTTGCTTCTTTCTTTTCTTTTTTTATGTTTCAGTCAAAAAATATGAACTTTAACATGACTTTTAATTATGTTATAATATATCATATATATTATTTACTATTTTACATATTTAACCTTTAAAATTTAATTAGAAAACCATACAAAACATGCACAAAACCATCCACTCATATAATCAATGGCCTTATTACAACATAAGTACTTCATATTATAAACACAACATCAATTCGGCCACTTTCACATTTAACCATTGAATTTTCATTTTACGCGATTAAGCCCTTTTATTTAATCAGTCACTCAAACAACAAAATTAAATCACGAAAGTTTCACACATATAAATTGACACATAATAAACACAAAAAATATTTTTAAAATATTTTTCTTACTCAGTTTCGTGGTCACAAAACCACCGTTCTAAATAGGTCTAAATCGGCAATACTTCCAGAAGAACTTTGTCATCGATCTGGGATCCAATATCTTAAATTTTCAAATCTGTATACCACTTATGTCATTCTGAAGTTGCTTTCAACTTTCATGAAACACTTTTTCCTTTTTCCCTCAGAATCACAAATCAATTTCACCTTGTATGTAACACCCCTAACCCGTATCCATCGCCGGACTAGGGTTAAAGGCGTTACGAGACAGGCGTTACCACAATCATAGTCAAACATTACCATAGAGTCCCTTATATAGGTCATCGAGACCTTAAGCATGCATTAGAAAAGGGTTGAGACTAAACCGAGCTCATATAAAATTTTTCAAAACTTAAACATTTTTCAAAGTTGTACAGGTCACACGCCCGTGTGAACAGGCCGTGTGCCTCACACGGCTTTAGACATGCCCGTGTGTCTAGGCCGTGTCAAAACAGGGAATACATACTGACTTGTCCACACGGCCATAAGTGTAACGCCCCGTACCCGAGACCGTTGCCGGAGTCAAACACGAGGTGTTAACGGACTTAATTCATTTACTTACACAGTTCATTTTAAAATTTCCAGACAAGCTGGCTAACTGCATCACAGTTACTTTAAAAATCATATCTCGAGTTCCAAAACTCAAAAACCGATTCCGTAAATTTTTCCTGAAACTAGACTCATATTTCCATCTACAAATGTTTTTCTAGAATTTTTGGTCAAGCCAATTAGTACAGTTTATTAGTTAAAGTCTCCCCTGTTTCAGGGTTCGACTACTCTGACCTTCATGCATTACGACTTGGATATCTCCCTCTACAGAGATTCAATACTTATACCGTTTGTTTCTAATGAAACTAGACTCAAAGAGGAATCTATACATATAAAGAATAACTTCTAATTGTCTCTGGTTAATTTATTGTAAATTTTCAAAATCAGAACAGGGGATCCAAAAAATGCTCTGGCCCTGTTTCACGAAAACTTAAACATCTCATAAAATACGGCTGATATGGTCGTTTCGTTTCTTTCATATGAAAATAGACTCATCAAGATTCGATTAAATAATTTATTCACTATTTAATTCCATTCCTACTATTTTTAGTGAATTTTCCAACTTACGTCACTGCTGCTGTCAGCATCTATTTTAAGGTAAATTTTACCTATTTCATAATTTTCCATGAATCGAATAGCAAATTGACATACATTATTATCAAGGGTAATCCCGATTAGCCATGACGTACGTAGCACCAATAGGACCATGATTGGCCATTCCAATGGCTGGTCATTACCAAACATTTCCACACCACTTAATAACCATATCACAAGACCATAATGTTATACTTCAAAATATCGAGCCATTTTAGCATGGCTATCTGAATACACATTACCAAAGGGTACTTAATTAACAACAAGGGTCAGCCCTATACATGCCATTTTCAAAATTGAACTAACAGTACCAAAAGTGGCTTAGATAGTGTGGATGACTTGACTTTGACACTCCGAGTCCGATGGTGACGAACAAAATCTATAAAGCAGAGAATCAAAGTAATAGAGTAAGCATTTTAATGCTTAGTAAGTTCAAGTAATGAAATTATTTACGACTAAAGTATAGCGTTCATATGACTAAATGAATAGTTGCATATATGCATATTCCCAAAATCATACTTACTTCACACCTCAACGGTATATTCATACACAGGATCAAACCTAACTAAAGGCGGAAGTTCTTAACCAATAGAGCGCATACTATCTAAAAAGAAATTAACTTTTCCGATGCATATCTGAAACATACCTTATCGTTTGGATTTTATGGCGTATTAATTGAAATTATTACAGCAAGATTGCTCATTTCCAAACCCAAGTACCTTGAGTTTAGCGGATATAACAACTCGCACAATTGCCTTGGTCTTAGCCGGATATAGTCAATAACACAAAAGCCTTGGGACTTAGCCGGATATAGTCACTAGCACAAATGCCTTGGGACTTAGCCGGATATAGTCAACAACACAAATACCTTGGGACTTAGCAGGATATAGTCAATAGCACAAATGCCTTCGGGACTTAGCAGGATATAGTCAATAGCACAAATGCCTTGGGACTTAGCCGGATATCATTGAATAATCATGCACATATATCAATAAATCATGACACATCCATATTTCATTTTCATTACTAAAGCTCAAACACAAGACACTTATCAAACCTTACCAATTTCGGCTCAATAGCCACATACAAAGAGCATGATTTTGATTGGCTTTATAACATGATCTCTAACACATTCGGCTACCTGTCATAGGTATAAACTAATCACCTCAATATATCATTCAAGTAGAACATTATATCACCGTTTATTTGTTATGCTTATATGTCATGACTTAATCAAATCATAAACTGAGTTTCATTAATCGAAACTTACCTCGGACGTTGTCGAACGACTTCAACGGCAATTCAATTACTTTTTCCTTTCCCCTATCCAACGTTGATCCTCTAAGCTCTTGAGCTAAATCAAACAATTTACCTCCCAATCAAACACAATCATACGACATTCATATACATTTTAGAACCAATTTATTTGAATCAATTACCACTTAAGTCTATCACCATCTAAGCTTTCAAATTTGTGCACTTGGTAAATCACATTAAACTACTACAAATATAACTTTAATACATATTTATTTTGAATGTCTCAATATCATCTTAATTAATTTCTACTTACACATCAAAATTTCCAATACAAAGTATTTGGCACCTAAACCGGATTAGTAAACTCCCATAGACCATGACCGAATGCCATTTAAACACAAGTCAACAAGATCTCATGATTTCAAATCAAACTCTTAACAAGAATGCACAATGCGAACCCTAGATGATTAAACATCTAATTTGGACAATTTTAGAACAACTAAGCGGCACTTGTTCACAACATTAAACAACTACATGTTCGGCTAGAACATGGTACTTAACTACATCGATTTTGAGCATAATAATTACTCAAACCTAATCAAATTCACATTCGGTCTTGGTACCTAATAAGGTAGCCGATTCCTTTCCCTTAGCACCAAATGCTCACATATGATTATTTGTATAGTTCAAACACTCATCTACCCTTGTTCATCTAAATTTAACAAGAAACAAAAACCTTATTTCTCCATAGCTACAATGGCCGAAAGTTCTAGACATCTCAATACCGAAATTTCTAACATGGGTTGTCTAAAGAATTTGGTAGGGAGTTCAAATTTATCTAACATTTCAAGTAACTTAACACATCCATATAGCTAACATGCTAGTAGTATCAAGGCATCAACTAAGATTTTGAAGCCTCTTAGGCAAATCCTAACTCTCCAACAACCCCAATTCCATCCATGAGATAGATAAAATTAGGCTAATCATCCAAAGGATGTATAAACCTCCAAAAGCAACATTGAACATACCTTAATCTAAAGAACCACCTTGGCCGAACTTCCCCTCTTCTTCTTCCTCTAGTTACGGCAATGGAGGAGCAACCTAGCTAACTCTCTTTTTTTTTTGTTTCTTCTCCTACTAACCACTATTATTTTATTATCCATGCTCTTTATTTAATTATTTTTAACACAAATGTTAACATAACATATTTATAATATGTTTTAACCCATAGCATGGCCGGCCACCATCTAGACTTTTGGCTAATTTGACATGCAAGTACAAGTATTTTCTAACATGCTTTAATAGGCCACTATAACATTTGCCTAGCACATTTCTAAATCTCCTCACATAAGTCCTATTTAGTAATTTCACATACTAATGACAAAATTGGAGCACGAAACTTTCACACATGCCTATTTCACATACAATAAACACAAAACTTAAAGGTTAATTATTTTTATGACCCGGTTTTGTGGTCCTGAAACCACTTTCCGACTAGGGTCAAATTAGGGCTGTCACAACTCTCCCCCACTTAAGAAATTTTTGTCCCCGAAAATCTTACCTATAAATAGGTTTGGGTATCGTTCTTTCATAGAGTTCTCGGTTTCCCAAGTAGCTTCTTCGACCCCGTGCTTGTGCCATAACACTTTTACTACAGGAACCTTTTTATTTCGTAATTCTTTCACTTCACGAGCTAGGATACGAATCGGTTCTTCTTCATAACTCATACCGGATTGAATTTAAACCTCGGAGGGATTAATTATGTGCGAAGGATCAGATCTGTAATGTCGAAGCATCGAAACGTGAAAAACGTTGTGAATCTTTTCGAGATCAGGGGTAAAATCAATCTATATGCCACTGGACCAACTCGTTCGGATATTTCATACGGCCTTATGAACCTCGGACTCAGTTTGCCCTTACGGCCAAATCTGAGTATCATTTTCCAAGGTGAAACTTTAAGAAACACTTTGTCTCCCACCTGATACTCAATATCTCTTCGTTTTAAATCCGCGTCGACTTGACGATCGATCTTGCCTTCAGACTTTCACGAATTATCTTTACTTTCTGCTCAGCATCTTTAATCAAATCAACTCCGAAAATTTTACTTTCACTGAGCTCGTTCCAAAATAATGGTGTACGAACTTTACGACCGTACAAAGCCTCGTAAGGTGCCATCTTAAGACTTGATTGAAAACTATTGTTGTAAGCGAATTCAATCAAAGGTAAATACCGCTTCCATGAACCACTAAACTCAAGGATGCAACATCTCAACATATCCTCGAGTATCTGAATTATCCGCTCGGATTGACCATCAGTCTGTGGATGAAATGCGGTGCTAAAATGCAACTTGGTACCCAAAGCTTCTTGAAATTTCTTCCAAAATCACGATGTGAATCTCGAATCTCTATCTGATACAATAGAAATTGGTACTCCATGTAACCTTACAATCTGGGATACATACATTTCAGCTAGCTTGTCAAGAGAATAATTCGTACGTACAGGGATAAAATGAGCCGACTTTGTCAATCTATCAACAACAACCCAGATCGCATCTTTCTTGCTTGATGACAATGGCAATCTAGATACAAAATCCATCGTGACTCGATCCCACTTCCACTCGGGTATCATGATCGGCTGAAGTAATCCTGTAGGCACTTGATGTTCCGCTTTCACTTGTTGACATCTTAAACACTTCGAAACAAAATCGAAAATGTCTCGTTTCATACCATGCCACCAAAACTGACGTCTCAGATCGTTGTACATTTTCGTACTCCCCGGGTGAATTGACATTCGGCTACAATGAGCTTCGTTTAGAATTGTCGAAATAAGTTCTAAATTTCTTGGAACACACAAACGACTTCTGAACCTTAAACAATCGTCATCATCAATTTGAAACTCTGATTCCTTATTCGAAACACATCAGCCCGTTTTGCAACCAATTCATCATCGACTTCCTGAGCTTCACGAATTTGATGAATCAACAATGGTTTGGCCTTTAATTCTGCTACTAACACATTGTCGGATAGAACAGACAAGTGTACATTCATCGCTCGTAAAGAAAACAGTGATTTACGACTTAAAGCATCCGCAACCACATTAGCCTTTCTCGGGTGATAGTCAATTAGAAGCTCATAGTCTTTCAACAACTCGAGCCAACGTTTTTGTCGCAAATTCAAATCTCTTTGAGTCATCAAATATTTGAG
The DNA here is from genome assembly GCF_025698485.1 of Gossypium arboreum. Lineage (NCBI taxonomy): Eukaryota > Viridiplantae > Streptophyta > Magnoliopsida > Malvales > Malvaceae > Gossypium > Gossypium arboreum. Next base: position 54,663,853 of record NC_069072.1, read on the forward strand.
ACTTTTGTGATCTGAAAATACATGGCACTTCTCACCAAATAAGTAATGTCTCCATATTTTTAAAGCGAATACGATGGCAGCTAATTCGAGATCATGGGTTTGATAATTTTTCTCATGTGGCTTCAATTGCCTCGACGCATACGCTACAACTCGACCTTCTTGCATCAATACACAACCCAACCCAAGTAAGGATGCGTCACTGTAAATGACAAACTCTTTGCCTGATTCAGGCTGCACTAGCACTAGAGCTTCAGTCAAGTAAGTTTTAGTTGATCGAAACTTTTCGACATTTTTCGACCATTCGAACTTAATATCTTTACGAAGTAGCCGTCATTGGTGTGGCTATCATCGAGAAACCCTTTACAAACCGTCTATAATGTAAGCAAGCCCCAAAAAGCTCGAACCTCGATAATATTTCTCGGGGCTTCGATTAAGTATGGCTGAAATTTTGCTCGGATCAACTCGAATACGATCACGCAGATACCACGTGACCCAAGAAGCTAACCTCTCTTAACGAACTCACACTTCTTGAACTTAGCATATAACTACTTATCCGTAAAATCGCAACACTAATCCCGGTGTTCGGCATGATCGGTTTCATTTCTCGAATAGACCAAAATATCATCGATAAACACAACTACAAATAGATCCAAAAACAGTCTGAAGATCCGATTCATCAAATCCATAAATACCGCAGGGGCATTAGTGAGCCCAAACGGCATCACTAAGAACTCGTAGTGACTGTATCTCGTTCTGAAAGCAGTTTTGGGTATATCCGAATCTCGAATTCGCAACTGACGATAGTCGATAGTCGATGCACAACCTCATGGTTCCGTCCTTCTTTTTTACAAACAATACTGGTGCACCCCAAGGTGAGAAACTTGGTCGAGCGAAACCTCTATCCGTCAACTCTTGCAACTGAGCTTTCAATTCCTTTAATTCCGTCGATGCCATACGATACAGAGCTATCGAAATCAGTGTAGTTCTAGGTACAAGTTCGATGCCAAACTCTACCTCCCGAGCAGTGGTAACCACGAAATTCTTCGGAAAAACATCCGGATATTCACAAACCACTGTACCGACTCAAGTTTCTTTCACGATTCTTCATTATCAAATGCGTATGCAAGATACGCTTCACACCCCTTTCTCACATATTTTTGAGCTAACATCGAGGATATTATTGTTGGCAATCCATTCAAGATAGTAGATTCAACTCGGATTATCTCATTATTTGCACACTTCAAATCAATAGTCTTGCTTTTGCAATTCACAACCGCATCATGCACGGTCAACCAATCCAAACCGAGAATAACATCAAATTCATCAAACGGTAAAAGCATCAAGTCCGCCGGAAAACAGGAACCTCGAATTACTAGGGGACATTTCTTACACAACTTATCAACAAGCACATAATGACCCAAGGGATTCGACACTCTAATAACGAACTCAGTAGACTCAACAGGTAAAGTGTTACTGGATGCTAAAGTCTAACATATATAAGAATGAGTAGAACCAGGGTCAATCAATGCAATCACATTAGTATCAAAGAGAGTGAAAGTACCAGTAATAACATCTGGCGAAGAAGCATCCTCGCGTGCACGTATAGCATAAGCTCTAGCAGGAGCACGAGCCTCAGATCTGGTAGTAACATCTCTAGATCCTCTCTGACCGCCACTAGCATTCCCCACATTTTGGGATGGTCTACCTCGAGCAGTAGTAGCACCCGTTTTCCCACTCTGATTTACATTCTGTTCAGACAGTCTCGGGCAATCCTTGATAAAGTGGTTAGCTGATCCGCACTTATAACAGGAGCGATCATGAAATCTAAAACTCCCCGAATGCCATTTACCACAATACTGGTACTCTGTTCTGTCTCGACGATCATTTCCAACACTGGCAACCGAAGCGACTCGTGTACTAACAGGGGGTCGATCACGATCTCGTCTAGAAAAGCTCGAAGTGCCTTTAGACCGACCTGAATCATCTCTAAATTTTTTCGATGACTGTTGAAAGGGCTTTCCCGCAGATCTCTTACGAAACTCCTTTGCTCCCATATCAGCTTTTCTTTTCTCCTTACTGAGCTCTTCGGCTTTGCAAGCTCGCTCGACAAGTACCACAAATTCTCTAATTTCAAAAATGCCAACACACAGTTTTATATCTTCGTTCAGTCCATCTTCGAAATGTTTGCACATTACGGCTTCTAAGGACATGCATTCTCGAGCGTACCGGCTAAGCCTTACAAAATTTTGCTCATAATCAGTAACCGACATGGAACATTGTTTAAGTTCAAGAAATTCTTTCCGTTTTTGATCAATGAATCTCTGGCTGATATACTTTTTTTGAAACTCGGTTTGGAAAAACTCCCAAGTTACTTGCCCTCTGGGCACAACAGAAATCAACGTATTCCACCAATAATAGGCAGAATTTCGTAGCAAGGAGATAGTACACTTAAGGCATTCATTGGATGTGCAAGATAGTTCATCAAGTACCCGAATAGTGTTGTTCAACCAAAATTCAGCTTGCTCGGCATCATCATTGTCTGTAGCCTTAAATTGATAGCCCGTGTTTTCGGATTACATCAACTGGGGCTTATTTAACCTTATCTGTCGGTTACGGAGGTATCACAGTCTTGAGGGTTGTATTGGTCGGGAATGGGGGTTGTGGAACAGCCGTATTAGTTCGAATGTACTAATTGAACCACTCATTCATTACGCTATAAAAAGCCTGTCTAGCTTCATCATTTTGATTACTAGCAACAGGTTGAGAGTCCGCTGGCGCTATCCCTTGCGCGGGAGCAGGCGCTACACTCTCAACATCATCAGCTACCGCTCGGTTGGGATCGGGATCCATTACTATAAGTAAACACATTTTTAACTGTCAGAAATCACCACACTATCGATAAACACATAATGGCATGTATAGCTAAACCCGAACGTATTACGGTAGTCCTAGAATCGACTAAACCGTACCTTTGATACTAATAAAGTTGTAACGCCCCATACCCGAGACCGTTGCCGGAGTCGAACACGAGGTGTTAACGGACTTAATTCATTTACTTACACAGTTCATTTTAAAATTTCCAGACAAGCTGGTTAACTGCATCACAGTTACTTTAAAAATCATATCTCGAGTTCCAAAACTAAAAAACTGATTCCGTAAATTTTTCCTGAAACTAGACTCATATGTCCATCTACAAATTTTTTTCTAGAATTTTTGGTCAAGCCAATTAGTACAGTTTATTAGTTAAAGTCTCCCTTGTTTCAGGGTTCCACTACTCTGACCTTCATGCATTACGACTTAGATATCTCCCTCTACAGAGCTTCAATACTTATGCCGTTTCTTTCTAATGAAACTAGACCCAAATAGGAATCTATACATATAAAGTATAACTTCTAATTGTCTCTGGTTAATTTATGGTAAATTTTAAAAATTAGAACAGGGGATCCAGAAAATGCTCTGGCCCTGTTTCACGAAAACTTAAACATCTCATACAATACGGCTCATATGGTCGTTTCGTTTCTTTCATATGAAAATAGACTCATCAAGATTCGATTAAATAATTTATTCACTATTTAATTCCATTCCTACTATTTTTAGTGATTTTTCTAACTTACGTCACTACTACTGTTAGCATCTATTTTAAGGTAAATTTTACCTATTTCATAATTTTCCATGAATCGAATAGCAAATTGACATACATTATTATCAAGGGTAATCCCGATTAGCCATGACGTACGTAGCACCAATAGGACCATGATTGGCCATTCCAATGGCTGGTCATTACCAAACATTTCCACACCACTTAATAACCATATCACAAGACCATAATGTTATACTTCAAAATATCGAGCCATTTTCGCATGGCTATCTGAATACACATTACCAAAGGGTACTTAATTAACAACAAGGGTCAGCCCTATACATGCCATTTTCAAAATTGAACTAAAAGAGTACCAAAAAGTGGCTTAGATAGTGTGGATGACTTGACTTTGACACTCCGAGTCCGATGGTGACGAACAAAATCTATAAAACAGAGAATCAAAGTAACAGAGTAAGCATTTTAATGCTTAGTAAGTTCAAGTAACGAAATTATTTACGAATAAAGTGTAGCGTTCATATGACTAAATGAATAGTTGCATATCGCATATTCCCAAAATCATACTTACTTCACACCTCAACGGTATATTCATACACGAGGATCAAACCTAACTAAAGGCGGAAGTTCTTAATCAATAGGCGCATACTATCTAAAAAGAAATTAACTTCTCCGATGCATATCTGAAACATACCTTATCGTTTGGATTTTATGAGCGTATTAATTGAAATTATTACAGCAAGATCGCTCATTTCCAAACCCAAGTACCTTGGATTTAGCCGGATATAACAACTCGCACAAATGCCTTGGTCTTAGCCGGATATAGTCAATAGCACAAAAGCCTTTGGGACTTAGCAGGATATAGTCACTAGCACAAATGCCTTGGGACTTAGCCGGATATAGTCAATAGCACAAATGCCTTGGGACTTAGCCCGGATATCATTGAATAATCATGCACATATATCAATAAATCATGACACATCCATATTTCATTTTCATTACTAAAGCTCAAACACAAGACACTTATCAAACCTTACCAATTTCGCTCAATAGCCACATACAAAAGCATGATTTTGATTGGCTTTATAACATGATCTCTATACACATTCGGCTACCGTCATAGGTATAAACTAATCACCTCAATATATCATTCAAGTAGAACATTATATCACCGCTTATTTGTTATGCTTATATGTCATGACTTAATCAAATCATAAACTAAGTTTCATTACTCGAAGACTTACCTCGGACGTTGTCGAACGACTTCAACCGCTATTCAATTACTTTTTCCTTTCCCCTATCCAACGTTGATCCTCTAAGCTCTTGAGCTAAATCAAACAATTTACCTCCCAATCAAACACAATCATACGACATTCATATACATTTTAGAACCAATTTATTTGAATCAATTACCACTTAAGTCTATCACTATCTCGCTTTCAAATTTGTGCACTTGGTAAATCACATTAAACTACTACAAATATAACTTTAATACATATTTATTTTCGAATGTCCCAATATCATCTTAATTAATTTCTACTTACACATCAAAATTTCCAATACAAAGTATTTGGCACCTAAACCAGATTAGTAAACTCCCATAGACCATGACCGAATGCCATTTAAACACAAGTCAACAAGATCTCATGATTTCAAATCAAACTCTTAACAAGAATGCACAATGCGAACCCTTAGATGATTAAACATCTAATTTAGACAATTTTAGAACAACTAAGCGGCACTTGTTCACAACATTAAACAACTACATGTTCGGCTAGAACATGGTACTTAACTACATCAATTTTAAGCATAATAATTACTCAAACCTAATCAAATTCACATTCAGGTCTTGGTACCTAATAAGGTAGCCGATTCCTTTCCCTTAGCACCAAATGCTCACATATGATTATTTGTATAGTTCAAACACTCATCTACCCTTGTTCATCTAAATTTAACAAGAAACAAAACCTTATTTCTCCATAGCTACAATGGCGAAAGTTCTAGACATCTCAATACCGAAATTTCTAACATGGGTTGTCTAAAGAATTTGGTAGGGAGTTCAAATTTATCTAACATTTCAAGTAACTTAACACATCCATATAGCTAACATGCTAGTAGTATCAAGGCATCAACTAAGATTTTGAAGCCTCTTAGCCGAATCCTAACTCTCCAACAACCCCAATTCCATCCATGAGATAGATAGAATTAGGCTAATCATCCAAAGGATGTATAAACCTCCAAAAGCAACATTGAACATACCTTAATCTAAAGAACCACCTTGGCCGAACTTCCCCTCTTCTTCTTCCTCTAGTTACGGCAATGGAGGAGCAACCTAGCTAACTCTCTTTTTTTTTTGTTTCTTCTCCTACTAACCACTATTATTTTATTATCCATGCTCTTTATTTTATTATTTTTAACACAAATGTTAACATAACATATTTACAATATGTTTTAACCTATACATGGCCGACCACCATCTAGACTTTTGGCTAATTTGACATGCAAGTACAAGTATTTTCTAACATGCTTTAATAGGTCACTATAACATTTGCCTAGCACATTTCTAAATTTCCTCACATAAGTCCTATTTAATAATTTCACTTACTAATGACAAAATTGGAGCATGAAACTTTCACACATGCCTATTTCACATACAATAAACACAAAACTTAATGGTTAATTATTTTTACGACCCGGTTTTGTGGTCCCAAAACCACTTTCCGACTAGGGTCAAATTAGGGCTGTCACAATAAGACACGCCCGTGTGCCAGGCCGTGTTGAAAATTAAGGAGGCTACTGACTTGGCCACACGGCTGACCACACGCCCTTGTGTCTAGCCCGTTGTCAAAGCTGACTTGGCCAGAATAAGAATCGGTTCTTCCTCATATGTCATATCAAGCTTAATCTCAATCTCTGACAAATTAATCACATGTAAGGGATCAGATCGATATCTATGAAGAATCAAAAAATGGAATACATTATGGATCTTTTCTAACTCAAGTGGCAACAATAATCTGTACACAACAGCCCAATACGCTCTATAATCTCATACGACCCAATAAATCTCGAACTTAATTTTCATTTACGTTCGAATCTGAGTAATTTCTTCAATGGTGAGACTTTTAAAAAGACTTCGTCCCTGATCTTAAACTTTATATCTTTTCGTTTCAAGTCTGCATACGATTTCTGACAATCTGACGCAGTTTCCAGACTTTCGCAGATCACTTTTACTTTCTGTTCTGTCTCTCTGATCAAATCAACCTCGTGTATCTTTTTTTCATTGAGCTCGGTTCAATATAATGGTGTACAACCTTTACGGCTGTACAAAGCCTTGTAAGCTGCCATTTTGATACTCGATTGAAAGTTATTATTGTATGAAAATTTAATCAGAGGTAAGTATCATTCCCACGTACCTTTGAACTTGAGAATACAACATCTCAACATATCCTCAAGAATCTGAATGATTAATTCAACTGACCATCTGTTTGCGGATGAAAAGTAGTGCTGAAATGTAATTTCGTATATAGAGCATCTTGCAGTTTCTTCCAAAACCGCGATGTAAACCTCAGATCTCTATCCAAAACAATAGAAATAGATACTCCGTGCAACCTCACAATCTGAGAAACATACAATTTAGCTAGCTTATCAAGCAAGTAATCTGTGTGAACTGGAACAAAATGAGCCGATTTAGTCAATCTATCCACTATAACCCAGATTGCATCTTTCTTGCTCGGTGTCATCGCTAAACCAGATACAAAATCCATTGTGACTCTGTCCCATTTCCACTCTAGTATCATGATCGGCTGAAGCAATCTAGAAGGTACTTGATGCTCGACTTTTACTTGCTAACAGACTAAACATTTCAGAACAAAGTCAAAAATGTCTCGTTTCATTCCATGCCACTAGTAAAGCTGTTTCAAATCATTATATGTTTTCGTATTACCTGGGTGAACAGATAACAGACCACTATGAGCTTCATTCAAAATCATCTGAATTAACTATCGATTTCTCGGAACACATATTCGGTTTCTGAACCTCATACAACTCTCAGCATCAACTCGAAATCCTGAATCAGCATTCAAATCACTTTGGCTCCGCTTTGCTAACAAATCATTATCAATTTTTTGAGTGTCACAAATTTGTTGAATAAATAATGGTCTTGCTTTTAATTCAACTATTATTGAACCAACATCTGACATAGCCATATGCGCATTCATTACACGCAAAGCAAACAGTGATTTTCTGCTTAGAGCATCAGTAACAATATTAGCCTTTCTCGGGTGGTAGTCAATCACAAGCTCATAGTCTTTTAATATCTCTAACCATCGACATTCTCTCAAATTTAGATCTTTTTGAGTCATCAAATATTTCAGGCTTTTGTGATCAGAATAAACATGACATTTCTCACTGAACAGATAGTGACGCCATATCTTCAATGCAAACACAATAGCTGACAATTCTGGATCGTGTATCGGATAGTTCTTTTCATGCGGCTTTAACTGTCTCAAGGCATAAGCTCTAACTTTTCCTTCCTACATTAAAACATAGGCCAAACCAGTTAAAGATGCATCACTATAGATAACAAATTCTTTACTCGATTCTGGCTAAACTAGCACTAGACCTTCGATTAAAAGGGCTTTCAACTGATCAAAATTTTTCTGGCACTTTTCTGACCACTTGTACTTAACATCTTTCTGTAATAGCTTCGTCATCGGTGTTGCAATCATAGAGAGACCTTTCACAAACCGTCTATAATAACTAGCAAGTCCAAAAAAACTTCAGACTTCAGAAACATTTCTTGGAGGTTTCCAATCAAGTATAGCTGAAATTTTACTCGGATCAACTCGAATACCCGATGCTGATACAACATGACCCAGAAAACTGAATTCATGCAACTACAAATTGCATTTACTAAACTTTGCATACAACTGTTTATCTTGCAAAATCTGTAACACAAGTCTCAAATGTTCGGCATGCTCGATTTCATCACAGGAATAGATCAAAATGTCATCTATGAACACAACCACAAATTGTTCTAGATACTGTCAGAAGATCTAGTTCATCAAATCCATGAAAACATCAGGTGCATTAGTGAATTCAAAAGACATAACCAAAAACTCATAGTGTTCAACCTCGTTTGGAAAGTAGTCTTTGGAACATCAGAGTCTTTAACTCGTAACTGATAGTAGCCTGATCTCAAATCTATCTTTGAAACACTGTAGCCCCTTTCAGCTGATCAAACAAATCGTCAATCCATGGCAACGGATACTTATTCTTTATAGTCACCTTATTGAGTTGTCTATACTCGATACACATTCTCATAGTTTCGTCCTTCTTTTTCAAAAATAAAACTAGTGCACCCCAGGGAGAAAAACTCGGTCACGTGAAACCTCTATCTGTCAATTCTTGCAACCGAGCTTTCAATTATTTTAGTTCAATAGGTTCCATTCTGTACGGAGCAATCGATATCAGAGTCGTCCCTAGTACTAACTCAATACCAAACTCTACCTTTCGAATAGATGGCAAACCCGACAATTTTTCAGGAAAAACATTCAGATACTCGCACACAATTGGTACTGATTCAATCTTTCTTTTAATCACTTTACTATCAAGCGCATATGCAAAGTAAGCTTCATAACCTTTCCTCACAGACTTTTGAGCTAACATTGAAGATAACACTACATGTAAACCATTCAGATCATTAGATTCAATCCGAATAATCTTATCATTTTGGCACCGTAAATCAAAAGTCTTTCTTTTCCAATTTACAACAGCATCGTGTAAAGTCAAGCAATCCATACCCAGAATTATATCAAACTCGTCGAATGGAAACAACACCAAATCAGCTGAAAAACACGAATCTCGAATCATCAAAAGACATTCCTTACACACTTTATCAACCATAACACACCGGCCCAAGGGGTTTGATACTCTAATCACAAACTCAGTAGACTCAACAAGCAAAGTCTTACTGAATACTAAAGCTTCACACATATAAGAATAGGTCGAACCAGGATCAATCAATGCAATTACACTAGTATCACAAAGAGTGAATGTACCAGTAATAACATCTAGGGATGAAGCCTCCTCGGAAGCATGTATGGCATAAGTTCTGGCAGGTGCGCGAGCCTCAGATCGAACTGTCATGTCTTTAGTTCCTCTCTGACTGCTACTCACATTACCTGTATTTCTAGGAAGTCTACCTCGAGCTGACATGTTACTCGGTCTCACATTCTCTATTGTGTTTTGCTCAACTAACTCAGGGCATTCACGAACGAAATGATCCATCGATCCACATTTGCCCGATCATGAAATCGAGAACTATCGGGATGTCATTTACCATAATGTTTTACACTTGGGTTGATTCAATCTAACATTACCAGCACTAGCTACTAAGGTAGCTCTCGAGCTCACAGGTGGTCTATCACGATCACGTTTCGTATAACCCGTAGTAGCTTTTGAACGACTAGAATCATCTCAAAACTTCTTTGATGTCGGCTAAAATGACTTACTTGATGATCTCTTATGTGAATCTCTAATTTCAAAATCAACTTTTCTTTCCTCTTTCCCGAGCTTTTCGACTTTGCATGCTCGCTCAACCAGTACTATGAACTCTTTTATTTCAAGTATGCCAACTAGCAGTTTAATGTCTTCATTCAACCCGTCTTCAAATCTTTGACACATTATAGCTTCAGTTGAAACACACTCTCGGGCATATTGACTAAGTTTCACAAATTTCTGTTCATATTCTGTCATAATCATGCGACCTTGTTTCAATTCCAGAAATTCTTTGTGCTTTTGGTCGATAAATCTCTGGCTGATGTATTTCTTACGAAACTCAGTCTGAAAGAAGTCCTAAGTCAACCGTTCTTTCAGAACCACCAATACTAGTGTATTCCATTAGTGATATGCAGTGTCTCGTAGAAAAGATATGGCACATTTCAAACATTCATTAGGGGTACTATATAGCTCATCAAACACGTGGATAATATTATCAAGCCAGAATTCAGCTCGCTCAGCATCATCATCATTAGTAGCTCTGAATTCTTCAACACCGTGTTTTCTGATTTTATGAATAGGAGGCTTATGTAATATCAACGGATCACTCACTTGAGGTATAGCAGGTATCAGAGAAGGATTAATCGGGGGTCGAGGTTGCTGTGTAGCTAGATTAGTCCAGATATACTGAGTAAACCAATCGTTCATCATTTGGTAAAAAGCTTGTTTAGCAGCACTCTCTTGGTTACTCGAAGTCAGTCGAGAATCAACCGGCGTTGTCCCTTGCATAGCAGGCACTATACTCTCGACATCATCAGCTATGGCTCTATCGAGATCCATTTACTATACGAAAACACATTTTCAAATGTCAGACGTCATCACACTATCGCAATATAAAATATGGCATGTATAGTTAGACTCACACACGCTACGTTAGTTCTCGAATCAACTAAACTGTATCTCTAATACCAATCAAATGTAACACCCCTAACCCATATCCATCGCCAGAATGGGGTTACGAGGTATTACCAGTTGAGACACAAATTTTGAACAATCATATGCATACACTTGCACAAACTTTGAAACCAATCAAATATTAATATAAATAACAGATTTAACTTCTTTGCGAATCATTTCTAAAAGAAAATTCAAAATTCGTATACAAACAACTTCAATACTAATCTTGTTTGACCGAATAATAAACTTATAAATCAATCAACTTATGACCAACATTTAAGGACTAACCTATACACTACTCAACATCCATTTTTAATGAAGTAGGACATTTAAACATCACATAAAACTCATATAATCTTCATGATTTACTAATGCATAAGTCACTATTCATTTGGCCACTTTTCAATGCATTAGCCGATTACAAATATGTTTAACAAATATGCTTTAACAATTGTCCACTTTCAACTTTATTCAATCATTATACAAGTCAATGCATTTCAAAGAACTAAACCAATATATATATATCAAACATAATTTGTCTAACATTTTAACATACCATAATTGAATATAAACATGCTAATATTACCTATCAAGCTACATAACAAAGATCATATCTATAATTAATTCAAGGATCATATGTTTGACTAAGTACATAAATATACATATTTATAAGATTTATGTGATATCAAACTTATTACATCATATACATATATATATATGCCAAATCATGTTAAATACATATACTATACATTTACCAAAATACAACTCAAGACCAACTTGCTTCTTATCAATTCGGTAATAATATTAACCATGAAAATCATATAAGTTCTAAATACTTTAAAATAAGCCAATACGTATCTTCTAAAGCGAATATACATATAAACATCATTGTCATTTTACTACATTAGGAAACCAAATCAATACAAAATTCATAAAGACAAATCAGACCGTATAACATGCACATCAAAATGAACTTTAACCATGTATGGATATAACCTAATAATATTTAATACTGATTCACATAATAACACCTTAACTAAACATATCAATCAAATTCACATACATGTTTATCTATGCATGAACTATAACCAAATCACCCAAACATAATACCATGCCAATTCAATCAAACCACATCCAAAATCACCAACCATTATTGTAACACCCCTAACTGGTATCCGTCATCGAACTAAGGTTAAGAGGTATTACCAGGCATAATAACATATTTAACAATCAAGCAAAACATAGATCATATTCATATATATATAATATTACTAATTAAATAATAAACATAAAGCATCTTGCATAAATTATTCATATCAAACATACATCATATTCTCAAGTCAATAAACATATCTGAATGTCTTATATTATACACTTTATAAATACATAATTCAACCTATATAATTATCTCTATAATGGTATTCAAATACCCACATAACATAAATCAAGCATTTTTCCATTTCATAGAAAGAAATTTCATAAATATATTTTTGAATGCAAATTAAGACATTAACCATCACTAAGTAAACCTTTATGCATTTGCTATAATATTAAATATTTCATTTTAATACCCTTACACATGTAATTATTGAAACTAATCAAACCAATGCATATATATATATATATATATATATATTCAAACTAATCATATATGCGACATTAACAATCGATAATTAGTTCAAATGTACATTTGTTTCATTATACAACCTGCATTTTTCCAAAGTGCTATTCACCAACTTAAACATACTTGCTGAAATATATTCATAACCAAAACACCTATTTATCAAATACTAAGGTTATATAAATCTTAATAATTATATTCCAACATCACTTGTACCTATATAGCCAATCAATTATTCTTAAAACATGCATCTACTTTGCTATTCATCATATCATCTAATTGGATATTATATTAAACTATATTATAATATTCATACGGCATTTTAGACATACATTTATATTTTATCATACATAACAAGCACTATATTAAGATCAAATATTCATTTTAAACTCATCACAAATCTATGCACATATGAACATATCAATTTGGGTCATACTCGAACAATCACACTAAATCATATCATGTCTTTTCATATACTATGGAACATATCTAAACATCACTCGTACAACCTACAAAATCATTTATAATCCAAAGCTAAATAATTAATTCAATTTCATACACATATAACATAAAATTTTCATATACTTAATCATTCCAACCCTTATGACTATATCATTATCCATATACCAAGTATATCATATACTTATAGCATGCATGTTTTTTTCAAAATAGGCTTAAATCATAACCATAATTACACAATCATTAGCAAATATGCCAACCACCTCACACATATATACCACAAATTACACGACCAAAATAAGCTACTTTCATGGTCGATTATGATTCATAACTAACACATTTCATTTTCAATCATATAATCAGGATCAAAAATATATCACCAAAGCACAAATCATACATATCATAAAATATGCATACCAAAACAAACACCAACCATATCAAATATAACCAAAATTCGATCAAACCTTAAAACCGAATCTAATAAAATAAACAAGCCATTTTTGCATGGCTTAATATATACACAACTTCAAACTTAGCCAAATATAATCTAGCCTATACATGCCATAGATTCAAGTTCAAACTTATAAAATACTAAAAACAGTCGATAGTGTGATGGACTTTGCTGATGATCTCCGAGCTTATATCTATTCTCCAAAATCTATAAAACAGAGGCAAATATAAACGCACACAGTAAGCTATCATAGCTTAGTAAGTCATAATCAAATAAACAACTTAATGACATAATCAACTCATTTAAACCAAACCAAATTATACTATCATAGTCACATTTAATCTCAAGCTTACAATTTCATGTATAACATATACATTCACATAGAAACTTTATCATGACTGAATGTACATATATATATTAACAAAGTATCATTCGATTTCAAAGCCAAAGTATCATTATATAACCAAGTACACTTACACTCATATACATATACTTATGAATCAAAATATAACATCACATTCATATTCATAGCATATGACCAAATATACTACACAAATGCACATTTGTTTACATTTGTAACTTGTATAATTTGCACCACATATCAAATAGCCAACTTACCTTATTTTAAAATAGGTAATCAACAACTTATACGTGATCGTTTTAGCTTGTTTTACACAATCGATCACAACTTATCATTGCCCATTGAACCATTCAGAATTGAATAGGATACTCGGATAATCACACATATCGTACAATGTCAACGTCCCAAACGTGGTCTTACATATAATCACATATTGGTGCCACTGTCCCAGACAGGGTCTTACTCACACACATAAATCGGAGTCATATATCGATGCCAATGTATTAAACGTGGTCTTACTCGCACACATATATCGGAGACACATATCGATGCCAACGTATTAAACGTGGTCTTACTGCACACATATATCGGTGTGACATATTGATACCAACATATTAAACATGGTCTTACTCACACACATATATCAATGCCATGGTCTTACTCACACATCACATATCGTTGAATAGCCCAATTTAGACCCTAGTCGGAATAGTGGTTTCGGGACAATGAATCCTAGTTAGAAAAATATTTAAAAATTATTTACGGCGTTTATTATGTGAGAATTTGTGTGTGTGAAATTTTCGTGATTTAATTTTGTTCTTTTAGTGCCCAATTAAATAAAAGGACTTAATTGCGTAAAATGTAAAACTTGTATGCTAAATGTTAAAGTCTCTAATTGCTTTGTTCTTTTAATGTGGGGTGTTTATAATGTAATTATACCATTGGTTTTATAGGTGGACGGTAATGGGAATGTTATATAAGGTTTTCTAATTAAATTTATTAAGGTTATAATAGTAAAATATGAAATAATATATGTATAATAAAACATAAAACATAAAATTTATAATATTGTTTTAAATTATCATGTTCTTAACCAAAACTTAAACAAAAGAAAAGAGGAAAGAAAGCTAGGGTTCGGCACTTGCTTAAGCTCAATCAAGGTAAGTTCTAACTCAATTTTTGATAATTTTTACGTTTTTGAGATCATTGCTGCGAGTACTAGTAAACCCATGTTTGAATTTTTTATTTTTGTGAATATTTTGAGTTATGCCATTGATGAGAGATTGTGATTTTTGTTGTTTGATGATGAAATATGAAAGATATGTTTTGGGTTAACATGTTTTGTATTGGAATTTTTGATGATTTTGAGTGATTAGGACTAAATTGCAAAAATAATAATTTGAGGGAATAAAATGTAAAATAAATGAAATATATGGACTTGTATGAATACTAGGACAATTCGGCCAAACATGGGTATATTGAAATTTTGCATATTTTGTGTTTTGTGCAATAGGGACTAAATTGTTAAAAAGTGTAAAATGTCAGGGGTAAAATGGTAATTTTCCCATTTATGTGTTTTTGGAATAAATTGAATAAAAATATGTTTTAATGAGTTTAATTTGAATATGTTTAGATAAAGAACCAAAGAAATCAGATTTGGATCGGGGGAAAACAAAAGTAGTCGACTAGTCGTCCCGTTCAGTTTTACATTGTCCAACGCAAGTTTATAAGTAAATTGACGTACTTAATTTTAATTAAATACAAATTATATATGTTGAAATAAAGTATGTGATTTTATATATACAATAGTCGAATGTGAGTAGGCTTGGCTACTATATTTTTGAATTTGTTTCGACCGAGTTACAATGTCCGAAAGCCTCGTATGAACCTTAGGAATAGCTAGGATACATATGTCATGACATAGGGTTCTGATATGTGATGTGCAAGTAAGACCATGGCATCGATATGTGGTTCTGATATATATGTGTGAGTAAGACCTTATCTGGGACAGTGGCATCGATATGTGATTACATGTAAGACCATGTCTGGGACGTTGGTATTGTACGATATATGTGTGATAATCCGAGTGTCCTATCCATTTCCAAATGGTTCATCGGGCAAAGATAAGTTGTGATCGAATGTGTATTATGAGCTAAATGGCCAGGTTTGAATTAGCTTATTGACTACTTGAAATAAGGTAAGTAAACAACTTGATATTTGTTACAGATTGTGTGAGATGCAAATGAAGAATATATATGAATTTGGTAAGTGTATTTGGTTTCATGAATATTATTGAAATGAATCTTAACTATGTGCATATGTGATCATATGTATTCAATCACATAACTAGTATATGTATATGAAGTTATATTTTGATACATGAGTTTATGTATTTGAGTGTTGACTAGATTTTATAATGACTATTTGACTTTGGAAGTTGAATAATAATATGTTAAATTGACTATGTGGGCATTCGGCCAAGGTAAAAATTGTGTATGAAAATGTATTATTTATGAAATTTGTAAGTTTGAGACTAAGCATGGTAACGTTAATGTAATTCAGTTTAGCTTAAAATGAGTTGATTATATCATTGGTTTGTTTATTCGCTTATGACTTCCTAAGCTATGATAGCTTACTCTGTGTGTTCATGTTTACTCTGTTTTATAGATTTTGGATCAAGTTACGAGCTTGGGGATCGTCAGCAAAGTTCATCACACTATCTACTGATTTAGTATTTAATAAGTTAAACTCAAATTATGGCATGTATAGGCTAGATTACATTTTGAAATGTTGAATTTTGGATGCGTGTAATCTAAGTCATGTGAAAATGGCTAAAATTTTATGTTTGGATTTGGTTAGGTTAAGTATGGTTTGTGTTCATTTTGGTTTTAAAGTTACATGTTTTGAATGTACGATATTTGTAGTAAGTATTATATGTTTTGAAAACGGTTGATGACTTAGAATGTACATGTGGTTGTCTCGGCTAAGGCTATTCATGGATAGAAGTATATGTGACTTTGAATTATCATATTGACTTATCTAGGTTGTGCTTTTATATTCGGCTAGTGATAGTAAAACAATGCTCATACTTAAGATATATTGTTTGTGGTTTGGTATTTAAGGCCAAGTTGTTAGTGGAATGATTGATAATTATATATGCTATAAATGTATGGTAGTATATTCGGCTATGGTGTATGATTCATTTAATGAGCATGTGGCTGATTGAGGTTATAAGTCATAACCGAATGAAGGATTAATTAACATATGAAATGTGAGGTTTAGACTTGATATTATATATGCAAATTAGGTATACAATGATATGTTAATTATAATTAAAGTTGGATTGTGGCTATGGTGAAATGCGCATGAATTGGGTACTGAGTTGTCATATGTGTCAGATAATGGTATAAGTTATTATGGTAAATTATGCTTGAGCTTGGTAAGATATGTTTACACCTCTAGTGTGTTGATCGTTTATAAAATTGTAAACATGAGTTGTTAATAAGCTTTATTCGAATATGATTAAGTGCTTATATATATATATTGAATAGATGTATTAATTGTATTAGAGTATGAGGTATGTAAATTTATATTGACTAATTTAATCATCTTGCATAAATAAAGTAATGGAACTTGTTTTGTTTGACATGAAATTTGCACTTACGCAAGTCTTTTAACTTTAAAATATAATAGGTCCGATATTAAATTAATAAAGTTGTTGGTTTGTTACATGTTTTGTATATATATTTAGTTTGTTTTAACATATGTTGGATCATGTTTTAATTATGCCGTGTTATGAATAATACGATTTTAAGTTGGATATAGATTAAGTTACTAGTAATAATGTCATTAAAATTTCGAGTTGTAAAATGTAATGCATAATTGTATGAACTGTGACATGATCGGTAATGCCTCATAACTCTACTCCAGCGATGGATACGGGTTAGGGGTGTTACATTTTATTGGTATCAGGGCTACAGTTTAGTTGATTCTATGACTAACATAGCGCGTGTGAGTCTAGCTATACATGCCATATTATATATTGTGATAGTGTGATGACTTCTGATAGTTGAAAATGTGTTTTCATATAGTAAATGGATCCCGACAGAGCTATAGTTGATGATGTCGAGAGTGTAGCGCTTGCTCCCACGTAAGGGACAGTGCCAGTTGATTCTTGATCGATTTCGAGTAACCAAGAGGGAGAGGCTAGACAAGCCTTTTACCAAATGATGAATGACTAGTTTACTCAATATATCCGGACTAATCGGCTGCACAACAACCTCCACCCCTGACTAATCCATGATATGCCTTAAGTAAGTGACCCATTGAGATTACATAAACCACCTGTTGAAAAAATTAGAAAACACGGGGCTGAAGAGTTCAAAGCTACTGATGATTATGATGCTAAACGAGTTGAATTCTGGCTTGATAATACTATCCGTGTGTTTGATGAGCTACCCTGTACCCTAGATGAATGTTTGAAATATGCTATATCTTTGTTACGAGACACTGCATATCACTGATGGACTACTTTAGTATCGGTAGTTCCGAGAGAGCCGATGACTTGGTTTAGACTGAGTTCCGTATGAAATATATCAGCTAGAGATTTATCGACCAGAAGCCTAAAGAATTTCTTGAGCTGAAATAGGGTTGGATGACCGTGACAGAGTATGAGCGAAAATTCACGAGACTTAGTCGATATGCCCGAGAGTGTGTTTCGACTGAAGCTATAATGTGTAAAAGATTTCAAGATGGGTTGAACAAAGGCATTAAACTATTAGTTAGCATATTTGAGATAAAAGAGTTCGTAGTACTTGTTGAGTGAGCCTAGAAAGCTGAAGAGCTCGGAAAAGAGAAAAGAAAAGCTGACTTTGAAGCTAAAGATGCACGAAACCATCCGGAAAGTCATTTCAGTCAACATCAAAGAAATTCTGTGATGATTTCAGCCGCTCTAAGGCTACATCGGGTTATTCTCGATGGGATCAGAATAGACCACCTGTGAGCTCGAGAGCTGCCTCAGTAGCTAGTGTTGGTAATGTCAGATCCAATCAACCTGAATGTAAACACTGTGGTAAATGACATCCCAGTAGTTGTAGATTGCATGATTGGACCTGTTTTAAATGTGGATCGATGGATTATTATATTCGTGAATGCCCAGAGTTAGCTGAACAAAATCCAGTGTAGAATACGAGATCGGGTAATGCTGCAGCCCGAGTAGACCTCCTAGAAATGCTGGTAATATAAGTAGCAATCAGAGAGGGACTAAAGATACAACAGTTAGATATGAGCCTCATGCACCTGCCAGAGCCTATGCTATTCACGCAAGTAAGGAGGCTTCATCCCCGGATGTTATTACTGGTACATTCACTCTTTATGATACTAATGTAATTGCATTGATTGATCCTGGTTCCACTCATTCTTATGTGTGTGAGACATTAGTATTCAGTAAGACTTTACCTGTTGAGTCTACTGAGATTGTGATTAGAGTGTGTTATGGTTGAAAAAGTGTGTAAGAATTGTCCTTTGATGATCTGAGATTTGTGGTTTCCATTTGATGTTGTTGCCATTTGATGAGTTCGACATAATTCTGGGTATGGACTGGTTGACATTTCATGATACTGTTGTAAACTGCAAAAGAAAGACTATTGATTTACCGTGCCAGGACGATGAGCTTATTCGGATTGAATCTAATGATTTGAATGGCTTACCAATAGTGATATCTTCGATGTTAGCTCAGATATATGTGAGGGAAGGTTGCGAAGCTTATTTTACTTATGTGCTTGATAAAAAAGTGGCTGAAAGAAACATTGAATCAGCACTTGTTGTGTGTGAGTATTCGGATGTGTTTCTTGAAGAATTATTGGGTTTACGACCTATTTGGGAGGTAGAGTTTGGAATTGAGTTAATTCCTAGGATGACTCCAATATCGATAGCTCCTTACAGGATGGCACCTACTGAATTAAAGGAATTGAAAGCTCAGTTAGAGGAGTTGACAGATAAAGGTTTCATGCGACTGAGTTTCTCTCCCTAGGGTGCACCAGTTTTATTTGTGAAAAAGAAAGATGGAATTATGAGAATGTGCATTGATTATAAACAGCTCAATAAGGTGACTATAAAGAATAAGTCTCTGTTACAATGGATTGATGATTTGTGTGATCAATTGAAAAGGGCCACAATGTTTTCGAAGATAGATCCAAGATTAGGCTACTATCAGTTGTGAGTCAAAGACTCCAATGTGCCAAAGACTGTTTTCTAAACGAGGTATGGACACTATGAGTTTTTGGTTATGCCATTCGGACTTACTAATGCACCTACTATTTTCATGGATTTGATGAATTAGATCTTCAAACAGTATCTGGATTGGTTTGTGGTTGTGTTCATAGAGGACATTTTGATCTATTCCCGTAATGAAACTAAACATGCCGAAAATGTGAGACTTATGTTATAGACTTTTTGAGATAAATAGTTGTATGCAAAGTTCAGTAAGTGTGAGTTCTGGTTAAGTGAAGTCAGTTTTCTAGGCCATGTTGTATCGGCATCGGGTATTCGGGTTGATTCGAGCAAAATTTCAACTATACTTGGTTAGAAACCTCCGAGAAATGTTTCTAAAGTCCAAAGTTTTCTGGGACTTTGCTGGTTACTATAGACAATTTTTGAAAGCTTTCTCTATGATTTCAGCCCTGATGACGAAGCTATTATAGAAAGATTTTAAGTTCGAGTGGTCAAAAAAGTGCCAGGAAAGTTGTGATCAGTTGAAAGCCCTTTTGAACGAAGCTCTAGTGCTGGTTCAGCTAGAATCGGGTAAAGAATTTGTTATCTATAGTGATGCATCTTTAAATGGTTTGGGTTATGTCTTGATGCAAGAAGGCAAAGTTATAGCTTATGCCTTGAGACAGTTAAAGCCACATGAGAAGAACTATCCGATACACGACTTAGAACTGGCAGCTATTGTGTTTGCATTGAAGATATGGTGTCACTATCTGTTCGATGAAAAATGTTATGTTTATTCTCATCACAAAAGCCTAAAATACTTGATGACTCAGAAATATTTGAATTTGAGACAACGGAAATGGTTAGAACTGTTAAAAGACTACGAGCTTGTAATTGACTACCATCCAGGGAAGGCTAATGTTGTTGTTGTAACGCCCCAATTTTTGGGATTTTTACGATTTCTGTGATTTTCAATAAATTCTAGAAATTATGTGTTTTAAATGTCTGTTGTGGGTCTGAGTATGTTAGTGGGCCTTTAAAAGGCCCAAGAGTAAATCCAATTCAAGGCAATTTCTGAATTCCCAATTTTAGAAAGAGAGGGTTCGGGCGTTGTGGGCTTTTAAATTAAAAGATGGTAAAATAGGGCACAAGAGACCTGTAGCAGAGTGGCATGTGACACCACATAAGTGTTTGGGGGGAGCTAAGGTTCAAGTCACAAGGCAAGCAATTTGAGGTATTATTTTTTTTGAACAAAGGGGATGTGATGGAACTCAAGGGGAACTCTGCTAGGGAGAGTTTGAGCTGGTAAAGAGATTGAGTAAGGGAGAGATAATAGGGAAGATTTTGGAGCTGATCAAGGAGGGTGGTTTTGGCCGAATGTTGGACTCTTGAGGAGCAAGAGTTGGCCGGCCAAGGGTCTCTAGTATAGGGAGTTTCGGCTAGGTTTTTGAAGGGGGATTTCAGAAATTGGAAAGTGTAGTGCCGTCCCCGAAAATTCATTTTCCTTCTTTTCTTCTTTTGGCTTGCTGAAATAGGTTTGGCTTAGGGTTTCTTTTTCTTTCCCTTTCATTCTGCTAATAGCCGAACTTGGAAGCCCTCACTGTACCGTTTTCTCCATAATTGAATACTACTCCCCTTCTCACCTTTTCTTTTCTTCCATCTTTTCTTTTCTCCATAGCCGAACCCATATTCTTCTCTCTCTGTCTATTTCCTTATTTTTCTTTCTTCATTATTTCGCAACAGCCGAATCTCATCATACCGAACCTCTATTCTTTTCTTTCTTAAAAAGCCAAAACCCTCATACTTGTAGTATAGGAAGCTGAATTTTTGGCTACTTGAATCTGCTTCTTCTCATAACTACGGTGGATTGGAGTTAAGATCATAGATAGGAGCACTTTTCTGGGCCGAACAATGATTATTAAGTTTCTCGAATAACTTCCGTTAATTATTTATGATTTAAGATAAAAGCCGAAATCCCTTAAAGGTGGCTAGCTTTTGGACTAAGGGCGTTGGTGCTTCTTTGTTTTTTATTGTGTAAGCGTTAGCATGGACAAGGGAATGTTCAGTGAAGGGTTTGAAGACTGATTCGGATTGGATCTCTAGATCTAATCCATATTTCGGCAAAAAAGTAAGAACTCTAGGGTCTAAAGGGAATGTTGGCCGACTATGGTAAGGGGAAATAGTACGTAGTTTTTTTTTGGTATGTGGACTGATGTTTAGTAACTCGATTGTAGGAAACTCGAGAGTGGATCTCGCCAGCATACCGTTACAAATTAGGTGTGTAAACGACACTCACTCATAGACTAGATCGGCAAAAGTCGAAAATCCAAAATGCTAAAAAGCTGTCATTTCGTGAACTTGCAAGCGTGCGAGTGTTCGTGAGGTGGTTTGTTTGTTAGTTTTGGTAATCACAAGTGGTATGATTGCAGAGTGCGCAATTTCATGCACTTCGATATATTTGGGCTTAATGGGCCAAAAACGGGTTAGTGGGCCAATGGGCCCAATTCGATAAAAACGCTCGGTAAGTGTTTCTGTTAATGTGCTAATGGTTGTAGTATGTATGTAAACCTTAAAATAGTTAAATTTACTAAAATACCCCTTAGTATAAAAATTACCATTATACCTCTAGGGTTAATTTTGACTGAGATGCATGATATTCTGATTCTGTTTGTGGTATGCCATGACATGTATATCTGTTGCATGGGTTATGAGTTTTATTGATAGAGGAAGCGTTCTGGTGGCTATGCCACAAATATCTGTTTCTGGTGGCTATGCCACAAATATCTGTTCTGGTGGTTTTGCCACAATATCTGTATTTGGTGACTCTGTCACAATATTTGTTCTTGCAGCCATACTGCAAATTTTGTGATGTGTAGCAGATGGGTGGGTCGAATAGTCTCCCCACATGGTGTAAGGTTGGCACGGGGGTGTTTACGGATGGATATGGGTTGGGTTTTCTGCGTACATGATATATATGTTCTGTTTCTGTTATGGGCCTATGGGCTTCATTCTGAAATCTGTATAGGTCTAAAGCCCAACTTAATCTGTTTTTGTGGTTTGAACTGATCTGGACTATGGTTGGGTTATTTTACACACTGAGTTTTCCAAACTCACCCCTTAATTTTATCCATGCAGGTAACCATCAACCATAGTGGACTTGGAGCTGTGAGGGATTCGGAGTGGCCACCTGTTTTGCAAGCTAAATTCTCTTTTTATGACTTGATTAGTTTTATTTACCTTAATTGTTTTGGGTGTAAGTTGTAATATGGCTGCTTTAATTACTTTTAATTGCTTTTAATATGTTTTGTTAGCTTAGACATGATATTGATTTAATTGTTTGAAGTTGAGTAGCTTTAGGCGCATTTTAAAAGGAGTACTTGTTTTCAAAATATCGCAATAACATGGCAAAGCTTCCGCAATGAAAATGTTTTCAAGATTAATAACCTTTCATATTGGTTTTAAACGAATCGATTTCCATGAACAAACACTCGGTTAAAGTGTGGCAATGGTTGTGTGCATGTCTAGGGGTGGATCCGTGGAGAGCTTAGTACTTAAGCAGTCTAATAGACTCACCTCCTCTTTTTCTGGCATCCTACTTGGTGCACAGCTTCCATTCATTTTAACCTATGACGGAAATACTCTCTAAACGCTAAGAATGATTATAGATAAAACATGAGTTTTTCAGTAAGACTTCAACGTGACACGCTGGATTCGGCCGTAACGTCTGGGCTGTGTTTAAGGTGTTACATTTAGTAGTATCAGAGCGCGGGGTCAACAACTCGGCTGTGGATCGGGTCCGAAAAGATTTTTGAGAAACTTAGGCCCAAGAAGAGTATTTTTGGAAACAGTTTTGGAAAGTTCTTTTCAAAGATATTTTACAAGGTATACATGTTTTAAGGTTCAAACTGAAAATGGTTTAATTTTTTAGGTTTCTGAAATTTGATAACCAAAGAGGTGGCACACCGAATCTCTGGCTCAAGTCTGTAAGTATCATTTTAATTTTTTGTTGAATGTTTTTGAATTATCAGCTATACGCCTATACTGAAACCTTATGATACTCTAGATAGGATAATATTGAAACTATAGGAATTTTTTATAAGTGGACTAAAGACTGCAGCTAGGCTACGTTTTTGTGAAAACCAGACCCCAAATTACT
Organism: Gossypium arboreum; assembly: GCF_025698485.1. Lineage (NCBI taxonomy): Eukaryota > Viridiplantae > Streptophyta > Magnoliopsida > Malvales > Malvaceae > Gossypium > Gossypium arboreum. The sequence goes on from NC_069072.1 coordinate 54,688,161, forward strand.
GTCTGTTCATAAAACATCTGTAATAAACACTAAAATATTTAATTGATACATAAAATTCGTAATCAGATAATACGACATGAGTACGAGAACAGCTCGTGGAAGGGGCCGTGGACGTGGCCGAGGTAGTACACGGGCTGGGTCTTCGTCTTCAGGACATATGCCAGCGGCAGATGCACTGGTACCACCAGCAACAGAAGTGGAGTCTCATGATCGAGGTGTTGGGGATGACGCTCTATCCCAAGCAATGCTTTGTATTTTGGAAAGGGTTACCGGGGCAAGCACGGGTAAAGGAATTTGAGGATCTATTTTCAAGCGACTCCAGGCTAATGAGGTAGAGATCTTTAGGGGCGTATCTGGTGTAGCCCCGAATGTGGCTGAGTATTGGTTAGAGGCTACAGAACGGATCATGGATGATTTGGATTGTTCCATAGAGTAAAAGCTAAAGGGAGTCATATCATTGCTACGGGATGAGGCTTATCAGTAGTGGCTCACTGTGAGAGATGGGACCCCTGCTGACAGGGTGACTTGGGAGCTGTTTAAGACGGTCTTCAAGGGAAAGTATGTTGGGGCGAGTTATGTGGACGCCCGGAGGAAAGAATTTCTAAATCTGGTTCAAGGAGGTAAGACAGTTGCTGAGTACGAGGTTGAGTTTGTGAGGCTGAGCCAGTATGCCGTTGGGATAGTTGCTACGGAGTATGAGCGTAGTGTGTACTTTGAGGATGGTCTTAGAAATGAACTTAGGGTGCTAATTGCTCCGCAGAGGGAGCGTGACTTTGCTGCTTTTATGGAGAAAGCTAAGATAGATGAGGAGGTAAAGTGCACCGAAAGACAGAATCGTGAAAAGGATTGGAACCATTTTCAGAGGGATTTGGGACCCTTGGGTGGTGCAAATAGGAGTGCTAAAAGGGAAAGAGTAGAGGAGCCAGTTCGAGCAGTTCCGATGAATGTTGTTAGACCACAAATTTGTAGGGACTATGGTAAGGTACATCTGGACGAGTGTAGGAAACATTCTAGCGCTTGTTTCTAGTGCGGGTCTATGGAGCATAAAGTCAAGGACTGTCCTAAAAAAATAGATCAGGTTCAAGTGGCGGAATGGAGGGTTTCCCAACCAGCGAGAGGTGGACCACAACCACCGAGAGGACGTGGTAAAGGTAGGGGCGGTAATGGAAATGGTTGGGGACAAGGAGCACCTGGTAGGGGTGCCGGAAATACTAAGGCTCGACAGCCAGCGTTGGTGTAAGCAACTGGTCTTCGAGAGGAGGGTGATGCATCCGACATGTAACACCCCAAACCCGGCCCAGACGTTACGGCCGAATTCAGCGTGTCACATGGAGAATGTTACTAAAGAAGTTATGTTTTATCCAAAAATATTTCTTATGGCTTGAAGAATGTTTTGTTTTAAGTTAAAGTGAATGGAAGCTGTGCACCAGGTAGGAAGCCAGAAAAGAGGAGGTGAGTCTGCTGGACTGCTTAAGTACCAAGCTCTTCACGGATCCAATCCTAGACATGCACACATCCATTGCCACACTTTAAGCCTGTTACTAGTCCACGAATAATTAATTAAGTTTAAGTCTATTTAAAATATTCATTTCCTTTGAAAACGTTTACATTACGGAAGCTTTGCTCGGTTATCGTGTTATTTTGAAAATAAGTAACTTTTATAAACCGAGCCCTAGAGTTAACCAATTTAATAACCCAAAATAATAAAAATAATAAGAAGAGCGGGCTTATTACAACTTAAACCAGAATAAAAATGGTCAAAATAATAATTGCGAAACTTAAAAAAAAAACAGAAATTAATCTTCGTGGCCACTCTGAATCCAACCTGGCTCCAAGTCCACCAACTAGGGCTCACCTGCAAGGATGGAAGAGAAATGGGTGAGTTTGGAAAACTCAGTGTGTAAGGAAAACCCATCCAAAGCCCAAGTCAGCTCAAGCCCATTGGGCCTAAGCCCATTCAGATAACAATGGGTATTGGGCCGAAGCCCTTTTTCAGAATACAATAAACTGGACCTTAGCCCCATTTCCAGATAACAGTATGGCCCAGAGGTCCATTCCAGAACAGATCAGGCATATTCGTGTATGCAAGCGCAACCCAGCCTATAACCAACCTCTAAACTCCACTCGTACCAGCCCTACACTCTATGTGGGGAATAGCTCAACCCACCCAGCCCTACACTCCACAGTTGCACATTGCTGCTCAGTTATCAGTAAGTTGAGGCAAAGCCTCCAATACGTGAACAAGCCACTTTCAGTACTTCCTCCATCACTATCCCAGTCCCATGCATTAGATAATAATAACATGGCATGCAGTAAATAATAACAGTCAAACATGTATTCAGGTCAACCTTAACCCTAGGGGTATATCAATAATTTTACTCCTAAGGGTAAATCTGTAAATTGTCCACCTATAAAGGTATTTTAGTAATTTTATCAGTTTTAAGGGTTTTCATGCATATTCCCACCTTTCACGTACTAACAGAAGCACTTACTGAGGGTTCTTACCGAATTAGGCCCGTTGGCCCACTATACCAATTTTGGCCCATAAAGCCCAAAAATATTGAAGGCACAGAAATCATGCACTCTGCAGTCTAAACATTGTAGTTTACCAAAAATGTTAATCAATTTACCTCACGAGCATTCGCACACTCACAAGTCCACAATATACCGATTTTTCGACATTTTGGCTTTTCGGCTTTTGCTGATCTAGACTATGAAAGGGTGTCAGTTACACACCTCTTTGGATGATATGTTGACGAGATCCACACACGAACTGCCTACAATTGGATTACTAACACGTTAATCTAACTATTAAAATGAACTACATATTAACCCCCTTACCACATTCGACCAAAAGCACCTTAGGCACTAGCGATCCTACCTTTGCTGAAATTAGTTACTAGGTTTAGATCCAGTCGTTCCACTTGTCCAAGCCTTCGATCAGTAGCCTCTAGATCACACTATTACCAAAATAAAATAATTATAACAACCCTTAGAGCTACAAGCCCAAATCGACAGCCTCTCTAACCTTTAGGGGGTTTCGGCTTTTTCTAAAACCTAAAATAAAGATTAGGTTCGAAAACTTACCACCGATTCATTCGGTTAATGATTCCAATTAAATCCTACTCGATTCTGATGCAGATCTAACCCCTCAAATGATAACAAAAATCGAGCCCTTAGAGATCTTAGAATTCGGCTATGTCCCTAACGCTATGCGTTTTCGGCTTTTTGCAATAGTGAATAAAAGGTGAGGGTTTTGTAGTGGCTTTGTCGATAGAGGTTTGGGGTTCAAAAAAAGAAAGAATTGATCAAAAAGGATGAAGAAAGGCCAGTAGGTTTTGCTAGGAGAATTCGGCAAAGACAATATGAACCTTCGGGATTTCAGCTTTTGTGATATTCGGCTATAAGGTTTAAAAATAATAGTAAGGAAGTTGTAACACTCCGTACCCGAGTTCGTTACCGGAGTCGAACACAAGGTGCACACAGACTTAACTTAATTGTTTTCACAGTCCATAAAAAAAATTTCCAGACAAGCTGGTTACTGCCTCACTGTTGCCTTAAAAATCATATCTTGAGTTTCAAAACTCGAAAATCAGTTTTGTAATTTTTTCCTGAAATTAGACTCATATGTCCATCTACATATATTTTTCTAGAATTTTTGGTCGAGCCAATTAGTACAGTTTATTAGTTAAAGTCTCCCATGTTGCAGGGGTCGGCTACACTGACCTTCAGGCGTTACAACTTGAATATCTCCCTGTACAGGGCTTCAATACTGATTCCGTTTATTTCTATAGAAACTATACTCAAAGAGAAATCTATACATATATGGCATGACTCCTAATTATCTCTGGTTAATTTATAATTTATTTCCAAAGTCGGAACAGGGAATCCAGAAACCGTTCTGGCCCTGTTTCACGAATACCTAAATATCTCTTAACATACAACTCATATGACCATTTCGTTTCTTCCATATGAAAGTAGATTCATCAAGGCTCATTTACATAATTTATTCACTATTTAATTCCATTCCTGCTATTTTTAGTGATTTTTCACATCCACACCACTGCTGCTGTCAGCATCTGTTTTCAAGGTAAACTTTATCTATTTCGTGGTTTCCATGGACCAACTAGAGTTTTGTCATACATAGGTCCACATATGATCATATGTAGCCATTCCAAGGGCTGATCATTGCCCAACACTTCCATTCCAATCCATAGTCACATCATGAAACCATATATATATACATAAACACAAATGGTCTAATGCCATCCTCCACTTCTATGCGCCATTTTCGCATGGCTATACACACATACATCACAAAAAGTACTCGAAAAACAACAAAGGGTAGTCCTATACATGCCATTTCAAAGCTCAACCAAAATTTGTACCAAAAGGGGGCTTTGATAGTGTGGGAGACTTCGACTTCCAAAAATCCCGAGTCCGATAGCTGACGACCCAAAATATATAAAACAGAGAACAAAGAAACGGAGTAAGCAATTTATGCTTAGTAAGTTTTAAGCAAGGGTTTCCAGCATAACAAAAGCATAGCATTCATATAGCTAAACGGATAATTTCATATGCACACATTCTCAATATCATACTTACTTCACATTACCAACCCTTATGTTCATACACAAAAGATCAACTTAGCCAAAGGCCGGTAGCTCGTTTATCAACTGAGCGAATACTAACTTGTAAGGACTCAACTAATTCAAGCACATACGAACATACCTCATTGCTGGAATTTTTGCAAGCGTATTAACTGAAATTTTTACAGCAAGATTGCTCATTCCCGAATCACGTACCTTCGGAATTTAACCGGATATAGCGACTCGCTCGATTGTCTTCGGGACATAGCCCGGTTATAGTGATTCGCACAATTGCCTTTGGGAATTAGCCCGGATTTAGTAACTCGTACAAATGCCTTCGGGACTTAACCCGGTTTTAGTAACTCGCACAAATGCCTTCGGAACTTAACCCGGTTTTGGTAACTCGCACAAATGCCTTCGGGAATTGACCCGGATTTAGTCACTTAGCACAAAAGCCTTCGGGACTTAGCCCGGATACCATTCGAATAACCCAACACATATATCAACAAATCAATACGCATTCTTATTACATTCTCATTACCAAAGCTCAAACACAAGACACTTATCATATTTACAATTTCGGCTCAATAGCCACACACAAAGAGCATGATTTCGATTTGCTTAAAACATGATCTAATCAAATCATAATTTAAGCTCTATTACTAAGAACTTACCTCGGATGTTGTCGAATGATTCCGATGGCTATTCGACCACTTTTTCCTTCCCTTTATCGGATTTAGCTCCCCTTTGCTCTTGAGCTTAATTTAACAAATAAATTGATTTAATCATTTGAGCATCGAAAGAGGAATTCAAGGTACTTAGCCCACATATTTTCATTAGACATTTAAGTCACACATGTACGGAAATCATGAATCAAACTCAACACATTAGTTAGTATTCTCCTTAGCCGAATTTTCCAAGCCAAGAATAGGCATCAATATGCTTGCCTCTAACCGAATGCATGCACACCAATCCCCTCATGTGGCGAATATGCATGTCCATGTTGAGGCCAATTATACACTTAATACCACACATAAGCGGCATACATTTTACTAACTAACGATTCCATATTGTAACTCAATACGCATCAATCATTTACTTCATAACCGAAACATCATCATATGAAAATATATACCTTGAGATAGTATATATGTCATACCAATACATCATGTGCAAACATATATATATATGTATACGCTATAGTCGAATCTCAAGGTTGATTATAACTAAACATGAACATAAATCCAAAACACAAATCTTACCTACCATGCAATAAGCATAAATTATACTTATGGATGTACCATGGCCGAATACATCACAACACCATACCATTTCAATTTTGGTCATGGTTAAACAAAGAACTTAATGTCTCACTCAAAAATGCTAAAAAGAAAGTCCAAGAGCCATCAATCCACGATCACATGTATCATTAGCAAGCTTCATATTCAACATGCAATGGCATTAACACAAAATCCACCTTGGCTGAATACCACTCCCATGACATAGCAAGGATTTGAACCGTGGGCTAATAAGAACATCAAGTTAGCAACCAAAAACATGCATGAATCTCATGGCACAACATCAAACATACCTTAATCTTGATACAAGTATGGCCAAACCTCTTCCTAATCCTCTTCCAAACCAAACATGAAGCAAGAACTCCCTCTTCTTCCTTAGAATTTTAGGCCAATGAAAAGGATGAACAATTTTTTTTTCTTTTCTTTTCTTCAACTCACGGCAATGGGGGGGGACACTCACCATTCTCTTTTTTTTTTCTTCCCTTTCATTATTCAATTCCCATGCTCATTATTTTATTTTTTTCTTACATACACCATTGTCCCAACATGTTTTATGACATGTTTTTGCCCATAATCCCTTGTCATGGCCGGCCACTAGCTATTAGGGGGGAAATTTGACATGTAAGTCCTCCCTTTTGATTACATGCACTATTAGGTCCTTATAGATTAGCCTATCACATTTCAAAAGTGTCACACAAGTCCTAATAACTGAATTCACATGCAATCGACTCAATCGAAGCTTGAAATTTTCACACATTCATAAATACATATTCTAGACAATAAATATTATGTTCAAACATTTCGGTGACTCGGTTTAGCGGTCCCGAAACCACTTCCCGACTAGGGTCAATTTTGGGCTGTCACAGAAGTGGTGCAGGGAAGAGTGGTAGAAGGATTCGGTTATGGAGAAAAGAAGAGGAGAAGATAGATGGAGAGAAAAAGAAAAAAAAGGAGGAGGAGGAAAGATGGTCAGAAAAAACGGCACACTTACCCCTAAATGCCAAATTTATACTTGGCATTTAACCTAGCCGAAATTTGTCCCCTAAGCAAACCCTTGGCCGGCCAACTCATTCTCTCCAAGAGTCCACCATTCAACCAATACTGCTCTCCCTAACCAGCTCCTAAATCCTCTCCCTTATCCCCTCCTTACTCAATCCCTTGAGCAATTTAAACTCCTTTTGACAGTCTTTCACTTGAGTTCCATTACTTGCCCTTTCCAACAATAAAAATAATTCCCTTAATATGCTTTCATTGTGACTTGAACCTTGGTTCTCCCTAGCATCCACATGCCACCTTTATAGCCTCCCCAGTGGCGTCACATGCCACTTTGCCACCTGCTTCCTTGTGTTTAATTTATACCCAATTAATACTTAAAAGCCCAATTAACAACAACCCCTTCTTCCTATGGAATCAAAACTAATTAAAATTATCGGGTTTTAACTTAAGCTTGGTCCTTCTAGAGGCCCACTAACCTAATTAAATCTACACCAAGCAAACAGAACACCAAAAATTTAAAATTTGCCAACATCCACAGAATTCCTGAAAATTGGGACGTTACACGATGTCATAACTGGTACGTTCTTGATTTCTAGCATGCCATACACTGCTTTGATAGATATTGGACCTACTTATTCGTATGTTGCATATGCTATATCTGGGTCGTTGGGTGTGCACTCTGAGGAGACTGTGAGCGGGGTATCAGTATTAAGTCCTTTGGGTCACTCAGTTAGGGTAGACAAACTGTATAGAGACGTACCTCTAGAAACTCAAGGTAAGATTTTCTCTGGAGACTTGATAGAATTACCATTTGGGGAATTCGATCTTATCCTTGGGATGGATTGGCTTACTAAGCATGGAAAACTCTGGACTGTGCAGCTAAGTGAATGGTGTTAAAGACCACAGAGGGTGAGGAGGTTATAATGATAGGTGAGTAAAGGGATTATTTGTCCAATGTGGTGTCAGCGTTGAGAGTCGAGAAGTGGATTCGTAAGGGCTGTAAGGCTTATCTGGCATTTGTAAGTCAGTCAGAGACTGAGGGTCTGACGGTGGATAAAGTTAGAATCGTTAAAGAGTTCCAAAATGTTTTTCTAGAAGAGCTCCCGGGATTGCCTCCGAACCGGGAAGTCAAGTTTGGAATTGACTTGTTGCCTAGAACGGCACCAGTGTCCATCGCACCATACAGGATGGCACCGAAGGAGTTAGTGGAACTGAAAGCACAAATTCAGGAGTTGTTGGATAGAGGCTTCATTAGGCCAAGTGTGTCCCCGTGGGGAGCACCAGTATTGTTCGTAAAGAAGAAGGATGGGACGATGCGGATGTGCATCGATTATCGGCAGTTAAACAAATTAACTATTAAGAATAAGTACCCTTTGTCAAGAATCGACGACTTGTTTGACCAACTTAGTGGAGCTTTGGTATTTTCCAAGATTGATCTTCGATCTAGATATCATCAATTAAGGGTCAAGGAGGAAGATATTCATAAGACAACATTCAGGACACGGATGGTCATTACGAGTTTTTGGTTATGCCATTTGGATTAACGAACGCTCCTGCAGCATTTATGGATCTGATGAATCGGGTATTCCAACCATTCTTGGACCGATTCGTAGTCGTTTTTATTGACGATATTTTGGTATATTCTAAAACTGAAGAGAAGCATGATGAGCATCTCCGCATTGTGCTGCAAGTATTGAGGGAGAGAAAACTTTATGTGAAATTCAGTAAGTGTGAATTCTGGTTAAGGGAGGTAACCTTCTTAGGTCATGTTGTCTCTGCGGAGGGGATCAAGGTGGACCCTCGAAAGATTGAAGCAATTCTGGAGTGGAAGCCACCTAGGTCGGTGTTGGAAATTTAGAGCTTTCTGGGTTTGGTAGGGTACTATAGAAGATTTGTAGAAGGTTTTTTAGTGTTGGCAGCACCTTTGACAAAGGTTATAAGGAAAGGAGCACCGTTTGTTTGGACCGCGAAGCAGCAGGAAGCTTTTGAGAAATTGAAGGAAGTTCTGACCGAAGCACCTGTATTGATTCAGCTGGAGTCTGGGAAGGATTTTATCGTGTATAGTGACGCATCACATGTGGGTTTGGGCTGTGTGTTGATGCAAGAAGGTAAGGTGGTTGCTTATGCGTCTCGACACCTTAAACCTCACGAAGTGAACTATCCTACCCACGATTTAGAATTGGCAGCAGTAATATTTGCACTTAAGATTTGGAGACACTATCTGTACAGAGAAAAGTGTGTCATATACACGGATCATAAGAGTCTCAAGTATTTGTTGACTCAGAAGGAGTTGAACCTGAGGCAACAGAGATGGATAGAGTTGCTTAAGGATTATGACTGTTCGATTAAGTATCACCCCGGCAAGGCCAATGTGGTAGCTGATGCCTTAAGCCGTAGAGCTGTATCTGATCTGAGAGCAGTGTTTGCTCGTTTGAGTCAGTATGATGATGGTAGCCTGTTGGCTAAGTTGCAAGTAAGGCCAGCCTGGGTGGATTAGATTAAGGAAAAGCAGTTGAAGGATGAGTCTTTAGTTTCTCGATTCCAACAAGTTGAGAAAGGGGAAACTTTTGAGTTTGGGTTGAATAGTGAGGGAGTTCTGTGTTTCCGAGAGAGAGTTTACGTTCCGAAGGACTCTGACTTGAGGTAGTTAATGCTAAAAGAAGCTCATAGAGGACTTTGTGCCATGCATCCTGATAGGAATAAGTTGTATCACGACTTGCGAGGATTGTATTTGTGGCCTGGGCTTAAGCGAGAAGTAACAGAGTTTGTGGGGAAATGTCTGACGTGCCAGCAAGTGAAAGCTGAGCATCAACTACCTTCCGGACTTTTGCAGCCAGTTAAGATACCAGTTTGGAAGTGGGAGAGGGTAACCATGGACTTTGTGAGTTGGCTACCCTTGACACCAACGAAGAAGGATGCGGTCTGGGTGATTGTGGATAGGTTAACCAAGTCTGCTCATTTCATTCCTGTCTGCACTGATTATTCACTTCAGAAGTTAGCCAAATTGTACGTGGAGAAGATTGTGCAACTTCATGGAGTGCCAGTATCGATTATTTCTGATTAAGATGCTAGGTTCACATCTTGGTTTTGGAAAAAGTTGTATGGGGCATTGGGAACGTGATTAAATTTTAGCACAGCTTTTCATCCTCAGACTGATTGTCAGTTGGAAAGGATTATTTAGATTTTGGAAGACATGTTGAGGGGATGCGTTATCAATTTCCGAGGTAGTTGGGAGGATTATTTGCCATTGGCAGAGTTTGCATATAACAACAGTTACCAGGCGAGTATCCGAATGGCACCATATGAAGCGCTGTATGGATTTAGGTGTCGTACACCTAGTTGTTGGACTGAGTTAGGAGAATGACAAGTTCTTGGACCTGAGTTGGTAGCAGATACTGAAGATAAGGTCAGGATAATCAGAGATCAATTAAAGGAGGCATCTAATAGGCAAAAGTCATATGCAGCTTTGAAGCGTAAGGAGATCGAGTACTCAATAGGTGATATGGTCTTCTTGAAGGTTTCACCTTGGAAGAAGATATTAAGGTTTGGTAAGAAGGGTAAGTTGAGTCTGCGATTCATTGGGCCTTATCGATTTCTTAAGCGAGTAGGTCCAGTTGCTTATCAATTGGAATTACCTCCGGAGTTAGACAGGAATCATGATGTTTTCCACATCTCCATGTTAAGGCGATATCATTCTGACCCTACTCATGATGTGCCGGTTGTAGAGATTGAAGTACAGCCTGATTTGACTTTCGAGAAGGAGCCTGTGCAGATTGGATCGTGATGTTAAGGTTCTAAGAAGGAAGTCAGTTCCCTTGGTAAAAGTGCTTTGACGTAATCATGGCAGAGAGGAAGCTACTTGGGAGCCAGAAGAGGCGATGCAACAACAATACCTCCATTTGTTTGAATCAGGTAAAATTTCGAGGACGAAATTTCTTTAAAGAGGGTAGAGTTGTAACGCCTCAATTTTTGGGATTTTCGGGATTTCTGTGATTTTCAATAAATTCTAGAAATTATGTGTTTTAACTGTCTGTTGTGGGTCTAAGTATGTTAGTGGGCTTTTAAAAGGCCCAAGAGTAAATCCATTTCGAGGCAATTTCTGAATTCCCAATTTTAGAAAGAGAGGGTTCGGGCATTGTGGGCTTTTAGATTAAAAGATGGTAAAATAGGGCACAAGAGACCTGTGGCAGAGTGGCATGTGATGCCACATAAGTTTTTAGGGGAGTGGCATGTAGATCTTTAGGGGGAGCTAAGGTTCAAGTCACAAGGCAAGCAATTTGAGGTATTATTTTATTTGAACAAAGGGGATGTGATGGAACTCAAGGGGAACTCTGCTAGGGAGAGTTTGAGCTAGTAAGGAGAATGAGTAAGGAGGAGATAACAGAGAAGATTTAGGAGCTGATCAAGAAGGGTGGTTTTGGCCGAATGTTGGACTCTTGAGGAGCAAGAGTTGGCTGGCCGAGGGTCTCTAGTATAGGGAGTTTCGGCTAGGTCTTTGAAGGGGGATTTCGGCATTTAGGAAGTGTGGTGCCGTCCTTAGAAATTCTTTTTCCTTCTTTTCTTCTTTTGGCTTGCCAAAATAGGTTTGGCTTAGGGTTTCTTTTTCTTTCCCTTTCATTCTGCTAATAGCCGAACTTGGACGCCCTCACTTTGCCGTTTTCTCCATAACCGAATACTACTCCCCTTCTCATCGTTTCTTTTCTTCCATCTTTTCTTTTCACCATAGCTGAACCCATACTCTTCTCTCTCTGTCTCTTTCCTTGTTTTCCTTTCTTCATTATTTCTCAATAGCCGAATCTCATCATACCCGAACCTCTATTCTTTTCTTTCTTAAAAAGCCGAAACCTTCATACCTGTAGTATAGGAAGCCAAATTTTTGGCTACTTGAATCTACTTCTTCTCATAACTACGGTGGATTGGAGTTAAGATCATAGATAAGAGCACTTTTTTGGGCCGAAAACAATTGGTAAGTTTGTCGAATAACTTTTATTAATTAATTATGATTTAAGATAAAAGCCGAAATCCCTTAAGGGTGGCTAGTGTTTGGACTAAGGGTGTTGGTGCCTCTTTCTTTTTCATTGTGTAAGCGTTAGCATGGACAAGGGAGTGTGCAGTGAAGGGTTTGAAGACTGATTCGGATTGGATCTCTAGATCTAATCCCTATTTCGGCAAAAAGGTAAGAACTCTAGGGTCTAAGGGGAATGTTGGCCGAATATGGTAAGGGGGAAATAGTACATAGTTTGTTTTCGGTATGTAGACTGACGTTTAGAAACTCGATTGTAGGTAACTCGGGAGTGGATCTCGCCAGCGTACCGTTACAAATTAGGTGTCTAAACGGCACTCACTCAATGACTAGATCGGCAAAAGCCGAAAAGCCGAAGTGCCGAAAAGCAAGCATTTTGTGAACTTGCAAGCGTGTGAGCGTTCGTGAGGTGGTTTGTTTGTTAGTTTTGGTAATCACAAGCATTGCAGAGTGCACAATTTCGTGGGCTAGTGGGCCAACGGGCCCAATTCGGTAAAAACACTCGATAAGTGTTTCTGTTAATGCGCTATGGATGTAGTATGTATGCAAACCCTAAAATAGTTAAATTTACTAAAATACCCTTAAGTATGAAAATTACCATTATACCCCTAGGTGCAAAATTACCATTATATCGCTAGGGTTAATTCTGACTGAGATGCATGATATTCTGATTCTGTTTGTGGTATGCCATGACATGTATATCTATTGCATGGGTTATGGGTTTTATGGATAGAGGAAGCATTCTGGTGGCTATGCCATAAATATCCGTTTCTGGTGGCTATGCCACAAATATCTATTCTAGTGGTTCTACCACAATATCTGTATCTGGTGACTCTGTCACAATATCTGTTCTGGCAGCCATGCTACAAATTTTGTGACGTGTAGCAGATGGGTGGGTCTAGTAGTCTCCCCACATGGTGTAAGGTTAGCATCGGGGTGTATACGGATGGATATGGGTTGGGTTTTCTACATACATGATATATCTGTTCTGTTTCTATTATGGGCCTATGGGCTTCATTCTGAATTCTGTATAGGGCTAAGGCCCAACTTAATCTGTTTTTGTAGTTTGAACTGATCTGGACTATGGTTGGGTTATTTTACACACTGAGTTTTCCAAACTCACCTCTTAATTTTATCCATGCAGGCAACCCTCAACCATAGTGGACTTGGAGCTGTGAGGGATTCGGAGTGGCCACCTGTTTTGCAAGCTAAATTCTCTTTTTATGACTTGATTAGTTTTATTTACTTTAATTGCTTTTGGTTTAAGTTGTAATAAGGCCGCTTTAATTACTTTTAATTGCTTTTAATATGTTTTGTTAGCTTAGGCATGATATTGATTTAATTGTTTGAAGTTGAGTAGCTTTAGGCGCATTTTAAAAGGATTACTTGTTTTCAAAATATCACAATAACATGGCAAAGCTTCCGCAATGAAAATGTTTTCAAGATTAATAACCTTTCATATTGGTTTTAAACGAATTGATTTCCATGAACAAACACTCGGTTAAAGTGTGGCAATGGTTGTGTGCATGTCTAGGAGTGGATCCGTAGAGAGCTTGGTACTTAAGCAGTCTAATAGACTCACCTCCTCTTTTTCTGGCATCCTACCTGGTGCACAGCTTCTATTCACTTTAACCTATGACGGAAATACTCTCTAAACGCTAATAAAGATTTTAGATAAAACATGAGTTTTTCAGTAACGCTTTAACGTGACACGTTGGATTCGGCCGTAACATCTAGGCCGGGTTTAGGGTGTCACATTGCTAATACTCTAAGCCAAAAATCACTATTTGTTTTACGTGCAATGAATGTGCATATGTCTATGTCTGATGATGGTTCGATAATAGCTGAATTAAAAGCAAGACCATTATTTGTTCAACAAATTTGTGACACTCAAAAAGTTGATGATGATTTGTTAGCAAAACGAGCTCAATGTGATTCAGATGCTAATTCAGAGTTTAGAGTTGATGCTGATGATTGTTTGAGGTTCAAAAATCGAATATGTGTCCCGAGAAATTTTGAGTTGATTTAGATGATTTTGAACGAAGCTTACAGTAGTCGTTTATCTGTTCACCTGTGTAGTACGAAGATGTATAATGATCTGAAACAACATTATTGGTGGCATGGTATGAAACGAGACATTTCTGACTTTATTTCGAAATGGTTAATCTATCAGCAAGTAAAACCCGACGTTCGTATAGATTACTCGCTTGATAAACTTGCTGAGTTATATGTTTCTCAAATTGTGAAATTACACGGAGTGCCTATTTCTATTGTTTCTGATAGAGATTTGAGGTCTACATCACGGTTTGGAAGAAACTACAAGATGCACTAGGTGCGAAATTACATTTCAGCACTACTTTCCATCGGCAAACAGATGGTCAGTCTGAACGAATCATTCAGATACTTGGGGATATGTTGAGATGTTGCATTCTCGAGTTTGAAGGTATGTGGGAACGATACTTATCTCTGATGGAATTTACGTACAATAATAGCTTTCAATCGAGTATCAAAATGGCACCTTATGAGGCTTTATGCGGTCGTAAATGTCGTACACCCTTGTACTGGACTGAGCTCAGTGAAAACAAGATACATGGGGTCGATTTGATCAGAGAGACTGAATAGAAAGTAAAAGTGAATCGTGAAAGTTTGAAAACAATGTCAGGTCATCAGAAATCGTATGCGGACTTGAAATGAAAAGATATAAAGTTTTAGATCAGAGACAAAGTCTTTTTTAAAGTCTCACCGTGGAAGAAAATACTCAGATTTGGTTGTAAAGGCAAATTGAGTCTGAGATTTATTGGGCAGTATAAGATTATAGAGCATATCGGGCCAATTGCTTATAGACTATTGTGCCACCTGAGTTAGAAAAGATCCATAATATATTCCATGTTTCAATGCTTCGTATATATCGATTTGACCCCTCACATATAATTAGTCCTTCTCAAATTGAGATTAAGTCCGATACGACATATGAGGAAGAAATGATTCCTATTTTGGCTCACCAGATTAAAGAATTACGAAATAGGAAAATTCCATTAGTTAAAGTGTTGTCGCATAAACACGGAGTTGAGGAAGCAACATGGTAGCCAAAGGATACAATGAGAGAACGTTATCCAAACCTATTCAACAGTAAGATTTTTGGGGACGAAAATCCCTAAGGGGGAGAGTTGTAATAGCCCAATTTAGACCCTAATCAGAACGGTGGTTTCAAGACCACAAATCCAAGTCAAAAAATATTTAAAAATTATTTACGGTGTTTATTATGTGTGAATTTGTGTGTGTGAAATTTTTGTGATTTAATTTTGTCGTTTGAGTGCCCAATTAAATAAAAGGACTTAATCGCGTAAAATGCAAAACTTGTATGCTAAATGTTGAAGTCTCTAATTGCTTTATTCTTTTAATGTGGGGTATTTATAAAGTAATTATACCATTGGTTTTATAGGTGGACGGTACTGGGCATGTTATATAAGGTTTTCTAATTAAATTTATTAAGGTTATAATGGTAAAATATGAAATAATATATCTATAATAAAACATAAAATTTATAATATGGTTTTATATTATCATGTTCTTAACCAAAACTTAAACAAAAGAAAAGAGAAAAGAAAGCTAGGGTTCGTCACTTGCTTAAGCTCAATCAAGGTAAGTTCTAACACTATTTTTGATAATTTTTACGTTTTTAAGATCATTGCTCCGAGTACTAGTAAACCCATGCTTGAATGTTTTTTTTTTGCTGAATATTTTGAGTTAATCCATTGATGAGAGCTTGTGATTTTTGTTGTTTGATGATGAAATATGAAAGATATGTTTTGGGTTAACATGTTTTGTATTGGAATTTTTGATGATTTTGAGTGGTTAGGACTAAATTCCAAAAATAATAATTTGAGGGACTAAAATATGAAATAAATGAAATATATGGACTTGTATGGATACTAAGAACATTCAGCTAACCATGGGTATATTGAAATTTTGCATTTTTTGTGTTTTGTGCAATAGGGACTAAATTGTAAAAAGTGTAAAATGTCAGGGTAAAAAGGTAATTTGCCCATTTATGTGTTTTTGGACTAAATTGAATAAAAATATGTTTGAATGAGTTTAATTTGAATATGTTTAGATCAAGAACCAAAGAAATCAGATTTGGATCGGGGGAAAACGAAAGTTGTCGACTAGTCATCCCGTTCCGTTACATTGTCCGAGGTAAGTTTATAAGCAAATTGACGTACTTAATTTAATTAAATACAAATTATATATGCTGAAATGAAGTATGTGATTTTATATATACAATAGCAGAATGTGAGTAGGCTTGGCTACTATATTTCCTAATTCGTTTCGACCGAGTCACGACATCCGAAAACCCCATATGAACCTTAAGAATAGCTAGGATACATATGTTATGACATAAGGTTCTGATATGTGATGTGTGAGTAAGACCATGGCATCGATATGTGATTCCAATATATGTGTGCGAGTAAGACCCTATCTGGGATAGTGGCATCGATATGTGATTAAATGTAAAACCACGTCTGGGATGTTGGCATTGTACGATATATGTGTGATAATTCGAGTGTCTTATCCAATTAAATATGGCTAATAGGGCAAAGATAAGTTTTCATCGAGCAAAGATAAGTTGTGATCGAATGTGTAATATGAGCTAAATGGCCAGGTTTGAATTAGCTTGTTGGCTACTTGAAATAAGGTAAGTAAACAACTTGGTATTTGTTACAAATTGTGTGTGATGCAAATAAGGAATATATATGAATTTAGTAAGTGTATTCAGCCTCATGAATATTATTGAAATGAATCTTAACTATGTGCATATATGATCATGTGTATTCGGTTACATAACTAGTATATGTATATGAAGTTATATTTTGATACCTGAGTTTATGTATTTGAGTGTATATGGACTATGTTTTATAATGGCTATTTGGCTTTGGAAGTTGAATAATATTATGTTAAATTAACTATGTGGGCATTCGGCCAAGGTAGAAATTGTGTTGGAAATGTATTATTTATGAAATTTGTAAGTTTGAGACTAAGCATGGTAATGTCAATGTAATTCAGTTCGGCTTAAATGAGTTGATTATATCATTGGTTTGTTTATTTGCTTATGACTTACTAAGCTATGATAGCTTACTCTGTGTCTTCATGTTTACTCTGTTTTATAGATTTTGGATCAAGTTACAAGCTCGGGGATCAGCAGTAAAGTTCATCTGTAACGCCCTGGAATTTGGGCCTAGAAGTATTGAGCCTTGAGCATGGGAACGGTTAGAAAACTGTGCATAAAAGTTTATGTAAACCAAGAAATGACACAATTAAATGTCTGCTCAAGTGGTTAAGGGTCCTGGGAGGAGTTGGAAACGACTAGGGTTCAAACCTGGGCTTTAGCAAAAATTTCGGTTTTAAGTGAATAAAACCCTAGATGCTTGGATGAAGTCCTTTTAAATTATTGTGTTAAATAAATGACACAAGGAAGCATGTTTTCTAGTGGTTGTGGGGTTATTAAGGTTGCAAGGGAGCTTGGGGTTTAAGTCTTGGCTCTTTGAATTTATTTTGGTTTTTCTGTTAGGGGAACCTGGACTTTGGCCTATAGACCGTATAATTAATTGAGGATAAAGTATGGCACAAAGGAGTTTATGGCAATGAGGCAAGTGGTGTGTTGAGCTATTGAGGGGGGCTTGGGTTCGAATCCCATTGCAAGCAAAAAATATATTTATTTTGCTAGCATGAGGCGGCAGGAGTTTGAGGTGGTTTCGAACTCTGTTTGGTGAGAGTTTGAATGGGTCTTGGAAGTTTTTATAGAGGATATAAAGGAGATATTTGAGGAGATTTTCAAGGGATTTGGAGGAGAGGAGTGTTGTAGCCGAATTGTGCAAATTCAGCTAGGGGAACCCATTTGGTGCACTTCGGCAATGTGAGAGTGAGTAGGTGCCAACTTCTTCTAGTATTTTCGGGTTTTCTTTTCTTATTTTGGCACATTTTTGTCCTTTTTTTCTTTCAACATTATTGCTTGTTTGGCTTTTGGTCACTCTGTCGGAATCACAAGACATCAAGTGCCTAATTCTAATTATTTCTTTTTGAAGTCTTTTTCTTTCATTCTTCTTTGGTCGAACTTAACATCTCTCTGCTTCTATTCTTTCTCGACCCAATTCAACCCCTCTCCAATCTTATGTAGTCGTTTTTCTTCTCGGTTTCTCTAAGGTCGAATAGTTCTTCTTTTTCTTACTATTTCTTTTAGTTTTTCTTTACAACCGAACTTCTCTCTCACAATACCATATTCTTTTGATACTAAGCCAAATCTCTATTTCTCTTTTAGTTTTCCTTCGGCTCATAGCCTTGAAATAGATAGCAATCTTGTTCTTCTTTCACTGTGGTCGGTTGCGGTTTGGAGGTCACCTAGACTTTCGGTAAGCTCTTGTTCTTTCTTGTGTTGTTGGATGCTAAGCATTTTCTCTTTCTTTAAGAAATGTTCCCTTTGGTTGTTCACGCGTGGTCGAATCCCTTTTTCCTCCCCGATGATGGTGATGGCACTTTCGGTTTTTAGATCATTGCAAAGGGTGAAGGGGGTTAATCAAGGATGGTAGTGGTAGTAAATCCTTTTCTTATCTCGCAATCTAAGGTACTCATTTGGGCTAATATTGTAGGATGTTAGCCGATTATTCTAGTGTTAGGTTCCTAATTCTTTTGATGTTTTCAATCTTTTAATAGAATTCGTGGTCAGGTAGATACACAATTAATCGGGTGATCGATTCTATTAGTAGTCTAAGAAGGCTAGGGGCATCCGATCAAGCAAGGCTCGGGTTTGACATTCGAGGGTTTCTGCGCTATTCTGAAAAATTTTTGTAACTATACATCGAAATCCTTTACTTTTAAAGGGTCAGGAAGGTATGTATTCACACCCCTCTTTAACTGTGAATCGGCAAAAGCCGAAAAGCCGAAATGTCAGAACCTCAGTATTTGGGGTCTCACGAGCGTGCGAACGCACGTGGGACGAACTTAGCCCCGAATCGTGGGTAGCAGACTGTAGAGGCCACCACATGCATTTTCTTGGACTGGGGCCGTTATGGGCTGAAATAGGCCGAAATGGGCCGTGTGGGCCCAATGGTCTTGTGGGCCCACACGGGTAAAATCCTCGATAAGTGATCATTGATAGGTTGGTTTATGAGGCTCGCGATGTGACAGCCCTAAAGTGACCCTAGTCGGAAAGCGGTTTCGGGACCGCTAAACCGAGTCACCAAATTATTTGAATATGATAATTATTGTCTAAAATATGTGAATATGAATGTGTGAAAGTTTTAAGCTTTGATTTAGTCAATTGCATGTGAATTTAGTAAATAGGACTTATTTGTGACACTTTTGAAATGTGATAGGTTAATCTATAAGGATCTATTAGTGCATGTAATCAAAAGGGTGGACTCGCATGTCAATTTCCCCACTTGATTAGTAGTGGCCGGCCCTGACAAAGAGGGTGGACAAAATGTGATGGGTAAAACATGTCATAAACATGTTGTGTTAATGCTTTATGTTAGAAATGATAAAATAAGGAGCATGGTAATAAAATAATGAAAAGGAAAATGATGAAGAAAAAAAAAAGGAAAAAGTTCTCATGTTGTTGAACTTGGCCGAATAGAAGAAAGAAAAAGAAGGGAAAGAGCTTGGAGAAAATCTATGGTGGTTCACTAGACTAAGGTATGTTGATGTTGTTCCATGAGATTCATGCATATTTTTAGTTGTTAGCTTGAGTTCTACCTAGCCCATGGTTTAAATCTTTACTATGAGATGGAGATGATATTCGGCCATGGGTGTTGCCTTCTTGGTTGGTGTTTGATGTTGTGGTGATGAGGCATGAAGATGAGCTAAGTTTCAGCTAAGGTGGACTTTTGTTGATGTCATTTGCATGCTAAGTGTGAAGCTTTGTAATGATACATGTGATGGCGATTGATGACTCTTGGATTTTCTTTTTAGCATTTTTGAGTTAGACATTAAGTTCTTTGTTTAACCCATGACCAAAATTGAAATGGTATGGTGTCTTGATGCATTCGGCCATGGTAGGAAGTAGATGAGAATTGGTAGTAAGGTGAAGTGCAAATGTTAGTATTTGATTTCTAGTGTATATATGTGTATTAGCCGAGTTTTGAACTTGAAACAAAATGGTATGTAGTCAATACAAGTAACCATATTTGTAGGAAGTATTAAGCATATAATCAGCCTCAACATAGACATGCATATTCGGCCATATAAGGTAGATTGGTGTTGCATGTATTCGGTTAAAGGCAAGCATATTGATGCTTTTATCTTGGCTTAGATAATCGGCTAAAAGAGAGTGTGGGCTAATATGTTGAGTTGATTCATGATTTCATATATATGTGACTCTAATGTCTAATGTATATATGGGTTAAGTACCTTGAGTTTCTCTTTTTGATGTTCAAATGATTAAATCAATTTATTTGTTAAATTAAGCTGAAGAGCAAAGGGGAAGTAAATCCGATAAAGGGAAGGAAAAAGTGATCGAATAGCCGTCGAAATCGTTCGACAACATCCGAGGTAAGTTTTCGAGTAATGAAACTTAGTTTACGATTTGATTAAGTCATGACGTATAATCATAACAAATATACGGTGATATAATGATTTTACTTGAATTATATGTTGAGTTAATTAGTCTATACGTATGATGGGTAGCCGTATGTGCATAGAGATCATGTCATAAAGCAAACCGAATCATGCTGTTTGTATGTGGCTATTGAGCCGAAAATGGGAATGCTTAATAATTGACTTGTGTGTGAATTCTAGTTATGAAAATGAAATAAAGATGTGTCATGATTTACTGATATGTGCATGAATATTCGGATGATAACTGGGCTAAGTCCCGAAGGCATTTGTGCTAGTGACTAATTCGGGCTAAGTCCCAAGGCATTTGTGCGAGTTACTAATTCCTGCTAAGTCCGAAGGCATTTGTGCGAGTTACTATATCCGGGTTAAGTCCCAAGGCATTTGTGCGAACTACTATATCCGGCTATGTCCCAAGGCATTTGAGCGAGTGGCTATATCCGTTTGAAGCCCGAAGGTACTTGGTTTGGGAATGAGCGATCTTGCTGTAATAATTTCAATTAATATGCTCGTAAAATCCCAATGATGAGGTATGTTTCAGATATGTATTGGATTAGTTGATTCCTTTTAAATAGTATTCGCCGCTTGATTAATGAGCTTCCGGCTTTTGGTTAAGTTGATCTCTTGTATGAGTATAAGGGTTGGTAATGTGAAGTAGGTGTGATTTTGAGAATGTGTGTATATGAAATTATCCGTTTAGTCATATGAATGCTATACTTCAATTGTTCCTAATTCCATTGCTCAAAACTTACTAAGCATTAAATGCTTATTCCGTTTCTTTGATTCTCTGTTTTATAGATTTTGGTTCGTCAGCTATCAGACTTGGGATTGTCGAAGTCGAAGTCTTCCACACTATCAAAGCCCTTTTGGTACACTTTTGGTTGAACTCTGAAAATGGCATGTATAGGACTACCCTTGTGTTATTAGTCAAGTGTTTTGGAGTTGTATATATTTGGATAGCCATGCGAAAATGGCTTATATATTTTGAGCATAGTGTTATAATCATTTTGTATGTATATGGCTATTGAGAGGTGTGGATATGTTTGGTAATGATTGGCCATTGGAATGGTTAATCATGATCATATTTTGTACTATATATATGCTGAAGGGCTAGTTGAATCATGGAAACTATGTAATAGGTAAAGTCTACCTTAAGGGCAGATGCTGACAGCAGCAGTGATGTGAATTTGAAAAATCACTAAAAATAGTAGGAATGAAATTAAATAGTGAATAAATTATATAATCGAACCTTGATGATCTACTTTCATATGGAAGAAACGAAACGATCATATGAGTCGTATTTTAAGAGATATTTAAGTTTTCGTGGAACAGGGCCAGAGCGATTTCTGGATCCCCTGATCTGACTTTGGAAATTCACTATAAATTAACCAGAGATAATTAGAAGTCATGCCATATATGTATAGATTCCTTTTTGAGTCTAGTTTCGTCAGAAAGAAACGGTATAAGCATTTAAGCTCTGTACAGGAAGATATCTAAGTAGTAATGGATGAAGGTCAGAGTAGTCGAACCCTGTAACAGGGGAGACTTTAACTAATAAACTTTAATAATTGGCCTGACCAAAAAATCTAGAAAAAAAATTGTAGATGGACATATGAGTCTAGTTTTAGGAAAAATTTACGGAACTGGTTTTCGACTTTTGGAACTGGAGATATGATTTTTAAGGTGACAGTGACGCAGTTAGCCAGCTTGTCTGGAAATTTTAAATGAATTGTGTTTTACAATGAAATAAGTCCGTAAATACCTCGTGTTCGACTCCGGCAACGGTCTCGAGTACGGGGTGTTACAATTTTATTGGTACCAGAGCTACGGTTTAGTCGATTCTAGGACTACCGTAATACGTTTGGGTCTAGCTATACATGTCATTATGCGATTATTTGATAGTGTGGTGATTTCTGACAATTGAAAATGTGTTTATTTATAGTAATGGATCCCGATCCCAACCGAAGCGGTAGTGATGATCTTGAGAGTGTAGCGCTGCTCTGCAAGAAGGGACAGCGCGGTGGACTCTCAACCTATTGCTAGTAATCCGAATGATGAAACTAGACAAGCTTTTTATAGTGTGATGAATGATTGGTTCAACCAATACATTCAAACTAATACGGCTGTTCCACAACGTCCATTCCCGACTAATACCACCCCACCTACAATACCTTGATGAATCGACCAAATAAGGTCAAATAAGCCCCGCTTGATGTAATCCGAAAACACGGGCTATCAATTTAAAGCTACGGACAGCGATGATACCGAGCAAGCTGAATTTTGGTTGGACAACACTATTCAGGTACTCGATGAACTATCTTGCACACCCGATGAATGCCTAAAGTGTACTATCTCCTTGCTACGTGATTACGCCTACTATTGGTGGAATACGTTGATTTCTGTTGCCCAGAGAGCAAGTAACTTGGGAGTTTTTCCAAACCGAGTTTGGAAAAAGTATATCGATCGAGATTCATGGATCAAAAACGGAAGGAATTTCTTGAACTTAAACAAGGTTCCATGTCGGTTACCGACTATGAACGAAAATTTGTGAGGCTTAGCCGGTATGCACGAGAATGCATTTCTTCAGAAGCTGTGATGTGTAAACGTTTTGAAGATGGACTGAATGATGATATTAAGCTGTATGTTGGCATTTTAGAAATCCGAGAGTTTGTGGTACTTATCGAGCGAGCTTGCAAAGCCGAGGAGCTCAGTAAGGAGAAAAGGAAAGCTGATATGGGAGCAAAGGAGTTTCGAAAGAGATCTTCGAGAAAGCCCTTCCAACAGTCATTGAAGAAATTTAGAGATGACTTAGGCCGGTCTAGAGACACTTTGGGTTTTTCTAGACGAGATCGCGACCGACCCCTTGTGGGTACACAAGTCACTTCGGTCGCCAGTGTTGGAAACGATCGTCGAGACAGAACGGAGTGCCAGTATTGTGGTAAATGGCATTCGGGGAGTTGTAGATTCCATGACCGCCTCGTTACAAGTGCGGATCACCGACCACTTTATTAAAGATTGCCCGAGATTGTCCGAACAGAACGTAAATCGAGTGGGAAACCCGGTGCTACTATCGCCGAGGTAGACCATCTAGAAATACGGGCAATGCTAGTGGCGGTCAGAGAGGATCTAGAGATGCTACAACCAGATCTGAGGCTCGTGCTCCTGCTAGAGCTTACACTATACGCACACGCGAGGATGCTTCCTCGCCGATGTTATTACCGTACTTTTACTCTCTTTGATACTAATGTGATTGCTTTGATTGACCTGGTTCTACTCATTCTTATATATGTGAAACCTTAGCATCCAAAGAAGACTCTACCGTTGAGTCTCTCGAGTTTGTAATTCGGTGTCAAATCCTTTGGGTCGTTCGTGCTTGTCGACAAAGTGTGCAAGAAATGTCCCCTAGTAATCCGAGGTTCCTGTTTTTCGGCCGATTTGATGCTTTTACCGTTTGATGAATTTGATGTTATCCTCGGTATGGATTGGTTGACCGTACATGATGCAATTGTAAATTGAAAAAGAAAAACTATCGATTTAAGGTGTGTAAATAACGAGGTAATCTGAGTTGAGTCTACTGACTTGAATAGGTTGCCAGCTGTAATATCATCGATGTTGGCTCAGAAATATGTAAGAAAAGGGTGTGAAACACACCTTGCGTATGTACTTAATGACAAAGAGTTAGAAAAGAAGCCTGAATCTGTGCCAGTGGTTTGTGAATACCCGGATGTTTTTACCGAAGAGTTACCGAGTTTACCACCTGTTTGGGAGGTAGAGTTTGGTATTGAGCTCGTACCTGGGACTACACTGATTTCGATAGCTCCGTATCGTATGGCACCAACAGAATTAAAGGAATTGAAAGCTCAGTTGCAATAGTTGACGGATAGAGGTTTCGCTCGACCAAGTTTCTCACCTTGGGGTGCACCAGAATTGTTTGTGAAAAAGAAGGACGAAACCATGAGGTTGTGCATCGACTATCATCAGCTGAATAAGGTGACAATAAAGAATAAATATCCGATACCGCGCATTGACGATTTGTTTGATCAACTAAAGGGAGCCTCAGTGTTTTCAAAGATAGATTTGAGATCGGGTTATTATCCGTTGCGAATTCGAGATTCGGATATACCCAAAACAGCTTTTAGAACGAGATACGGTCACTACGAGTTCTTAGTAATGCCGTTTGGGCTCACTAATGCCCCTGCGATATTTATGGATCTGATGAATCGGGTCTTCAGACAGTATCTGGACCGGTTTGTAGTTGTGTTTATTGATGACATCTTGGTCTTCTCAAGAGATGAAACCGAGCATGCTGAGCACCTGAGATTAGTGTTGCAAATTTTACGAGATAAGCAGTTATATGCTAAGTTCAGTAAGTGTGAGTTCTGGTTAAGAGAGGTGAGCTTCTTGGGTCATGTGGTATCCGCATCGGGTATTCGAGTTGATCCAAGCAAAATTTCAGCCATACTTAACTGGAAGCCTCTAAGAAATATTACTGAGGTTCGGAGCTTTTTGGGAAGCTCCAGTACTAGTGCAGCCCGAATCAGGTAAGGAGTTCGTCATTTACAGTGATGCATCCTTACTTGGGTTGGGTTGTGTATTGATGCAAGAAGGTCGAGTTGTAGCTTATGCGTTGAGGCAACTGAAGCCACATGAGAAAAATTATCCAACCCATGATCTCGAACTGGCTGCCATCGTATTCGCTTTGAAAATATGGCGACATTATTTATTTGGTGAGAAGTGCCATGTATATTCGGATCACAAAAGTCTCAAATATTTGATGACTCAAAGAGACTTGAATCTGCGACAAAGACATTGGCTTGAGTTGTTAAAAGATTATGAGCTTGTCATTGACTATCACCCGGGAAAGGCTAATGTGGTTGCGGATGCTTTGAGTCGTAAATCACTGTTTGCTTTACGAGCGATGAATGTACACTTGTCTGTTCTATCCGACAATGTGTTAGTAGCCGAATTAAAGGCTAGACCATTATTCATTCATCAAATTCGTGAAGCTCAGAAAGTCGATGATGAATTGGTTACAAAACGGGCTGAATGTGTTTCGGATAGGGAATCAGAGTTTCAAATTGATGATGACGATTGTTTGAGGTTCAGAAGTCGTTTATGTGTTCCAAGAAATTCAGAACTTATTTCGATGATTCTGAATGAAGCTCATAGTAGCCGAATGTCAATTCACCCGGGGAGCACGAAAATGTACAACGATCTGGAACGTTAGTTTTGGTGGCATGGTATGAGACGAGACATTTCCGATTTTGTTTCGAAGTGTTTAACATGCCAACAAGTGAAAGCGGAACATCAAGTGCCTACGGGTTTACTCCAGCCGATCATGATACCTGAATGGAAATGGGATCGAGTCACGATGGATTTTGTGTCTGGGTTGCCATTGTCGACAAGTAAGAAAGATGCGATTTGGGTTGTTGTTGATAGACTGACTAAGTCGGCTCATTCTATTCCCGTACGTACGGATTATTCACTGGATAAACTAGCTAAATTGTATGTTTCTCAGATTGTGAGATTACACGGGGTACCTATTTCTATTGTGTCGGATAGAGATCCGAGATTCACCTCGCGATTTTGGAAGAAATTGCAAGAAGCTTTGGGTACCAAGTTGCATTTTAGCACCGCTTTTCATCCCCAAACTGATGGTCAATCTGAGTGGATAATTTAGATACTCGAGGATATGTTGAGATGCTGCATCCTTGAGTTTAGTGGTTCATGGGAACGGTATCTACCTTTGATTGAGTTTGCTTACAACAATAGTTTTCAGTCAAGCAATAAGATGGCGCCTTACGAGGCTTTGTACGGTTGAAAATGCCGTACACCATTGTTTTGGACCGAGCTCGGTGAAAGTAAAATTTTCGGAGTTGATTTGATTAAAGATGCTTGAATGAAAGTAAAAATAATTCGTGAAAGTCCGAAGGCAAGATCGATCGTCGTAAGTCGTCGCAGATTTGAAACGAAAGGACATTGAGTATCAGGTGGGAGATAAAGTGTTTCTTAAAGTTTCACCTTGGAAAAAGATTCTCAGATTTGGGCGTAAGGGCAAATTGAGTCCGAGGTTCATCGGGCCATATGAAATATCCGAACGAGTCGGTCCAGATGCGTATAGATTGATGTTGCCCCCTAAACTTGAAAAGATTCACGACGTCTTTCATGTTTCGATGCTTCGACGTTATAGATCTGATCCATCGCACATAATTAATCCATCAGAGGTTGAAATTCAACCTGATATGAGTTATGAAGAAGAACCGATTCGTATCCTGGCTCGTGAAGTGAAAGAGTTACAAAACAAAAAGGTTCCTTTAGTAAAAGTGTTATGGCTCAAACAAGGGATGGAAGAAGCTACTTGGGAGACCGAGAACTCTATGAAAGAACGATACCCAAACCTATTTACCGGTAAGATTTTCGGGGACGAAAATTTCTCAAGTGGGGGAGAGTTGTGACAGCCCTAAAGTGACCCTAGTCGGAAAGTGGTTTCGGGACCGCTAAACCGAGTCACCAAATTATTTGAATATGATAATTATTGTCTAAAATATGTGAATATGAATGTGTGAAAGTTTTAAGCTTCGATTTAGTCAATTGAATGTGAATCATGTAATCAAAAGGGTGGACTTGCATGTCAATTTCCCCACTTGATTAGTAGTGGCCGGCCATGACAAAGAGGGTGGAAAAATGTGATGGGTAAAACATGTCATAAACATGTTGTGTTAATGCTTTATGTTAGAAATGATAAAATAAGGAGCATGGTAATAAAATAATGAAAAAGAAAATGATGAAGAAAAAAAAAAAGGAAAAAGTTCTCATGTTGTTGAACTTGGCCGAATAGAAGAAAGAAAAAGAAGGGAAAGAGCTTGGAGAAAATCGGCTATGGTGGTTCACTAGACTAAGGTATGTTGATGTTGTTCCATGAGATTCATGCATATTTTTAGTTGTTAGCTTGAGTTCTACCTAGCCCATGGTTTAAATCTTTGCTATGAGATGGAGATGATATTCGCCATGGGTGTTGCCTTCTTGGTTGGTGTTTGATGTTGTGGTGATGAGGCATGAAGATGAGCTAAGTTTCGCTCACGGTGGACTTGTGTTGATGTCATTTGCATGCTAAGTGTGAAGCTTTGTAATGATACATGTGATGGCGATTGATGACTCTTGGATTTTCTTTTTAGCATTTTGAGTTAGACATTAAGTTCTTTGTTTAACCCATGACCAAAATTGAAATGGTATGGTGTCTTGATGCATTCGCCATGGTAGGAAGTAGATGAGAATTGGTAGTAAGGTGAAGTGCAAATGTTAGTATTTGATTTCTAGTGTATATATGTGTATTAGCCGAGTTTTGAACTTGAAACAAAATGGTATGTAGTCAATACAAGTAACCATATTTGTAGGAAGTATTAAGCATATAATCGGCCTCAACATAGACATGCATATTCGGCCACATGAGGTAGATTGGTGTTGCATGTATTCGGTTAAAGGCAAGCATATTGATGCTTTTATCTTGGCTTAGATAATCGGCTAAAAGAGAGTGTGGGCTAATATGTTGAGTTGATTCATGATTTCATATATATGTGACTCTAATGTCTAATGTATATATGGGTTAAGTACCTTGAGTTTCTCTTTTTGATGTTCAAATGATTAAATCAATTTATTTGTTAAATTAAGCTCAAGAGCAAAGGGGAACTAAATCCGATAAAGGGAAGGAAAAAGTGATCGAATAGCCGTTGAAATCGTTCGACAACATCCGAGGTAAGTTTTCGAGTAATGAAACTTAGTTTACGATTTGATTAAGTCATGACGTATAATCATAACAAATATACGGTGATATAATGATTCTACTTGAATTATATGTTGAGTTAATTAGTCTATACGTATGATGGGTAGCCGTATGTGCATAGAGATCATGTCATAAAGCAAACCGAATCATGCTGTTTGTATGTGGCTATTGAGCCGAAAATGGGAATGCTTAATAATTGACTTGTGTGTGAATTCTAGTTAATGAAATAAAGATGTGTCATGATTTACTGATATGTGCATGAATATTCGGATGATAACCGGGCTAAGTCCCGAAGGCATTTGTGCGAGTTACTAATTCCGGGCTAAGTCCCGAAGGCATTTGTGCGAGTTACTATATCCGGGTTAAGTCCCGAAGGCATTTGTGCGAACTACTATATCCGGGCTAAGTCCCGAAGGCACTTGAGCGAGTGGCTATATCCGGTTGAAGCCCAAAGGTACTTGGTTTGGGAATGAGCGATCTTACTGTAATAATTTCAATTAATATGCTCGTAAAATCCCAATGATGAGGTATGTTTCGTATATGTATTGGATTAGTTGATTCCTTTTAAATAGTATTTGCTCAGTCGATTAATGAGCTTCCGGCTTTTGGTTAAGTTGATCTCTTGTATGAGTATAAGGGTTGGTAATGTGAAGTAGGTGTGATTTTGAGAATGTGTGTATATGAAATTATCTGTTTAGTCATATGAATACTACACTTCAATTGTGCCTAATTTCATTGCTCAAAACTTACTAAGCATTAAATGCTTATTCCGTTTCTTTAATTCTCTGTTTTATAGATTTTGGTTCGTCAGCTATCGGACTCGGGATTGTCGAAGTCGAAGTCGTCCACACTATCAAAGCCCTTTTGGTACACTTTTGGTTGAACTCTGAAAATGGCATGTATAGGACTACCCTTGTGTTATTAGTCAAGTGCTTTGGAGTTGTATATATTTGGATAGCCATGCGAAAATGGCTTATATATTTTGAGCATAGTGTTATAATCATTTTGTATGTATATGGCTATTGAGAGGTGTGGATATGTTTGGCAATGATTGGCCATTGGAATGGTTAATCATGATCATATTTTGTACTATATATATGCTAAAGGGCTAGTTGAATCATGGAAACTATGTAATAGGTAAAGTCTACCTTAAAGGCAGATGCTGACAGCAGCAGTGATGTGAATTTGAAAAATCACTAAACATAGTAGGAATGAAATTAAATAGTGAATAAATTATGTAGTCGAACCTTGATGAATCTACTTTCATATGGAAGAAACGAAACGATCATATGAGTCGCATTTTAAGAGATATTTATGTTTTAGTGGAACAGGTCTAGAGCAATTTCTGGATCCCCTAATCTGACTTTGGAAATTCACTATAAATTAACCAGAGATAATTAGAAGTCATGAAATATATTTATAGATTCCTTTTTGAGTCTAGTTTTGTTAGAAACAAACGGCATAAGTATTGAAGCCCTGTACAGGAAGATATCTAAGTCGTAATGCATGAAGGTCAGAGTAGTTGAACCCTGTAACAGGGGATAATTTAACTAATAAACTGTACTACTTGGCCCAACCAAAAATTCTAGAAAAAAAATTGTAGATGAAAATATGAGTCTAGTTTCAGGGAAAATTTACGGAACTGGTTTTCGAGTTTTGGAACTCGATATATGATTTTTAAGGTGATAGTGACGCAGTTAGCCAGCTTGTCTGGAAATTTTAAATGAACTGTGTTTTACAATGAAATAAGTCCGTAAATACCTCGTGTTCGACTCCGGCAACGGTCTCAGGTACGGGGTGTTACACGAGATACTATATGTGAATCTAGGCTAAGAGGGCCACACGAGCGTGTCATCCCACTTGGGCCCAATAGTGGGTTTTGGGCCCATATACACTATTCTGGCCATGTAGGTTATCTGAGTCACTCGAAGCAAAGATATACCTTCTAGGATGTCGTAATAAGTATCGAGACCCTAATATTGGTAAAATTACCAAAAACCTTTAGGGGTAAAATCACCGTTTTACCCCTAACTAACGAGATGTCCATTACACCCCTAGTGGTAGGTTGACTGATGTATGTATGATAGTTATTTGATTAATACCGAGCTTGACATCCTACATTCACATATGTTACTGTGACATGTCATCCTGCATGGGGTTGGGTTAATATTGACGGAGGAAGTGTACGGCTCGTAGCCATTTTGTACAAGGCTTTTGGTCTTTTTGCGATACTTATGGCTTATAGTCGTTCTGTTAATTGGCAGCGTTGCTGCGATATTTATGGCCTTTAGTCGTTCTGTCTATGGCGTTGAGCCATTCTATTGACTTAGTGCCACAATCGGTGCTAAGCTTAGTGTGTTGGCTGGGTAGGTTGATTTTATCCACACATGGTGTGTTGGTTTGTACAGGTGGTGTATTGGCAGGACTGTGCTTATTCGATTATCCTCTTACTGGAATGTGGAACCTTCTTATGAATTATACTTTAAGAGTTACATCTGATAGGCACTGCCTTGTGTAATAACTTAAAGTATCAATGCCATGCATTAAGTAAACGTTTTTGACGACATGATTTGCTAACCCCGAGCAAAAGGTTTTAATCATAGAAATGAACTTTTAACGATAACTCAATTTTTGAACGACGTTTTGACGTGACATGCCAGATTTGGCCATAACATCTGGGCCAGGTTTGGGGTGTTCCATTTAGTGGTATCAGATCCTGGGTTACAAAACTCGACTATGGAATGGGTTTTCAAAATTTTGTATTTCATGATGTTGTTTTCAAATATGTAAAGTGTTTTGAGGTACGGTTCTGGAAAGTGTGGCAGACCGAGTCTTCGACACCAAATTTGTAAGTTCTCTGACATTATCTACTGTTATAGATTAAAATGTGATACTGAGAAACTACTATAGATAGTAATGTTATAACAAAAACTCTATAGTTAGAGTAAACTGATACTTTAAGAAAAACCAAGAATATAGAAATCCGAAAATTGTAGTGAACTTGTGAAAAAAAACTCTAAATCTCTGCTCGTCAATAAAACATTTTCTTAAATTACCGAAATTATAACTTATTTGCATAAAATTCTTAAACCAGATAATACGCATAGTGAAAATGAGCACTAGAAAGGGTGCAAAATGTCGCAACAGAGGCGGATCATCGGCATCGGGGCACAGGCTGGACGTTGAGGTGAGGGAAGCACTGGTTTCACCGATGGATAAGACAAGGTCGTTCGATCGACCTGCTAGGTATGATGCACTGTCCCACGCGATGCTTTGTATTTTGGAAAGGGTTGTTGGTACTACTGGGTCTAGTACTGTTACTGGGGGCTGTAGGTCGGTTGCAGAACGGCTCCAGTCAAATGGAAGAGAGATCTTTAGAGGAGTTTCTGGGGTGGACCCTAGTGTGACAAAATATTGGTTGGAGGCCACTGAAAGAATTTTGGAAAACCTCGACTACACACCAAAACAAAAGTTGAAGTGTGTTGTGTCCTCGCTGAAGGATAAAGCTTAAGAGTGGTGGCTTACAATAAAATAGGGTACCGCGTCTGATCGATTGACATGGTAGTTCTTCAAGTCCATGTTTCAGGGAAAGTATGTAGGCGCCAGCTATGTCGACGCTCGTAGGAAAGAATTTCTAAATTTGGTTCAAGGTGACAGATCCCTGACTGAGTACGAGGCAGAATTTTTTCGACTTAGCCAGTATGCCTGAGGAATAGTAGCAACGAAATATGAGTGCTATGTTCGGTTTGATGATGGCTTCAGGGATAGCCTCCGAGTGTTGATAGCTCCACGGAGGGAGCGGGACTTTTCCGCGTTGGTAGAGAAAGCTAAGATTGCTGAGGAGGTAAAGCGCACCGAGCGTCAGAATCGGGAAAAACAAAGGAGCAGAGATAAGAGGATTTTAGAGACCTTCAATTTTGATCAGAGGCCTAAGATAAATACCAGAATGGGAGGGCCAGTTCGGGTTAGTTCCCCTATTGCTGTTACTAGATTACAGCCTTGTGCGGGTTGCGGGAGTTATCATCGAGGTGAGTATTGGAAAAGAAATGGGACGTGCTTCAGGTGCAGATTAGTGGGGCACATTGTAAGAGATTGTACACAGAGGCCTGAACAGATGCAAGTTGCAGGGCAAGGTGTTG
Source organism: Gossypium arboreum (assembly GCF_025698485.1). Taxonomy (NCBI): domain Eukaryota; kingdom Viridiplantae; phylum Streptophyta; class Magnoliopsida; order Malvales; family Malvaceae; genus Gossypium; species Gossypium arboreum. The sequence goes on from NC_069072.1 coordinate 54,720,593, forward strand.
CTCAGCCAGCGAGCGGTGGTCAGCAGCCGCCAAGAGGCCATGGTCAAGCTAGGGGTAGAAACAGTTTGGGCTGTGAAGTACCAGGCAGAGGTGCTAGTCAAGCTAAGGTGAGGCAACCAGCTTTGGTTTACGCAGCACATCACCGAGAGGTTAGAGACGCTCCAGATGCAGATACTGGTACGTACTTAAACAATAGTGTACTATATTTAATTTGGAACTAAAGTGCGCAGTGAGAGCATAAAGGTGTAGATTGAGCTAAGGGTTTGTTCAGATTGTTGGAAATTTCAAGGATGAAATTTCTTTAAGGGCGTAGAATTGTAACGCCCCGGAATTTAGGCCTAGAAGTATTGAGCCTTAAGCATGGGAACGTTAGGAAACTGTGCATAAACGTTTATGTGAGCAAGGAAATGACACAATTAAATGTCTGCTCAAGTGGTTAAGGGTCCTGGGAGGAGTTGGAAAAGTCCTGGGTTCAAACCTGGGCTTTAGCAAAAATATTGGTTTTAAGTGAATAAAACCCTGGATGCTTAGATGAGGGCCTTTTAAATTATTGTGTTAAGTAAATGACATAAGGAAGCAATTGGTCTAGTGGTTGTGGCGTCATTAAGGTTGCAAGGGAGCTTGGGTCCAAGTCTTGGGCCTTGCAATTTATTTTGGTTTTTCTTTGAAGGGAACCTAGACTTTACTCAATTCAGTCCAAAAACACATAAACGGGCAAATTATCATTTTACCCCGGACATTTTACACTTTTTACAATTTAGTCCAAATTGCACAAAACACAAAACATGCAAAATTTGCACATACCATACTTAGGGCGAATACTACCCATGTTCATACAAATCCATACATTTCATTTATTTCACATTTTAATCCCTCAATTTATTATTTTTGCAATTTAGCCATCATTACTCAATTTCATCAAAAATTCCAATACAAAACATATTAATCCAAAACATATCTTTCATAATTCATCAATTAACATCACAAAGCTCAATTATTCATCAATGGCATAACTGAAAATATTCATCAAAATCAGAAATTCATGCATGGGCTTTGTACATTACACTACAACGATCTCAAAAATGTAAAAATTATCAAAAACAGAGCTAGTTACATACCTTAATCAAGCTCAACAATGGCCGAAACATTGAAAATCTTTTTCTTTCTCTTTTATTTTCATATTCGATCATGAATAAGGAAAGACAAATGCATGATAACTTTATTATATGTTTTATTATAATAACATGTTTATTATTTTACTTATTTAACCTTTAAATTAAAATTCTTAAACCATTATAAGCAATGGTTATAACCGTCCATCACTTTAACAATGGTTATATTGCATAATAAATACCTTAAATTAAAAAGACAAGAACAATTCAGCCCTTTCACATTTAACCATCAAATTTTTATTTTACGCGATTAAGCCCTTTTTATTAAATCGACACTCAAACTACAAAATTAAAATACAAAAATTTCATAGATATAAATTCACACATAATAAACATAGAAAATAATTTTAAAATAGTTTTCCCTCTCAGATTCGTGGTCCTGAAACCACCATTTCGAATAGGGTTTAAATCGGGTTGTTACAACTCTCCCCGCTTAGGGATTTTCGTCCCCAAAAATCTTACCGGTGAATAAGTTTGAATAACATTCTTTCATTGCATCTTCTGGCTCCCATGTTGCCTCTTCGACTCTGTCTTTTCGCCACAGTATCTTCATTAACAGAATTTTCTTATTTCACAATTCTTTAACTTCGCGAGCCAGAATACAAACCGGTTCTACTTCAGATATCATATCAGATTTAACCTCAATCTTTGACGGATTAATCACATGTGAGGGATTAAATCGATATCTACGAAGCATCAAAACATGGAATACATTATGGATCTTTTCCAAATCAGGTATCATGATCGGTTGAAACAATCTGGAAGGTACCTGATGCTCGACTTTTACTTGTTGATAGACTAAACATTTGAAAACAAAGTCAAAAATGTCTCATTTCATACCATGCCACCAGTAAAGCTGTTCCAGATCATTATACATTTTTGTACTACCTGAGTAAATAGATAACCAAATATTGTAATCTTCGTTCAAAATCATCTAGATCAACTCTAAATTTCTCGGGACACATATTCGATTTTTGAACCTCAAACAACCCTCACCATCAACTCAAAACTTTGAATCAGTATTCAAATCACATTGACCCCGCTTTGCTAACAATTCATTATCAGATTTTTTAGCATCGCGAACCTATTGAATATGTAACAGTCTTGATTTTAACTCTGCTATAATCAAACCATCATCAGACATAACCATATGTGTATTCATTGCACGTAAAGAAAACAGTGACTTTTGGCTTAAAGCATCAGCAACAACATTAGCCTTTCTCGAATGATAATCAATCACAAGCTTGTAGTCCTTTAACAGCTCTAATCATTGACGTTGTCTCGGATTCAGATCTTTCTAAGTCATCAAATATTTCAGGCTCTTATGATTAGAATAAACATGACATTTCTCACCGAACAGATAGTGACGCCATATCTTTAATGCAAACACAATAGCTGCCAATTCTAGGTCATGTGTCAGATAGTTCTTTTCATGCGGCTTAACTGTCTCGAGACATAAGCTATATCCCTTCTTGCATCAAAACACAGCCCAAACCATTTAAAGATACATCACTATAGATAATAAATTCTTTACTCGATTCTGGCTGAATTTACACTGGAGTTTCAGTCAAAAGGGCTTTCAACTGATAAAAACTTTTCTGAAACTTTTCTGACCACTCGAACTTAGCATCTTTCTATAATAGCTTCATCATCGGGGTTGCAATCATAGAGAAACCTTTCACTAATTATCTATAGTAACCAGCAAATCCTATAGAACTTTGAACTTTAGAAACATTTCTCGGAGGTTTCTAATCAAGTATAGGTGAAATTTACTGGGATCAACCCAAATACCCGATGCTGATACAACATGTCCCAGAAAACTGACTTCACGTAGCCAGAACTTAGATTTGCTAAACTTTGCATACAACTGTTTATCTCGCAAAATCTATAACACAAGTCTCAAATGTGTTTTCTTATAGAAATAGATCAAAATGTCATCAATGAACACAACCACAAATCGATCCAGATGCTGTCTAAAAATTCCATTCATCAAATCCATGAATACAACAGGTGTGTTAGTAAGTTCGAAAGGCATAAACAGAGACACTTAATATCTGTACCTTGTTCGGAAAGCAGTCTTTGGCACATCAGTGTCTTTAACTCGCAATTGATAGTGACATGATCTCAAATCTATCTTTGAAAACACTTTATCCCCTTTCAGTTGATTGAACAAGATGTCAATCCATGGCAAAGGATATTTATTCTTTATAATCACCTTATTGAGCTGTCCATAATCGATACATATCCTCATAGTTATGTCTTTCTTTTTCACAAATAAAACTAGTAGACACTCAATCGCACGGAATCTCTATCTGTCAACTCCTGCAACTGAACTTTCAATTCTTTTAATTCAGTAGGTGACATTCTGTACAGAGCTATCGATATCAGAGTCATTCTTGGCAATAACTCAATACCAATTTCTACTTCTCGTATAGGTGGAAAACTAGGTAATTATTCAAGTGACACATTCGGATACTCACACACAACTGGTACTGATTCAATTTTCTTTTTAGTTACTTTAGAATCAAGCACATAAATAAAGTAAGCTTCACAACTCTTTCTCACATATTTTTTAGCTAACATAGAAGATATCACTGCCAGTAAACCATTCAGATCATTAAACTCAATCCGATTAATCTTATCATTTAATAGTCTTTCATTTGCAGTTTACAATAGCATTGTGCAAAGTCAACCAATCCATACTCAAAATCATATCGAACTCGTCGAATGGCAACAACATCAAATCAATTGGAAGACATGAATCTCGAACCATCAATAGACAATTCTTACACATTTTATCAACCAGAATATACCGGCCCAATGGGTTCGATATTCTAATCACAGACTCAACAGACTCTACAGAAAAAGTCTTACTGGATACTAAGGTCTCACATACATAAGAATGAATCAAACAGGAATCAATCAATGCAATTACACTAGTATCATAGAGAGTGAATATACCAGTAATAGCATCTGGGGTTGAAGCCTCCTCGCGAGCGTGAATAGCATAAGCTCTGATAGGTGCACGAGCCTCAAATTGAACTGTTGTGTCTTTAGTTCCTCTTTGAATGTTACTCGCATTTACCTTATTTCTATGATAATCTCTTGCTCAACCGACTCAGGACAATCTCGAATAAAGTGATATAAGGATCCACATTTGAAACAAGCTTGATTATTCAATCTACAAATACTCGATTGTCTTTTACCATAATGTTTGCACTCAAGTCGATCAGATCTGACATTTTTAACATTAACGACCGAAGTAATGAGAGCTCTAAAGCTCAAATGTGATCTAGCACAATCTCTACTCGAGTGTCCCACATTAGCCTTTGAACGGCTATAATCATCTTGAAATTTCTTTGATGTAGACTGAAATGATTTACCCGATGATCTCTCATAGAAATTTTTTGCTTCAAAATTAGCTTTCCTTTTCTTTTCTTTTTGTATGTCTTGGGCAATTATAGGAACTTGAGGGGGTGGAGGTTGTTGAGCAGTCAGATTCGTTGGAACGAACTCCGTAAACCACTCATTCAATAACTGGAAAAAGGCTTGTTAGCCTCTACCTCTATACTATTCGAAAGCGGTCTAGAATCAGTATACACTACCCCTTGAGCAGGAGCAGACGTATTATCTTCTACGTCATCTATTACGGCTCGATCGGGATCCATTTCTATAAGAAAACACATTTTTAACTGTCAAGAATCATCACACTATCGTAGTTTATAAATATGGCATGTATAGTTAGACATACACGTGATACATTAGTCCTAGAACTGATTAAATCGTAGCTCTGATACCAATCAAATGTAACACCCCTGTGACAGCCCTAAATTAACCCTAGTCGAAAAGTGGTTTCGGGACCACTAAACCGAGTCATAAAAATAATTAACCGTCATAGTTGATGCTCATTATATGTGCATATGCATGTGTAAAAATTTCATGTTTGAATTTTGTTAATTGTAAGTGAATTTTATCAAATAGGACTTATGTGAGAAAATTTAGAAATGTGCTAGGCAAATGTAAAGTGGACTAATAATGCATGTTGTGAAAATGATGGGTTTGCATGTCAAATTACCCAAAATTAAAGCATAGTGGCCGGCCATGCTATGCGTGGAAACATGTTGTAAACATGTTGTGTTAGTGTGTTACGTTAGAAAGAATAAAAAAAAGGGGTTAGGATTAAAGTAATGCAAAGGGAGGAGTGATGAAAAAAAAATTGTCTCATCCATGCCCCCCCCATTGCCGTGAATTGAAGAAAGAAAACAAAAAAAAATGTTCATCCTTGAACATCTTTGGCCGAAAATTTTAAGGAGAAAAGAAGAAGAAAAGATTTTCTTGCTTCTTGTTCGGTTGGTTGGTGTTTAGGAGGAGGTATGTTTGGTGTTGTTCCATGAGATTCATGCATGTTTTTTTTTTATTTTATTTATTTGTTAGCTTGAGTTTTATCTAGCCCATGGTTTAGATCTTTGCTATGTGATGGAGATGATATTCGGCCATGGGTGTTGTCTTCTTGGTTCATGTTTGATGTTGTGGTGATGAGGCATGAAGATGGGTTAAGTTTCGGCTAAGGAGGATTTGTGATTGATGCCATTTGCATGCTAAATGTGAAGCTTTGTAATGATACATGTGATGGTGGATTTTCTTTTTAGCATTCTTGAGTTAGGCCTTAAGTTCTTTGTTTAACCCATGACCAAAATTTAAGTGGTATGGTGTCTTGATGCATTCGGCCATGGTAGGAAGTAGAAGAGAAGCATGGTTGTTGATCATATTATTTGGATGAAAATGGTAGTAAGGTGAAGTGCAAATGTTAGTATTTGATTTCTAGAGTATATATGTGTATTAGCCGAGTTTTGAACTTAAAACGAATTGGTATTTAGTCAATACAAGTAACCATAATTGTAGAATGTATTAAGTGTTGCAATCGGCCTCAACATAGACATGCATATTCAGCCATAGAAAGAAGATTGGTGTTGCATGTATTCGGTTAGAGGCAAGCATATTGATGCTTTTATCTTGGCTTAGACAAACGGCTAAAAGGGAGTGTGGGTTAATATGTTGAGTTGATTCATGATTTCATATGTATGTGACTTTAATGTCTAATGTATATATATGGGATAAGTACTTTGAGTTCCTCTTTTCGATGCTTAAATGATTAAATCAATTTATTTGTTAAATTAAGCTCAAGAGCAAAGGGGAACTAAATCCGATAAAGGGAAGGAAAAAGTGGTCGAATAGCCATCGAAATTGTTCGACAACATCCGAGGTAAGTTTTCGAGTAACGAGACTTAGTTTACGATTTGATTAAGTCATGACGTATGAGCATAACAAATATACAGTGATATGATGATTCTACTTGAATTGTATGTTGAGTTAATTAGTCTATACGTATGACGGGTACCCGTATGTGCATAGAGATCGTGTCATAAAGCAAACTAAACCATGCTGTTTGTATGTGGCTAGTGAGCCAAAAATGGGATTGCTTAATACGTGACTTGTGTTTGAACTCTAAATATGAAAATGAAATATAGATGTGTCATGATTTGTTGATATGTGCATGAATATTTGGATGATAACCGGGCTAAGTCCCGAAGGCATTTGCGTTAGTGACAGTTTCCGGGCTAAGTCCCGAAGGCATTTGTGCGAGTTACTATATCCGGGCTATGTCCCGAAGGCATTTGTGCGAGTTACTATATCCGGGCTAAGTCCCGAAGGCATTGGTGCGAGTTACTATATCCGGGCTATGTCCCGAAGGCATTCGAGCTAGTAGCTATATCCGGTGAAATCCCGAAGGTACTTGGCTTGGGAATGAGCGACCTTGCTGTAATAGTTTCAATTAATACGCTCGTAAAATCCCAGCGATAAGGTATGTTTCGTATATGCATCGAATTAGTTGATCCCTTACAAATAGTATTTGCTCAGTCGATAAATGAGCTACCGGCCTTTGGCTAGGTTGATCTTTTGTGTATGAATATAAGGGTTGGTAATGTAAAGTAAGTATGATATTGAGAATTTGTGCATATGAAATTATCCGTTTAGCCATATGAATGCTACACTTTAGTTGTGTCTAATTTCATGGCTCAAAACTTACTAAGCATTAAATGCTTACTCCGTTTCTTTGAATCTCTGTTTTATAGATTTTGGTTCGTCAGCTATCAGACTCGGGATTATTGAAGTCGAAGTCGCCCACACTATCAAAGCCCCTTTTGGTACACTTTTGGTTGAACTTTGAAATGGCATGTATAGGACTACCCGTTTTGTTGTTGGTCATGGACCCTTTGGTTTTGTATAAATTTGGATAGCCATGCGAAAATGGCTTATATACACTTTGAGCTTAGTATTATAATCGTCTTGTATGATGTTCATTAAGAGGTATGGAAATGTTTGGGAACGATTAGCTATTGGAATGGTTAATCATGATCATATTTTGTGCTATATATGCTAAAGGGCTAGTTGAATCATGGAAACTATGTAATAGGTAAAGTCTACCTTAAAAATAGATGCTGATAGTAGCAGTGATGTGAATGTGAAAAATCACTAAAAATAGTAGGAATGGAATTAAATAGTGAATAAATTATTTAATCGAACCTTGATGAATCTATTTTCATAGGAAAGTAACGAAACGATCATATGAACAGTATATTATGAGATATTTAAGTTTTCGCGAAACAGGGCCAGAATGGTTTCTAGATTCCCTGTTCCGACTTTGGAAATTCATTATAAATTAACCAGAGATAATTAGAAGTCATGCCATATATTTACAGATTCCTTTTCGAGTCTAGTTTCTATAGAAACAAACGGCATCAGTATTGAAGCCCTGTACGGGGAGATATCCAAGTCGTAATGCGCAAAGGTAAGCGTAGTCGAACCCTGAAACAGGGGAGACTTTAACTAATAAACTGTACTAATTGGTTCTACCAAAAATTCTAGAAAAACATTTGTAGATGGAAATATGAGTCTAGTTTCAGGAAAATTTACGGAACTGGTTTTCGAGTTTTGGAACTCGAGATATGATTTTTAAGGTGACAGTGACGCAGTTAGCCAGCTCGTCTGGAAATTTAAAATGGACTGTGCAAATAAGTGATTTAAGTCTGCAAACCCCTCATGTACGACTCAGGCAACAGTCTCGGGTACGGGGTGTTACAACCCCTAACTCGTATCCGTCGCCGGACTAAGGTTAAGTGGTATTGTGACAGCCCTAATGTGACCCTAATCGGGAAGTGGTTTCGGGACCACAAAACCGAGTCATAAAAATAATTAACTGTCATATTTGATGCTTATTATATGTATATATGCATGTGTGAAAATTTCATATTTGAATTTTGTTAATTGTAGGTGAATTTTTGTAAATAGGACTTATGTGAGAAAATTTAGAAATGTGCTAGGCAAATGTAAAGTGGCCTATTAATGCATGTTATAGAAATGATGGGTTTGCATGTCAAATTACCCAAAATTTGAGCTAGTGGCCGGCCATGCTATGGGTCATAGCATATTATAAACATGGTGTGTTAATGTTTCATGTTGGAAAGAATAAAATAAAAGAGTTAGTAATAAAATAAGGGGATGAAGAGTGATGAAAACAAAGAAAAGAAAAAAAAAATGTTCATCCTTTAACATCTTTGGCCGAAAATTCTAAGGAGGAAGGAAGAAGAAAGGTTGAAGAGGTTCGGCCATGCATGTAACTAGGCTAAGGTATGTTTGATGTTGCTCCATGAGATTCATATATATTTTTAGTTGTTAGCTTGAGTTCTACCTAGCCCATGGTTTAAATCTTTGCTATGTGAGGGAGATGATACTCGGCCATGGGTGTTGTCTTCTTGGTTGGTGTTTGATGTTGTGTTGATGATGATAGAGTTTGAGTGCTTAACAAAAAGGATTGGATGTGAGTGTGTGTGAGAATTTGAAAAAGGTAGGTCTTAGCAACTTCATGAAGCATTCGGCCATGGTAGGAAGTAGAAGAGAAATATAGTTGTTGTTCATGTTAGATGAAGTAGAGAAGTTGTGTGCTAAGGACGAATGTGACTTTGAATATTATTGAGTAATGTATGTGTTTTGAATTGATGGAATGGAGAGGATGCTTTAATTTTGTTATGAACAATTATATGTTAAATTAAGGGTTGCTAAGTTAGCTATTAAGGTGAAGTGAAAATGTTAGTATTTGATTACTAGTGTATATATGTGTTTTAGCCGAGCTTTGAACTTGAAACAAAATGGTAATTAGTCAATACAAGTGACTATAATTGTAGAATGTATTAAGTATACGATCGGCCTCACCATAGACATGCATATTCGGCCACATGAATGAATACATAGATTGATGTTGTACGTTCTGCCATAGGTAAGCATATTGATGGCTTTATCTTGACTTAGAAAATCAGCTAAAGGAGAATATTGGCTAATATGTTGAATTTGATTCATGATTTCATACATATATGACTCTAATGCCTAATATACATGGGCTAAGTACCTTGAATTTCTCCTTGATGTTCAAAATGATTAAATCAATTTATTTGTTAAATTAAGCTCAAGAGCAAAGGGGAACTAAATCCGACAAAGGAAAGGAAAAGGTGATCGAATAGACGTTGAAATTGTTCGACAACATCCGAGGTAAGTTTTCGAGTAATGGAACTTAGATTATGATTCGATTAGGTCATGACATATAGGTATGACAAATAAACGGTGATATAATGATTCTACTTGAATTATATATTGAGGTGATTAGTTTATACCTATGACGGGTAGCCGAATGTGTATAGAGATCATGTTATAAAGCCAATCAAAATAGTGCTCTTTGTATGTGGCTATTGAGCCGAAATTACTAAGTGTGATAAGTGTCTTGTGTTTGAGCTTTGGTAATGAAAATGAAATATGGATGTGTCATGATTTATTGATATATGTGCATGGTTATTCGAATGATATCCGGGCTAAGTCCTGAAGGCTTTTATGCTAGTGACTATATCTGAGCTAAGATCCGAAGGCATTTGTGTGAGTTTCTATATCCGGGCTAAGACCCGAAGGCATTTGTGCTAGCGACTATATCCGGGCTAAGTCCCGTAGGCATTTATGCTAGTGACCATATCCGGGCTAAGACCCGAAGGCCTTGTGTGAGTGGTTATATCCAGCTAAATCCCGAAGATACTTGGGTTTGGGAATGAGCGATCTTGCTATAATAATTTCAATTAATACGCTAGTAAAATCCCAACGATGAGGTATGTTTCTATGTGCATTGAAATAATTGATTCCTTCTAAATAGTATCCGCTCAATCGATTAACAAGCTTCCGGCTTTTAGTCAAGTTGATTCCTTATGTATGAATATAAGGGTTGGAAATGTGAAGTAGGTAAGATTGTGAGAATATGTGTATATATGAAATTATTCGTTTAATCGTATGAATGCTATACTTCAGTTGTGCATGATTTCATTACTCAAAACTTACTAAGCATTAAATGCTTATTCCGTTTCTTTGATTCTTTGTTTTATAGATTTTGGTTCGTCAGCTATCGGACTTGGGAGTGTCAAAGTCGAAGTCATCCACACTATCAAAGCCCTTTTGGTACTCATTTAGATGAACTCTGAAAATGGCATGTATAGGACAACCCTTTTGTTGTTAGTCAAGTACTTTGGTATTGTATATATTTGGATAGCCATGCGAAAATGGCTTATATATTTTGAGCATAGCGTTATAATCATTTTGTACATATATGGTTATTGAGAGGTGTAGAAAGGCTTGGCAATGATTAGCCATTGGAATGGTTAATCACGATCATATTTTTGTGCTATGTATGTTAAAGGGCTAGTTAAATCATGGAAATTATGAAATAGGTAAAGTCTACCTTAAAAACAGATACCGACAGCAGCAGTGATGTGAATATGAAAAATCACTAAAAATAGTAGGAATAGAATTAAATAATGAATAAATTATGTAATCGAACCTTGATGAACTTATTTTCATATGAAAGTAACAAAACGATCATATGAGCCGTAGTTTATGAGATGTTTAAGTTTTCGTGAAACAGGGCCAGAGCGATTTCTGGATCCCCTGTTCTGACTTTGGAAATTCACTATAAATTAACCAGAGATAATTAGAAGTGATTCCCTATATGTACAGATTCTTTTTCGAGTCTAGTTTCTTTAGAAATAAACGACATAAGTATTGAAGCCCTGTACAGGAAGATATCTAAGTCGTAATACATGAAGGTCAGAGTAGTCGAACCCTGTAATAGGGGAGACTTTAACTAATAAACTGTACTAATTGGCCTGACCAAAAATTCTAGAAAAAAATTTGTAGATGGACATATGAGTCTAGTTTCAGGAAAAATTTACGGAACTTGTTTTCAAGTTTTGGACCTCGAGATATGATTTTTAAGGTGACAGTGATGCAGTTAGCCAGCTTGTCTGAAAATTTTAAATGAACTGTGTTTTACAATGAAATAAGTCTGTTAACACCTCGTGTTCGACTCCGGCAACGGTCTGGGGCTCGGGGCGTTACAGGTATTACCAGACATAGATCATATTCTCATATATATATATTACTAATTAAATAATAAACATAAAGCATACTGCATAAATTATTCATATCTTAAAGTTCAGTCGATTTCATAACAAACATACATCATATTCTCAAGTCAATAAACATATCTCAATGTCTTATATTATACACTTTATAAATACATAATTCAACCTATATATTTATCTCTATAATGGTATTCGAATACCCACATAAAATAAATCAAACATTTTTCCATTTCATAGAAAGCAATTTCATAAATATATTTTTGAATGCAGATTAAGAGTTTAATCATCACTAAGTAATCCTTTATGCATTTGCTATAATATTAAATATTTCATTTTAATACCCTTACACATGTAATTATTGAAACTAATCAAATCAATGCATATATATATATTCAGACTAATCATATATGCGACATTAACAATCTGATGATTAGTTCAAATGTACATTTGGTTCATTATACAATTTGCATTTTTTTCCAAAGTGCTATTCACCAACTTAAACATACTTGCTGAAATATATTCATACCCAAAACACCTATTTAACAAATACTAAGGTTATATAAATCTTAAAAATTATTTTCCAACATCACTGTACCTATATAGCCAATCAATTATTCATAAAACATGCATCTACTTTGCTATTCATCACATCAACTAATTGGCCATTATATTAAACTATATTATACTATTCATACGGCATTTTAGACAGATATTTATATTTATAATACATAACAAGCACTATATTAAGATCAAATATTCTTTTTAAACTCATCACAAATCTATGCACATATGAGCACATCAATTTGGGTCATACTCGAACAATCACACTAAATCATATCATGTCTTTTTCATATACTATGAAACATATCTAAGCATCACTCGTACAACCTACAAAATCATTTATAATCCAAACGTAAATAATTAATTCAATTTCATATACATATAACATAAACTTTTCATATACTTAATCATGCCAACTCTCATGACTATATCATTATCCATATACCAATTATATCATATACTATATAATTATCCGTGTACCAAGTATATCATATACTTATAGTATACATGTTGTTTTCAAAATAGGCTTAAACCATAACCATAATTACACAACCATTAGAAAATATGCCAACCACCTCAGACATATAAACCACAAATTACACCTCCAAAATGAGCTACTTTCATGGCTGATTATGACTCTTAACTAACATATTTCATTTTGAATCATATAATCAGCATCACAAACATATCACCAAAACACAAATCATACATATCATAATATATGCATACCAAAATAAACTCCAACCATATCAAATATAACCGAAATTTGATAAAACCTTAAAATCAAATCTAATAAAATAAACAAGCAATTTTTGCATGGCTAAATATATACACAACTTCAAACTTAGCCAAATATAATCTAGCCTATACATGCTATGGAATCAATTTCAAAACTTATAAAATACCAAAAACAGTCGATAGTGTGATGGACTTTCCTGATGATCCCCGAGCTCATAACTAATCTCCAAAATCTATGAAACAGGTTCAAATATGAACACATAGAGTAAGCTATCATAGCTTAGTAAGTCATAAGCAAATAAACAACTTAATGACATAATCAACTCATTTAAACCAAACCAAATTATACTATCATAGTCACATTTAATCTCAAGCTTACAATTTCATGTATAACATATACATTCACATAGAAACTTTATCATGACCTAATGTAAATATATATATTAACAAAGTATCATTCAATTTCAAAGCCAAAGTATCATTATATAACCAAGTACACTTACACTCATATACATATACTTATGAATCAAAATATAACATCACATTCATATTCATAGAATATGACCAAATATACTACACAAACGCACATTTGTTTACATTAGTAACTTGTATAGTTTGCATCACATATTAAATAGCCAACTTACCTTATTTTCAAATAGGTAATCAAGTAATTCATACCTGATCGTTTTAGCTTGTTTTACACATTTGATCACAACTTATCATTTCTCGTTGAACCATTCGAAATTGAATAGGATACTCAGTTAATCACACATATCGTACAATGCCAATGTCCCAGACGTGGTCTTACATGTAATCACATATCGATGCCACTGTCCCAGACAGGGTCTTACTGCACACATAAATCGGAGTCACATATCGATGCCAACATAAAATGTGGTCTTACTCGCACACGTTTATCGGAGTCACATATCGATGCCATGGTCTTACTTGCACATCACATATCGAAATCCTATCTCATGAAACATGTGTCCTAGTTATTCCTAAGGTTCACACGAGGCTTCCGGATGTCGTAACTCGGTTGAATCGAACTCGTACACATAGATTCCAAGCTTATACATATTCAGTTTCCACATATATATTATCACATTATACATTTAAGCTTATATAGTTCGTATCTAATCAAATAAATAATATCTATTAGCTTATAAACTTATCTCGGACAATAGTAATTAGAACGGGACGACTAATCGACAAATTTGGCTTTTCCCCGATCTAAATCCGATTTCTTTGTTTCTTGATCTAAACATATTCAAATTAAACTTATTCAAACATATTTTCACTCAATTCAGTCCAAAAACACATAAAGGGGCAAATTACCATTTTACCCTTGACATTTTACACTTTTTACAATTTAGTCCAAATTGCACAAAACACAAAACATGCAAAATTTGCGCATACCATACTTAGGCCGAATACTACCCATGTTCATACAAGTACATACATTTCATTTATTTCACATTTTAGTCCCAATTTATTATTTTTGCAATTTAGCCCTAATTACTCAATTTCATCAAAAATTCCAATACAAAACATATTAATCCAAAACATATCTTTCATAATTCATCAACTAACATCACAAAGCTCAATTATTCATCAATGGCATAACTCAAAATATTCACCAAAATTAGAAATTCAAGGATGGGCTTTGTACATTACACTGCAACAATATCAAAAATGTAAAAATTATCAAATACTGAGCTAGTTACATACCTTAATCAAGCTCAACAATGGCCGAAACATTGAAAACCTTTTTCTTTCTCTTTTATTTTCATATTCGGTCATGAATAAGGAAAGACAAATGCATGATAACTTTATTATATGTTTATTATAATAACATGTTTATTATTTTACATATTTAACCTTTAAATTAAAATTCCTAAACCATTATAAGCCATGGTTATAACCGTCCATCACTTTAACAATGGTTATATTGCATAATAAATACCTTAAATTAAAAAGACAACAACAATTCAACCCTTTCACATTTAACCATCAAAATTTCATTTTATACAGTTAAGCCCTTTTTATTGAATCGACACTCAAACTACAAAATTAAACACGAAAATTTCACAGATATAAATTCACACATAATAAACACAAAAAAATAATTTTAAAATATTTTTCTTTCTCAAATTCGTGGTCCCAAAACCATCGTTTCGAATAGGGTCTAAATCGAGTTGTTACAATTATCAATATGTAAAACACATATAAACTTGACTAAAGTTTCTTATACTCTCATAGCATATTAGCCATTTTCGCATGGCTTAATATATACATAACTCCGATCTTAACAAAATATAACCTGGCTTATACATGCCATAGGTTCGAGTTTAACTTATCAATAGGTTCAAGTTTAACTTATCAAATACCAAAAACAGTCGATAGTGTGATGAACTTTGCTGACGATCCTTGATCTCGTAACTAATCTCCAAGATCTATAAAACAAAAGCAAACATACACACAGAGAGTAAGCTATCATAGCTTATTAAGTCATAAGCAAATAAACAACTCAATAACAAAATCAACTCATTTAAACCAAACCAAACTATACTATCATAATCATATTAAATCTCAAACTTAAGATTTCATGTATATCATATACTTTCAGATATAAACTTATTCATAGCCAAATGTACATATATATATAACAAAGTATCTTTCAATTTCAAAGCCAATATATTATTATGACCAAGTACACTTATACACATACTCATGAATCAGATATAACATTACATGCATAAACATAGCATATGGCCGAATATACCTCACAAATGCACATATGTTCACATTAGTAACCTATAAAATTTGTGTCACATATCTAATGGTCAACTTGCCTTATTTTCAAATAGGTAATCAACTAACTCATACCTGATCGTTTTAGCTCATTTTACACCTTCGATCACAACTTATCATTGCCCGTTGAACTATTCAAAATGGAATAGGATACTCGGATAGTCACATATGTCGTACAATGCCAACATCTCAGATGTGGTTTGATACGTGATATTCGTGACAGGTTTTAAATATTTATAATGAATCGTTCTTAAAACTAACTATTATCACGATGAAGGCAAGTGTACCTATCGTACAGTAGTATAGCTTTAGCAAGACTGGATTGTCAAACCCAAAGGAACTAAAAGTACTAGTAATGACTGCCTTTTTATTATCTAGCTTAAGAATAATGGGGTTTGTTTTAACTAACTAATTAACTAAATTAAGAACTCACAGAAAATAGAATTGGGGAATTACTTTTGGAAAACTCGATTGATTGAGACAATACCTAAGGAAAAATCCACCTAGACTTCACTTGCTATTTGACTCTGAATCGGACAATTTATTCATTTAACTTAATCCGTAGAAATCCTAAGTTATATTATTATCTCTCTCGAGACTAACAACATCTAACCCTAGGTTGAATAATTGAAATCTCTTTCTTATTAACTCCCTAGGGTTGCATTAACTCGATCTATGGATCTCTTTATTAGGTTTCACCCTAATCCGATAAAATCTTGTCACCCTATCTCTAGGCGTGCAACCAACTCCGCTTAATTATGACAAATTTACTCTTAGACATGGTTTATTCCTCCTCTGAATAAGAGCTTAACTTGAATCAATATCCTAGAATATCAAAACAACAATTAAGAGCACATAATTAAGAATAAGTTAAATATTTATCATACAATTCAGGTAGTAATAACAAGATATATCTTAGGTTTCATTCCTCTTAGGTATTTAGGGGTTTTAGTTCATAACTAAAAAGGTAAACATCTCAGAAGAATAATGAATACAAAACATAAAGAAAAACCCAAAACTCCTGAAGGGAAATTGAGGGGAGATCTTCAGTCTTGATGATGAATCTGACTTCTAAGATGGATCAATCAGCTTTCCTTGAGCAATTCCCTGCTTCCCTCTCTGTGTGTGTTTATCCTCCTCCTCTAGGGTGTATTTATAGGCTTTAGAATGCCTAAGAACCCTAAAAATTGGCCTTTTCTCAATTGGACTAAACTTGGGCTCGGTAGGAACACGCCCGTGTGCGATTACTTAAGGCCGTGGTCAAGCCTGTTAAATAGGCAAGGGCGTGTGGTCCACCCGTGTGAGTCGTGCTTCGATTCTGCCAAATTGACATAGCTGTGTGGTCTGCCTGTGTGAGGAGGTCTAGGCCGTGTAGATTTCGTACATTAGCCCATTTTCTCCTTTTTTGGCCCATTTCTCGGTCCTTTCACTCTTCTATGCTCACCTAAGTATAAAACATGAAATTAAGGCATTAGGAGCATCGAATTCACCAATTTTAAGGAAAAATCATCCATAAAATGTGCTAAGCATGGGATAGAAATATGAATAAATTACGGTTTGTCAAATACCCCCACACTTAAGCATTTGCTTGTCCTCAAGCAAAATCCTCAACTCATAATTAAAATAAATTCTTCTCAACTTATAATTCCTATTGATAATATCTCAAAATAATCCATAGGTAATCATACATTAAAAATTCAACTGAAAGAACATCAAAGTTTCAAACATTCCAAGTTGAACATTTTATCATGAAAACATAGGTGTCTTCCCTCATTTAAGTAACTACCTTTGATTCAAAATATCACAGAGTTTCACATCCTCACTAAAGATTCACCCAAATCACTTAAGGTGTTTAAGGACAATAAATGAAGCACTTAACAGTCAATAGTGAAGAGTCATTACCATAGGCTTGCATGAAAATCAAATCTCCACCACTATAAATTGAGATGAAACATCAATCAAAAGGTCTTTAGAGGGTTGTAACGTGGCTTTGGTTAGAGGGTGTGGTCACAAACGGAAAGAAAGGGTTAGAATCGAGATTGAATTGAAAAATTGCCTAACTAGAAAAATGACTAGTCATCAATTGTGTACAACAGAGCTTTTTCTTAGAATATGGAATTTAACTTCTTTAGCTCAGAAGATCACCACTACTAATATGTATACATGTATTTCTTTTTGTCTTAAAACAAGTCAAATTACAAAATAGAATAAAACATAGCTAAGCAATTATTCCAACTCAAATCTCGACAAAAATAGGGATCAAATTAATTTATGGGATTTCAACAATAATGAGTTATGGGTTAATATTAAGGGTAAATCAATGAATGGGTTGCTAGGCTCAAGGGGGTTCACTAAGGGTTAATTGTAAAGGTAGGCTTTTATGGAGTGAGTCGGTTAAACCTAAGTGCCTTTATCATTTTGACATATCAAATCAAATGGTATGGTCTTGACATGCATAATCAAGCAAGTTCTAGAATAATAATTCAATACTAACGCACTCATAATGAAAGTGAATATGAAAGGCATAATAGATGCTCTAAAGGCTCAAGATCTCACAAAAATTATGGCTTTTTTATGTTTAAACTTGTGAATTCCAACTCAAGATAATACCTAAACTTAGGGAAACAACCTAAAAGTTTTTAATACTTCAAAAATCAACTTATCATGCTTGATTCCCTAATGTCTTAAAGTTTAAATAATCAATGCATAAATGCCTATGTTTTAATTCAAGATATATCAATAAAAGTCATAAATCAATCAAAATTTATCCTAAACATGATATGAGAGCTTTTCAAGAGAATAAGGCAATCATTCAGGGATTTTTCTAATAGTGAAATGAATAACACCCCATACTTAAGATGTACATTGCCTTTAATGTACAAAGATAGATATATAGAAAAGAATATAAATATAAGATAGGGAGAGAAGTGAAACTTCCTGAGTGATGAATTAATTTCCTTGAACTGGAGTTTTGGAGAATAATCGGCGTGAGGGTGGAGGAGGATACTCCGACGGTGGTAGAGGTTCATTAGTCTATAAGTCCTGCACCAAAAGAATATTATATCTGGTGGTAGCTATGGTCGTGGTTGAGCAGGACATGGTAGTCGTGGAGAACCTTTCCCAGTAGAATTTCAAGTTCCTAAGTAATAGTGAGCTTTGGAGCTCTTTATAACTGTGATAGAATCAAGATTTCTTTTAGGAAATATATAAGGAAGAGTAAGTATATGAAGTAGCTAAAATTGAAAATTGTAAAATAATAATTATAAGTACTAATAAAAATAAGGTGAAAGAAAAATAAAAAGTAGTCTTAAAATAAAATAAAAGTAAAAACATAAAACATTGAGGTGTTGAAAAATCTGCTGTAGAGTAGCATCAATGTTATCGAAGCACTGAAAACACTGTTGCTCGAACCGGGTAAGACGTTCAGAGATATCAGCGTATGAAGCTACCTAATGAACTGGACAAGAAGAAGGTGGTGGCTGAGACGGTGGGTCCTCGAGATGTGGAGGGACATCATCAGTAATGTCCTCGGGGCCTCTTCCTCGGTGGATTGGGAGAGATGGTACTGAGGAGGGTAGGTGCCACATCGTTTCTTGATCATCCTCATACTTAGCATGCTCGAGATGCCCTATAGGGAGATCTAGACCATGAGAGTGAGGGATGATAATTGGGCTGCTGTGTTGAGGAGCCCGAAGTGCCAAACCAACCGCATCAAATAGGGCCTAATGGAGATGACCACCTTCCTATGCCACTCCGTCTGATGTTGAATGGCGAGGGAAATGAAATAAGTAAGGTCTATAACGTACCCGTGTGACATACACCATATAAAGTAGGTGTCGTGAGTGTTGACGACGCTAGGGCTCTCTCCTATTCTTGTTAACGTGTGAGCCAAAATGGTGTGTAAGTACCTCAGAGATGGAGGGAGAGCCGATGCCTTGGAGTGGCTAGGATTGTAGGAGGCAGCGCTTGGGGCGAGGGCATTCCAACTCCATGAACTCCTCAATGTAAAGGCCCGTGTAGCTTCAACTGGTAGACTAGACCCCTGAGGCGAAATTGCATTGTCCCTAGGTCATCAAAGCGGACCATCACGGTCTGAAGATGGAACGTTGAGCAAAGTTCCATCGTGAGTTCAAGATATATCGGCTCGACAATCTCAAAAAAAAGCCCCTAAGGATCGATGGTGAGGAGGGCCCGAATTGCATCCGCGAGTTGGACTTATTCTAGCATGGCCTAATCTATACAGCAACCCACTTCCAAGGGTCGGGCCTGTAGAATCTGGAAAAGTTCTTCTTGGGGCCCAATAGGAAACTGTAGGAAAGGGTGACGAATTTCCGCGGTAGGACCCGAGCAAGATGACGCTCCCTTCCTTTTCTTCGAAGTAGGGACGGCGGCTTTCTTTCCTCGTGAAGATAACATGGTGTACCTGTAATGGAAATTGAAGTGGAATGTGAATACTTTCCATGGGGCTTACATATTAATGTCTGCTATAACAGCCAAAGTAAATGTTCTAAATAACCCTATAAGAATAAGTAATGGAGATATCTAAAGAATGAATTTGTGTGAGGTTAATAGCATGAAACCCACAGAAACAATAACCATGAATGAATGTAGCTTAATATACTGACCAAAACAAAACAAAACTTAAAATATATATACACATTTATCTACTATTCTAACTATGAATGTATACGTAAAATAGTCAGATGGAGCATGGGCGTGGCAGGAGGCCGTGTGAATCTGCAGCGACTAAGGTTAGGGATTTTGGTTGAGGGAGATGATGAATAGTGAAGGGTATTTATAGATTTTGGGACACACTGCGTGATTCGTGAATTTTGAAATTGGGCGCGTCTGACAATTTCCCTACGCCCGTGTACCTTGGGCGTGTTGGTGCACACGGCCGTGTCGCACGGTTGTGTCTATCTTTGTTCGCTTCTCCTTGTTTTGGTAGGTTCGCCTACGATTGCTTGGCACGGGTGTGTCACACGCCCGTGTTAATTTGACAGGTTTGGCCACGATTTTTAGGCACGGGCGTGTCGCACGCTCGTGTTGTTTTGGCAGGTTCACCCACGGCCATGTCACACGGCCGTGGTGATTTATCGTAGCCCGTGTTGGGGAAATCTTTGCCCTATTTTCAAACAGCCTAAGCCACGCCCGTGTGCTTGGCCATGTCTGTGTGGTAAACCTGTATTCAAGAGCTTCGTTAGTAAGTTAGGTGTTAAACACTAAATTTTAAAGAAGTTAATACAGTTAGTGCTCAGGTTGGCTCTCGAAAAGCGCTTATTTATAGTCTAAGCTCGAGTTCCCTCTCCATTGAATGGTCATGGTGGTTCGAGGAGTTTATACTCCTCATTCCTTCTATGAATCTCATCAAAATAAGGTTTTAGACGGGTATTGTTTACCTTAAAAGTGATGAACTTGGGATGACTTACCTCGACTGTACTGAATGGGAAAATGCTAACTACCGTAAGAGGAATTTCTTCATTTAGTTTCGTAGTGACAATGTGATGATCTACGGCATCTAATAAAACTTTATCTCCAACCTTAAGTTGATTTGGAAAGGTATTGAGCTTGTTCTGGCATAGTTTTGATTTATCGTGTGTTCTCGATTTATGTGTCCATCATTCATCTAGCTCCTCGATTTGTAGCTTTTGTTCTTAATGAATAGGTCCTCTACTATTGCTTAAAAATGGCTCATGTACTTTCTTCAAACTCATTTCCTGCAAAGTAGGTTGCACCATATTGTCAGTTTTAGTAGAACGGCTTAGACAATCACCTTTAATTTTCGATGTGTTGTCAGAATTGTAAGCTTGAAGGGTGATTGTTTCGTCTCCCACACGAAGTGTGAGCTCACCTATGCCAACATCAATAATCGTTCTAGCAGTTTCTAAAAAGGGCTTTCCTAAAACCAAAAGAGTGTTGCTGTCCTCCTCTATGTCTAGAACAACGAAGTCAACGGGAAATATAAATTTATCAATTTTAACTAGCACATCTTCAATAATACCGCTAGGAAATCTTATAGTTTTATCTACTAATTGAATGCTCATCCTAGCCTGTTTGGGTTTCCCAAGACCTAGTTGTTTAAACATTTTCTAAGGCATGACGTTAATACTAGCCCCTAAATCAGCTAATGCATTTTTAACATCTAAACTGTCAATTAAGCAAGGAATCGTAAAACTCCCTGGACCTGTTAGTTTGTTGGGTAGTTTATTCTATAGAATAGCTGAGAAAAATACGTTTAGCTTCACATGTGAAGCCTCATCCAACTTCCGATTTGCTAAAAGCTCTTTTAAAAATTTTATTGCGTTTGGCATCTGCGATAGAGCTTCAATAAATGGTAAGTTAATATGTAATTTTTTTAAGAGTTTAAGGAATTTACCAAATTGTTCATCTGAGCGATCTTTCCTTGTCGCATTAGGGTATGGCACACAAGGTTTGTATTTTGTACTTATCGGTTTCTGCTTATTATGGTCTACCTCACCTTTACCTTTGCTTATCTCAGTTTCTTACCTTGGTCCTGGTTCAGGTGTGACTAACCCTTCCTCATCTTGACTAGTAATCGCATTGAGTTGCTCCCATGGGTTAGATTCTGTGTTCCTTGGCAAGCTACCCTGTGGTCGTTCAGAAATCAACTTGGCAAGCTGTCCAATTTGAGTTTCGAGCCCTTGGATTGATACTTGTTGATTCTTAAGTGTTGTCTCAGTATTCTAAAAACGAGGTTCTGACACCAATATAAACTTTGGGACCATCTCTTCAAGGTTTGGCTTCTTTTCCTGTTTGTAGGGTGGTTGTTGAAAACCCAGAAGATGCTGTGGCCTTTGATTTCCTTGATCGCCCCATGAGAAATTGGGATGGTTCCTCCAACCTGCATTATAGGTGTTACTATATGGGTTATTTTGGTATCTAGAGGTATTGTTACCCATATATTGGACTTGTTCCTCCTCAATGCTAGGGTTGAAGGGTTGATATTCTGTGCATGCTCCTCCTCCATTTAAATCGCACCTCATCACTGGATGTACCTCAGTAGAACCACACAAACCATCAATCTTTTTATTTAAGAGTTCTACTTGGTTAGATAGCATAGTAACCGCGTTGAGGTTGAAAACACAGGCTGCTTTCATCGGCTTTGTTCTCATAACTTGCCACTGATAGTTATTCAATGACATCTCCTCAATAAATTCGTAAGCCGTGTCAGGTGTCTTATTATTGATAATTCCTCTAGCGGCTGCATCAATCATCTACCGAGTCGAAGGATTCAGGCCATTATGGAACGTTTGAACCTGTAGCAAAAGCGGTAACCCATGCTAAGGGCATCTTCTTAAAAGGTCCTTGTATTTCTCCCATGCATCGTAGAGTGTTTCTAAATCCATCTGCACAAAAGAAGAGATATAATTATGTAATTTGGCTAGTTTAGCCGGTGGAAAATATTTTAATAAAAAATTTTCGGTCATTTGTTCCCAAGTAGTGATTGACCCTCGTGGTAATGAGTTCAACCATTGTTTAGCCTTATTTCTTAGCGAAAAGGGAAACAACTGAAGGCGAATGACATCATCAGAAATGCCATTAATTTTGAAGGTATCACAAAATTCTAGGAAATTTGCCAAGTGAGCGTTGGGATCCTCGTCCTGCAAACCATCAAACTGAACAAACTGTTGTATCATTTGAATTGGGTTAGGTTTCAGTTCAAAATTATTTGCAGCAATAGCAAGTCTAACTATACTTGACTCAGTTCTTGTTAAATTAGGTTTAGCATAATCATACATAGTGCGCGGAGCAGGATTTTGATTAACAGCAATTGCAAGAGGTAGCAAATTTTCTTGTTTTCAGCCATCTCCTCGGTTGTGGTTTGAATATCGTCCTCTTGCTCATTCTCTGTGTATCTTAAGCTTCGCCTTATTTCTCTTTCGTTTCCGTGAACTGTGCGATCGATCTCACTATCAAAAAGTAATGGTCCTGATGGGTTTCTTCTAGTCATAAACTATAAGAACCTGCCAGAAAAAGGGAAAAGAAAGAATTAGTAATAAAAATTAGAATAAAATTTAAATTGCAGTAAAAGTAAATGGCTAAAGTAATAAAAATTGAGTGTTCCTAATATCTTCGTTCCCTGGCAACGGTGCCAAAACTTGATACGTAATATTCGTGATAGGTTTTAAATATTTATAATGAATCATTCTTAAAACTAACTATTATCATGATAAAGGCAAGTGTACCTATCGTACAGTAGTATAGCTTTAGCAAGACCGGATTGTTGAACCCAAAGGAACTAAAAGTACTAGTAATGACTGTCTTTTAATTATCTAGCGTAAGAATAATGGGGTTTGTTTTGACTAGCTAATTAACTAAACTAAGAATTCACAGAAAATAGAATTAGGGAATTACTTTTGGAAAACTCGATTGATTGAGACAATACCTAAGGAAAAATCCACCTAGACTTCACTTGTTATTTGACTCTGAATCGGACGATTTATTCATTTGACTTGATCCGTAAAAATCCCTAAGTTATATTATTATCTCTCTTGACACTAACAACGTCTAACCCGAGGTTGAATAATTGAAATCTCTTTCTAATTAACTCTCTAGGGTTGCATTAACTCAATCTATGGATCCCCTTATTAGGTTTCACCCTAATCTGGCAGAATCTTGTCACCCTATCTCTAGGCGCACAACCAACTCCATTTAATTATGACAAATGTACTCTTTGACAGGGTCTATTCCTTCTCTGAATAAGAGCTTAACTTGAATCAATATCCTAGAATATCAAAACAAGAATTAAGAACACATAATTAAGAGCAAGGCAAATATTTATCATACAATTCAGATAATAATAACAAGATCTATCTTAGGTTTCATTCCCCTTAGGTATTTAGGGGTTTTAGTTCATAACTAAAAGGTAAACATCTCAGAAGAATAATGAATACAAAACATAAAGAAAAACCCAAAACTCTTGAAGAGAAATTTTGGGGAGATCTTCAGTCTTGATGATGAATCCGGCTTTTGAGATGGATTAATCAGCTTTCCTTGAGCAGTTCCCTACTTCCCTCTCTGTGTGTGTTTTTGCTCCTCATTTAGGGTGTATTTATAGGCTTTAGAATGCCTAAGAACCCTCAGAAATGGCCTTTTTCGAATTGGACTAAACTTGGACTCGGTAGGAACAGGCCCGTGTGACACGCCCATGTGCAATTGCTTAAAGACGTGGTCAAGCCTATTAAATGGCATGGGCGTGTGGTCCACCTGTGTGAGTCGTGCTTTGATTCTACCAAATTGACACAGCCGTGTGGTCTGCCTGTGTGAGGAGGTCCAAGCTGTGTTGATTTCGTACGTTGGCCCATTTTGTCCTTTTTGGCCCGTTTCTCGTTCCTTTCACTCTCCTATGCTCACCTAAGTATAAAATATGAAATTAAGGCGTTAGGAGCATCAAATTCACCAATTTTAAGGAAAAATCGTCCATAAAATGTGCTAAGCATGGGATCGAAATATGTATAAATTACGGTTTATCATGGTCTAACATGCTATCTCATATTGATGCCACTATCCCAAACAGGTTCTTACACGAATCCAATCCGATGCCAATGTCCCAGACATGGTCTTACACGTAACCACATATATCGATGCCAACGTCCCAGATTTGGTCTTACACGACAACACATAACGAAAATCCTATGTCATGACATATGTATCCTAGCTATTCCTAAGATTCGTATGGGGCTTTCAGACGTCTTAACTCGGTCGAAACGAATTCGTAAACATAGCTCCCAAGCTTGTTTACATTCCGCTAACACATATATATTTCCACATAGTCTATTTCAGCATATAACTCGTATTTAATCAAATAAATAACATTTATTTGCTTCTTAACTTACCTCGGATGATGAAAATCATAACGGGATGGCTAATAGACAACTTTAGTTTTCCCCTAAACCAGATCCGATTTCTCTGGTTCTTGACCTAAACATATTCAAATTAAACTCATTCAAACATATTTTCACTCATTTTAGTCTAAAAACACAAATGGACAAATTACAATTTTACCCCTGACATTTTACACTTTTTACAATTTAGTCCAAATTGCACAAAACACAAAACATGCAAAATTTTCACATACCATGCGTAGGCCGAATGTTCCATGCATTCATACGAGTCCATTCATTTCATTTATTTCACATTTTAGTCCCTCAATTTAATATTTTTTCAGTTTCGTCCTAATTACTCAAAATCATCAAAAATTCCAATACAAAACATGTTAATCTAAAACATATCTTTCATATTTCATCAACTATTATAACAAAGCTCAAACATTAATCAATGGCATAACAAAAAATATTCATCAAAATAAAAAAATTCAAGCATGGGCTTTGTACATGACACTGCAACGATGTCAAAAACGTAAAAATTATCAAAAACTAAGCTAGTAACATACATTGATTGAGCTTAACAAATAGCTGAACCCTAAGGTTTTTGAAACACCCCAAACTCGGCCTTGATGTTATGGCCAAATCTGGGATGTCACACTGAAGTGAATTTCGAAAAAAAACGTAGTTGAAAAATCTGAGCTTTAAAAAATAACCTCGTTGTGGTAAAAATCTATAATTTCTTGGTTGTTGTTAAAGGCCTAAGTTGATATAGCAAACAGATACTCATTTTAGGTTGTTGTTGAACTTTTAAAACCATAACTGTTTGCGAAAGCTTGTGGAAAATATTGCAATAGTGTGGTGATTTGAAAACATAAATATATTTTAGAAAAATCGTGGCCTACTTCTAATAGATATGATTTAAAGTAAATAAAATCCCAAAACAAAGAAAAACTTTAAGAGGCCTTATTACATAACTGAAACCCAATTTTAAAAGCTTAAGGAATGAAAATTTAAAACAGTAGGAAAAGCAGTTGTGCGGCCCCCGTCGAGTCCCTCATAGCACCGGCCCGCCTATGGATTACCTGCACAGGAAAGAAGAAGGGTGAGTTTTTGAAAACTCAGTGTGAAATCCTTTATCAACAAACAATCGTTCAGTAAGCAAATACAATCTGGGCCTAAGCCCGTTTCAGTAGTAGTTCAATCTTAGTTAGGTCCTTAGCCCTATTCAATAACAGTATTAGTGTGGGCCTTAGCCCATCTCAGTAACCGTAATAGAAATGCAGACAGATAATCCACTCCGTCCTCTACAGTCGACTCCGTCCAGCCCTACACTCCATGTGGGGATAAAATCGATCCACCCATCCCTACACTCCAAAATATAGCACCGGTACTGGCACTGAAACAGTATTTACAGTAGAGCTACTAGTACTAGGGTTATAGCCATTCAGTACACTTTCTCCAATATCGTATATCCCACCCCATTCAATGCGACATAATATAAATGTATATACAGTAAAAATGACATGCTCAAATAGTCAAATATCACATAGGGGTATATCAATCATTTTTTCAGTAATGGTTCTAACTGTACTTACCTACCCAACAGTAGTTCCACAGTCATCTCGGGGTGAGTTGTGTAACCTTAATGATCAAACAGTGAAAATGGGCCCCAGCCCATAATTCGGCCTATGTGGGCCCACATGCTCGTGTGGCCCATAAATCTCAAAAATAACCCTAGCCGTGTGAGCTACACAGCCTGGCCTAATAATCTCCACACATTCATGTGGTTCACCCGTGTGAGGCCCACGAGCTCGTGGGGTCCACATGGCCCATTTTGGCCTAACGTAGCCTAAAATGACCTAAGCCCATGAAAACGCTCATGGTGGTCTCTATGATCAAATGCCCATGTTTTGTGCATTCTGTTCACCACACGAGCGAGCGCACGCTCATGTAGCATCACTAGCCTTATTTTTTGGCTTTTGCCAAATTACGATTAAAGTAGTGTGATTACACACATGTTTACGAAAACGTGCCAATAGCCCACGAGCATCGAACCTACATTCAATCAAGGTATTTTGTTAGTCGATTGACAATAGGGTTAACCACTCCCCCTTATACGGTTCCAACTTATCAAAATACCTACCTTTGTTTGAACAAGAGGGTGTAGTCCTCTTAGACCGCTGACTAAGATTGACCACACACTCATCGTCGGAAATCTATGTAACCAGCAAAGTCTATTAGTTACAATTGCCAAAACTCGTGAGTCCGATCAACAATCATAAAACCCCAACATACGGAAAGCGACATTCGGCCAACACCAAAAGATGCAAGCCAATCAATCCTAGTTGAACACAATAACTACAAACAGGGTTACATTTGATCGAGTGATGAAGGGAAGGTCCAACTGCTTCAATATCACTTACAACTCCTACACTCCTCGAGAAACTAGGAATCTACGAATGCCACAAAAGAAAAGGGAGATGAGATTCGGCAATAACCATAGAAGAGTATTAAGCTAAAACAGTGCAAGAGAGAGGAGACTTGATATGAGTTGAGAGAAACAATAAGAAGTCGAGTGCTTACCGATTTACCAGAGAGTACTTGCAACCACCGAAACTAGAATAGAGGAATATAGAATTCGGCCAATGTATCTAGATGAGAAGAGAGGGAAGAAAAGATGTAATCGATTTACGAAAGTCAACTAAGAAAAGGAGAAAAGAACAAGAACCAAACAAAACCAAGACTGAAAACCTGAATAAGTTAGAGAAGGGTGTTCGGCCAAAGGGAAAACAAGGGGAAAAAGACTACGAAATTGTAGGGAGAACAGAAGAGGTCGGCTACAAAATACTATTTAAGAACAAGCCCAAATGACTAATTCCCTGAATGGACACACTCAGTATTCAGCTACCAATAATACCCCAAAACCAAAAAGATGAAAGAAGCAAAAAGAAACGACAGTTATCAAAAATGGGAGCAAAAACCACATAATTTCGACACCCAAAGAATTCTGACCGAATTTACATAATGGGGAATCCTACTTTTAGCTAACTACTACCTCTCCCCCCACTCCATGATCCTCTCCTCAACTTTCTCCCCAAATCTCTCCTCACAAACCTCAACTGACCAATTCAAACCCCTTTCAAACTCCTCTTAAATTCTAGCCACACCCCCCACTCCCCTTCAAAAACTCCAACCCTCCACTGGCTTCAGAGTTCCACTGCTTCTCAACTTCCTACACGACACAGCAACAAAAATAAACACCCTTGCGCATAATAGGGTTTGAACCCAAGACCTACTAGCAGCAGTAACATGCCACTACCCCTTGGACCAACAGGCTTTTTATGTCATATTTTACCCAATTTTATTTAAGAGACCTACTGATCAGAGTTAGGTTTAATTCTAGCCAAAAAAAATTTTGTACAAGCCAAGACTTGAACTCAGGACTTCTCTAATACTTCTCAAGACACTTAACCACTGAAGCAAGCATGCATTTATGCATCACAACACAAAAAAATAAATACTTAGACTTTTTGGGGCGTTAGAACTCTACCCCCTAAAAGAAATTTCAGCCTCGAAATTTACCTGATCAGAACAGATGTGGGTATTGTTGTCGCATTGTTTCCTCCGGTTCCCACGTGGCTTCCTCAGAACTGTGATTATGCCATAGCACCTTAACCAGTGGAATAGACTTCCTTTTCAGAATCTTTACATCACGGTCTAAAATCTGAACCGGCTCCTCTTCAAAGGTCAGATTTGGCCTAACCTCAATCTCTTCAGTCGAAACGATGTTCGCAAGATCAAAATGATATTGCCTCAATATAGAGAAGTGGAACACATCATGAATCTAGTCCAACTCTGGAGGTAACTCAAGTTGGTAGGCAACCGGTCCCACACGCTTCAATATACGGTAAGGCCCAATGAAACTAGGGCTTAACTTGCCCTTCCGACCAAACCTCAGTACCTTCTTCCATGGTGAGACCTTGAGAAACACCCAGTCCCCCAAAGGATACTTAATCTCCTCAGCCTTCAGATTCGTATATGACTTCTACCTGTCGGATACCGCCTTCAGTCGATCCCGAATCAATCTAACTATTACTTCAGTATCATAAATCAATTCAGGACCCAAGACACGCCACTCGCCCAACTCAGTCCAACACGTAGGAGTACGACACTTACAACCATATAATGCCTCGTAAGGTGCCATCTGCATGCTGGACTGGTAGATATTATTGTACGTAAACTCTGCCAATGACAAGTAATTCTCCCAACTACCCCGAAAGTCAATCACACAACTCCTTAACATGTCCTCCAGTATCTAAATCACCCTCTCTGACTGACCGTCTGTCTAAGGATGAAACACAATACTGAAGTCCAACCTTGTACCCAATGCTTCATGAAACTTCTTCCAAAACTGAGACGTGAAGCGAAGATCTCTATCAGATATTATAAAAATCGGTATCCCATGCAGTCGCACTATCTCAGGTACATACAGCTCAGCCAGTTTTTGCAGCGAGTAATCAGTACGAAGAGGTATTAAAAAGGAAGATTTAGTCAATCGATCAACAATGACCCATACTGAATCTTTCTTAGTAGGCATTGCAAGAGTATGCCCAAAGATCAATCATGAGATGGTTGTAATAACATACTTGATTTACCATGTTTCTTAATATAAGGCGTTGCCATTATTATTTTAGTTTCTTTTCTGTGTGTATAAATAAACTGTTTTATAATAATGTCCTGAGAATAATATGATTATTCTTAAAAGGTCCTTAGTCAAGTATTATTGTTGACTAGGACAACAATAATGCATTAAGACTAACATGTAGTTGATTAATGATAAAGAGTTGTCATTGATATGGAGTGTCAGAATCAATGCATGAATATGTGTGTTAGAGAACAACATATTGGACTGACCCGCTATGAGTATGTTTCTTGGATTATTATGTAATTGTCACAACATTACTCATAGTGATTAATATGTATATGATCCTCAGACTTGAGATCATCATTATCCCAACATCGTGAGTTGTATATTTTGATACAGTCAAACGTACACCATAACTAAGTTAATTTATAAAGGCTGATGTTGGATATACCACAATCTATGTAGGGGGATATGGTTGATCAATATAGGATAAGTCCCTCCTACATAATAGGAGTAATATCTTAGGCCACTTGATTGAGTGAGACTAGAAATGCATGGCCATGCTCAAATAAGTTGATATGAGATGTCATACTTATTTGTGTATCATAGTCTACTCAAGGTATCAAGAAAAATGGGATGGACATGCAAGTGTGACTATTCCATGACTTGTGTCCATTACAGAGATAAAGGACTTAAGGATTAATCCATAAAAGATTAATCACAAAAGGTTATGTCGAATCATGACTTCTTGTAACTTAGGTAGCATTGATGCATTGCTAGATGCCACTAATTGTTTGTAACATTAGAATCATTCTAGTATTACTGCTAATGTTACAAGAACCTACAGGGTCACACCCTATGGTTGAAATGAATGGAATAAAACATAGTTGGTATTGTGTTTGGTTGTCACATGAATTAAATTAATTATAGAATTAATTTAATTGGGCAATCAAATATTGAACATATTATATGTACATGGATGTTGTACACATATGGAGAACATAATTCTATTAATATATGAATTTGGTTCAGATATAAATTTAAATAAATATAGTTTATCGAAATCTTTATTATAATTAATGTAATTATAATTTTCAGTTAAAACATTATTATATTTATTTATTTTAATTATGATTATTATGTTCGATTAAAATTTAATTCGATATATACATACCAATTATAAAGGGAGTTATATTTAGAAAGGGAGAAAAACCCTAAAAAGTGAATATATATATATAAAAACCCAAAGCTTTGCTATTAGGTCTAGCAGCCGTCAAGCAAAATATCTCTGAAAATAGTTTTTGGGGATTTTTCCATTCTTTGTTGTGACATCCCTAATTTGACCCTAGTCGGGAAGTGGTGTCGGGACCATTAAACCGAGTCTTATAAGTAATTAAAAGTTATATTCTATGTTTATGATGTTAGCAAATGCATGTGTGAAAGTTGCATGCATTAATTTGATCATTTCTATGTGAATTTATTAAGATGGACTTATATGAAACATTGTTGAAAGGTGATAGGCCAATCTTCAATGGTCTAATAGTATATGCATGCAAAAGAATGGTTTTGCATGTCAATTTACCCAAAGAGAAGGAAGTGGCCGGCCATGGTGATGAAGATGGGCAAAAGAAAACATGTCTTAAACATGTTTTGCTAGTGGTGGATGTTAGAAATAATAAAATAAGAGCATGGATAAAGAAATGAAAAAAAAAATGAGTGTGGATGCTTCCCCCCCCCCTTGTGCCGTACATGAGAGAAACAAAAACAAAAAAAAAAAATTTTTTTGTTCATCTATTTTCACTCTCCTTTTGGCCGAAAATACTAAGGATAAGGAAGGAGTTTTGCTTCATACTTGGTTTGGAAGAGGATTAGGAAGAGGATTAGGAAGAGGTTGGCTATACTTGCATCAAGAGTAAGGTATGTTTGAGGTTGTGCCATGAGATTCATGCATGTTTTTGGTTGCTAGATTGATGTTCTTGTTAGCCCATGGTTCAAATCTTTGTTATGTCATGGGAATGAAATTCGGCCCAAGTGAATATGGTGATAAAGCCATTGCATGCTAAGTGTGAAGCTTGATGATGATGCATGCAAAGATGGATTGTCTACTCTTGAAATTTCTTTGTAGCCATCTTGAGTAAGACTTTGAGTTTTCTTTTTTGTTTAACCATGATTGAAGTTGAAAGGGGCATGATTGTGATGTTTTCGGTCATGATGCATTCATGAGCATGGTTCATGCTTCTTGCATGATAGTTAAAATTTGTGTTTTGGATGGCTATGGACACCTTGAAATTCGGCCATGCACATATATGTATATATATGTTTTCACATGATGTTTTGGTTATGAAGTAAGTGATGAATATGTTTGTTTAAAGAAGAAAATGTTGAAGGATGTTTGTGAAATTGCAAGTATAATCGGCCATATGAGTGCTTGATGCTATATTATAAGTATTGAGCCACAATATGTAAAACATTAACTAGTAAAATGCATGCTGTTTTTTGTGTGGTATTATGGATAATTGGCCTCAAATTGGACATGTATATTCGGCCTTAGGTAGGCTATTGATGGCCTTAGCTTTTCCTTGATGCTTGAATGAATTGTATTGAATTGCTTGATGTAGTATAAAATGTGCATGACCATTGTGTATTCAAGCTAAAGGGATGCCATATGACCATTTAAACTCCTTGTCATATTCGCCATAAGCTAGAATAATGTGGTTTTAATAAATTAAATTTGTTTGAATTAGCTCAAGAGCTTAGAGGGCCACAATTGGACAAGGGAAGGAAAAGTGATCGAATAGCCGTAAAAGCCGCCGACAACATCCGAGGTAAGTCCTCAAGAAGTGACCCTACTTGAATTATGTGAAATGAAATATGGATGTGTAATGATTATCGATTTATGTGTGTATGAGTATTTGAATGATACCCGGCTAAGTCCCAAGGCGATTATGCTAGTGATTACCTTTGTGTTTGAGCCTTAGTAACGAAAATGAAACATGAATGTCTAATGATTATTGATGTATGTGTGCATGAGCAATTGAATGATATCCGGCTAAGTCCCAAGACATTTATGCTGGAAATTATATCCGGATTAAGACCCGAAGGCAATTGTGCTAGCGGCTACATCCGGCTAAGACCAAGGCATTCGTGCAAGTCGTTCTATCCGGGCTAAGACCCGAAGGCATTCGTGCACGTGGTTATATACGGTTGTATTCCAAAGAAGCTTGGGCTGGAGGTGAGTGTTGGTTGCTGTAATAAATTCAATTAGTACGCTCGAAAAGCCCAAAGAATAAGGTATGTTTATATGTGCATTGGAAAAGTCGACATGTTTGAGTAACATTCGCTCAATCGACTAACGAATATCAACTATTGAAGTGGTTGATACCTTGTGAAAGTATATAATGATGAAGTGTGAAGTAAGAATGATTATGTGAATGTGTATTAATGAAATGATGCATTTGGCTATGTGAATGTATTGCTTTAATTAAAGCTGATTTTATTCCTTGAGACTTACTAAGTATAAAAATGCTTACCCGCTGCTTTGGCTCTCTGTTTTATAGATTTTGCTCGATAGCAATCGGATTCGGATCATTAAAGTCGAAGTCATCTACACCATCAAAGCCTCCATTTTGGTATAATTTTTGGTTGAACTTTGAAATGGCATGTATAGGACTACCCTTGTCGGTTCAATTGTGTTGTGATGTATATGTGTACGGCCATGCGAAAATGGCTTGTAGAAGTCAAGTACGAACTTAGACCATTTGTGATTTGTATATATATATATATGGTTTCATGATGTAATTATGGATTGGAAATGGGAGTGTTGGTCACATGATCAGCCATTGAATGGCTAAAATGGTCATAGGTGAACCTATGTATGGCAAGACTAGTTGGATCATGGAGACTACAAATAGATAAGACCTACCTTGAAAACAGATGCTGGCAGCAGCAGTGGAGTGGTTTTTAAAAATCACCAAAATTTTTAGGAATGGTATTAAATAGTGAATAAGTTATGTAAATGAACCTTGATGAGTCTACTTTCATATGGAAGAAACGAAACGGTCATAGGAGTTACATGTTAAGAGATATTAATGCTATTGTGAGACAGGGCCAGAACGGTTTCTGGGTCCCCTTTTGCAACTTCAAAATTTTACTATAAATTATCCAGAAAGAATCAGGAGTCATGCTTTATATGTACAGATTCCATTTTGAGTCTAGTTTCATTAGAAACAAACGGTACCAGTATTAAAGCCCTGTACAGAGAGATATTCAAGTTGTAACGCGCAAAGGTCAGAGCAGTCGATCTCTGTAACTTGGGTGACTTTAACTAATAAACTGTACCAATTTGCCTGACCAAAAATTCTAGAAATAAATCCATGGATGGATATATGAGTCTAAATTCAGGAAAATTTACGAAAACAGTTTCTGAGTTTTGAAACTCGAGATATGATTTTTAAGGCGATTAGGACGCAGTTTTCCAGCCTGACTGGAAATGTCAAATTGATGGGCTAAACATGTGGATTTGGCTTGTTAACCCTCGTGTCCGACACCATGCGATGGTCTCGGGTTCGGGTGTTACAATTTTATTGGTATCGAGCCACGGTTTAGTCGATTCTAGGACTACCGTGATGTGTTTGGGGTCTAGCTATACATGCCATTAAATGATGAATCAATAGTGTGGTGATTTCGACAATTTGACTTTGTGTTGTTTATAGTCATGGATCCCGATCCCAACCGAAAGCGATAGCTGATGATGTGGAGAGTGTGGCGCTGCTCCCGCGCAAGGGACAGCGCCGTGGACTCTCAACCTATGGCCAAGAATCCGAATGATGAGGCTAGGCAAGCCTTTTATAGTATGATGAATGAATGGTTTAACCAATACATTCGAACTAACACTACTGTTCCACAACCTCCATTCCCGACAAATGCAACCCCAAGACCTAAAATACCTCCCAGAATCGACCAAATAAGGTCAAGTAAGCCCCAATGATAGGATTCGAAAACATGGGGCCACTGAATTCAAAGCTACGGATGATGATGATGCCGAGCGAGCTGAATTTTGGTTGGACAACACTATCCGGTGCTCGATGAGCTATCTTGTACACCGATGAGTGCCTAAATTGTACCATCTCCTTGCTACGCGATTCCGCCTACTATTGGTGGAGTACTCGACTTCGTGGTGCCTAGAGAGCAAGTGACTTGGGAATTCTTTCAAACCGAGTTCAAAAAGTATATCACCGAGATTCATCGACCAAAAGCGAAGGGAATTTCTTGATCTTAAGCAAGGTTCTATGTCGCCATCACTACGAACGAAAATTTGTGAGGCTTAGCCAGACGTGCGAGAATGCATTTCGTCCAAGCTATTATGTAAACGCCGAGGATGGGCTGAATGATGATATAAGGATGTTCGTTGGCATTCTCGAAATACGAGAGTTCGTAGTACTTGTTGAGCGAGCTTGTAAAGTCAAGAGCTTAGAAAGGAGAAACAAAAAGCTGATGTGGAACCGGAGAATTCCAAAGAGGTCTTTGGGAAAGTCTCTTCAACAGCATCAAGAGATTTCGAGATGAGGTGAGCCGGTCTAGAGGCGCTTCGGCTTTTCTAGACGAGGACGCGATCGACTTCGTGACCACACGAGTCACTTCGATCGCTAGTGGTGGAAATGATCGCCGAGAGAGGCGGAGTGTCTCGCATTGTGGCAAATGGCATTCGGGAGCTGTTGGTTCCGTGATCGCCTCCTGCTATAAGTGTGGATCGGCCGACCACTTTATGAAGGATTGCCCGAGGGTGCTTGAACAAAATGTAAGTCAAAGTGGAAACCCGGGTGCTACCATCGCCGAGGTAGGCCACCTAGAAATATGGGCAATGTCGTTGGCGGTCGAGAGGATCTAGAGATGCTACCATCGATCCGAGGCTCGTGCTCTCGCTAGGACTTATGCCATATGCGCACGCGAGGATGCCGCCTCTCCGGATGTCATTACCGGTACTTTCACTCTTTTCAATACTAATGTGATTGCTTTGATTGACCCCGGTTCTACTCATTCTTATATATGTGAAACCTTAGCATCCAAAGAAGACTTTGCCTATTGAGTCTCGAGTTTGTAATTCGGTGTCAAACCCTTGGGTCATTACGTGCTTGTCAACAAAGTGTGCAAGAAAAGTCCCCTAGTGTTCCGAGGTTCTTGTTTTCTCGCGGACTTGATGCTTTTGCCGCTTGATGAATTCGACGTTATTCTTGGTTTGGATTGGTTGACCATGCACGATGCGGTTGTAAATTGCAAAAGCAAGACTATCGATTTGAGGTGCACGAATAACGAGATAATTCGGGTTGAGTCTACGGACTTAAAGGGTTGCCACCGTAATATCGCAATGTTGGCCCGAAAATATGTAAGAAAAGGGTGCGGCGTACTTTGCGACGTGCTTCGATGACAAGGAATCGAAAAGAAACCCGAATCTGCGCCGTGTGGTTTGTGAATACCCGATGTTTTCCTCAAGAATTACCGGTTTACCACCTGTCGGAAATAGATTTTGGCATCTAATTGGTACCGGTACCACTCCAATTTCGATAGCTCCATATCGTATGGCACCAACGGAATTAAAGGAGTTGAAAACTCAGTTGCAAGAATTGGTGGATAGAGGTTTTGCTCGCCTCGAGTTGTTCGCCTTTGGGTGCGCCAGGTTGTTTGTGAAAAGAAGGATGGAACCATGAGGTTGTAGATCGACTATCGTCGCCTTAATAAAGCGACGATAAAGAAAAAATATTCGTTACCACGTATCGATGACTTGTTCGATCAACTGAAGGGAGCCTCAGTGTTCTCGAAAATAGATTTGAGATCGGGCTATTATCAATTGCGAATCCGAGATTCGGACGCACCCAAGACCGCCTTCGAATCGAGATATGGTCACTATGAGTTCCTAGTGATGCCGTTTGGGCTTACTAATGCCCTGCGGTATTTATGGATTTAATGAATCGGATCTTCGCACCATATTTGGATCGATTCGTAGTCGTGTTCATTGATGACATCTTGGTCTATTCAAGGAATGAGACCGAACATGCTGAACACCGAGGTTAGTGTTTGTAAATTTTACGGATAAGCAATTATATGCTAAGTTCAAGAAGTGTGAGTTCGTTAAGAGAGGTTAGCTTCTTGGGTCATGTGGTATTCAGACGGTATTCGAGTCGACCAATAAAATTTCAGCCATACTTAATTGGAAGCCTCCGAGAAATATTAATCGAGGTTCGAGTTTTTGGGGCTTGCTTGTTATTACCGACGATTTGTAAAGGTTTCTCAACGATAGCCACGCCGATGACGGTTACTCCAAAAGGATGTTAAATTGAATGGACGGAGAAATGTCGAAAAGTTTCGATCAATCAAAACTTATTTGATGAAGCCCCAATTCTAGTGCAACCCGAATCCGCAAAGAGTTTGTCATCTATAGTGACGCCTCCTACTTGGGTTAGGTTGTGTATTGATGCAAGAAGGTCGAGTTGTGGCCTATGCGCCGAGGCAATTAAAGCCACATGAGAAAAATTATCCGACCCATGATCTCGAATTGGCCGCCATCGTATTCGCTTTAAAGATTTGGCGACATTACTTATTTGGTGAGAGGTGCCATGTGTACTCGGATCACAAAAGTCTCAAATATTTGATGACCCAAAGAGACTTAAATCTACGACAAAGACGTTGGCTCGAGCTGTTAAAGGATTATGAGCTGGTCATTGATTATCACCCGAAAGGCGAATGTGGTTGCGGATGCCTTGAGTCGTAAATCATTATTCGCTTTACGAGCGATGAATGTGCACTTGTCTGCTCGATCCGACAAAGGTGTTAGTAGCTGAATTGAAAGCCAAACCATTATTGATACATCAAATTCGAGAAGCTCGTAAAGTCGACGACGAGTTGGTCGCAAAACGGCCGAGTGTGTTCAAACAAGGACTCGAGTTTCAAATCGATGATGACGATTGTTTGAGGTTCAAAAGTCGTCTGTGTGTTCCAAAGAATTCGAACTCATTTCGATAATTCTGAATGAAGCCCATTGTAGCCGAATGGCAATCCACCCGGGGAGTACGAAGATGTACAACGATTTGAAACGTCGATTTTGGTGGCATGGTATGAAACGAGACAT
The DNA here is from genome assembly GCF_025698485.1 of Gossypium arboreum. Classification (NCBI taxonomy): domain Eukaryota; kingdom Viridiplantae; phylum Streptophyta; class Magnoliopsida; order Malvales; family Malvaceae; genus Gossypium; species Gossypium arboreum. The sequence goes on from NC_069072.1 coordinate 54,759,004, forward strand.
CTCCGACTTTGTTTCGAGATGTTTAATATGTCAACAAGTGAAAGCGGAACATCAAGTGCCTTCAGGATTACTTCAGCCAATCACGATACCCGAGTGGAAATGGGATCGAGTCACAATGGACTTTGTATCCGGACTGCCATTGTCAGCGAGTAAGAAGGATGCGGTTTGGGTCGTGGTAGATAGATTAACTAAGTCGGCTCACTTTGTCCCCGTATGCACGGATTTTTCAATGGACAAATTAGCCGAATTGTACGTTTCTCAGATTGTGAGATTACACGGGGTGCCTATTTCCATCGTGTCGGATAGAGATCCGAGATTTACCTCGCGATTTTGGAAAAAGTTGCAAGAAGCTTTGGGTACCAAGTTGCATTTCAGCACCGCCTTTCACCCCCAAACCGATGGTCAATCCGAGCGGATAATTCAGATACTTGAGGATATGTTGAGATGTTGCGTCCTCGAGTTTAGTGGTTCATGGGAACGGTATTTGCTGTTGATTGAATTCTCTTACAACAACGACTTTCAATCAAGTATTAAGATGGCACCCTACGAGGCTTTGTACGGTCGTAAATGCCGTACACCATTGTTTTGGACCGAGCTCGGTGAAAGCAAGATTTTCGGGTGGATTTGATTAGAGATGCTGAATGAAAGTGAAAGTAATCCGTGAAAGTCTCAAGATAGCCTCCGATCGTCGTAAGTCGACGCGGATCTGAAGCGTAAGGATATCGAGTATCGTGGGTGATAAAGTGTTTCTCAAGGTATCGCCTTGGAAAAAGATACTCGATTCTACCGTAAGGGCAAGTTGAGCCCGAGGTTCATTGGGCCATATGAGATATCCGAGCGAAGTCACCCAAGTGGCATATCGTTTGATTTTGCCCCTAACTCGAAAAGGTTCACGATGTCTTTCATGTTTCGATGCTTCGACGCTATAGATCCGATCCATCGCACGTGATTAGTCCATCGAAATTGAAATTCAAGCTAATATGAGTTATGAGGAAGAACCGATTCGTATCCTATCACGGAAGTGAAAGAGTTGCGAAACAAGCGGGTTCCGCTAGTGAAAGTGTTATGGCTCAAGCACGGATAGAAGAAGCTACTTGGGAGACCGAGAACTCTATGAAAGAGCGATATCCAAACCTATTTACGGTAAGATTTTCGGGACGAAAATTTCTTAAGTGGGGAGAGTTGTGACATCCCTAATTTGACCCTAGTCGAGAAGTGGTGTCGGGACCATTAAACCGAGTCTTATAAGTAATTAAAAGTTATATTCTATGTTTATGATGTTAGCAAATGCATGTGTGAAAGTTGCATGCATTAATTTGATCATTTCTATTTGAATTTATTAAGATGGACTTATATGAAACATTGTTGAAAGGTGATAGGCCAATCTTCAATGGTCTAATAGTATATGCATGCAAAAGAATGGTTTTGCATGTCAATTTACCCAAAGAGAAGGAAGTGGCCGCCATGGTGATGAAGATGGGCAAAAGAAAACATGTCTTAAACATGTTTTGCTAGTGGTGGATGTTAGAAATAATAAAATAAGAGCATGGGTAAAGAAATGAAAAAAAATGAGTGTGGATGCTTTCCCCCTTGTGCCGTATGATGAGAGAAACAAAAAAAAAAAAAAAAAAATTTTGTTCATCTATTTTCACTCTCCTTTTGGCCGAAAATACTAAGGATAAGGAAGGAGTTTTGCTTCATACTTGGTTTGGAAGAGGATTAGGAAGAGGATTAGGAAGAGGTTGGCTATACTTGCATCAAGAGTAAGGTATGTTTGAGGTTGTGCCATGAGATTCATGCATGTTTTTGGTTGCTAGATTGATGTTCTTGTTAGCCCATGGTTCAAATCTTTGTTATGTCATGGGAATGAAATTCGGCCCAAGTGAATATGGTGATAAAGCCATTGCATGCTAAGTGTGAAGCTTGATGATGATGCATGCAAAGATGGATTGTCTACTCTTGAAATTTCTTTGTAGCCATCTTGAGTAAGACTTTGAGTTTTCTTTTTGTTTAACCATGATTGAAGTTGAAAGGGCATGATTGTGATGTATTCGCCATGATGCATTCATGAGCATGGTTCATGCTTCTTGCATGATAGTTAAAATTTGTGTTTTGGATGGCTATGGACACCTTGAAATTGCCATGCACATATATGTATATATATGTTTTCACATGATGTTTTGGTTATGAAGTAAGTGATGAATATGTTTGTTTAAAGAAGAAAATGTTGAAGGATGTTTGTGAAATTGCAAGTATAATCGGCCATATGAGTGCTTGATACTATATTATAAGTATTGAGCCACAATATGTAAAACATTAACTAGTAAAATGCATGCTGTTTTTTGTGTGGTATTAAGTGGATAATTGGCCTCAAATTGGACATGTATATTCGCCTTAGGTAGCCTATTGATGGCCTTAGCTTTTCCTTGATGCTGGAATGAATTGTATTGAATTGCTTGATGTAGTATAAAATGTGCATGACCATTGTGTATTCAAGCTAAAGGGTGGCCATATGACCATTTAAACTCCTTGTCATATTCGCCATAAGCTAGAATAATGAGGTTTTAATAAATTAAATTTGTTTGAATTAGCTCAAGAGCTTAGAGGGCCACAATTGGACAAGGGAAGGAAAAGTGATCGAATAGCCGTAAAAGCCGCTCGACAACATCCGAGGTAAGTCCTCAAGAAGTGACCCTACTTGAATTATGTGAAATGAAATATGGATGTGTAATGATCGATTTATGTGTGTATGAGTATTTGAATGATACCCGGCTAAGTCCCAAGGCGATTATGCTAGTGATTACCTTTGTGTTTGAGCCTTAGTAACGAAAATGAAACATGAATGTCTAATGATTATTGATGTATGTGTGCATGAGCAATTGAATGACATCCGGCTAAGTCCCAAGACATTTATGCTGAAATTATATCCGGTTAAGACCAAGGCAATTGTGCTAAGGCTACATTCGGCTAAGACCAAGGCATTCGTGCAAGTCGTTCTATCCGGCTAAGACCAAGGCATTCGTGCACGTGGTTATATCCGGTTGTATTCAAGAAGCTTGGGCTGGAGGTGAGTGTTGGTTGCTATAATAAATTCAATTAGTACGCTCGAAAAGCCCAAAGAATAAGGTATGTTTATATGTGCATTGAAAAGTTGACATGTTTGAGCAACATTCGCTCAATCGACTAACGAATATCAACTATTGAAGTGGTTGATACCTTGTGAAAGTATATAATGATGAAGTGTGAAGTAAGAATGATTATGTGAATGTGTATTAATGAAATGATGCATTTGGCTATGTGAATGTATTGCTTTAATTAAAGCTGATTTTATTCCTTGAGACTTACTAAGCATAAAAATGCTTACCCTGCTGCTTTGGCTCTCTGCTTTATAGATTTTGCTCGATAGCAATCGGATTCGGGATCATTAAAGTCAAGTCATCTACACTATCAAAGCCTCCATTTTGGTATAATTTTGGTTGAACTTTGAAATGGCATGTATAGGACTACCCCTTGTCGGTTCAATTGTGTTGTGATGTATATGTGTACGGCCATGCGAAAATGGCTCGTAGAAGTCAAGTACGAACTTAGACCATTTGTGATTTGTATATATATATATATATGGTTTCATGATCTAATTATGGATTGGAAATGGGAGTGTTGGTCACATGATCAGCCATTGAATGGCTAAAATGGTCATAGGTGAACCTATGTATGGCAAGACTAGTTGGATCATGGAGACTACAAATAGATAAGACCTACCTTGAAAACAGATGCTGGCAGCAGCAGTGCAGTGGTTTTGAAAAATCACCAAAATTTTTAGGAATGGTATTAAATAGTGAATAAGTTATGTAAATGAACCTTGATGAGTCTACTTTCATATGGAAGAAACGAAACGGTCATAGGAGTTACATGTTAAGAGATATTAATGCTATTGTGAGACAGGGCCAGAACGGTTTCTGGGTCCCCTATTGTAACTTTAAAAATTTACTATAAATTATCCAGAAAGAATCAGGAGTCATTCCTTATATGTACAGATTCCATTTTGAGTATAGTTTCATTAGAAATAAACGGTACCAGTATTAAAGCCCTGTACAGAGAGATATTCAAGTTGTAACACGCAAAGGTCAGAGCAGTTGATCTCTGTAACATGGGTGACTTTAACTAATAAACTGTACCAATTGGCACAACCAAAAATTCTAGAAATAAATCCATGGATGGATATATGAGTCTAAATTCAGGGAAAATTTACGAAAACAGTTTCTGAGTTTTGAAACTCGAGATATGATTTTTAAGGCGACAGTGATGCAGTTTTCCAGCCTGACTGGAAATGTCAAATTGATGGGCGAAACATGTGGATTTGGCTTGTTAACCCTTGTGTCCGACAATCGCGATGGTCTCGGTTCGGGGTGTTACAATTGTCAACTGGGTGGATTGCGTAGAGGTCGGGATCATAAGGATTGCAGCTTGGATTCGAAATCAAAATAGTATTCTCATTGCCGAGGCTTCACTGTCTACTCAGATCGAAATTTTGGTAATTTCGAAACTTTTTCACCCCGATTCGTTCCTCGCACATGGATCCATGGTTTGGATCGCCGGAATGTATATTTTTTTCCCGCTGTGCCATGGGCGTACCGGCGTTCCAACATGCATTAAGGGCAGCCCACTAACAAAGTCCATAGTCATTCTCTCCCACTTCCACAGTGGAATATTAATTGGCTGAAGCAACCCTGAAGGTAACTGATGCTCAGCCTTAACTTGCTGGCAAGTAAGGCATTTACTCAAAAAGTCGGTAACCTCTCGCTTAAGACCCTGCAACCAATATAACTCACGAAGGTCTCTGTACATCTTATTCTTTCCAGGATGCAGAGCATAAGAACTACTATGCACCTTTTACAGAATCGACGACCTCAAATCAGTATCCTCCAGTACATAGACTCTCCCACGATTACAAAGTACCCCTTTGCTATTCAGTCCAAAATCTGAAGCTTCCCCACTCTCTACTTGTTGAAATTCAGGACCCAATGACTCATCCTCCAACTGTTTACACTTAATCTGTTCCGTCCAGGTCAGTTTAACCTGCAGTTCGACCAACAAACTACCATTATCACACAAGCTGAGATGAGCAAACATCACCCTCAGATCGGTCACAGCTCTACGGCTCAGTGCGTCGGCTACCACATTAGCCTTACCCAGATGATATTCAATCGAACAGCCATAATCCTTAAGCAACTCAATCCAGCGCCGCTGCATAAGGTTTAGCTCTTTCTGAGTAAGGAGATACTTGAGGCTCTTGTGATACGTGTAAATGATACACTTCTCACCATAGAAGTAATGCCTCCAAATTTTTAGTGCAAATACCACCGTGGCTAATTCCAAGTCATGTGTCGGATAGTTCACTTCATGCTCTTTCTGACTACCCCTTGTCGGTTCAATTGTGTTGTGATGTATATGTGTACGGCCATGCGAAAATGGCTCGTAGAAGTCAAGTACGAACTTAGACCATTTGTGATTTGTATATATATATATATGGTTTCATGATCTAATTATGGATTGGAAATGGGAGTGTTGGTCACATGATCAGCCATTGGAATGGCTAAAATGGTCATAGGTGAACCTATGTATGGCAAGACTAGTTGGATCATGGAGACTACAAATAGATAAGACCTACCTTGAAAATAGATGCTGGCAGCAGCAGTGGAGTGGATTTGAAAAATCACCAAAATTTGTAGGAATGGTATTAAATAGTGAATAAGTTATGTAAATGAACCTTGATGAGTCTACTTTCATATGGAAGAAACGAAACGGTCATAGGAGTTACATGTTAAGAGATATTAATGCTATTGTGAGACAGGGCCAGAACGGTTTCTGGGTCCCCTGTTGTAACTTTAAAAATTTACTATAAATTATCCAGAAAGAATCAGGAGTCATGCATTATATGTACAGATTCCATTTTGAGTATAGTTTCATTAGAAATAAACGGTACCAGTATTAAAGCCCTGTACAGAGAGATATTCAAGTTGTAACGCGCAAAGGTCAGAGCAGTCGATCTCTGTAACATGGGTGACTTTAACTAATAAACTGTACCAATTGGCCCAACCAAAAATTCTAGAAATAAATCCATGGATGGATATATGAGTCTAAATTCAGGGAAAATTTACAAAAACAGTTTCTGAGTTTTGAAACTCGAGATATGATTTTTAAGACGACAGTGATGCAGTTTTCCAGCCTGACTGGAAATGTCAAATTGATGGGCGAAACATGTGGATTTGGCTTGTTAACCCCTCGTGTCCGACACCGGCGATGGTCTCGGGTTCGGGGTGTTACAATTGTCAACTGGGTGGATTGCGTAGAGGTCGGGATCATAAGGATTGCAGCTTGGATTCGAAATCAAAATAGTATTCTCATTGCCGAGGCTTCACTGTCTACTCAGATCGAAATTTTGGTAATTTCAAACTTTTTCACCCGATTCGTTCTCGCACATGGATCCATGGTTTGGATCGCGGAATGTATATTTTTTCCCATTGTGCCATGGGCGCATCTGCTCCAACATGCATTAAGGGCAGCCCACTAACAAAGTCCATAGTCATTCTCTCCCACTTCCACAGTGGAATATTAATTGGCTGAAGCAACCCTAAAGGTAACTGATGCTCAGCCTTAACTTGCTGGCAAGTAAGGCATTTACTCAAAAAGTCGGTAACCTCTCGCTTAAGACCCTGCAACCAATATAACTCACGAAGGTCTCTGTACATCTTATTCTTTCCAGGATGCATAGCATAAGAACTACTATGCACCTTTTACAGAATCGACTACCTCAAATCAGTATCCTCCAGTACATAGACTCTCCCACGATTACAAAGTACCCCTTTGCTATTCAGTCCAAAATCTGAAGCTTCCCCACTCTCTACTTGTTGAAATTCAGGACCCAATGACTCATCCTCCAACTGTTTACACTTAATCTGTTCCGTCCAGGTCAGTTTAACCTGCAGTTCGACCAACAAACTACCATTATCACACAAGTCGAGATGAGCAAACATCACCCTCGGATCGGTCACACTTTCACGGCTCAAGTCGTCGGCTACCACATTAGCCTTACCGGATGATATTCAATCGAACAGCCATAATCCTTAAGCAACTCAATCCAGCGCCGCTGCCTAAGGTTTAGCTCTTTCTGAGTAAGGAGATACTTGAGGCTCTTGTGATACGTGTAAATGATACACTTCTCACCATAGAAGTAATGCCTCCAAATTTTTAGTGCAAATACCACCGTGGCTAATTCCAAGTCATGTGTCGGATAGTTCACTTCATGCGTCTTAAGCTGACGAGACACACAAGCCACAACTTTACCCTCTTACATCAACACACATCCCAAACCAACATGTGATGCATCGCTATAGACAGTAAACTTTTTCCCAGACTCCGGATGAATAAAGACAAGGGCCTCAGTCAAAACTTTCTGAAGCCTCTCAAAACTTTCTTGCAGCTTATCAGTCCAATCAAACGATACCCATTTACACAACAACTTAGTTAGAGGCATAGCAATCAACGAAAACCCCTCAACAAACCGTCTATAATACCCTGCCAGAACCAAAAAACTTTGAATTTCTGATACCGACTTAGGATGCTTCCAATCTAGAGTAGCTTCAATTTTCTGAGAATCAACCCTAATCCCTCGACAGATACCACATGTCCCAAAAATGTTACCTCTCGTAGCTAGAATTCACACTTGCTGAACTTAGCATACAATTGCGTCTCTTTCAAAATCTGCAGGACCACTTGGAGATGTTCATCATGCTTAATCTCAGTCTTCGAATACACCAGAATATCATCAATAAACACTACCATGAACTAGTCCAGATAGGGTTGGAACATTAGCCTCTTTGACTTTCAGTTGATGGTGTCCAGATTGAAGATCTATCTTAGAGAAAATCCAAGCTCCTCAGAACTAGTCAAATAGATTGTCAATCCTCAGTAAGGGGTACTTATTCTTAACAATCAATTTATTCAGTTGCCGGTAGTCGCTGCACATGTAACACCCCAAACCAGGCCCAGACGTTATGGCCAGATCTGACATGTCACATGGACTTATGACTTAGTATGCATTCGCTGGTTTAAGTGATTGGGGTGGTCTTTGTAAAAACAGCGGTTGAATGAAAAGCCGGTTTATCAATCTTTAGGCTATCCATTTGTTTTGCTTGTTGAGTCTTGAAAACGTTCATTAATTTTGAAAACCCGCGCCCTAACACTAGCAGTTTCGTCATAGTATAAATATAATCAGAAAATAAAACCATAGTAGAAAAAAGATATTTAAATAACGGCCTTATTACAACATAAAACCCAAAATTAAATCGAATATAAAAATAATAAAATAAACTAACTTAGAAAAACCAACTTTGCATGATATGGCCATCCGAATCCTCACGCTCTAAGCCCACTATGGTTGGGGGTTTCTGCAAAATGAAAATAAAGGGTGAGTTCGGTAAACTCAAGTGTAACATAACCCAACCATAGCCTAAAATGATCAAACCTCGAGCCAGACTTATCGGGCCTTGGCCCAAAAATAAATCGAATGAAACCCATAGGTCCATAGCGATCTGAACAAATATATCATGAATGCGAAATCCCAACCCGAGCCATCCATAACACCTCGTATCACCTTACACCATGTGGGAGACTACTCGACCCATCCAACCGCTACACACCATAGAAATTGTAGCGAGGTCGCGATATTGTGACGAAGTCACCAGATATAGATATTGTGGCTAGGCCACTAGAATAGATATATATATATATATATATATATATATATATATGTGGCGGTTACTAGATTGCAAATGGTCGCGGATATTGTGACGAAGTCACTAGAATAGATATATGTGGCGAGGCCACCAGATTGCAAATGAGGTCGCTGTAACGCTTCCTCCATCAATAGAAACCCATATCCCATGCAACAGAAATAATATGTCATGGCATACGATACGTAAACGAACATCATGCTTTTCAGAAAAAAATAACCCTAGGGGTAAAATCGTAATTTTGCACGTATAAGGGTATTTCAGTAATTATTACCTATTGCTAAGGTTTCTTGCTCATTCTAATGTTTACCAAGTAATCAGAAGTACTTACCTCGTCTTTTTACCAAAGTGGGCCCGTTGGCCTATTGGCCCATTTTCGGCCCATTAATCCCAAAAATACCGTTGTGCACGAAAATGCACACTCTGCACTCTAATCATCTAAATGCACCATATTCATTAACAACTATTCACGAAGGCCAGACGTCATGAGTTCACAAAATACCAATGTTTTGGTATTTCGGCTTTTACCGATTCAGTCTAAGGGAGGGTGTCGTTTACACACCTGGTTGATGACGAGTGATGACGATATCTCCCAAGCGATAATTCAACAATCGATCACTAATGCATTAGACTTATGAATTAACGATAACTAACATAAATCCACGTCAACTAACCCAATCATCCCACAAGTTAGTCATTTACGCACGAGGGGCAAAATAGTTATTTTAGCCTCCAGAGGTAAATCGGTAGTCCTACCCTACAGGGGTAGTTTAGTAATTCTACAACTTATCCACTTGGGCCTACGGACCCATTGGGAACACATGGCCCATTTCAGCCCATCGCGGCCCGAAATAGCCGTCCTACTACTAGAGTAATGAGAAATACACCTGTTAGGAGACTGCAGTTAATCCGCGCTCCAAACACTCTTAGTTGACGCCCAACCCAAGCGAGCACGTCACAAAGCGAAAGGGATCAGCCAAGAAGGGTATGCCTACTCTCCTCATGGTTTGCTCTATTTAAAGCCAGCTCTCCATCTACTCTTATGTTAGCTTCCTGATGTCGGATCCCTCCATCACCAGAGTTTAAAACCAACACCAACTCTTGCCTTCCCAACGTAGCAAAATAATCAACCTTTGTATGCCAAGGGATTCGAACCAAAGTTCTCTCACTTGCCAACTCACGCCACCACCATTAGGCCATCAACTCATTTGTGTCATAAATCTAACATATTAAACTTTAAAGCGCACCTACTTGCTTCCAGATTTATTGAAAAGAGAAACCAAAATATATTGCAAGAGCCAAGACTTGAACTTTGGACCCCTTGCTTCCTCTATGGCGTCACTTCCTTGTCCCCTAAGTGGCGCCACCTTGCCACTACACCACACTCCTTTTTGTGTCATCTTTTACCCTTTTACTCTTAAAAGCCCAAACGCCAATTGCATCACCTGTTTATAAAATTAAAATTCCGAAGACTACCACGGATTTAACTTAAGTTTGGGCCTTCCAAAGGCCCACTAACCTACTAAAATATATATTTTAACCAACCAGAACACACAAAAAATTTTTAAAATCACAGAAATAGAGAAAACCCAAAAATTGGGGCGTTACAGCACATACGCATGGATCCATCCTTCTTTTTTAAAAATAACACCGGTGCTCCCCATGGAGACACACTAGGGCAGATGAACCCTCGATCCATTAACTCTTGAATCTGAGCTTTAAGCTCCTCAAGCTCCTTCGGTGCCATTCTATAAGGGGCGATAGACACCGGAGCTGAACCAAGCAGGAGCTCTATCCCAAACTCAACTCCACGGTTAGGAGGTAACCCAGGTAGCTCATCGGGAAAGACATCCGAAAGATCCTTAACTATTCTGATATCTCCAACAGACGAAACCTCAGAATGAAAAGTACCGATATAGGCTAAATACGCCTCACAACCCTTACGAACCAATTCCTCAACCCTAAGTGTAGAAATCACATTTAACAAATAATTCTGATGCTCCCCAATGACAACTACCTCATTACCCTCTTCAATTTTCAGTACCACCCATTTTGCAGCACAGTCCAAATTCACCTAATGCTTAACCAGTCAGTCCATGCCCAATATCAAGTCGAATTCTCTAAAAGGAAGTTCCATTAAATCGGCTAAAAAGATCATTCCTTGAACCTCCAAAGGTACATCCTTAAATAGTTTATTCACTCTCACAGACTGCCCTAATAGACTCAACACAGTAACCTCACTCGTAGTGTTTTCAACCATTATACCCAAAGTCTCAGACACAATGCATGCTATATAAGAGTGCATAGATCCAACATCAATCAATACAGTATAAGGTACATTATGAATAAATAACATACCCATAATAATATCTGGGGCGTCTCCGTCCTCTCGACGACTTGCAGCATAAACCAGTACCGGTTGCCTAGCCTCAGTATGACTAGCACCTCTGCCCAGTGCACCACGACCACAGCCCATACCATTTCCACTAGCCTGACCACGACCTCTCGGTGGCTGTTGAACACCTCTCGGCGGCTGAACTGTGACAGCCGTAATTTGACCCTAGTTGGAATGTGCTTTTGGGACCACAAAAATCGAGTCATAAAATTTATTTAAAATTTATTTACATATCTTCTATGTGTGATATTGCATGTGTGAAAAATTGATGTTTTAATTTAGTTTATTGAATGTGAATTTTCTTGAAAGGACTTAGTTGAGAAAATTAGAAAACATGATAGGTAAATATGTAAGGACATAGTAACTATGAAGTGTGAAAGCTTGGGTTTGCATGTCAAAATGCCCAAAATACATGTAGTGGCCAGCCAAGCAATGATGTTCTTCCACTAAGTTTAATTAACTATAATTTCATATTGACAAATGATTAAAATAATCTAAATAAAAAAAAGATGAATAAAAGAAGAAATGGAAGGAGAGAGAGAGTGATCATCTTCTTCTTGCAAAGCCGAAACTTAAGTGAAAGAAGAAGGAAATTGGTTAAAGATATTCGGCCATCGTAAGGGTTAATTAAGGTAGGATTTCATGTTATTTTCATTAAATTTTATGAAAATTTAGTTAGTAGTCAAGCTCTTATTATAACCCATATGTTGATTTTTTTTTATTTGGTGACAAAATGTGCATACGGTTATAATGGTTAAATGTTAAGAGGATAGTGTTTTGATGCTTTGGATGGAAATATTATAAAGGTGAAGAATGAGTTAGCTAATAGATATATGTGCATTTGAATGATGGTATGAATAAATGTGGAGTTTTTGCTAGTTAGAAGTATTCGGTCAAAATGTTTATGTGGTGAAACTATGTGTTAAATGAAAAAGTGATGTGCAATTGTTATTTTGGTAGTGATAATACATTCGGCCTTGAGACATTAGATAAGCATTAGTTGAGGTTTTAATGTCTTGAACAAGGATGGTTGTAAAATGAAGTGGAAACCATTAAATTTGTATATGTGAGTAATTAGCAAGGGGTGGTTGCCATATATACATACATATAGATATATATATATATATATATATGTATATAGATGTGTTTCATTGAAGTATTGATTGGTTATCAATAGTAATTGGATATTAGGTGGTCAATAGTCGAATGGCTTAGTTTTAATAAAAGCATAAGGTGGATAAAAACCAAGTTTATTCCGTCTATTCTTGTGATATGAAACTATTAATAGTATGGGATATAATTAACTAACAAGGTAATTAAATTATTAAATTTATTTATTCTAGCTCAAGAACCCAAAGGAGGGGAATCAAGCAAGGGCAAAGCAAAGAGTATCGAGTAGTCGATTGGAACCATTTCATCCAACATAAGGTAAGTCCATAAGCAATTATAAGATTGGTTATTTTATACATAAATGGTGCTCACATATCATGAAAGAATTTCTTTTGTTTAGATATTCTTTTGATTGATAAATATATGTGGCTGTATATATTATTTGAATTAAATCAATTGCTTTGCTATAATGAAATGACATTGGCACTAAGTGTGCGGATTTTGAATGGCACTATGTGTGTGGAATTGAATAGCACTATGTGTGCTGATTTGAATGTCAATACGAGTGTGTGGATTTCTAAGGCACTATGTGTGCGGGTTAGCATGGCACTAGGTGTGCGGATTTGAATAGCACTATGTGTACGAAATCGATTGATGATATAATAAGTGCAGAAAATGAATGAAGGGTTAGAGCTATTGATTGAAATAAGAAAATTGGAGACATGAAATATATATGCATGGATCCATCTAGTTCATCATTGTTTAAAACTTTGAGAAAAGGATTTAAGCCATCTGGTTGTTTGATATTTGATTGAATAGCAAGACTTGACTTGTAGTTGGATCAATAATATAAGTAATATATTGCATAGCTTGGTATGGCTGAAATAGTTGATTTTCCTTTATTTTTTTTATGATCTCAAGTTAATGGTCTTCATTATATTGCTTACGACTTACTGAGTTGAATACTCATTTGGTGTGTTTACTTGTCTCTCATTTAGATTTTCTTTTGATCCATTTTGTGTGCTCGGGACCATCATCAAAGTCATCACACCTGCCTGTAACGTTTTGGTACTCCTTCTTAGTTAATCTTAAGTATAACATTAGGGCATGTATAGATATTATATTTGGGATTTCCATGTTATAATACTAAATTTTTTAATTCTGGCCATACGAATATGGCTTAACCTTTAATATTTCAAAAATGGCTATGTTTGTTTTTATAATACAACTCTTTTGATTAAGTAAAATGTTACTAAATGGGTGGTTAAATTATTATATTAATAGGTCAAAGTTAGGCTTCTGGAATGTGGTTATTTAATTGTGTATATGAGCTAAATACTATATGTATTTAAATTTTGCTATGCATTCGACTATTACGGCAAATCACGAAATGAATAGTGATCCTCTTTTATGATGCATGTGTGTGTGCAAGGCACGTTGCACATCAAATATATGGTTGGGTTATGAAATTGTTTAATTATAATAAATTAATACCTTGTAAATTTGGTTTTGTTTTAATTGCAAAGATCGGTAACATAATTATCCACTATTTAATTTTGTTCAACTGTTCGCTCATGAAATTTTTAGTAATACTCCGTAACCCTTTCGGCGACGGATACGGGTTAGGGGTGTTACTTTTATTTGGTATCAGAGCTACGGTTTAGTCGATCCTAGGACTACCGTAGCATGTGTGAGTCTAGCTATACATGCCATAATGCTAGTATTTGATATTGTGATGACTTTTGACGGTTGAAATTGTTGTTTTGATTAGTAAATGGAATTCACTCCAGAGAGAGCCTTAGCAGATGACGTTGAGAGTGTAGCGCCTGCTCCCGTGCAAGGGACAGCACCTGTTGAACCTCAACCATCTGCGAGTAATCAAGATGATGGGGCTAAGCAAGCCTTCTTTACCGTGATGAATGAGTGGGTTGCACAATATGCCCGAACAAACCCGGCTGCTCAACAATTCCCAAATTTAAATAATTCTTCTCTGGTGCCTATAATACCAGCAACTACTGATCCTTTGAGGCTGAGTAAACCTCCTGTTGATTTGATTAGAAAGCGCGGAGCCGAGGAATTTTGAGCCACCGCTACTGATGATGCTGAAAGGGCTGAGTTTTGGCTTGATAATACCATCTGTGTTTTTGATGAGGTATCTTGCACACTCGATGAGTGTCTAAAGTGTGCCATATCCTTATTAGGAGATTCGGCCTACTATTGGTGGAGAACCTTGATTTCGATTATTCCAAAGGAACGAGTTACTTGGGACTTCTTTCAGACGGAGTTTCGTAAAAAGTATATCAGTCAACTATTCATTGATCAAAAGTGCAAAGGATTTTTGGAGCTTAAACAAGGCCATTTGACGGTATCCGAATATGAACGTGAGTTTGTAAGGCTCAGTCGATATGCTCAGGAGTGTGTAGCTGATGAAGTTGCCATGTGTAAAAGATTTGAAGAGGGATTGAATGAAGATTTAAAGCTACTGGTGGGTATTTTAGAACTAAAAGAATTTGTTATTGGTTGAACGAACTTGCAAGGCTGAAGATCTTGGAAAGGAGAAAAAGAAAGCTGAAACTGAAGCTAGAGATTTTCGTAAAAGATTGACAGGTAAAACTTCTTTCTCAGCTGCAAAGAAGTTCAGAGACGATACTAACAGATTAAAGACGACTGCAGGAATTTCTATTAAGGAGCGACCGTTAACAGACTCTCGAGCTACTTTGGTTGCTAGTGTTGGCAACAATCGGCAAGAAAAACCCGATTGTTCACAGTGTGGAAGATGACATGCAGGTGAAAGTTGGGGTAAGTCTATTAACAGAGCCTGTTATAGATGCGGTTCGCGGGATCATTTATTCGAGATTGCACGGAACCTGATGAGAAAAATAAGTTGCAAGGTGGGAGATCGAGTGGTGCAACAACTAGAGGTAGACCACCGAGAAATACAGGAGGCAGGGGTGGTAGTGAGAGAGGGACTTCTAATATGGCTGTTCGATCTGAGACTCGTGCCCCCGCCAGAGCTTATGCCATCCGTGCACGAGAGGAGGCATCCTCCCCTGATGTTATTACGGGTACATTCACTCTCTATAGTACTAGTTTACTTGCTTTAATTGATCCTGGTTCGACTCATTCTTACATATGTGAAACATTAGCGTCTAGTAAGACTCTACCTGTTGAGTCTACTAAGTTTGTGATACGAGTGTCAAACCCTTTGGGTCAGTATATGTTAGTTGATAAAGTATGCAAGAGATGTTCATTGATAATTAAAGTTTTCTATTTTCCAATGGATTTGATGCTATTACCCTTCGACGAATTCGATATTATTCTCGGAATGGACTGGTTAATCGAACATAAAGCTATGGTAAATTGCAAGCGAAGGACTATAGACTTGCGATGTTTGAGTGGTGAAATGATTCGAGTTGAGTCTAATGATCTAAGTGGGTTACTAGCAGTGATATCTTCTGTATTAGCTCAGAAATATGTGAGAAAGGGTTATGAAGCTTATCTTGCATATGTACTGGATAGCAAGGTATCAGAACGAAAGCTTGAGACTGTACCTGTGGTTTGTGAGTATCCAGAAGTGTTTCGTGAGGAATTACAGGGATTGCCACCTGTTAGAGAAGCAGAGTTCGGCATAGAATTTGTTCCGGGTACGACACCGATTTTGATCGCTCCGTATCGTATGGCACCTACCGAGTTGAAATAATTGAAAGCTCAATTGTAAGAATTGACTGAAAGAGGTTTTGCGCAACCCAGCTTTTCACCTTGGGGTGCTCCAGTACTGTTCGCGAAAAAGAAAGACGGAACTATACGAATGTGTATTGATTATCGTCAGCTCAATAAAGTGACGATAAAGAATAAATATCCGTTGTCGCGGATATATGACTTATTTGACCAGTTGAAAGGAGCTTCCGTGTTTTTGAAGATTGATTTGTGATCTGGCTATTATCAGTTGCGAGTTAGAGTTTCTGACGCTCCTAAGACTGCACGAGATATAGACAATATGAGTTTTTAGTGATGCCGTTTGGGCCCACTAATGCCCCAGCGGTTTTCATGGATCTAATGAATCGGATATTCAGACATTATTTAGATCGATTTGTGGTGGTGTTCATAGATGATATTCTGATTTATTCTCACAATAAGTCCCAGCACGCTGAACACTTGAGGCTAGTACTTCAGATTTTGCGAGATAATTAGTTGTATGCAAAATTCAATAAATGTGAATTCTGGTTAAGTGAAGTTAGCTTTCTGGGGCATGTTGTATCCGCTTCGGGTATTAGAGTTGATTCAAACAAAATTTCAGCCATTCTTGATTGGAAACCTCCGAGGAATATTTCTAAAGTTCAGAGCTTTCTGGGACTCGCTGGGTACTATCGACGATTCGTTAAAGGTTTCTCGATGATCGCAACACCATTGACGAAACTACTCCGGAAAGATGTCAAGTTTGAGTGGTCAGAGAAGTGTCAGACAAGTTTTGACCAGCTGAAGACCCTTTTGACGGAGGCTCCTGTGTTAGTTCAGCCAGAGTCTGGTAAAGAGTTTGTAGTCTACAGTGATGCTTCTTTGAATGGTTTGGGTTGTGTGTTGATGTAGGAAGGTAGAGTTGTTGCATATGCTTCGAGACAACTAAAGCCTCACGAGAAAAATTATCCAACTCATGATATCGAGCTAGCTGCGATTGTGTTTGCTCTTAAAATTTGGCGTCATTACCTGTTTGGAGAGAAATGCCATGTTTATACTGATCACAAAAGCCTAAAATATTTAATGACTCAGAAAGACTTGAATTTGAGACAACGACGGTGGCTTGAATTATTAAAGGATTACGAAATTGTCATTGATTATCATCCAGGTAAGGCAAACGTGGTGGCTGATGCCCTAAGTCGAAAATCTCTATTTGCTCTTCGAGCAATGAATGTACATCTGTCTATTTCCGCTGCTGATGTGCTGGTAGCGAAATTAAAAGCAAAATCAGTGTTAATAAGGTAAATTTGTGAAGCACAGAAAATCGACGATGAATTGGTTGCTAAATGAGCTCAATGTGATTCTAATATGAGTTTAGAGTTTCAAATTGATGACAATGATTGTTTAAGATTCAGAGGTCGATTTTATGTTCCGAGAAATTTAGAACTTACTTCGATGATTTTGAGTGAGGCCCATTGTAGCCGAATGTTGGTCCATCCTGGTAGCACGAAAATGTACAATGATCTAAAAAGACAATATTGGTGGCATGGTATGAAAAGAGACATTTTCGACTTTGTTTATAAATGTTTGATATGTCAACAAGTGAAAGCGGAGCATCAGGTGCCTTTGGGATTACTACAGCCGAATTATATGTTTCTCAAATTGTTCGATTACATGGAGTACCTACTTCTATTATTTCTGATAGAGACCCCAAATTTACATCTCGATTCTGGAGAAAATTGCATGAAGCGTTGGGTACTAAGTTACATTTTAGCACAGCTTTCCATTGTAACGCCCCCGTACCCAAGACCATCGCCAGAGTCAAGCATGAAGTGTTACTAAACTTAATTCATCAATTAAACAACTTAAACAACTTATTACCAACCATGCATGACAACTAAGCATATGCACATCACCAATATCAAACATAACATAAATAGCTAGATTTATAAGTCAAAATCATTAGCTCACTAAAGACCAATATATTTGGCCAAATAATATTAACACATGTTATAAAATTAGGTCCCTATACATGCCACTCACTTGATAAATCTAGCATATGTGTTTATACTGTCAAGGTGTTAGCTTGATAGTGTGATGTCATTCCGACAGCCTCCAACCCCGAGCTAACCCGACAACACTAAAAGAAATGGAAAGGAGGGGGGTAAGCTTTATGCTTAGTAAGCTCACATGAAATAATAATAAGCAATTTACTAACATGCTTCCCACAATAAAACTAACTCATTTGTACATTTACACATGTTCTAGTTAAGCTGTTTTCTTGAGTAATAGTCACTAAATCATTTATATTTAGAGTTATGGAACTCAAAATTAAGATCCGTAAATTTTCCCAAAAACTAGACTCATATATATTTCCACAGTAAAATTTTTCAGAATTTTTAGTCCAGCCAATAAGTACAGTTCATTATTCAAAATATCCCCTGTTTTGCTATTTAACAGCTTCTACTTTCTTCACTAAAATTTATTTATCTCATATTACAAAACTCAGATGATTTTCTCGTTTGTTTTTATTAAAAGTAGACTCATCCAAGATTCTAGGCATATAAATTATACCCCAAAATTATTTTTCTATAATGTTTAACAATTTTTCCAAGTCAGAACAGGGATCTCGAATTCATTCGACAATCGCCTCACAAGAATTCAAATATCACATAATATGAAATTCTTTTGCTTCCCCTGTTTCTTTTATGTAAAAATAGACTCAATAAAATTTAATTACATATTTTATTTGAAATTTAATTCAACTTACACAATTTTTGGTAAATTTTCAAATTCATGCAATCGTTGTGTCCAACACTGCTTTTACTACTAAAGTTCACTTTTGCACAATTTCACTTAATCCTTTCCATTTTACCGAGGTTCGCTCAAATATCGAGCATATTGCTCATAAATTCAAATAAGCATATACTTGCACTTGTTCATCACATAATCACTTTCACATTTATTTTCACTTAATCGATTTCCCATTGAACTCATCAGAATAATAACAGATACACAATTGCCTGCACATTTTCTCATTTCCACACTTGTAGTCGGCTATCCGCACGCATAGTAGCCTACACTTAGTACTACACATGCGACCAATTATCCGGTACACGTAGTAGCCTATACTTAGTACTACACATGTGACCTAACCATCTGATACACGTGGTAGCCTGCACTTAGTACTACACACGTGATCGAAGTTATCAGGTACGCATAGTAGCTTGCACTTAGTACTACACATGCGACCAATTATCTGGTACACGTAGTAGCTTGCACTTAGTACTACACACGTGACATCACAATAGCTCATTGGTATCATTTCTATTCTGAACGTTCAATCGGGAAATTCCTCACTTTTCAACATTTTACTAAATTGTCCGTAATCAATTTAAATTCATAATT
The DNA here is from genome assembly GCF_025698485.1 of Gossypium arboreum. NCBI lineage: Eukaryota > Viridiplantae > Streptophyta > Magnoliopsida > Malvales > Malvaceae > Gossypium > Gossypium arboreum. Next base: position 54,778,384 of record NC_069072.1, read on the forward strand.
TACATCAAATAATCATTTGATAGACAGCCACATTTCATATGATATCAAAACATATTAACATAAAAAGAATCGATAGATTATTTATATACGAACTTACTCAAAGTGTCGATCTCACTATCCATAGTACCAATTGTCCATTCACAGTATAATAAGACACAACTCAAATAGAAAATCAGCTTTTAAGAATTTACATAACATAAATCACATATTTCATATATCACTTCTCTTGTATCATCATTTTCTTGCACTTCATGTAACTTTCTTTCATGTCATATTTCCACATCATAAAAACCATTCCATCAACTTTTCCAATATATTAAATCATACAATATATGCAATAATAGTAAGAAATATAATTCAAACATAACATTGCATTATTATTATCATACGAACTTACCTCGATACAAAATATTAGCAATCAGGCCTATTTCTTGTAAACTTTGTTTTTCTCTGATCACGACTTGAATCTCGTTTCTCTTGATTATTGAGCTTGGAAAGCTTGAAAACCCTAGCCATGGCTTCCCCCATGCTAATTTCGGCCTCCATATGGAAAAGATGACCATTTTGTGTTTTTTTTCCCATTTTATTTCATTTAATATACAAATGACCAAAATGCCCTTACTACTAAACTTTCAAAAAAATTCCATCCATGTCCAATTTTTGTCCACAAACTTCAAAATGGTCTAATTACCATTTAAGGACCTTTGATTTAAAAACTCATAACAATTAAACACTTCTAACATGTAAAACTCAACTTTTTCACTTTTTACAATTCAGTCCTTTTGACCAAATTGAGTGCCCAAACGTCGAAATTTTTGAACAAAATTTTCACGAAATCATTCCGTGAAATCGTAGACCATAAAAATATAATAAAAATAAAATTTCCCTCATCGAATTTGTGGTCCTGAAACATTGTTCCGACTAAGCCCAAAATCAGGATGTTACATCCATCCCCAAACAGATGGTCAATCTGAACGAGTTATTCAGATACTCAAAGATATGTTGAGATGTTGTATTCTCGAGTTCAGGGGTTCGTGGGAACGATATTTACCTTTGATTGAATTCGCGTACAACAATAGCTTCCAATCAAGCATTAAGATGGCACCATACGAGGCTTTGTACGGTCGTAAATGCCGCACACCACTATATTGGACCGAACTTAGTGAAAATAAGATATACGGGGTTGATCTAATCAGAGAAGCTGAAGAAAAAGTGAAAGTGATTAGTGATAGTTTGAAAGTAGCATCGGATCATCAGAAATCAGATGCGAATTTGAAACGCAAAGATATTGAGTATCAAATTGGTGATAAAGCATTTTTGAAAGTCTTACCCTGGAAAAAGGTACTCCGATTTGGCCGTAAGGGCAAATTGAGTCTAAGATTTATTAGACTGTACGAGATAGCACAACGGATAGGGCCGGTTTCTTATAGATTGGTTCTACCACCTGAACTAGCAAAGATTCATAATGTATTCCATGTATCGATGCTTACACGGTATAGATCGGATCCTTCACATGTGGTTAGTATCTGAAATTGAGATTCAATCTGATTTGAGCTATGAAGAAGAACTGATCCGTATCTTAGCTCAGGAAGTGAAAGAATTGCAGAATAAAAAGATTTCTTTAGTAAAAGTATTATGGATCAAACATGGAGTAGAAGAGGCTACTTGGGAGCTCGAAAACTCTATGAAAGAACGTTATCTGAATTTATTCGCTGGTAAGATTTTCGAGGACGAAAATTTTTAAGTGGGGGAGAGTTCTGAAAGCCCTAATTTGGCCCTAGTCGAAATGTGGTTTCGGGACCACAAAACCGAGTCATAAAATTTATTTAAAATTTATTTACATATCTTCCATGTGTGATATTGCATGTGTGAAAAATTGATGTCTTAATTTAGTTTATTGAATGTGAATTTTCTTCAAAGGACTTAGTTGAGAAAATTAGAAAATATGATAGGCAAATATGTAAGGACATAATAACTACAAAGTGTGAAAGCTTGGGTTTGCATGTCAAAATGCCCAAAATACATGTAGTGGCCGGCCAAGCAATGATGTTCTTCCACTAATTTTAATTAATTATAATTTCATATTGACAAATGATTAAAATAATCTAAATAAAAAAAAAGATGAATAAAAGAAGAAATGGAAGGAGAGAGAGAGTGATCATTTTTTTCTTGCAAAGCCAAAACTTAAGTGAAAGAAGAAGGAAATTGGTTAAAGACATTCGACCATCTTAATGGTTAATTAAGGTAGGATTTCATGTTATTTTCATTAAATTTTATGAAAATTTAGTTAGTAGTCAAGCTCTTATTATAACCCATATGTTGATTTTTTTTATTTGGTGACAAAATGTGCATACGGTTATAATGGTTAAATGTTAAGAGGATAATGTTTTGATGCTTTGGATGGAAATATTAGAAAGTTGAAGAATGAGTTAGCTAATAGATATATGTGCATTTGAATGATGGTATGAATAAATGTGGAGTTTTTGCTACTTAGAAGTATTCAGTCAAAATCTTTTTGTGGTGAAACTATGTGTTAAATGAAAAAGTGATGTGCAATTGTTATTTTGGTAGTGATAATGCATTCGGCCTTGAGACATTAGATAAGCATTAGTTGAGGTTTTAATGTCTTGAACAAGGATGGTTGTAAGATGAAGTGGAAACCATTAAATTTGTATATGTGAGTAATTAGCAAGGGGTGGTTGCCGTATAGACATATATATATGTATATAGATGTGTTTCATTGAAGTATTGATTGGTTATCGATAGTAATTGGATATTAGGTGGTCAATAGCCGAATGGCTTAGTTTTGATAAAAGCATAAGATGGATAAAAAACAAGTTTATGCCGTCTATTCTTGTGATATGAAACTATTAATAGTATGGGATATAATTAACTAACAAGGTAATTAAATTATTAAATTTATTTATTCTAGCTCAAGAACCCAAAGGAGGGGAATAAAGCAAGGGCAAAGCAAAGAGTATCGAGTAGTCGATTGGAACCATTTCATCCAACATAAGGTAAGTCCATAAGCAATTATAAGATTGGTTATTTTATACATAAATGGTGCTCACATATCATGAAAGAATTTCTTTTGTTTAGATATTCTTTTGATTGATAAATATATGTGGCCGTATATATTATTTGAATTAAATCAATTGCTTTGCTATAATGAAATGACATTGGCACTAAGTGTGCGGATTTTGAATGGCACTATGTGTGCGGAATTGAATAGCACTATGTGTGCTGATTTGAATGTCAATACGAGTGTGTGGATTTCTAAGGCACTATGTGTACAGGTTAGCATGGCACTAAGTGTGCGGATTTGAATAGCACTATGTGTACGAAATCGATTGATGATATAATAAGTGCAGGAAATGAATGAAGGGTTAGAGCTATTGATTGAAATAAGAAAATTGGAGCCATGAAATGTATATGCATGGATCCATCTAGTTCATCATTGTTTAATACTTTGAGAAAAGGATTTAAGCCATCTGGTTGTTTGATATTTGATTGAATAGCAAGACTTGACTTGTAGTTGGATCAATAATCTAAGTAATATATTGCATAGCTCGGTATGGCTGAAATAGTTGATTTTACTTTATTTTTTTATGATCTCAAGTTAATGGTCTTCATTATATTGCTTACGACTTACTGAGTTGAATACTCATTTGGTTTGTTTACTTGTCTCTCATTTAGATTTTCTTTTGATCCATTTTGTGTGCTCGGGACCATCGTCGAAGTCATCACACCTGCCTGCAATATTTTGGTACTCATTCTTATTTAATCTTAAGTATAACATTATGGCATGTATAGATATTATATTTGGGATTTCCATGTTGTAATAATAAATTTTGTAATTCTGGCAATACGAATATAGCTTAACCTTTAATATTTCAAAAATGGCTATGTTTGTTTTTATAATACAACTCTTTTGATTAAGTAAAATGTTACTAAATGGGTGGTTAAATTATTATATTAATAGGTCAAAGTTAGGCTTCTAGAATGTGGTTATTTAATTGTGTATATGAGCTAAATACTATATGTATTTAAATTTTGCTTTGCATTCGACTATTACGGCAAATCACGAAATGAATAGTGACCTCTTTTATGATGCATGTGTGTGTGCAAGGCACGTTGCACATCAAATATATGGTTGGGTTATGAAATTGTTTAATTATAATAAATTAATACCTTGAAAATTCAGTTTTGTTTTAATTGCAAAGATCGGTAAAATAATTATCCACTTTTTAATTTTGTTCAACTGTTCGCTCATGAAATTTTTAGTAATACTCCGTAACCCTTCTGGTGACAGATACGGGTTAGGGGTGTTACATGAACAGTACATATACCAGTAGCTTGCATCTGATCGGGCCTCCGTGGACAATCTCTGATACGATGCTCTAAAGATTCACACCTCAAACATACCCCTATAGTTTCCAGCACTCGCCCTGATGGCGTTTCCAACAAATAGCACAAAATTGCGACCCAAAAGCAATAACTGGGGGCCCAACTCTGACTGGTCCATCAACTCTGGCCTTTTTCTTAGGCCTCAAAACTAAACTTGAGGGCTTCCAAACCCTCTTGTTCCTACCCCTGTCTGACTCACTATTTTGGAGCTCAGCGCGCTTCACATCCTTGACGATCTTCGCCTTCTCTACTAACACCGCAAAATCTAACTCCCGCTATGGAGCTATCAGAACTTTCAGATCAGTTCTGAGGCCGTCCTCAAAATGAACACAACGTTCATATTCAGTTGCTACCATCCCACGTGCATAATGGCTAAGTCGCAAAAACTCAGACTCATACTCAGCTACTACTTTATTCCCTTGAGTAAAATTCAGAAACTCTCTCCTTCGAGCATCCATATAACTAGCGCCCACATACTTTCCTTGCATTGCAGTCTTGAAAAATTCCCAAGTCAACCGATCAGGCTGAGTACCCTCTTTAACTGTAAGCCACCACTGGTAGGCTTCATTTCAAAGTAACGACACTGCACCTTTTAATTTCTACTCTGGGGTGCAGTCAAGGTCATCCATGATTCGCTCTGTGGATTCAATCCAATATTCATCCACATGAGGGGAAACTCTAACTATTCCCCTAAAAATCTCAGCCCCATTAGACCTGAGTCATTCCGTCACCAACCCACAGCCCACAGTACTAGTATTGGGCCCAACGACCCTTTCCAAAATTCATAGCATAGCTTGAGACAGTGCGTCTTCCCCAGCCACACGATCATGTGACCTAGTCTCAGTCACAGGTGAAGCCAGTGCCTCTCTAGCTTCATTGTTGACATATGACCCTATGCTGACGACCCAGCCCGAGCACCTCCACCGCTTCCATCGTGGCTTCCACCGCGGCTTCTTGTACCCCTTCCACGAGTACCTCTAGTGCTCATTATCGTATTAGAAGTTTATCTATATTAACAGTTTTATGCATCAGTTTCATAGTTCCAGTGTTTACTAACGGATGTTTTATGAAAAATAGTATCAATAATTTAGTGTTTACCTATTTTCACAGATCGCATTTCCACTATAGTCTCAGTTTACCCTAAACAGAGTATTCCAGTGTAGTCTACTACCTATAGTAGTCTTAGTATTTCAATCTAAACTAGTTGTAGTTTTAGTGAACTTACAGGATCAGCATCGGAGACTCGGTAGACCACACATTTAGTAGAACACTTTATAAATCATTTGAAACAGTTCTTTTTCGGAGTTTTAAGTGCTAAGAAAAACACAAATCCACAGCTGAGTTTTGTAACCTGACTCTGATACCACTAAATGTAAACCCCAAACGCAGCCTAGACGTTATGGCTGAATCTGCAATGTCACACTGAATTGAATTTCGAAAAAAATTAGTTCCATTGAAAAATCTGATCATTAAAAAAAACCTCGTTGTGGTGAAAATCTATAATTTCTTGGTTTTTGTTAAAGGCCCAAGTTGATATATCAAAGAGATACTCATTTTAGTTGTTGTTGAACTTTTAAAACCATGTCTGCTTGCGAAAGCTTGTGAAAAATATTGCAATTGCGTGGTAATTTGAAAACATAAATATATTTTAGAAAAAGCGTGGCCTACTTCTAACAGGTATGATTTAAAGTAAATAAAATCTCAAACCAAGGAAAAACTTTAAGAGGCCTTATTACATAACTGAAACCCAATTTTAAAAGCTTAAGGAATGAAAATTTAAAACAGTAGCAAAAATAGTTGTGCGGCCCTCATCGAGTCCTTCACAGCATCGGCCCACCTATGGATTACCTACACAGGAAAACAGAAGGGTGAGTTTATGAAAACTCATTGTGTAATCCTTTATCAACAAACAATCGTTCAGTAAGCAGATATAGTCTGGGCCTAAGCCTGTTTCAGCAGCAGCTCAATCTCAGTTAGGGCCTTAGCCTAAATCAATAATAGTATCAGTGTGGGCCTTAACCCATCTCAGTAAAAGTAATAGAAAAGCAAACAGATAATCCTACCCATCCATCCTCTACCCATCGACCCACCCATCTCTATACTACAAAATATAACACTGGTTGCAGCATTAAAAGAGTATTTGCAGTAGAGCTACTAGTAATAGGCTAATAGCCTTTCAGTACACTTCCTCCAATATCATATATCCCACCCCATGCAATGCAACATAATATAAATATATATACAATAAAAATGCAATGCTCAAACAGTCAAACATCACATAAGGGTATATTGCTCATTTTATCAATAAGGGGTTTAAGTGTACTTACCGACCCAACAGTAGGTCCACTGTCGTCTCGAGCGACCTGTGCAACCTTAGTGATCAAACAGTGAAAATGGGCCCAAGCCCATAATTCAGCCCATGTGGGCCCACATGCTCGTGTGGCCTATGAAGCCCAAAAATAACCCTGGTCGTGTGAGCTACACAGCCTGGCCCAATAATCTTCACACATACGTGTGGTTTACCCGTGTGGGGCCCACGAGCTCGTGGAGTCCACATCGCCCATTTTGGCCCAGCGTGGCCCAAAACGGCCTAAGCCCATGAAAACGCTCATGGTGGCCTCTACGATCGAATACCCATGTTTTTTTGCATTGGTTCACCACCCGAGCGAGCGCATGCTCATGTAGCAACACTAGCTTTATTTTTCGGCTTTTGCCGAATTACGATTAAAGTAGTGTGGTTACACACCTATTTGCGAAAATTTGGCAATAGCCCACGAGCACCAAACCTACATTCAATCAAGGTATTTTGTTAGTCGATTGACAATAGGGTTAACCACTCCCCCTTATGCGGTCCCAACTTATCAAAATACCTATCTTTGTTTGAACAAGAGAGTCTAGTCTTCTTAGACCGCTGACTAAGATTGACCACACGCTCCTCGTAGAAAATCTGCATTGCTAGTGAAGTTTATTAGTTACAATTGCCAAAACTCGTGAGTCCGATCAACAATCATGAAACCCCAACATAAAGAAAGTGACATTTGGCCAACACCAAAAGATGCAAGCCAACCAGTCCCAGTTGAACACAATAACTACAAACAAGGTTACCTTTGATCAAGTGATGAAGGGAAGGTTCAACTACTTCAATATTGCTTACAACTTCTACACTCCTCGAGAAACTAGGAATCCACGAACGCCACACAAGAAAAAGGAGATGAGATTCGACAATAACCATAGAAGGGTAATCGGAAAAATAGTGCAAGACAGAGGAGACTTGATAAGAGTTGAGAGAAACAAGAAGAAGTCGAGTGCTTACTGATTTGCCAGAGAATACTTGCAACCACCGAAACTAGAACAGAGGAATATAGAATTCAGCCAATGTATCTTGATGAGAAGAGAGGGAAGAAAAGATGTAATCGATTTAGGGAAGTCGACTAAGAGAGGGAGAAAAGATGAAGAACCAAACGAAACCAGGACTAAAAACTCAAATAAGTTTGAGAAGCGTGTTCAGAAAAAGGGAAAACAAGGGGACAAAGACTACCAAAGTGAAGAGAGATTAGAAGAGGTCGGCTACAAAACATTGTTGACGAACAAACCCAAATGACCAATTCCCCAAATGGACACACTCAGTATTCGGCTACCAATAAGATCCCAAAACCAAAAAGAGGAAAGAAGCCAAAAGAAATGACAGTTATAAAAAATGGGAGCAAAAACCACATAATTTCAACACCCAAAGGATTTTGACCAAATTTGCATAATCGAGAATCCTACTTTTGGCCAAGTACTACCTCTACCCCCACTCCATGATCCCCTCCTCAACTTTCTCCCCAAATCTCTCCACACAACCCTTAACTGACCAATTCAAACCCCTTTCAAACTCCTAAATTCCAGGCACAAACCCTACTCCCCTTCAAACACTCCAACCGCCTACTGGCTTCAGAGTTCCATTACTTCTCAACTTCCTACATTGCACAGTAACAAAAATAAACACCCTTGTGCACAACAGGGCTCGAACCCAAGACCTACTAGCAGCAGTAACACGCCACTACCCCTTGGACCAACAGGCTTTTTATGTTATATTTTGCCCAATTTTATTTAAGAAACCTATTGATCAGAGACAGGTTTAATTCCAGCCAAAAACAAAATTTTGAACAAGACAAGGCTTGAACTCAGGACTTCTCCAATACTTCTCAAGACATTTAACCACTAAAGCAAGCATGCATTCATGCATCACAACACACAAAAATAAATACTTAGATTTTTGGGACGTTACACTTTGTCTCTTCCTTCTTCTTCTTTTTTTATGTTTCGGTCAAAAATGTGAACATTAACATGGCTTTTAATTATGTTATAATATATCATATATATTATTTACTATTTTACATATTTAACATTTAAAATTTAATTAGAAAACCATATAAAACATGTCCAAAGCCGTCCACTCATATAATCAATGGCCTGATTACAACATAAGTACTTCATATTATAAACACAACATCAATTCGGCTCCTTTCATATTTAACCATTGAATTTTCATTTCACGCGATTAAGCCCTTTTATTTAATCGGGCACTCAAACGACAAAATTAAATCACTAAAATTTCACACATATAAATTCACACATAATAAACACAGAAAATAATTTTAAAATATTTTTCTGACTCGAATTCGTGGTCACAAAACCACCGTTTCGAATAGGGTCTAAATCAGGTTATTACACTCTTCGAGGGCAATACTTCCAGAAGCACTCTGTCATCGATCTAGGATCCAATATCTTAAATTTTCAAATCTGTATACCACGTATGTCATTCTGATGTTTCTTTCAATTTTTATGAATCACCTTTTCCTTTTTCCCTCAGAATCACAAATCAATTTCACCTTGTATGTAACACTCCTAACTTGTATCCATCGCCGGACTAGGGTTAAAGGCGTTACCAGACAAATCAGAACATTTTACAAACATTTCATATCCATCATCCACAATCATATTCAAACATTACCATAGAGTCCCTCATATAGGTCATCTAGACGTTAAGCATGCGTTAGAAAGGGGTCGGGACTAAATCGAGCTTATATAAAATTTTTCAAAACTTAAACATTTTTCAAAGTTGTACAGGTCACATGCCTATGTGAACAGGCCGTATGCCTCACACGGCTTTAGACATGCCCATGTGTTTAGGCCGTGTCAAAACAAGGCATACATATTGACTTGTCCACACGGCCACAAGACACACCCGTGTGCTAGGTCGTGTGAAAATTAAGGAGGCTATTGACTTGGCCACACGGCTAACCACACACCCGTGTGTCTAGCCCATGGTCAAAACTGACTTAGCCACACGGCCTAGCACAAACCCTTGTGTGCAACCGTGTGGTCTGCCCAGGCTCATTTCGAAATGGCCCTCGAGCAACATGATTGAGACACACACCCATGTCCCCGCCCGTGTAGGCAAAAAAATAGGCCATTTTTCAAGGCCAAATTGCCACCTATTAAAGGTCCTCCCTACAAGCATCAAATAAACATCTAAGGCATCATATTTTCAACCAATTTCAAACCTAATCATACATTATTCATATCATATATTCATAATTCGCAAATCAGAACATAACATTCATAAGCCAAAGAAATACCAAAACATATGATTTGTAACATCAATTTACCTCATTCATTCTCATACCAAATTCTTACCAAATCCACAATCAAACATATACCAAAAACTTACCAAATTGACCATTTCTTTTGGCCAACCAAAAATACCTCATAATAGCAATATTGCATCACATATCATATACCAGATTCAAACCACAAGTTTAACCATAATCTAGCCATATCACAGGGCATGTTATACACATTACAAAACATATTCACATACTTCTAGCCTATACATGCCATACTTCAATATTTACACTTTCAAAAGATACCAAAATAGAGTTCGATACAATGGTGATGTTCCTCAACGATCCCCGAGCTTCTGGTAGCTTCGATATCTATAAAACAATTGAAAGACACACAAAGTAAGCTTTCAAAAGCTTAGCAAGCCTTATACAAATAAACTTAACAATATAAACATATAACCATCATAATATACATATACTCCTTAGCCAAATGCTATCACAAGCCACATAGTTCAAATACATTTCACATTTTCCCCATTCATTTGCACATATAGCATATTTTCTCATACTTTTGTCACATATAATCACTTGATCACAAAGATACATATACTTACCTTTCAACATCAAATATGATATACAATTTCAAACGTACCTGAACCAGATACACATTTCATATAATCACTCATTTCTCAGAATGCCTGTTGAACCGTTCAAAATTAATAAGGATACTCGGGTAGCTCAAAAAGCTCATACAATGGCAACGTCCCAAACATAGTCTTAAATCAAATATCGATGCCACTGTCCCAGATAGGGTCTTACATGAAATCAAATACGATGCCAATGTCCCAGACATGGTCTTACACGTAAATCATAAGTCGATGCCAATGTCCCAGATGTGGTCTTACACGAAAAAACATATCGGATCTAATGTCATGACATATGTATCCTAACTATTCCTAAGGTTCGTACGGGACTTTTCGGACATCGTCACATTATCAGAACTTTCTTGGATATTATATATTGAACTCTCATATAGGCATTCAACACGATTCAATATCATATAAACATAATTAAATAAACTAAAACACATTTATTTGTATATTGAGTTACCTCGTACGAAAATGAACGTAAATGAACAACTACTCAACAACTTTCGTTTTCCCCCGATCTAATTCCGTTTTCTTTGGTTCTTGATCTAAACACATTTAAATTTAACCCTTTTATTCAAAAAATAATTCAATTAAATCTAAAAACACATATTTATGGAATTTTACAAATTAGCCCTCACATTTTCACATTTTAACACTTTAGTCTTTATTTCACAAAATCACAAAATACTTATAATTTCTTTGCACATATGCTTAGCTGAATATACATGGTGTTCATATAAGCCCCCACATTTCATTTATTTCATATTTTAGTCCCTCAATTTATAAATTTCACAATTTAGCCCTAATTACTCAAATTCATGAAAAATTCAAAGACAAAATATACTAACCAAACACATATCTTTCATTTTCTATCAACTAACTTAACAAAACTCATAATTTCATCAATGGATCAACTTAAAATCATCAAAAAAATCAGAAATTAAGACATGGTCTTGATAGTATACAGAGCAACGATCATAAAAACGTAGAAATTATCAAAAACCGATCAAAAAATATATCTTAATCAAAATAAAAAGGAGCTGAACCCTAGCTTAGTCTTTTCTTTTTTTTTCTTTGATGAATTCGACTAGGCTAAGCATAAATGGCCTTATTTTCACACCTTTATTTCACTTAATTAACATTAATAATTATTTTACCATTATACCCTTACATTAAAACATTAATAAACCATTATATGAAGGCCATTAATGTCCACTCATATGTTCAATGGTCAAATAACAACATAAGGACCTCTCAATTATAAATACATAGAAAATAGACACTTTAGGAAATAGAACACATTTTTTACATTTTCAGCGATTAGGTCCATTTTCAAAATTAAGCACACAAACGATTGAATTTTCGTACGAAAATTTCACACATGTCAATTCACATATTATAAGGACAGAAAATAATATTAAAATATTTTTCTAACTCAAATTTTTTTTCCCGAAACCACTATTCCAACTAACGTCTAAACTGGGTTGTCATGTAACAGCCCGATTTAGACCCTAGTCGGAACGGTGGTTTTGGGACCACGAATTCGAGTTAGAAAAATATTTAAAAATTATTTTTTGTGTTTATTATGTGTGAATTTGTGTGTGTGAAATTTTTGTGATTTAATTTTGTCGTTTAGGTGCCCGATTTAATAAAAGGACTTAATCGCGTAAGATGAAAACTTGATAGTTTAATGTGTGAGGACTGAATTGTTACTGTCTTTTTAATATGAAGTATTTATGTCAAAATTGGGCCACTATTAATATAGGTGGACGGCCAAAGTACATATATATGTGATAATATAATATTTTTAACTAAGGATAATATGGTAAATTAATAAAATAAGTTAATATAATATAAACAAATCATAAAATAAGCCATGTTCATTTTATTTTCTCTTGATCGAAACCAAAATAAGAAATAAAAAGAAAAGAAGCTAGGGTTCGGCCATTTATCAACTTGATTTAAGGTAAGTTCTAGCTCAGTTTTTGATAATTTTTACGTTTTTCAGATCGTTGCTAAGTTATCTTCAAGACCCATGCTTGAATTTTTTATTTTGATGAATATTTTGAATTATGCCATTGTTGAAGGCTTGTGATTTTTGTTGTTTGATGATGAAATATGAAAGATATGTTTTGGATTAGCATGTTTTGTATTGGAGTTTTTGATGATTTTGAGTAATTAGGACTAAATTGAAAAAAATAATAATTTGAGGGACTAAAATGTGAAATAAATGAGATATATGGACTTTTACGAATATGGGTAACATTCGGCCTAACATGGGTGAAGTGAAATTTTGTATATTTGTGTTTTGTACAATAGGGACTAAATTGTAAAAAGTGTAAATGTCAGGGGTAAAATGGTAATTTAACCATTTATGTGTTTTTGGACTAAATTGAATGAAAGTATGTTTGAATGAGCTTAATACGAATATGTTTAGATCAAGAACCAAAGAAATCGGATTTGGATCGGGGGAAAACGAAAATTGTCGGCTAGCTGTCCCATTCCGTTTTACATCGTCTGAGGTAAGTTTATAAGCAAATAGACATACTAAAATTTAATTCAATGCAAATTATATATGCTGAATTGAAACATGAGAATATATATATGCTATTTTCGAATGTGTATAAGCTTGGTTACCATGTTCATGTATTCATTTCGAATGAGTTATGACGTCCGAAAGCCCCATATGAACCTTAGGAATAGTTAGGATATATATTCCATGACATAGGATTCCGATATGTGATGTGCGAGTATGACCATGGCATCGATATGTGATTCTGATATATGTGTGCGAGTAAGACACTGTCTGGGACAGTGGCATCGATATATGATTATATGCAAGACCACATCTGGGACGTTGGCACTGTACGATATGTGTGATTATCTGAGTGTCCTATCCAATTTCGAATAGTTCATCAGGCATCGATAAGTTGTGATCGAAAGTGTAAAATGAGTTGAATGACTAGGTATGAATTAGCTTGTTACCTACCTAGAATAAGGTAAGTAACTTGATTATTTGTTACAAATCATGTGTAATGCAAATGAAGAATATATGTGATTATGGTATATGTATTCGTTCTTATGAATGAATGATATGAATATTATGGAATTGGTTTTTGAATATGTGCATACAAGACCATGTATATTCAGCCATATAGATAGTACAAGTACATGATGTTATATTATGAATTTTGAGCTTATGTATATAAGTGTATGTATATTTAGTTATATACTGACATTTTGACTTGAAGGTTGAATGATAATTAATTATTTTGATTATATGAGTATTTGGCCAAGGTGATGTTTGAGTATGAAAGTGTATTATTTATGAGACTTGGTAGTTTGAGACTGAATGTCGTAACGATAATATAGTATTGTTTAGTTTAATTGAGTTGATAATATCATTAGGTTGTTTATTTGCTTATAACTTACTAAGCTATAAAAGCTTACTCTGTGTATATGCGTGTTTTGTTTTATAGATTTTGGATTTGAGTTACGAGCACGAGGATCGTCAGCCAAGTCTATCACACTATCAATTGTCTTCGGTATTTTATAAGCTGAATATTTAGACCTATGGCATGTATAGTCTGGATTACGTTTTGAAATGTTGGATTTTGTAAATGTGTAATCTAAGCCATTCGAAAATGGCTAATCTTTTATATTTAAGTTCGATTATGATAAGTATGGTTTATGTTCATCTTAGTCATGAGGTTATGTGTTATGAATGTATAATATTTGTGTTTGGTACTATATGTTTTAAAAATGGTTGATGACTTAGGAAGTGCATGTGAATGGTTCGGCTAAAGTTATATATGGATAGAAGTATATGTGATGTGTGCCTTGTACATTGGAATTACTTGATGATTTGGATATGGTTTGAAAGGGTCGGACATGGTATACATATGGTATGGATTATGTTCTTGTGTCCCTCATATTTAAAATGATTCGGTTATGACTTATGATGATAATGGTTAAATTTAGCTGGTCAAGTATATTCGGTGTGATGTTGAATTTATGGATTGAATAAATTGATTGTTGATTTGGCTATTGCATCTTTATATCTAAGTATATGATATATCAGTCATGGTGCGAATAAATATACATGTTTATAAGTATATCAGTTGATTCAACTGTGGTATTTATATATTAAAATATGTGTGAAGTTGGTTGATATGCTTGTTAAAATGAGATAATGAATACGATTGATTATAATGCTTATGGTTGAGTATATATATTTGACTTTGGTTTGGACTTATATAGGAAGTGTGTCCAAGATATCTAATGTTGTGGAGGTTGGTTTGTATGCTTCGGCCACAAGATAAATAATGGTTATGAAGCGTATAATATGTATTAGACAAGTGATATTCAAGATTATATGCTTTTTATGTAATGTTTAAATGTCTGAATTGGTAATAAAAAGACTAGTTGTGTATATGCATTTTTGGCGTGTGAAATAAGGGCATTTCATGTCATTACTTGTGTTATAAAATAGTTAACTATAATAAAGGATTGAGTATGATTTTAATTTGTGAACTAAGCTTGATAAGTTTCATTATTGATGTTCGATAATAGTTCATATTCAATAAGGTTAAAATGTGTATAAGGTTTATTTATTTAATGAAACATATTTGACTATTTGTGAAGTTATGAATGCCGTGTATGCTAATGATTAAAATGCAATGAATTAGAATTTATTTGATTTGTATTTGTATTTTATGTAGTAATAAAAGTATGATTAATATCTAATTGGAAATTTGTATATACATATGAATATGACTTGTGTGAATGTTCAGAGTTGTGTTCTTGTCCTGTAATGCCTCTGGACTCTAATCTGGCGACGGATATGGGTTAGGGGTGTTACATGTTACATCGTATTTCTCTTTCTAATCATATTTGAACTCTGAAACATAGTATTGGAGCACATCATCAAAAATCTGAATTACTCCCTGAATGAACAAACAAGCTACTATTCAGTCTCGTACAACATTTTCTGCAAAAGCTCTGGATAATTCATTGCGCAAATTCTATCTCAAAGTAATAATAACAGAAATCAGAATCAAAGGTCATCTCACACTGTACTCATTTAGTTTACCACTTATTGTCACAGTCCTGAGGTTCTCAATCTTGCAAAGAAAACATCATTTTTTCTTTTTAGTTTAGCTAGATTCAGACTTCCGTCAAATAAGATTAATCATGTATCATGCTAATAGGTATACCTCTGTATCATACTTTCTAGAATATGAATTCTCCCTTCATACTGTCCGTCTTTTCACCTAGGAATGTACAAGATTTTATTTGCTTGCCTGAGGATAAACTTAAATGCATATAACTAATTACCTTTCAACTGACCAACTCGCTCAGATAAAATCAACTGAGTTGATTTTGACTATCAAATAATAATTTATTAAAATACTCCTTTCTTCATGTTGTTTAAAAACTCAAACATACAATCTTTTATAAGTCCCTTATCATGCTAATCAAAGATCTTTATAACTGTATTAGCTTGAGGAAACAAAATATCCTGATTGTAGTCATTGACCTTAATCAAACTTACTCGAGAAACGAAAACCATCATACAAATTGAGCTTGAGCTTCCACTATCTATACCTTTACTGATGCAATTCCTTTCACAAAAATTAGAGAAATCCTAATACCAAAATCACCACGTTCCTATGATCGAACCAGAAATACACCCATAATAGACATAGTTACCATAAGCCAAAGAACACACTTTAAAGTTGAACCATGTTTGATAATTTACGAAATAAGGATGATAAGAAAACCAAGATAAAGAAATCCAAGATGAGATACCATACTGGAAGGCAGAGAATATAACTCATATGAAAATAATAAAGATCTCGATGATTTCAGAGAAAACCAGAACAAAACAATGCTTATGCGCTCTGGAATCAATTATAACAGAGATAATATATTTTCCAAGTATATATAAATCAAAACAACATCCAGTAGAAGTAGAAGAATAGCCTCACATAAATTTTCACCATCAAATTTTATTCCAAACATAATAGAATAAAATCCCAATAAGAGAGATAATATATACTGATCATCAACCAACCAAACCAACAGTGCTTTCATCCAACATTATAATCAGCTAGCATTCTCATACGATAAGAATTTCATCAGAAAATGAACAATCACTTATATCTTTGAGGATAAGTGAATAAATAAAATACCCAGAAGAGATCATCATAATCTAGTCAATTACAACTATTACACTCAAACACCTTTATGATTCAAATATCGTTTCTCTGACTAACTCTGTCATCACTAATCCCATATTATTCCATTCACTAACGAAAATCAATCCGGAAGAAATTCTAGCAAATACATGCTTTAGACATCATACATGAATGACTCGATTAGCTAAGATTAACTTTTCTTTAACTGTGACATTATGAAATCTGAATACTCTTTAGATTTACCTAGCAACTTTTCCACAATTGTATTCATTTGCCAAACTATTCTCAACTCTGTCCACATTATTAGTTATTTTGCTACTGAACTGTAATGCCCCGTACCCAAGACCGTTGCCAGAGTCGAACACGAGGTGTTAACGGACTTAATTCATTACTTAAACAGCTCATACAATTCATTTTAAAATTTCCAGACAAGCTGGCTAACTGCATCATAGTCGCTTTAAAAATCATATCTCGAGTTCCGAAACTCAAAATCCAATTCTATAATTTTTTTCTGAAACTAGACTCATATATCTATCTACTAATTTTTTTCTAGAATTTTTGCTCGGGTCAATTAGTACAGTTTATTAGTTAAAATTTCCCCTGTTTCAGGGTTCGACTACTCTAACTTCTATGTATTACGAATCAGATATCTCCCTGTACAGAGATTCAATGACTATGCCATTTATCTATAATAAAACTAGACTCAATAAGGAATCTGTAAATATAAAGTATGACTTCTAATTATCTTTGTAAAATTTATGGTGAATTTCCAAAATCAGAACAGGGGATCCAGAAATCGCTCTAGGCCTGTTTCACAAAAATTTAAACATCTCATAAAATATAGCTCATATACCTGTTTCGCTTCTTCCATATGAAAATAGACTCATCAAGCTTCGATTCCATAACTTATTCATTATTTAATTCCATTTATACTATTTTTAGTGATTTTTCAAATTCATGTCACTACTGCTGTCTGAATCTATTTTATGGTAAATTTTACCTATTTCATGGTTTCCATGGATTAGCTAGCAATTTGACATACATAACACCAAATATGATCATGATTATCCATTCCAATGGCTAATCATTACCAAGCATTTCCATACCACTCAATAACCATATCATAAGACCATATATACAAAATGATTATAATGCTATACATGCCATACTCAAAATATACAAACCATTATGCCAAGATGGTATACTGGATAGTGTGAGCGAGCCTCCGACCGCTCCCGATTTCGAAATGGCTTGTCAAAACTACAAGGAATGAAAAGGAGGAGTAAGCATAAATGCTTAATAAGTTCACATGCAAATAGCAAGTAACATAACCATATAAGCAAACATAAAACATCATTTGCATAATCATCACCAAGACATTCATATCACATTTTCATTTATCATCTTACCATATTGTTGTTATATCGATTTTTCAACCCGAGGGTTAAGTACATACCGCTCAAAGTACCCATTTCACAACACTTACCAATACATCCCTTTCATCTTGAGTATTCCTCCATTTCAAGAGAACTTTACCCGTTGAACACATCGAATATAATTCGGATACATGGAAAGTTTGCACATAAGTGCCACATATGTAGCCAAGCTACCATGTAACCCGCCCATAAGTGAACTCAAACTCAACTCAACAAGCTCGGGCGTTCACATCCATAAGTGAACTCGGACTCAACTCAACGAGCTCGGATGCCTAGTTACATCTCTCGAACTCGGACTCAACTCAACGAGTTCGGACGCCGATCCATAAGTGAACTCGGACTCAACTCAACGAGTTCGAGGCCCAAATATCCCAAAGACATGTCACTTGTATCCTAATCCATTCCTAAGGTTCAACGGGACATTTTCCCAATCATATGTCTCAACCATCTTCTATGGAATGTCGATACCGATACTCGGTAGTATTTCACATTTTCCAAGTATATCACATAATTTGACATATTATCAAACAATCGTCACATGTATGATATTTCATAATAATTATCATATCATTTAAATAACATTAAAACATTTAAAACAATAACTATGTTACCAACATTTACATATGAACTTACCTCGTATGCTAAAATGGCTACTTTTACCATTTCGTCCCACAACTTGGTATTTTCCCGCTTTAGCCAATTTCAGTTTTCCTTGCTCTATCATTTAAAATATAGTCTAATTAGGACTCACATTATTCAAATTGACCCAAAATCATATTTTCAAAAATTACAATTTTGCCCCTAAACTTTTGCATATTTACACTTTTTCCCCAAAGCTCGTAAATTAAACTTCAGCCTATTTTCTTATGTTTTATGACATTCTGATCATTTTTCCCTTCTATGGCAACATCAAATTCTGACTCTAACATGTACTTATGACTATTAGGTATTTTTACCGATTAAGCCCTTTTGCTCGTTTTCACTTAAAACCGAGTAGCACAAGTTGTCTAACATAATTTAAAACCTCATATTCTATCATAAAACACCAAAATACACAAATTTCACCTATGGTTATTTTTCCAAATATAAACCCTAGGTTAAATTATTGCTAGCATAAGCTAAATCGAGCTACCGGGACTCCAAAAACGTAAAATTCATTAAAAACGAGGCTAGAACGGACTTACAATTGAGCTTGGAAGCTTGAAAAACCCTAGCCATGGTTTATCCTTGCTATATTCGGCCATGGGGTTGAAGATGAGCAAAATTGGCTTTTAATTTTGTATTTTAATTCATTTTACCCCAAAATGACCAAAATGCCCTTACTACTAAACTTTCCAAAAATTTCATCCATCTCTAATTTTTGTCCATAGACTTAGAAATTGGTAAAATTGCTATTTAAGACCTCCTAATTAATATTTCAAAACAATTTCATACTAGAAACTTGTAGAATACAAGTTTTGCAAATTATTCGATTTAGTCCCTAGTTTCAATTTAAGCACTTTATGCATAACATTTCTTCACGAAATTTTCACACAATCATGCAATCATATCATAGAACTTAAAATAATCATAAAATAATTATTTCTATCTCAGATTTTGTGGTCACGAAACCACTATTCTGACTAGGCCCAAAATCAGGATATTACATGAACTCTTTAGTCTCTCACTTATGAGTCACTCAAATAAATCTCGTAAAATTTCGCTATAAAATACCACATTGGTAAGGTCGTGAGGACATAAAGCCTCTAACTCGACTCTTATATATACACACATGTGACTTAACATTCATCATCATCATAATATCATCATCACAGTTATGTAATTCACTTAAGGCAAATTAACATGTATATGTATATTACACGAACTTTTTTATTATCTTATTCAAATAAGTGCACTTATACATACGTTCCATAAATTTTGAGTAAGTTTATTTATTGCATTAACTTAGTAAAACAAGTTAGGCACATAACATCATAATGAAAAACTTTAGAAACATACCTAACCATGTCCATTTTTGTCAAACATCTTAACCAATGGTCTAATTACCATTTAAGGACCTTCAATTTTAAATTTCATAGCAATTAGACACCTTTAGCATGTAGAACTCAACTTTTGTACTTTTTATAATTTAGTCCTTTTAACTAAATTAAGTGCCCAAACGTCAAAATTTTTGAATGAAATATTCACGAAATCATTCCATAAAATTGTAGACCATAAAAATATAATAAAAATAAATTTTTTTACTTCAGATTTGTGGTCCCAAAACCACTGTTCTGACTAGACCCAAAATCGGGTTGTTACACCATATTATTTTAGCTTGATTATGAATGGTTTAAGTACAATTTGAATGCATGAAATTAGGCGCATTTGGTTTTTGTAAGTGACTAGGCTGTAGATGAGGAAAATGGCTTGGAAATAGCCTATTTTTCATCCACACGACTAGAGAAAAGTGCGTGTGTCTCTGTTGTGTGTGATGCATGGCCATGTGACATGGCCGTGTGTCCCTTGTAGCTTATAAAGGCTTGTAGGTCAGGCTATTACACAACCTAGTACACAGGCGCGTGAGGTCATTTCGAGGGGTACACGGCTTGGCACACAGGCGTGGGGCTTGGCCGTGTGACCCAAGTCAGAGAGTTACATGGGTATAGATATGGGCTAGGATACGACCGTGTGTTCCTACATTGAATGCCAACATGGCTTAAGACACGGGTGTGTGTCTTAGCCGTGTGAGTTCGTGTGACCCTTGCAATATAAAAATTTGTCATTTTTCCCAAAGATTCTATATATTTTCGATTTAGTCCTATTCATTTATAATGTTTTTAGGGCCTTGAGGGCTCGTATAAGGGACAATGAGTTTGAGTTTGAATAATATTTCTATGTTTTATGTTACGTTTTCAATATGTTGAATAATTGTTTGTTGTGAGATTTAAACTTTCGGTAATGCTCCGTAGCCTATTCCGACGAGGGATATGGGCTAGGGGTGTTATAGACTAGGTTGAAAATACTCATAACATTGATGAGGATCATTAGGAGCATGCTGACATTGCTATGTTGCAGGTCATTCTTAGGGTATTATAGTGTGTTGTTGGGGCCCGAGGTGGATCAAGAAATCGTGCGACTATTGCAGAGAGGTTCTGATCTAAGCGAGCTAAATTGTTTAGAGGCATTACTGAGATGACCCTTACCATAGTGAAATACTGGTTAGAGTTCATGGAACCCAAACAGAAATCAAGGGGTAATGTATCACTGCCTATAAATGAGGCTTACCATTGTTGGCAGACCATCATGTGAGGTACTCAAACTGAAAGGCTGGCATAGAAATATTTTTGGATGCTTTCTTGAATAAATATATGGGTACTCAATATGTCGGGGACCATAGATTGGAGTTCATCGAGCCCAAAAAGGGGTATAGATCTGTGGCTGAATACGATGCTAAATTCTTAAGACTAGGTCGCTATACTCAGGGGATGATCACAACTAAGTAGGATAAATGCATCAGGTTCAAAAACAGATTAATATATGAACTAATGGTTCTGGTAGCCCTTCACCAAGAAAAAGTTTTCGAAACTTTAGTGGATAAAATCAAATATTGTTAAAGAAGTTAAGCACATGGAATGCGAGAGAAAAAATAAAGGTAAAATCCCTATTAAGAGAAAGATGTTGGTCCTACTACTTAGTTACGTAACTGCACTCAATCCCCTAGGGCAGTCTGTTTCTAAAAAATTAAATTAAATTATTATAAGAGATACTTATTAGAAATTTAGGACAAAATATTCTCGCCAAACTTGATGGAATTACCCTTCGGGGAATTTGACCTTAGTTTGGGAATGGACTGGTTGGTGGAATACCAAGTTAATTTGGATTCCACTTCAAAGATGATTACTTTGAAAACTTTCATTGGGAAATAGGTAGTGATGGTTGGAGAGTGTAGAGATTAATTATGTAATGCGATCTCCACTCTAGTGGCTTAAAAGTTGTTGCATGAAGGATGCAAATTCTATCTAGCTTATATTTTGGACACAACTGTCAGTGAGTTATCTGTTGAAAACATCTGTACAGTGAGGGTCTATCCTTATGTCTTTCTAAAGGAGTTACCTGGATTACCTCCAGAGTGTGAGGTAGAATTTGACATTGATTTGTTGCAAGGAACAACACTATTGTCCACTGCTCCATATCGTATGCCACCTAAAGTGCTAGTTGAACTTAAGGCGCAACTTCAAGAACTTCTAGATTGTGGATTCATTAGGCCGAGTGTGTCACCATGGGGATCTTCAATTCTATTTGTTAAGAAGAAGGACGGTTCAATAAGATTATTTATTGATTATCGACAACTGAACAAGTTGACCATAAATAACTAATACTCTTTATCAGGGATTGATGATTTATTCGATTTGTTTAGGGGTGCAAATGTGCTATCTAAGATCGAGTTAAGGTCCCCATACTATCAATTGAAAGTGAAAGAGACAAGCGTTCCTAAGACTGCTTTTAGGACTCAGTATGGCCACTACAAGTTCTTTGTGATTCCTTTTGGTCTCACGAATGCTCTGGCAACCTTTATGAATCTAATGAATTGGGTATTTCGCCCTACCTCGATTAGTTTGTTGTGGTCTTCATTGATGACATCTTGATATATTGCAAGTATGATGAAGAGTATGATGAACATTTAAGAGTGGTTCTACAGTTTCTTCGAGAGAAACAATTATATGCCAAATTAAGTAAGTATGAGTTTTGGCTCCACAAAGTGATGTTTCTAAGACATGTGGTATAGATTGAGCGTATTCGTGTCAATCAAAAGAAAATTGAGGCAATCTTAGACTATAAATAACCTAAGAATGTCAGTGAAATTCGAAGTTTCCTAAGATTGGTCAGTTACTATAGGAGGTTTGTGGAAGGATTCTCCTTGATTGCAGCTTCGATGACCAAGCTATTGAAGAAAAGTGCCTCTTTCAAGTGGACTAAAAAGCAACAATAGAGTTTTGAAAATCTTAAGTTCCTGTTGACTCAAATGCTTGTTCTGATTAACCAGAGTTTAGGAAGGATTATATGGTGTACAGTGATGCATCTCATTTCAGTATTGGATATGTTTTCATGCAAGATGGTAAGGTTGTGGCCTATGCCTTGAGACAATCTAAGCCTCATGAGCATAATTATCCAACTCATGATTTCGAACTACTTGTTGTTTTTTCCCTTATAATTTGGACGCGTTATCTTTATGGTGAGAAGTGTATTATTTACACAGATCAAAAGAGCCTTAAGTATCTCCTCACCCAAAACGAGTTGAACTTGAGGCAAAGGAGATTGATTGAGCTACTCAAGGATTGCAATTTTACCATCGAGTACCATCTGGAAAAGGCAAATTTTGATGTCGATGCACTCAGTAGGAAGTCAATGACTTATCTAAGGTTTATGTTTGTGAAGTTGAGTTTGACTGATGATGGAGGTTTACTTGCAAAATTACAAGTGATGCTTATCTTAGAGGATGATATTTGATTGAAGAAATTTACTGATGAGTCTCTCGCACCTCGTTGCAAGCAGGTTGAGGAAGGTAAGACAACCAACTTTAGCCTTAATTCTATTGGAGTTTTTTGCTTCCTTAGAAGATATTATGTGCCCGATGATCAAGAGTTGAGGTAGTCTATACATCGGGAAGAACATAGTAGCCTATACACTATGTATCCTGGATGGAATAAGATGTACCGAGACTTGAGAGAACAGTATTGGTGGTGTAACACCCCGAACCCGAGACCATCGCCGGTGTCGGACACGAGGGGTTAGCAAGCCAAGTTCACTTGTTTTGCCCATCCATTGGACATTTCCAGTCAGGCTGGAAAAACTACGTCACTGTCGCCTTAAAAATCATATCTCGAGTTTCAAAACTCGGAAACTGGTTTCGTAAATTTTCCCTGAATTTAGACTCATATATCCATCCATGGATTTATTTCTAGAATTTTTGGTCGGGCCAATTGGTACAGTTTATTAGTTAAAGTCACCCATGTTACAGGGATCGACTGCTCTGACCTTCGCGCGGTATAACTTGAATATCTCTCTGTACAGGGCTTTAATTCTGGTGCCGTTTGTTTCAAATGAAACTAGACTCAAAATGGAATCTGTACATATAAGGTATGTCGCCTAATTCTTTCTGGATAATTTATAGTAAATTTTTAAAGTTGCGACAGGGAACCCAGAAGCCATTCTGGCCCTGTCTCACAATAGCTTTAATATCTCTTAACCTGTAACTCCTATGACCATTTCGTTTCTTCCATAAGAAAATAGACTCATCAAGGTTCATTTACATAGCTTATTCACTATTTAATTCCATTCCTATGAATTTTGGTGATTTTTCACATTCACGCCACTGCAGCTGGCAGCATCTGTTTTAAGGTAGGTCTTACCTATTTGGTAGTCTCCATGAACCAACTAGTCTTGCCATACATAGGTTCATATATGATCATTTTAACCATGCCAATGGCTGATCATATGACCAACATTCCCATTTCCAATCCATAGCCACATCATGACACCAAATATATACATACAAACCACAATTAGTCTAAGTTCATGCTTCCTTTTCGAGCCATTTTCGCATGGCCGTACATACTTACATTACAACATATTTAACAAACAAGAGGTAGTCCTATACATGCCATCTCAAGTTCAACCAAAATTTATACCAAAATGGAGGCTTGATAGTGTGGATGACTTCGACTTCAACGATCCCGAATCCGATTGCTATCGAGCGAAATCTAGAAAACCGAGAGCCAAAGCAATGAGTAAGCATTTTTATGCTTAGTAAGTCTCAAGGAATACAATCAACTCTAATTACAGCAATACATTCACATAGTTAAATGCATCATTTCATTAATGCACATTCACATAATCATACTTACTTCACCATCCCAACTCTTATGTTCATACACAAATAACGGCTTCATTAAGGCCGATAACTCGTTCCATCATAGGAGCGGATATTCACACGCTCTTACTCCTAGCGCAAAGCACACACCGCACTTACCTTGTCATTGGGAAATTTCACAAGTGCATTAGCTGAAATTTTCCAGCAAGCTTATAATTTTCAAATCACATACCTTCGAGTTTAACCGGATGTCGCTACTCGATCAATCGCCTTCGGGACATAGCCCGGTTATGGTAACCCGCACCAAGGCCTCACGGACTTAACCCGGATATCACGATTTGCACAAATGCCTTCGGTCTTAGCCGGATAGAATGACTCGCACGAATGCCTTCGGTCTTAGCCCGGATGTAGCCACTAGCACAATTGCCTTCGGTCTTAACCCGGTTATAATTTCCAGCATAATTGTCTTCGGGCTTAGCCCGGATATCATTCAATTTCTCATGCACACATACATCAATAATCATTGGACATACATATTTCATTTTCAGTTACTAAGGCTCAAACACAATTATAATCATTAGCATATTCGCCTTGGGACTTAGCCCGGTGGAATTCAAATACTCATACACACATAATCAATAATCATACACATCCATATTTCATCTCACATAATTCAAGTAAGGTCACTTCTTGAGGACTTACCTCGGATGTTGTCGAACGGCTTTTACGGCTATTCGATTACTTTTTCCTTCCCCTTGTCCAATTGTGGCCCTCTTAGCTCTTGAGCTAATTCAAACAAATTCAATTTATCAAAACCTCATTGTGCTAGCTTATGGCCGAATATGACAAGGAATTTAAATGGTCATATGGCCACCCTTTAGCTTGAATACACAATGGTCATGCACATTTTATACTACATCAAGCAATTCAATACAATTTATTCGAGCATCAAGGAAACGCTAAGGCCTTCAATAGGCTACCCAAGGCCGAATATTCATGTACATGTTGAGGTCAATTTTGCACTTAATACCTCACAAAAACAGCATGCAATTTACTAATTAATGCTTTGCACATTGTGGCTCAAAACTTATAATATAGCATCAAGCACTTATATGTGTGCTAGGCCGAATTGTGCTTGCAATTTCACAAGCATTCTTCCACATTTTCTTCTTTAAACCAATATATTCATCACTTAGTTCATAACCAAACATAATGTGCAATCATATATATGCATATATGAGCATGGCCAATTTTCAAGGTGTCCATAGCCATCCAAAACACAAATTTTAACTAACATGCAAGAAGCATGAATCATGCTCAAGAATGCATCATGGCGAATATGACAATCATGCTCCTTTTCAATTTCAATCATGATAAAACAAAGAGAAAACTCAAAATCTTACTCAAGAGTAGACAATCCATCATTGCATGCATCATCATCAAGCTTCACACTTAGCATGCAATGGCTTTATCACCATAACAACTTTGGCCAAATACCATTTCCATGGCTTAACAAAGATTTGAGCCATGGCTAACATGCACATCAAGTTAGCAACCAAAGCATGCATGAAACTCCTAACACAACCTCATACATACCTTAATCTTGATGCAAACTTAGCCAAATCTCCTTCTAGATCTCTTCCAAACCAAGCATGAAGCAAAAATCCTCCTTCTTCCTTAGTTTTGGCTCAAAGAAAGGATGAACAAAATTTTTTCTTTCCTTCTCTACAACTCACGGCAATGGGGGATTACCACACTCACACACATTTTTTTTTCATTTTTTATCACCCATACACCTTTGTTTATTATTTCACCCTAATGCACCAACAAAACATGTTTCATGACATGTTTAGCCCATCCTCCTTGTCATGGCCGGCCACCACCTATAAAGGGGAATTTGACATGCAAGTCCATTATTTTGCATGCATGCTTTAATTAGTCATCACACATTTCCCTATCATACTTTCAAAGTTCATTACTAAGTCCTTTCTTGTGGAATTCACCCTTATAACACTAAATCAATCATCATAAAATGTCATACATGAGCACACGCATATTATAGGCATCAAAATAAATTTTTAATTATTTTTATGCCTCGGTTTTGTGGTCCCGAGACCACCTTCCGACTAGGGTCAATTTTGGGCTGTCACAGGTGGCCAGGACTTAAGCATGATGTAATCGAATATATGAGTAAGTGTCTTACATGTTAGAAAGTTAAGGCTGACCATCAGTTCCCCTTTGGTTTGTTACAACCTATTCAGATTCTGCACTGGAAGTGGGAACGTGTGACCATGGATTTTGTTTGTGGGTTGCCTTTGACCCCTACAAAGAAAGATTTAGTCTGGGATTGTAATAGCCCAGTTTAGACCCTAGTCAGAATAGTAGTTTGGGGACCACAAATTCGAGTCTGAAAAATATTTTAATATTATTTTTCATGCTTAAAATATGTGAATTAAAATTTGTGAAAATTTCGTGTGAAAATTTTATTATTTGTGTGCCGATTTGATAAAAAGAACCTAATCATAGAAAATTCAAAAGTGAGGTTCCATATGCTAAAAGTGCCTATTTGCTATGTCTTTTTAAATGAGAAGTCCTTATGTTGTTAATATGCTATTTACGTGGTAAATGGACATTAATGGCCTTAATATATGTGATTTTATAATGGATTAATAAAGGTTAATATGGTAATAATTTAGTATATTATGTTAATCTAATAAAACAAAACATGAATTTGGTGATATATTCATCACCATTGTCAAAAAATCAAAGAAAAAGAAAAGATAAAAGAGTTCTAGGGTTTGGCCATGCTAAAGCTTGATTAAAGGTTCATTTTTTTATCTGTTTTCGATAATTTCTACAATTTTGTGATCGTTGCTTTGTGTTTTACTAAGCCCATGTCTCAATTTCTAATTTTTTTGATTATTTTAAGTTATGCCATCGGTGAAATTGTAAGCTTTGTGAAGTTAGTTGTTGGTAAATGAAAGATATGTGTTGGGTTAATATATTTTATCATTGAATTTTTGATGAATTTGAGTAATTTGGGCTAAATTGTGAAAATGAGAAACTGAGGGGCTAAAATGTAAAATAAATGAAATATGTGGGCTCATATGAACACTAGGAAAATTTGGCTAAACATGTATGTGGAAATTTTGTATATTTTTTTATTTTTGTGATTAGGGACCTTAAATGTGTATATATGCATTAAATTGAATGATTTGTTGAATAAAAGAGTTAAATTTGAATATGTTTAGATCAGGAACCAAAGAAAACGTAATTAGATCGGGGAAAGTCAAAAATCGTCGAGTAGTCAATTCTGTTCAATCGAATCCATACGAGGTAAGGCAATATACAAATAAATGTGTTTTGAATTGAATTATTATTGTTTATATGCTCTTCAACAATGATGAATGATTATATGAGTTGAGTATGTGATATCCAAGAAAGTATCGATAAAGTTTCAACGTCCGGAAAGTCCCGTACAAACCATAGGAATAGTTAGGATACATATGTTATGACATAGGATCCGATATGTGTATTGGTGTAAGACCACATCTGGGACGTTGGAATCGATTTATAATTTACGTGTAAGACCATGTCTGGGACATTGGCATCATATTTGATTTTGTATAAGACCCTGTCTGGGACAGTGGCATCGATATTTGATTACATGTAAGACCACATCTGGGACGTTGGCGTTGTACGAACTTTCTGAGCTATCCGAGTATCCTTATTGAGTCCGAACGGTTCAACAGGCATACTGAGAAATGAATAACTATGTGGATGTGTATCCGATTTAGGTACGTTTGAAATGTTTATCATCATTTGAGAATGAAAGGTAATTAAGTATATGTGCAAGTGATGATAGGTGATATAAGTATGAGAAAATATGCTATAAGTGCAAATGAATTGGGAATATGTGAAATGTATATGAACTATATGGTTGCATAGTATTTCACTATGGAATATATGTATTTTATGATGCTTATATGTGTTATAATATGAGTTTATTTGTATATGGCTTACTAAACTTTTGAAAGCTTACTTTGTGTGTGTTTCTAACTGTTTTATAGATATCAAACCTACTGGAAGCTCGGGGATCATCGAGGATCATCACCACAATATCGAACTCTATTTTGGTACTTTTTGAAAATGTGAATATTGAAGTATGGCATGTATAAGCTAGAAGTATTTGAATATGTTTTGTAATGTGTATATCTAGCCATGTGATATGGCTTGGTTATATATGTGATTATGACTGAATTTTGGTATATGTTTTGTTTTCAAAAATGGTATGTTTCGATACACTTTTGAATGGCCAAGTGAATTGGTCAATTTGGTATGTTTTGGTATATGCTTATTTTGGAATTTGGTATTATTTTAGCATGAGGATGAATGAGGTAAATTAAGTTTATGAATCATATATATTGGTATGATTTTTGGCTTAGGATTTGGCATGATTTGGTATGGGTTACAAGCATGAAATTGTTGATAATGATATGTCATGAATGGTGTATGTTTTGGTTATGAATTGGTTCAAAATTTGGTATGAAATGAATTGGCTTTGATACTTGTAGGGAGGACCCTTAAAGGGTGGCATTTTGGCATTGTAAATGGCCTATTTTTGTGCACATGGTCAAAGGACATGGGCATGTGTCTCAGCCATGTTACTCGAGGGCCATTTTGAAATAAGCCTGGGCAGACCACAAGAATGCACACACGGACGTGTGCCAAGCCGTGTGGCCAACTCAGTTTCAAACACGGGCTAGACACATGGGCGTCTGACCGACCTTGTGACCCAAGTCAGTAGCCTTCCTAATTTTCTCACGGTTTGGCACATGGGTGTGTCTTGTGGCTGTGTGGACAAGTTAGTATGTATGCCCTATTTTGCCATGGCCTAGACACACGAGCGTGTCTAATGTTGTGTGTGGCACACAGCCTATTCACACGGGCGTGTGATCTTCATAACTTTGAAAATTGTTTAAGTTTCAAAAAATTTTGTATGTGTTCAGTTTAGTCTCGACCCTTTTCTAATGTATGTTTAAAGTCTCGTTGACCTATGTAAGGGACTCTGTATGGATATATGACTATGATGTTATGATGATTGTGAAATGAATGCTAAATGTTTCGATATGTCTGGTAATGTCTTTTAACCCTAGTCCAACGACAGATACTAGTTAGGGGTGTTACATTTGGTTGGTATCAGAACTACGGTTTAGTCGATTCTAGGACTAACATAGCGTATGTGAGTCTAGCTATACATGCCATATTTATGAACTGTGGTAGTGTAATGAATCCTGACAGTGAAAATGTGCTTTTATATAGTAAATGGATCCCAAATGAGCCGTAGCTAATGACGTCAAAAGTAACTCGCCTGCTCCCGCTCAAGGGATAGCGCCATCCGAATCTAGACCTGCTACGCGTACCCACGAGGGAGAGGCTAAGCAAGCCTTTTACCAAATGATAAACAATTGGTTCACCCAATATATCCAAACTAATCCGACTGTGCCACAACCTTCACCCCCGTTCAATCCTCCGCAAGTCCTTGTCATGCCACAAGTTAATCCGTTTCAGTTGAATAAGCCTCTAGTTGACAAAATTAGAAAATATGGGGCCGAAGAGTTTCGTGCTACTACTAATGATGATGCCAAGAGAGCTGAATTCTGGTTAGAGAATATGATAAAAGTGTTCGATGAATTGTCATTGACTCTAGATGAATGCCTTAAATGTGTTGTGTCACTTCTGAGAGAAATAGCGTATCATTGGTGGAAGAAATTGATATCAGTGGTTCCGAGAGAACGAGTCCCCTGGGATTTCTTTCAAATAGAATTCTGAAAGAAATACATCAGTCCGAGATTCATTGATTAGAAACGTAAAGAGTTTCTTAAGTTAAAATAAGGTCGTATGTCTGTTATAGAATACGAGCGAGAATTTGTTAGATTGAACCAACATGCACGAGAATGTATCTCGAACGAAGCAATCATAAGTAAAAGATTTGAAGATGGTTTGAATGAAGATATTTGTTTGTTAGTCGAGATTCTGCAGATAAAAGAGTTTGTTGTACTTGTTGAGCGAGCATGTAAAGCTGAAGAACTAGGGAAAGATTAAAGAAAAGCTGACTCAGAAGCTAAAGATGTGAGAAAGAGATCCGCAAGTAAATCATTTCAGTCTACTTCAAAGAAATTCTGAGATGATTATAGTCGTTCAAAGGCTAATATGGGGCATTCGAGTAGAGATCGTGCTAGATCGCATTCGAGCTTTAGAACTCTTGCTATTTCTGTTGCAAGTGTTGGAAATGTCCGATTCGATCGACCCGAGTGTAAACACTATGGTAAAAGAAATCCCAGCAATTATAGACTGTATGGTCGAGCTTGTTTCAAATATGGATCTTTAGATCACTTTATTCTTGATTGTCCCGAGTCTGTTGAGCAAGAGATTGTGCAAAATCCGAGACCGAGTAACACTTTAGATAGAGGTAGGCCTCCTAGAAATATGAGAATTGTGAATGGTAGTCAAAGAGGGACTAAAGACACTGCTGTTCAAATCTGAGGCTAGAGCACCTGCCAAAGCCTATGCCATTCGAGCTCGTGAGGAAGCTTCCTCTCCTGATGTTATAACGGGTACATTTACTCTTTACAATACTTCTGTGATTACAGTAATAGATCTGGGATCAACGCATTATTATATATGCATGAATTTAGTAACCAGTAAGACTTTTCCTGTAAAGTCTACTAAATTTGTAATTAGAGTATCGAACCCCTTAGGTAGATTTGATTTGGTTGATAAAGTCTGCAAGAATTGTCCGTTAATGTTTCGAGACATTTGTTTTTCGGCTGATCTGATGTTATTACCTTTCGATGAGTTTGATATAATTTTTAATATGAATTGGCTAACTTTGCACGATGCTATTGTTAACTGCAAATGGAAAACTATTGATTTGAGATACAAGAATGATGAAATAGTCCGAATTGAATCTAGTGATTTGAATTGGTTACTGGCTGTGATTTTGTCAATGAAAGCTCTAAATATTGTGAGAAAGGGTTGTGAAGCTTAATTTGCTTATGTGATTGATTCGAAAGTAATAGAAAAGAAAGTTGAATCAGTGCTTGTTGTCTGTGAATTCCCTGATGCGTTTCCTGAAGAACTTCTGGGATTACCTCCGATTCGATAAGTTGAATTTGGCATTCAGTTAGTACTAGGAACTACTTCGATTTTGATAGTTTCGTATAGAATGGCTCTAATCGAGTTAAAAGAATTAAAATCTTAGTTGTAAGAATTGACTGATAGAGGATTCGCAAGACCGAGTTTCTCACCTTGGGGTGCTCCTGTTCTGTTTGTGAAAAAGAAAGATGGCACGATGAGAATGTACATTGATTATCGTTACCTGAACAAAGTGACTATCAAGAATAAATATCCTTTGCCCAGAATTGACTATTTGTTTGATCAGTTTAAAAGAGCTATGTGTTTCCAATTATAGATCTGAGATCGGGTTATTATCAGTTGAGAGTAAAGGATTCAGACATTCTGAAAACTGCTTTTTGAACGAGGTATAGATACTATGAGTTTTTAGTTATGTCTTTCAGATTAACTAATGCACCTGCTATCTTTATGGACTTAATGAATCGGATATTTATATCATATTTAGATTGATTTTTCATTGTATTCGTTGATGACATTTTGATTTATTCGCGTGATAAAACTGAACATGCTGAACATCTGAGGATAGTGCTACAAACTTTGCGAGATAAGCAATTGTATGCGAAGTAAATGTGAATTCTGGTTACAAGAAGTCAGATTTCTGGGATATATTGTATCAGCATCTGGTATCCGAGTTGATCTGATCAAAACTTCAGCTATCTTAGATTGGAAGCCTCTGAGAAATGTTTCTGAAGTCCAAAGTTTTATGGGACTGGCTGGTTATTACCAACGGTTTGTAATAAGCTTTTCGATGATCGTGACTCCGTTAATGAAATTGCTTCAAAAAGATGTGAAATTTGAATGGTCTGAAAAGTGTCAAAAAAGTTTTAATTAGTTGAAAGCCCTATTGACAGAAGCTCTAGTGTTAGTACAAGCAGAATCGGGTAAAGAATTTGTGATCTATAGTGATGCATCGTTAAATGGTTTGGATTGTGTTTTGATGCAGGAAGGTAAAGTCATAGCTTATGCCTCGAGACAGTTAAAGCCGCATGAAAAGAATTATCCGAACCATGACCTTGAGCTGACTGCGATTGTATTCGCGTTGAAAATTTGGCGCCACTATCTGTTTAGTGAGATATGTCACGTTTATTCCGATTACAAAAGCTTGAAATATTTGATGACTCAGAAATATTTGAATCTGCGACAGACAAGATGGCTAGAGTTGCTAAAAGATTATGAGCTTGTTATTGATTATCATCCGGGAAAAGCAAATGTTGTGGCTGATGCTTTGAGTCAGAAATCGTTAATTACATTACGTGCTATGAATGTTTAGTTGTGTATATCTGATGATCGTTCGGTTTTAGTGAAATTGAAAGCGAGACCATTGTTTTTACAATAGATTATTGATGCTCAGAAAGTAGATAATGAGATAATAGCAAAACGAGCTCAAAGTGAATTGAATTCTGATTCAGAAATTAGAGTTGATGATAATGATTGTTTGAGATTCCAAGATCAGATTTGTGTTCCGAGAAATTTAGAGTTGATTCAAATGATTTTGAACAAAGCTCACAATAGTCGATTATCTGTACATCCGGGTAGTACGAAAATGTATAATGATTTGAAACAACATTACTAGTGGTCTGGAATGAAAAGGGATATCCCTAATTTTGTTTTGAAATGTTTAATCTGTCAACAAGTTAAAGCTGAACATCAGGTGCCATCCGATTTGTTACAACCAATTATGATTCCGGAGTGGAAGTGGGATAGAGTGACAATGGATTTTGTTTAGGGTTTACCCCTATCTCCGAGAAAAAAGATGTGATCTAGGTTGTGGTTGATCGATTGACGAAATCAACTCATTTTATTTCGGTACGATCCGATTACTCGCTTGGTAAGTTAGCTGAGTTATTCATTTCAAATATTGTGAGATTGCACGGTGTGCCATTGTCTATTGTGGTAGATAGAGATCCAAG
Source organism: Gossypium arboreum (assembly GCF_025698485.1). NCBI lineage: Eukaryota > Viridiplantae > Streptophyta > Magnoliopsida > Malvales > Malvaceae > Gossypium > Gossypium arboreum. Next base: position 54,812,646 of record NC_069072.1, read on the forward strand.
ATTCACTTTGCGATTTTGGAAGAAACTGCAAGAGGCTCTAGGTAAGAAATTACATTTTAGTAGTGCTTTTCACCAGCAGACGGATGGTCAATCTGAGCAGATTATTCAGAGTTTCGAGGATATGTTGAGATGTTGTATTCTTGAATTTGAAGGTAAGTGGGAACAATATCTGTCATTGATTGAATTTGCCTATGATAATAGTTTTCAATCGAGCATTAAAATGGCACCGTACGAAGCCTTATATGGTAGAAAATGTCGTACACCATTGTATTGGTCAGAACTCAGTGAGAATAAGATACATGGGGTTGATTTGATAAAAGCGACTAAACAGAAGGTGAAAATGATTCATGAAAGTGTGAAAACAGCTTCCGATCGACAGAAATCTTACATAGATTTGAAACGAAAAGATGTTGAATTTGAGATCGATGATAAAGTGCTTTTGAAAGTGTCCCCGTGGAAGAAAGTACTCCAATTTGGCAGAAAAGGCAAATTGAGTCTGAGGTTCATCAGGCTGTATGAGATTATTGAGCGTATCGAGCCGGTTGCATATAGATTGTTGTTGCCACCTGAGTTAGAAAAATGTGTTTCATGTATCGATGCTTCGATGATACGGATCTGATCCCTTGCATGTAATTTCTTCGTCTGAGATTGAGATCCAGTCTGATATTACCTATGAAGAAAAACTATTCCGTATCTTAGCTCGCAAGGTTAAAGAATTGCAAAATAAGAAAATTCCGTTAGTTAAAGTATTATGGCACCAAGACGGTGTTAAAGAGGCTACGTGGGAGCCCGAAGATGCTATGAGACAACAATATCCAAACCTGTTCAACGGTAAGATTTTCGGGGACAAAAATCCCTAAAGGGGGAAGAGTTGTAACAGCCCAATTTAGATCCTAGTTGGAATAATGGTTTTGGTGAGTCTGAAAAATATTTTAATATTATTTTCCGTACTTAAAATATGTGAATTAAAATCTGTGAAAGTTTCGTGTGAAAATTTTATTATTTTTGTGCTGATTTGATAAAAAGAACCTAATCGTAGAAAATGCAATAGTGAGGTTCCATATGTTAAAAGTGCCTATGTGCTATGTCTTTTTAAATGAGAAGTCCTTATGTTGTTAATATGGCATTTACATGGTAAATGGACTTTAATGGCCTTAATATATGTGATTTTATAATGGATTAAGAAAGGTTAATATGGTAACTTAGTATATTATGTTAATTTAATAAAACAAAAACATGAATTTGGTGATATATTCATCACCATTGCTGAAAAATCAAAGAAAAAGAAAAGATAAATGAGTTTTAGGGTTCATCTATGCTAAAGCTTGATTAAAGGTTCATTTTTAATCCATTTTCGATAATTTCTATGTTTTTGTGATCATTTTTTGTGTTTTACTAAGCCCATGTCTCAATTTTTGATTTTGTTGATGATTTTGAGTTATGCCATCGGTGAAATTGTAAGCTTTGTGAAGTTAGTTGTTGGTAATGAAAGATATGTGTTGGGTTAATATATTTTGTCTTTGAATTTTTGATGAATTTGAGTAATTTAGGCTAAATTGTGAAAATGAGAAATTGAGGGACTAAAATGTGAAATAAATGAAATATTTGGACTTATATGAACATTAGGAAAATTCGGCTAAACATGTGTATGTGGAAATTTTGTATATTTTTTGATTTTTGTGATTAAGGACTAAAATGTTAAAATGTAAAAATGTGAGGGATAATTTGTAAAATGCCCTAAATGTGTATATATGGATTAATTTGAATGATTTGGTGAATAAAAAAGTTAAATTTGAATATGTTTAGATCAATAAAAAAAGAAAACAGAATTAGATCGGGGAAAGTCGAAAGTCATCGAGTAGTCTATTTCGTTCGTTCGAATACGTACGAGGTAAGTCAATATACAAATAAATGTGTTTTGAATTGAATTTTTATTGTTTACATGCTCTTGAAAAATGATGAATGATTATATGAGTTGTGTATGAGATATCCGAGAAAGTATCGACAAAGTTTCGACATCCGAAAAGTCCTGTACGAACCATAGGAATAGTTAGGATACAAATGTCATGACATAGAATCCGATATGTGTTTTCGTATAAGACCCCATCTGGGACGTTGGCATCAACTTCTGATTTACATGTAAGATCCTGTCTGGGACAGTGGCATTGATATTTTATAACATGTAAGACCACGTCTGGGACGTTGGCATTGTACGAGCTTTCTGAGCTATACGAGTATCCTTATTGATTCTGAACGGTTCAAGGGCATACCGAGAAATGAATAACTATGTGGATGTGTATCCAGTTTAGGTACATTTGAAATGTTTATCATCATTTGAGAATGAAAGGTAAGTATATGTGCAAGTGATAATAAGTGATATAAGTATGAGAAAATATACTATAAGTGCAAATGAATTGGGAATATGTGAAATGTATATGAACTATGTGGTTGTGATAGTATTTGACTATGGAATATATGTATTTTATGATGCTTGTATGTGTTATAATATGAGTATATTTGTATATGGCTTACTAAGCTTTTGGAAGCTTACTTTTTGTGTGTTTCCAACTGTTTTATAGATAACGAACCTACCGGAAGCTCGGGGATCGTCGAGGATCAGCACCATACTATCGAACTCTATTTTGTTACCTTATGAAAATGTGATTATTGAAGTATGGCATGTATAGGCTAGAAGTATTTTAATATGTTTTGTAATGTGTATATCTAGCCATGTGATTATGAATAAATTTTGGTATATGTTTTGTGTTAAAAAATGATATGTTTTGATATACTTTTGAATGGCCAAGTGGATTGGTCAATTTGGTAAGTTTTAGTATGTGCCTATTTTGGAATTTGGTATTAATTTAGCATGAGAATGAATAAGGTAAATTCAGATTATGAATCATATATTTGTATGATTTTTGGCTTAGGATTTGGCGTGATTTGGTATGGATTACGAGCATGAAATTGTTGATAATGATATGTTATGAATGGTGTATGTTTTGGTTATGAATTGGTTGAAAATTTGGTTGAAATGAATTGGTTTTGCTACTTGTAGGGAGGACCCTTAAAGGGTGGCATTTTGGCCTTGTAAAAGGCCTATTTTTGCCCACACGAGCAAGGACACATGCTTGTGTCTCAGTCGTGTTACTCGAGGGCCATTTCGAAATGAGCTTGGGTAGACCACACGGATGCACACACGGGACTGTGCCAGGCCGTGTGGCCAAGTCAGTTTTGAACATGGGCTAGACACACTGGCGTGTGACTGACTGTGTGACCCAAGTCAGTAGCCTCTCTAATTTTCACACGGCCTGGAACACAAGCGTGTCTTGTGGCAGTGTGGATAAGTTAGTATGTATGCCCTGTAACACCCTTCACCCGTATCCAACGTCTGGACAGGGTTCGAGGAGTTACCGGACTTAAACATTCACAACATGCAAAACCGGGCCACAAAATTTCACCAAAAATTAAAACATCTCGAACACATGCATATTGTCCCTTATATAGGTCTTCGAAACCTATAACATACATTGGGGTGGTTCGGGACTAAACTAAGAACTTTGAAAATTTTTGGGCAACTTAACTAATTTTCTTGCTTCAGAGAGTCATACGCCTGTGTGGATTAGGTCATGTGGTCAATTTCAAGGCTATTTTCCAAGCCAATTGTCACCCTTAATTACATACATACACTTATACATTTTCATAGAAATTGACATGGCATATTTGAGTAATTATATATACACAATCAAGACACAAGCATGGCATTCTTACAACAACACATAACATATTACCAGCCATGCATGGCAAACAAGCATATGCACATCACTAATATCAGACATAACATGAATAGCTAGATTTATAAGTTAGAATCATTAGCTCACTAAAGACCAATATATTTGGACAAATTATAATAACACATGTTATAAAACTAGGTCCCTATACATGCCACTCACTTGATAATTCTAGCATATGTGTTTATATTGTCAAGGTGTTGGCTTGATAGTGTGATGCTGCCTCCGACGATCTCCAACCCCAAGTTAACCTGACAACACTAAAAGAAATGGAAATGTAACACCCCAAACCCGGCCTGGATGTTATGACCGGATCTGATGCGCCACATTGATGCGTTCAAAACACTTAGTTTGGAAAAGCTGAGTTGGTGTTGTAAAAGACACTTTTAAAAGTAAGTTAAAGTGAATGGAAGCTGCGCACCAGGTAGGAAACCAGAAAGAAGAGGAGGTGAGTCCGTCGGACTGCTTAAGTACCAAGCTCCCTTCGGATCCAATCCTAGACATGCACACCGCCATTGCCACACTCTAACATCTCGTATAATTTTGAGAAAACTGTTTGATTATGACCATCTTAAGAAAATGATTAAGGTTGCAAAACGTTTGCTTAAAAATATTTATTTTTCTTGGGAAAACATTTACTTTGCGGAAACTTTGCGCGTCATCGTGATCTTTTTCAAAACAAGTAGATTTTATAAAACGAACCCTAGTGCTAACCAGTTTAATAATCCCCACAATAAAAGTAATTAAAAATAGCGGCCTTATTACAACTTTAAGCATAATAAAAATAAAATAATCCAAATTAAAGGCTAAACTTCTTTAAAATCGGCAATTAATCTTCATGGCCACTCTGAATCCCGCCCAGCTCCAAGTCCACCAATTCTAGGGCTCACCTGCAAGGATGGAAGAGGAAGGGGGTGAGTTTGGGAAAACTCGGTGTATCTGAAACCCATCCAAAGCCCAATTCAGCTCGAGCCCATTGGGCCTAAGCCCTATTCAGATAACGATTACACGAGGTCAAGCCCTTTTCGAATCATAGCAAGGCCTTAGCCCTTTTTACATAACAGTGTGGCCCATAGGCCCGCTCGATAACATGAGTAACATCGGTAATAATGAATGCAAGCCCATCCGGGAGACTACTCAACCCACCAACCGCTACATCGCCTGCACCAACCCTACACACCATGTGGGAATATCTCAACCCACCCACCCTACACACCACAGTTGTAGCAACGCTGCTCAAATTCGGTCGATTGAGGCAAAGCCTCCAATCGTGGATGAACCACTTTCAAGACTTCCTCCATTAATACCCCAATCCCATGCAAGATATTAATAAAACATATCATGTAAAATAAAACATTAATCAATCATGCGATTCACCAATTTAAAACCCTAGGGTATTTCGGTAATTTTACTCTTTAAGGGTAATTTGGTAATTTTGCTCTTTAGGGTAATTTCGTGATCTACGCTCTCGCACAAGCTAATTCATAATTTTATCGGTTTTATGCAATTTGATTCCACCATCTACCTAACGAGCTAATTTGCCCATCTCTTACCCAAATTGGTCCAGAAGCCCATTGGGCCCGATTTTGGCCCATCGAGCCCTTTTTTCGAAATACGCTAAAACGTCACGCTTAACGTGCTTACTACCTTGCGGTGCCAGATCTAACAATTACTCTATGACTTGAGAGCATTCAGCATACTCACATGACCATGAAATGCCGAATTTGGCATTTCGCTTTTGGCCGAATTGAACTAAGAAAGGGTGTTCGGTACACACCTGATTTGCGACAACTGCTTCTGAGATCCCTTTCGATGTCCTACAATTTATTAGCATAGTTCTTATTTACAAACCATAATCACTAAACCCCCAAAACTTACTTATCCATGATCGAACCATATCCCTAAAAAGCCTTCGAAACCTTACCTTTTTGCCAAAATCAATAGCTAGCTCCGAATCTGATTGCTCCAATGAACCATGCCTTTAATTCAACGCTTAAGAAGACTCTAGTCACCGAAAGAAAACATCAGTTACAATCCCTTAAGGCCATATGCCCAAATCGACAACCTCCCTAGATTTTAGGGATTTCGGCTTTTTCGAAGTTGTAAAATAAGACTAGATCTGAAGTGATGAGCACTTACTACTTGTTCCTCTTTGATTTCTACGCAGATCTGATGCAGATTTATCCTCTAAACGATGGTAGAACTCGAATCTAGAAGATCTGAAGTTTCGGCTATAAGTCCTTAAATCTATGGTATTTCGGCTTTTTAGGTGATGAAGAAGATGATGGTTTGAGGCTATAACCTTGGAGTAACATTGCCGATAGATATTAAGGGTTTAGAGAAGATGAATGTTGATCACAAGGAACAAAAATACCGAAGGATTTGGCTTTGGAGAAATCGGCACAAGTAGTGAGTTTTCGTGATTTGACCTTTTAATGGCGATTGGTGATGAAGGTTTAATGGAAGATGGGATCGACAAAGAAGGTGAATAAGATGGTCGAAGGTTTCGCTAGAAGGAGAAGCATAAAGGAAGAGAAAACATGGAGGAAAAGAGAAGAAGAAAATTCGCACAATGAGAAATAGACTTGTGTTTTCGGCTTTTGTGAGAATTCGAAAAAGATGAAAGAAAGCTTTCAGTGGCTAACCCTAATTCTCCAAGATAGAAAAGAAAAGAACCTAACCCTAATATTAAATTAGAGCAATCGGCCCATCTCTAAGGTCCTTGTCGAAATTTACTTGTGTGATCACATGCCTAGTACATGCCTAAAAATTAAAAGAAAAACAATATGCCTACCTTACAACTTGAACCTGGACCTCCAATTCCTTCCCAGCGCCACTTTTTAGGAACTTAGTGGCGTCACCTTGCCACTTTACCAAGGCCTTATTTGTGTCATAACTTACGCAGTTCTTCTTAAAAGCCCACTTAACCAAATCTCCTATTCACTTAAAAATCCCACCTTGATATTTTACCGTGTTTAGCTTAGTCTTGGGCCTTCTAAAGGTCTACTAACACATTTAAACATAATTCCAATATTTAGAACATGAAAATTTCAAGAATTACTAAAAATCACGAAAACCCAAAAAAATCCCAAAATCGTATGCTACAACTAATATTTTTTTCCTTTCCAATAATAATAATTTTATAAATATATCTAATAATAAAATTTCAAATATCAATAATACAAGAAATAATAATTTTCATAAAATTTTCAAACATACATACAAGAATATTTTTCTAATAATAATAATTTTATCTCATAATACTAATTAAAATTTCATAAAAATTTAAAATATCCGTAATAATAAATACAAGAAAAATTTTCTAGTGGTAATTTAATAAAATAATTTTTTTCCTAAACGATAATATTTAAAACTTCCTAATTATTCGGGTTTTCTTCTATTCGAATCCCAGACTCAAAACCCAACTCTTCTAGGCCCCAAATTCAGGATGTTACAACTCTACCCTCCTTAAAAAAATTTCGTCCTCGAAATTTCCAACTATCAATTAACTGTATAAGTCAAACCACTATGCCACTATGATACCGCTGCGCACTCTGATCTAAATAATTTTAATATGACCCAGAACATCCAATTACCGAAATAAAGAAACGTTTATCAGGCACGCATACAACTCGTAACATATATTTAAATAAAACAAACTTGGTAATCCCGAGCTCGATGCTCCTTGGACCCACATCTACGACATGCTCCTGTCTTCCTATGGCATTCACCCGAATGACGTCCGTTGCAGTCTTTGCAGATTGGATAGTTTGGTCGTGCCTTAACATGTTTCATAGAACGAGGCTTGGTTTTCTGAGAACTAGAATCCTTCCTTTTCTTACACTCCAAGCACCCTGCTTTAAGCGCTTCCCTAATTTCCTTAATTTTTGTATCCAATACTTCCTCTACCACTTTCCTTACTAACTCGGCCAGTGCCTCAGTACCAAGCTCTGAGTTACCGCTACCCAAAGTTGGCGACTTTGCTTACCCTTGAATCCATATCAATGCTCTACATTACCAGTACACATATCAAATAATCTACAAAGGTCTCAAATATTTTACTATTTATTCACATGTCTTATTCAGAGATAGTATTTTCAAGTTTCTATTTTCACAGAATCATAGCCTAGCTACAGTCTCGGTATTCTAGAGTTTTTAGGGTTACCCTAGTTATAATGTCATGATATGGTCTCAGTTCTATCTACAATAATATCTTAATACAGTGTAATATGAGGAACAGAAATACTTACAGACTTGGTGCCGGGGATTCAGTGTGCCACTTCTTTATCAGTCCATCAAAACCCATGTTTTTGTTTATCGAAAATAAAAAGATTTCATTTGAAAACACTTTTTTTTTTTAAAACTATTGATTTAACCTCGTTCAATAGAAAAACTTTAAACATTTTTGAAAAACCTATAGGAAAAAACTTTTTTTTTTAAAGATTTTCGGACCCGATCCACAGCCGAGTTGTTGCAACCTAGGCTCTGATACCACTAAATGTAACCCCCCAAACCCGACCTGGATGTTATGACCGGATCTGATGCGCCACATTGATGCGTTCAAAACACTTAGTTTGGAAAAGCTGAGTTGGTGTTGTAAAAGACACTTTTAAAAGTAAGTTAAAGTGAATGGAAGCTGCGCACCAGGTAGGAAACCAGGAAGAAGAGGAGGTGAGTCCGACGGACTGCTTAAGTACCAAGCTCCCTTCGGATCCAATCCTAGACATGCACACCGCCATTTCCACAGTCTAACATCTCGTATAATTTTGAGAAAACTGTTTGATTATGACCATCTTAAGAAAATGATTAAGGTTGCAAAACGTTTGCTTAAAAATATTTATTTTTCTTGGGAAAACATTTACTTTGTGGAAACTTTGCGCGTCATCGTGATCTTTTTCAAAACAAGTAGGTTTTATAAAACGAACCCTAGTGCTAACCAGTTTAATAATCCCCACAATAAAAGTAATTAAAAATAGCGGCCTTATTACAACTTTAAGCATAATAAAAATAAAATAATCCAAATTAAAGGCTAAACTTCTTTAAAATAGGCAATTAATCTTCATGGCCACTCTGAATCCCGTCCAGCTCCAAGTCCACCATGTAACACCCCAAACCTGAGACCATCGCCGGTGTCAGACACGAGGGGTTAACAAGCCAAGTTCACATGTTTTGCCCACCAATTTGACATTTCCAGTCAGGCTGGAAAACTGCGTCACTGTTGCCTTAAAAATCATATCTCGAGTTTCAAAACTCGGAAACTGATTTCGTAAATTTTCCCTTAATTTAGACTCATATATCCATCCATGGATTTATTTCTAGGATTTTTGGTCGGGCCAATTGGTACAGTTTATTAGTTAAAGTCACCCATGTTACAGGGATCGACTGCTCTGACCTTCGCGCGGTATAACTTGAATATCTCTCTGTACAGGGCTTTAATGCTGGTGTCGTTTGTTCCTAATGAAACTAGACTCAAAATGAAATCTGTACATATAAGGTATGTCTCCTAATTCTTTTTGGATAATTTATAGTAAATTTTTAAAGTTGCGACAGGGAACCCAGAAACTGTTCTGGCCCTGTCTCACAATAGCTTTAATATCTCTTAACATGTAACTCCTATGACCATTTCGTTTCTTCCATATGAAAATAGACTCATCAAGGTTCATTTACATAGCTTATTCACTATTTAATTCCATTCCTACGAATTTTGGTGATTTTTCACATTCACGTCATTGCAGCTGGCAGCATCTGTTTTAAGGTAGGTCTTACCTATTTGGTAGTCTCCATGAACCAACTAGTCTTGCCATACATAGGTTCATATATGATCATTTTAACCATGCCAATGGCTGATCATATGACCAACATTCCCATTTCCAAGCCATAGCCACATCATGACACCAAATATATACATACAAACCACAATTATTCTAAGTTCATGTTTCCTTTTCGAGCCATTTTAGCATGGCCGTACATACTTACATCACAACATATTTAACAAACAAGGGTAGTCCTATACATGCCATCTCAAGTTCAACCAAAATTTATACCAAAATGGAGGCTTGATAGTGTGGATGACTTCGACTTCAACGATCCCAAATCCGATTGCTTGAGCGAAATCTAGAAAACGAGAGCCAAAGCAACGGGTAAGCATTTTTATGCTTAGTAAGTCTCAAGGAATATAATCAACTCTAATTACAGCAATACATTCACATAACCAAATGCATCATTTCATTAATACACATTCTTACTTCACACTTCATCATTATATAATTTCACAAAGTATCAATCAATTCAATAACTGAAGTTCATTAGTCGATTGAGCGAATGTTGCTCAAACATGTCGACTTTCCAATGCACATATATACGTACCTCATTCTTTGGGCTTTTTGAGTGTACTCATTGAATTTATTACAGCAACCAACACTCACCTCCAGCCCAAGATTCTTCGGAACATAACCGGATATAACCATGTGCACAAATGCCTTCGGGTCTTAGCCGGATAGAATGTCTCGCACGAATGCCTTGGTCTTAGCCCGGATGTAGCCACTAGCACAATTGCCTTCGGTCTTAACCGGATATAATTTCAGCATAATTGTCTTTGGGATTTAGCCCGGATATCATTCAATTTCCCATGAACACATACATCAATTATCATTGGACATACATAATTCATTTTCGTTACTAAGGCTCAAACGCAATTATAGTCACAAGCATATTCGCCTTCGGGACTTAGCCCGGGTAGAATTCAAATACTCATGCATACATAATCAATAATCAATACACATCCATACTTTATTTCACATAATTCAAGTAGGGTCACTTCTTGAGGACTTACCTCGGATGTTGTCGAACGGCTTTTTCGGCTATTCGATCACTTTCTCCTTCCCTTGTCCAATTGTGGCCCTCTAAGCTCTTGAGCTAATTCAAACAAATTCAATTTATTAAAACCTCATTGTGCTAGCTTATGGCGAATATGACAAGGAGTTTAAATGGTCATATGGCCACCCTTTAGCTTGAATACACAACGGTCATGCACATTTTATACTACATCAAGCAATTCAATACAATTTATTCGAGCATCAAGGAAATGCTAAGGCCTTCAATAGGCTACCCAAGGCGAATATTCATGCACATGTTGAGGTCAATTTTGCACTTAATACCTCACAAAAACAGCATGCAATTTACTAATTAATGCTTTGCACATTGTGGCCCAAAACTTATAATATAGCATCAAGCACTTATATGTGTGCTAGGCGAATTGTGCTTGCAATTTCACAAGCATTCTTCCACATCTTCTTCTTTAAACCAATTTATTCATCACTTAGTTCATAACCAAAACATAATGTGCAATCATATATATGCATATATGAGCGTGGCAATTTCAAGGTGTCCATAGCCATCCAAAACACAAATTTTAACTAACATGCAAGAAGCATGAATCATGCTCAAGAATGCATCATGGCGAATATGACAATCATGCTCCTTTTCAACTTCAATCATGATAAAACAAAAAGAAAGCTCAAAATCTTACTCATGAGTAGACAATCCATCATTGCATGCATCATCATCAAGCTTCACACTTAGCATGCAATGGCTTTATCACCATAACAACTTTGGCCAAATGCCATTTCCATGGCATAACAAAGATTTGAGCCATGGCTAACATGCACATCAAATTAGCAACCAAAACATGCATGAAACTCCCAACACAACCTCATACATACCTTACTCTTGTTGCAAGTTTAGCCAAATTTCCTTCTAGATCTCTTCTAAACAAAGAAAATGAAGCAAAATCCTTCCTTCTTCCTTAGTATTTTCGGCCAAAGAAGAGAAAAATAGGTGAACAAAATTTTTTCTTTGCTTCTCTTTCACTCACGGCAAAAGGGGGAAGGATGAGCAAATTTTGATTTTTTGTTTCTCTTCCTACATGCTTAATTTTTTATCATTTAGCACATCATGCATTAACAAAACATGTCATAACATGTCTTCCTTGCCCATATTCCCTTGTCATGGCCGGCCACTATACCATCCTTGGGGAAATTTGACATGCAAATCCCTTATTTTTGCATGCATGCTCAACTAGTCATCACACATTTCCCATCATACTTTCAAAGTTTACTACTAGGTCCTTTCTAGTGAAATTCACATTTATAATTCTAAATTGAAACATCAAAATGTCATACACAATTTAACACATATCATAGGCATCAAATTAAATTTTTAATTATTTTTATGCCTTGGTTTTGTGGTCCCGAAACCACATTCCGACTAGGGTCAATTTTGGGCTGTCACACACCAATTCTAGGGCTCACCTGCAAGGATAGAAGAGGAAGGGGGTGAGTTTGGGAAAACTCAGTGTATACAGAAACCCATCCAAAGCCCAATTCAGCTCGAGCCCATTGGGCCTAAGCCTATTCAGATAATAGTACACAGAGGTCAAGCCCTTTTCGAATCTGATAGCAAGGCCTTAGCCCTTTTTACATAACAGTGTGGCCCATAGGCCCGCTTCAATAACATGAGTAACATCGGTAATAATGAATGCAAGCCCATCTGGGAGACTACTCAACCCACCAACCGCTACACCGCCTGCACCAACCCTACACACCATGTGGGAATATCTCAACACACCCACCCTACACACCACAGTTGCGAGAACGCACTCAAATTCAGTCGATTGAGGCAAAGCCTCCAAGACGTGGATGAACCACTTTCATACTTCCTCCATTAATACCCCAATCCCATGCAATGATATTAATAAAACATATCATGTAAAATAAAACATTAATCAATCATGCGTTCACCAATTTAAAACCCTAGGGGTATTTGGTAATTTTACTCTTTAGGGGTAATTTGGTAATTTTGCTCTTTAGGGTAATTTCGTGATCTACGCTCTTGCACAAGCAAATTCAGTAATTTTATCGGTTTTATGCAATTTGATTCCACCATCTACCTAACAAGCTAATTTGCCCATCTCTTACCCAAATTGGTCCGTAAGCCCATTGGGCCCGATTTTGGCCCATCGAGCCCCTTTTTCCGAAATACGCTAAAACGTCACGCGAACGTGCTTACTACCTTGCGGTGCCAGATCTAACAATTACTCTATGACTTGAGAGCATTCGCATACTCACATGACCAGTACACACCTGATTTGCGACGACTGCTTCTGAGATCCCTTTCGATGTCCTACAATTTATTGGCACAGTTCTTATTTACAAACCATAATCACTAAACCCCCAAAACCTACTTATCCATGATCGAACCATATCCCTAAAAAGCCTTCGAAACCTTACCTTTTTGCCAAAATCGATAGCTAGCTCCGAATCTAATTGCTCCAATGAACCACGCCTTTAATTCAACGCTTAAGAAGACTCTAGTCACCGAAAGAAAACATCGCCATAATCCCTTAAGGCCATATGCCCAAATCGATGACCTCCCTAGATTTTAGGGATTTCGGCTTTTTCGAAGTTGTAAAATAAGACTAGATCTGAAGTGATGAGCACTTACCACTTGTTCCTCTTTGATTTCTACGCAGATCTGATGCAGATTTATCCTCTAAACGATGGTAGAACTCGAATCTAGAAGATCTGAAGTTTCGGCTATAAGTCCCTAAATCTATGGTATTTCGGCTTTTTAGGTGATGAAGAAGATGATGGTTTGAGGCTATAACCTTGGAGTAACGTTGCCGACAGATATTAAGGGTTTAGAGAAGATGAATGTTGATCACAAGGAACAAAAATACCGAAGGATTTGGCTTTGGAGAAATCGGCACAAGTAGTGAGTTTTCAGGATTTCGGCCTTTTAATGACGATTGGTGATGAAGGTTTAATGGAAGATGGGATCGACAAAGAAGGTGAATAAGATGGTCAGAAGGTTTCGGCTAGAAGGAGAAGCATAAAGGAAGAGAAAACATGGAGGAAAAGAGAAGAAGAAAATTCGGCACAATGAGAAATAGACTTGTGTTTTCGGCTTTTGTGAGAATTCAAAAAGATGAAAGAAAGCTTTCAGGTGGCTAACCCTAATTCTCCAAGATAGAAAAGAAAAGAACCTAACCCTAATATTAAATTAGAGCAATCGGCCCATCTCTCTAAGGCCCTTGTCGAAATTTACTTGTGTGATCACATGCCTAGTACATGCCTAAAAATTAAAAGAAAAACAATATGCCTACCTTACAACTTGAACCCTGGACCTCCAATTCCTTCCCAGGCGCCACTTTTTTTAGGAACTTAGTGGCGTCACATTGCCACTTTACCAAGGCCTTATTTGTGTCATAACTTACGCAGTTCTTCTTAAAAGCCCACTTAACCAAATCTCCTATTCACTTAAAAATCCCACCTTGATATTTTACCATGTTTAGCTTAGTCTTGGGCCTTCTAAAGGTCTACTAACACATTTAAACATAATTCCAATATTTAGAACATGAAAATTTCAAGATTTACTAAAATCACAAAACCCAAAAAAATCCCAAAATCGTATGCTACAACTAATATTTTTTTCCTTTCCAATAATAATAATTTTATAAATATATCTAATAATAAAAATTTCAAATATCAATAATACAAGAAATAATAATAATTTTCATAAAAATTTTCAAACATACATACAGTAATATTTTTCTAATAATAATAATTTTATCTCATAATACTAATTAAAATTTCATAAAAATTTAAAATATCCGTAATAATAAATACAAGAAAATTTTCTAGTGGTAATTTAATAAAATAATTTTTTTCCTAAACGATAATATTTAAAACTTCCTAATTATTCAGGTTTTCTTCTATTGAATCCTGACTCAAAACCCAACTCTTCTAGGCCCCAAATTCAGGATGTTACAGGAAAGGAGGGGGTAAGCTTTACGCTTAGCAAGCTCACATGAAAATAATAAGCAGTTTACTAACATTCTTTCCATAGTAAAACTATCCCAATTGTACATTTACACATGTTCTGGTTAAGTTGTTTTCTTGAGTCACAATTACTGTATCATTTATATCTGAAGCTATGAGACTCCAAATTTAGATCCGTAATTTTTTCCAGAAACTTGAAACATATATATTTTATTATTTAAAACCTCCCCTATGTTGCTGTTTGACAGCTTCAACCACTCGTCACTAAAATTTAATTATCTTTTTCTACCAAATTCAAATGAGGTTCTTGTTTCTTTCTTATAAAATAAATTCAATAAGGAATCTAACCATATAAATTATGTTCCTTAAATATTTTTTATAATTTTCATTTATTTTACAATTGAGCAGGGGATTACGAAATTAGTCTAAACTAGTCTTACAAAATATAAATATCTAAAATACAGAATTCCTTTTTTTTCTTTGTTTCTTTTATATGAAAATAGACTCAATAAGCTTTAATTACATATCTTATTCCACTTCTATTTCAACTTCTACTATTTGTTGTGATTTTTCAAAGTCACTCCCCTGCTATTGTTTTAGACTGTTTATCCCAAATTTCATTCCTTCACTAAAATTTCTTATTATCAACTTTCAAGATAATACTTATCCATATTAATCTTATCAAAAATTCAATCACATATCTAACTAATAATTCAAAACTCATATATTCATATTCCGGTATTATCCCACATTTTTTTTCACGTTAAGTTTCATTTAGCAAACTTGTTTCTCCCGGTGAACACTTCGGAAGGTAACAATATCCAGTGGTTTTAGCACATAGCTCTACACTATTCGGCTAACATGTAATTGTGGCATACGAACTTAGTGCCACTTTTCAAATTAACATATATAACTGTGGCATATCCACTTAGCACCATGTTACATGTTTAACTGTGGTATATCCACTTAGCACCATGTTAATGAATCAATATATGTAACCGTGGCATATGCACTTAGCACCATGTTACATGTTTAACCGTGGTATATCCACTTAGAACCACGTTAATGAATCAATATATGTAACCGTGGCATATCCACTTAGCACCACGTTACATGTATAACCGTGGTATATCCACTTAGCACCACGTTACACATATAACCGTGGTATATCCACTTAGCACCACATTAATGAATCAATATATGTAACCGTGGCATATCCACTTAGCACCACGTTACATGTTTAACCGTGGTATATCCACTTAGCACCACGTTAATGAATCAATATATGTAACCGTGGCATATCCACTTAGCACCATGTTACATGTATCAATATGTGTAATCGTGGTATATCCAGTTAGCACCATGTTACAAGTATAATAGTGGTATATCCACTTAGCACCACATTTTTTTCATTCCGAAGGTTCAACCGAAATTTCCTCATTTAATATTAATTCATCAACCACAAATCACCGTTTGTGTCCATTAATTAAACAATACTAAAACTTATTTCATTTGAACTCTCTTCACAAGTCCATTTCATTTCACATGTCAAACATGTACTCATGAGTTTCAAGCACGTACCTGTGCTATCTCTTAGCAAAACCACTCGTGCAAACAGGACAATCATATGCAAGATCTCATATTCTCGGTAATCACCCATTTCTTTTAAATATCATATTCCATCAAATTTCTATTAACATCAAATTCAATACAATTATAACAAATTACTTTTCATGTGTATCGATAATAACATGAATAATAGGCTTATTAAATCACGCGAACTTACCTCGGATCCAGAAATGGCAATTTACCATTCTAGTCCATAACCTTGTATTCTCCTGATTTAAGCCCAAATCTCGATTTCCTTTATCTATAATATCACATTTAGCCTACTAATTAGTCACACTATTCATATGGGTCTAAAAACCATATTTTTACAAATTTTCATTTTGACCCCTAAACTTTTTAATTTTTTCACTTTTGCCCCAAGGTTCGAAAATTAAACTTCTTCCTATTTTATTATGTTTTATGACATGCTGATCATTTTTCCCTTCTATAGAAACATCAAATTCTCACTCTAACATGTATTGATGAACATTAGGTATTTTTACCGATTATGTCGTTTTCTCGTTTTCACGTAAAATCGCTTAGCAAAAGTTGTTTAACATAATTTCAATCTTCATATTCTACCATTAAACATCAAAATATGCATATCATTCATGGGTAAATTCTTAAACATAAATCCTAGCTCAAAATAATGGTAGAAATGAGCAGATAATGTTATCGGGATTTCAAAAATACATAGAACATTAAAAACGAAGCTCGGAATCACTTACTATTAAGCTTGGAAGCTTGGCCAAACCCTAACCATGGCTTCTCTTGGTACATTCTACTGTAGCAGGAAGAAAGGGACACATTTGGGGTTTAAAATTTGTCTTTTAATTTATTTTACCCGTAAATGACCAAAATGCCCTTTTTACTATTCTTTTAAAATTTACCCAACCAAGGCCATTTTTGTCCAACAAGTTATACAATGGTTTAATTATCATTTAAGGACCTCCCATTTAAAATTTCATGACAATTAGACACTTCTAACATGTAAAACTTAACTTTTGCACTTTTTTACAATCTAGTCCCTTTTACTAAATTGAGTAGCCCAATCGTCAAAATTTTCGAAAGAAATTTTCACAAAATCATTCCATGAAATCGTAGACCATAAAAATATAATAAAAATGGAATTTTCTTTATCAGATTTGTGGTCCCGAAACCACTATTTCGACTAAGCCCAAAATCAAGATGTTACATTTCTCCCCCCTTTAGGGATTATCCTCTCCGAAAATCTCACCAGAAAAGTGGTTTTGGTTTTTCACTTGGATTGCTCAATGCTATAATCAATGTCACAGAACTTTCACTTAGGCTAAACTTTTACTACCTATCTCTTTAAATTTTACATACAAAAATCATAAGTGGTATTCACTTTACAATACTTTTACTGAAACTTAATCTCTACCAGAAGGCTCATGTACTCAAAAGTCCGATCAATACTATCATGTTACATATACATTCGCACTCGAATCTTTTCAGGTTTGAATAGTAAAACTATTCAGTTCATCTCAACCTCATACTCTTTATAATTTCACACAATCAAATTATTTGTCAATTCAACCCTCAGCTACTTTTTATTTCAAGCCTCTTCTGGCTTTCCAAAGAAATCATGATATGAAACTCGGATCTCAATCCGATTAGTGGAGATTAAAATTCCATGATATCCAAAATTCACACAGACACGAAATTCTATGAATCTGGTGAGCAGACATTCGGGTATACCAACATAATTTACACATCTCATAACGTTTAACGATGATACGTATCACTTTCCTCTTTCAAGGACAAGAATGATCCAAACAAGAAAATCCATATTAACCTTTTCTATTTCCATTCTAATTCCCAAATGAAAAAAATAATTCTAATGATTCTTGCTATACATCTTTAAACTTTCAACATTTCAAGAATTTTTACTCAAAAATAAACAATGATCGTTTCAGCATTTTTTTTAATACCCCGATTATCTTCACATTATCAATATCAGATCTTCTTATTGCATACGATTCTTCTAGGAAACATACACTTCTTAATTAGAATATTCATCTTTTCACCCATAAAGAAATAAAATCTTATTCTCAAGCATGCAAATATCATTAAATTCTAGGCATATATTCCATACAGATTGAACAATCAAGTCGACCTTATTCATTCGTAATTGATATTTCAAGAAATTCTCTCTTCTAGTCAACAGAACGATTCAACATGCATCATTCCAAATTCACTCATCATGCCAATTGAAGACCATAACAAATGCATTAACATAAGTAATATTGATACCTCAACTGAATACATTAACTCTAATTCACTTACTTGAGAAAGGAAATCCACCATACATATTAGGACTTGAAATTTCACCATATTATCAGGATTAATTCAAAGGTATATTCATACTTATTCTTTATATGCATTAATCACAAGTTGGAGGTCATGCTCTAAGTGCAAGTCATGATCAACAAGTTACAAGATAAAATATCCAGAAAACCCAAGATAGAGAAATCTGAAACTGATAAGCCCAAAATAAGGAAATCCAAGATAAAGAAATCCATGATAAGGAAATCTTATTTACAGCACTTCATCAGAAGATCGAGAACCAGACTCATAAAAATATGAAAGTCCCCAATGTTTTTTTTTCAAAGAAAAGAAATCTAGAATAACATCATTCCAAACCACTAACAACAAATACGACCGGAACTATATGCTTCTCAAATATATAAAATCAATCAGAGCAATGATCGGTAGAAATAGAATCATGGCACCATACACAATTTCTCATCGATTCCCAATAGGCGGAATATAACAAAATACTAGAGAAAAACAGAACCATGCAGATTATAATCCAATCAGACTAACAACACATTCGTCTAATCTTAAGATCAGGGAACATTTTCATAATATAAGAATTCATCAGGGATTAGATAGCCCCAATAATATTTCCGGTGTCAGATAGTCTCATACCATATCTCAATAAAGACAATTACAAATTGTTCACTGTAATTACCATGCTTGGACATTTCATATTTTGAACATTATTCCTTTAACTATTTCTGCTGTCCCAAATTCCATAATATTCCCTTTACTAAGAAAACCAATTCATGAGGGAATTTCAATCAATACATTTCTCGACATCATACCAGGATGGATCGTTTTACCAAAATTAACCTCTTTCACTAACTGTGATGTTGCAAAAATTAAACAATCTTTCGATCAACCCGATATCTTTCTAGTTCATGTTTGTACTTATCAACCCAGTCTTAATCTCTAGTCATGCTTATAATCGTTCCATCATTGAACTCTTTGGTTTCTCTCCTGGAAACTCATTCAACATAAATCTCAGGAATTTTCATTACAAAACACCACTTTGGTAAGAGGGAGGGGGTCGTAGGGCCTCTGACTCAACTCTCATATACATGTAACACAGTTTTCATCATAGCAATCATATGTCAATTATGACATTCATTTCGAGTAACTAACATTCATATTGATTTTACACTCACTTTCCAGTTATCTCATTTAAACAAGTGTCCTTATACATGTATTTCCATGTTTCCTAGATAATCTTACTTATCCATTCATTAAATCAGACAAGTCAAGCACATAATATAATATAAGGGCCAAACAAACATGGATAAGTATATCACAATCTAAACTTTCATCTTACACATCATCATATACATATAATTACAATCATATATATCAGTCCAAGCAATTTAATACATTTACTGAAGTTTTACAAGCTTACCAATCATAATCATCCTAACCAATAGACATGAATATTCACCTTATCAATATTTTTGATAAGTTACTCAAACACATGCATTTGTTCAAATAAATCGATCATATACGTCATGGAATTGTCTATTAATCATATATAAGCTCATTTCACCATGTACACATTTCATAAATCCTCATTCATACCTTTCCAAGTTTCATTTCGTCATAACTATACTTTACTTGAATATTTGAGCATCACATTAAACATGGTCGGTGTAGCTTGGTTGGAGAGTACCTTTGTCTAAATAAAGTGGCTCTCATACGCGTCGGGAGACATTACACTATCACAGATTGGTGGCATGTATAGTTGAACTTTTACACATGCTAAGTTAGTTCGAGAACCGAATAAACCATAGATTTGATACCACTAAATGTAACACCCCTCACTCGTATCCAACGTTGGGACAGGGTTCAAAGCATTACAAGACTTAAACATTCACAACATGCAAAACTAGGCCACAAAATTTCACCAAAAATTAAAACATCTCGAACACATGCATATCATCCCTTATATAGGCCTTCGAAACCTATAACATACATTGGGTTGGTTCGGGACTAAACCAAGAACTTTGAAAATCTTTGGGCAACTTAACTAATTTTCTTGCTTCGGAGAGTCACACGCCCGTGTGGATTGGGCCGTGTGGTCAATTTCAAGGCTATTTTCCAAGCCAATTGTCACCCTTAATTACCTACATACACTTATACATTTTCATAGCAATGGACATGGCATATTTGAGTAATTATATATTCACAATAAAGACACGAGCATGGCATTTTTACATCACCACATAACATATTACCAACCATGCATGGCAAACAAGCATATGCACATCACTAATATCAGACATAACATGAATAGCTAGATTTATAAGTTAGAATCATTAGCTCACTAAAGACCAATATATTTGGACAAATTATAATAACACATGTTATAAAACTAGGTCCCTATACATGCCACTCACTTGATAATTCTAGCATATGTATTTATATTGTCAAGGTGTTGGCTTGATAGTGTGATGCTGCCTCCGACGATCTCCAACCCCAAGTTAACCTGACAACACTAAAAGAAATGGAAAGGAGGGGGTAAGCTTTACGCTTAGCAAGCTCACATGAAAATAATAAGCAGTTTACTAACATGCTTTCCATAGTAAAACTATCCCAATTGTACAGTTAAACATGTTCTGGTTAAGCTCTTTTCTTGAGTCACAGTCACTAAATCATTTATAAATGGAGCTACGGAACTCTAAATTAAGATCCGTAAATTTTTCGAAAAAAAAAACTCATATATATTTCCATCATAAAATTTTCAGAATTTTTTATCTAGCCAATAAGTACATTTTATTATTTAAAGTCTCCCATCTTTTGCTATTTGACAGCTTCGACCACTCTTCACTAAAATTTAATTATCTTTTGCTACCAAATTGAAATGATGTTCTCGTTTCTTTCTTCTAAAATAAATTCAATAAGGAATCCAACCATATAAATTATGTTCCTTAAATATTTTTTTACAATTTTTAATTATTTTTACAATTCAGAAAAGGGGATCACTAAATCAGTCTGAACCAGTCTTACAAAAATATAAATATCTCAAAATTAAGAATTCTTTTGTTTTCTCTGTTTCTTTTATATGACAATAGATTCAATAAGATTTAATTTAATATCTCATTGCACTTATATTTCAACTTCTACTATTTTTTGTGATTTTTCAAAGTCACTCCCCTGCTGTTGTTTTAGACTGTTTATCCCAAATTTCATTCCTTCACTAAAATTTCTTATTATCAACTTTCAAGATAATACTTATCCATATTCATCTTATCAAAAATTCAATCACATATCTAACTCGTAATTAAAAACTCATATATTCATATTTCGGTATTATCCCACATTTTTTTCACGTTAAATTTCATTTAGCAAACTTGTTTCTCCCGGTGAACACTTCGGAAAGTAACAATATACGGTGGTTTTAGTACATAGCTCCACACTATTGGGCTAACATGTAATTGTGGCATACACACTTAGTGCCACTTTTCAAATTAACATGTATAACTGTGGCATGTCCACTTAGAACCACATTACATGTTTAACCGTGGTATATTTACATAGCACCACATTACTGAATCAATATATGTAACCGTGGCATATCCACTTAGCACCACATTACATGTTTAACCGTGGTATATCCGCTTAGCACCACGTTAATGAATCAATATATGTAACCCTGGCATATCCACTTAGCACCACGTTACATGTATCAATATGTGTAATCATGGTATAACCACTTAGCACCACGTTTTTTCATTCCAAAGGTTCAACTGAGATTTCCTCATTCAATCTTAATTCATCAACTACAAATCACCGTTTGTGTCCATTAATTGAACAATACTAAAAATTATTTCATTTGCACTCTCTTCACAAGTCCATTTCATTTCACATGTCAAACATGTACTCATGAGTTTCAAGTACATACCTGTGCTATCTTTTAGCACAACCACTCGTGCAAACAGGACAATCATATGCAAGATCTCATATTCTTGGTAATCATCCATTTCTTTTAAATATCATATTCCATCAAATTTCTATTAACATCAAATTCAATACAATTATAACAAATTATATTTCATGTATATCAATAATAACATGAATAATAGGATTATTAAATCACGCGAACTTACCCCGGATCCAAAAATGTCAATTTACCATTCTATTCCATAACCTTGTAATTTCCCGATTTAAGCCCAAATTTCGATTTCCTTGGTCTATAATATTATTACATTTAGCCTAATAATTAGTTACACTATTCATATGGGTCTAAAACTCATGTATTTACAAATTTGCTTTTTGACCCCTAAACTTTTGCATATTTTCACTTTTGCCCCAAGGTTCGGAAATTAAACTTCTTCCTATTTTATTATGTTTTATGACATTATGATCATTTTTCCCTTCTATAGCAACATCAAATTCTCACTCTAACATGTACTTATGAACATTAGGTATTTTTACCGATTATGTCATTTTACTCATTTTCACGTAAAATCGCTTAGCAAAAGTTGTTTATTACAATTTCAAGCTTCATATTCTACCATTAAACATCAAAATACATGCATATCATTCATGGGTAAATTTTTAAACATGAATCCTAGCTCAAAATAATGGTAGAAATGAGCAGATCATGTTACCGGGATTTCAAAAATACATAGAACATTAAAAACGAAGCTCGGAATCACTTACTATTAAGCTTGGAAGCTTGGCCAAACCCTAACCATGGCTTCTCTTGGTACATTCTGCTGTATCAAGAAGAAAAGGACACATTTGGGGTTTAAAATTTGTGTTTTAATTCATTTTACCCCTAAATGACCAAAATGCCCTTTTTTACTATTCTTTCAAATTTCACCCAACCAAGGCCATTTTTGTCCAAAAAGTTATACAATGGTTTAATTATCATTTAAGGACCTCCCATTTAAAATTTCATTACAATTAGACAGCTCGAACATGTGAAACTCAACTTTTGCACTTTTTTACAATTTAGTCCTTTTGACTAAATTGAGTGCCCAAACGTCAAAATTTTTGAACGAAATTTTCACGAAATCATTCTGTAAAATCGTAGACCATAAAAATATAATAAAAATGAAATTTTATTCATTGAATTTGTGGTCCTAAAACCACTGTTCCGACTAAGCCCAAAATTGGGATGTTACATGCCTTGTTTTGCCACAACCTAGACACATAAGTGTGTCTAATGTCGTGTGAGGTACACAGCCTATTCACTCGGGCATGTGATCTTTATAAATTTTTAAAAATGTTTAAGTTTCAAAAATTTTTGTATGTGTTCGGTTTAGTCCCGACCCTCTTTTAAAACATGTTTAAAATCTCGTTGACCTACGTAAGGGACTATATATGGATGTATGACTATGATTCTATGATGATTGTGAAATGAATGATAAATGTTTCGATATGTCCAGTAATGCCTTTTAACTCTTGTTCGGTGACAGATACGGGTTAGGGGTGTTATAGGGTTATTGTGGATCGACTGACCAAGTCAGCACATTTTCTGGTTGTGCATACCAATTATTCATTACATAAGTTGGCAAGGTTGTATATTTCTAAGATTGTGAGACTGCATGGTGTACCGTTGTCCATCATTTCCGATTGGGACTCTCAATTTACATCTCAATTTTGAAAACAAATTGCACGAGGCTTTGGGAATTCAATTGAACGTTAGTACAACTTTTCACCCACAATCTAATAGGCAATCTGAGCGAGTTATACACATTTTGGAGGACATGTTTGATCTGTCGTAAATCAAACTATTATTTACATCCCTTTTTACACATAATTATAGCTGGTTTAATAGTAAATCAAATCATTTTAGTACATATTTAGGTTATCATACTTAAAGTAGTAATTTATGCTTTCTACTAGTTTTATTACATTTTATATCTCTAAATAAGGTTACATGGTCTTGTAGTTCATGACGGGAGCTAAAGATGCTTGTTTGGGCCAAAACTGATGCCTATGTTACGACACCAAGATGCTGATGTCTCAACATCGAAGACAGAAGCTAAAAACAAGTTTTGGTGCAAAAATGCCTTTGATGTCGTGACATTGGACTCTGATGTTGCAACACTGCAGGCCTATGTTGCAACCAACCCCCTGCGTAGCCCAAAAACTCATGTACGTTTTAATTACATTTTTAAGGGAAATTAAGTTTATTTGTCCCAATCGAACTCTATGGACTTCAAAGATAATTTAGTCACTTTAATATTCTGAGTTTAGCCTATATAAAGGTGACTGTAATTAGTTTAAACATACAATTTTAGGGTTTTGATTCTTTGGTTTCTCTTTCATTTTTAATTTTTACTTAGGCTATTTGATGTTCTTGTAATTAGAAGAACCTATTCCAAAGTGAGACTTCTACGAGGAGAGATTGTTCTGAAACCACGCGTTCATCGATAAATCCATGAGCATCTCTTTTCCTTATTCTCTTTTTTATATTTCTTTCTTTAACATTTGCTAGATGAATGTTTGTGTAAACATTAGAATCAATTTGTGCTTTCTACATATTTTGCATGTTTCAATTGCTTTAACTTAATTAATTGCTTGAATGATAGAGTTTCTTAGCTGATCAGTTGTTTGGGAAAGGAAGAACGTAAAGCAAACCCTAGGCCTAGCAACCCTAAGAAGTTACTTAGGTGGAAATTAATCTAAAATTGGTATGGTCTATACGTGAACACCTTAACCCTAAACCGGTTTAGACTATGAGGTAGGAAGATTAAGTAGTTCTTGTTGACTAGTTATTATAGTGGAAGATCGGAAGACCCTACTAGGGTATCAACTAGTTGATTGATTAGAACTCTACTTCAATAATGAAAACAATTGGAACTAGGCTAAAAAGAACTCGCGTAGTTAAAACAAGGAATTGGAAAAGATGATATAGGAACCTAGGAGTAGATTTAAGTTTAGTTAATTTTATTTAGTTTCTTATTATTATTATCATCTTGCTTCTCGATTAACACTACTAATTCGTGACTCCAGTAGATTAGTAATTATTTCCCATAAATGAGGTCAAAAGATAAGTAGTCATTACTGACTCGTTTTGTTCGTGGAAGATCGGAAGATCCTGCTAGGGTAGCAACTAGTTAATTGACGAGGAACCCAAAACAATAGTTGATTGCGGTTGCCGAATCAAGCTAATCAACCATCATCAGATTTGATTCCTTCTACTTTTTCTATCTCTTGAAATCTAGTTTTCTTTTATGTTATTTTGTTTTTATTATTAGTACTATCAAAATCCCAAAAGGCTCTTACTTATATTTTCATACTATAACTTGATTAAAGTATTAATTAGATCTTTTAGTGTGTTGGTTAAAATTGATCTAGCCTCCGCCTCCCTTGGGTACAATCCTTGTAGTACTCACCTAATTCGTTGTAGAATTATATTACAACTAGACCCGTATACTGGTGGATATTGCCTCTTAATTCTATATTTTAATGCAGTATTCACACTTTGGACGTTAGTACGTCCGGAGGTGATCAAGTTGTTGGCGCTGTTGCCGGGGAGGCAAGGTCACTAAATTGATTTTAATTCTTGCACTTTAAAAGAATAATTAGGAAATCTGTAGGTTATAATTATGACTTCCAATTTGTTTTTTCAAAATTAACACTTCTAACATTTTTTTTAGGAATCCTAGACACTATTAACCAAATAATCAGTCAGCATAAACTAATGGATGCCTTTTATTATATGTGGTACTCTGAAGACTTCAATTATGATGAAGATATTTACGAAGGAGTCTATGAAGATTGCGAGATCTAGGAGAATCAATGATTACTAATTCTTGAATTGAGTCAACTCCGAGGAGAAACCTAGTTCTTCCCAAAGATGATGATGACCATAATGATATGTCGTTAGAAAGGTACGAAGAGGTGCTAAGTCCAAAATTGAGGTGAAAAAAGAATATTTTCATAAATGCTTGTGAAGGAGGAGAAATTCCATACTGTTATCCACTTTAGCATACAGAAGAATATTCAGAATAGGTGAACAAAATAACAACAAAGAAAGGTATGGAGCTGGTAAGGGAAATGGCTAGTGGACCTAATAGTCAGATAAGTATGGAACCCATCGTTCCTTCAATTACGAGATCTTCTAATCAAGTAGGAACACCAGAGCAACATAACGCGGACCTACCAATAGAGACGATGGCCTTCATGATCGACTCAGTGGAAGGATGTCTATCAATTCAGAAATCCATAGAGCAAAATAAAAAGAAACCAGTAATCTTAGCTAATAAGCCTGAATTGACCATTCTTTGCATGTATTTATTCGTAAACCAATACCCCAGAAATTCAATGACCTAGGAGTTTTCCAGATGATGAACAAAATTGGAGAAATATATATAGACAAGGCCTATGATCACCTAGCAGGCCTCAACCAATTTGTAACCCCTCAAATTGATCCTAAATGTTACGGCCCAATCTAAGTGATTACATGGGCCATAGTTATAGCCAAAATTTGAGTTGAAGTATGCTGGTTTAATATTTGAAAAACACTTGCTAGTATTCTCTTAAATATGATATTTTTAATAAAATTTGAAAGAAACTTGTTTAACATTTGTAAAAGAAAACTTGATGATCTTTAAATTCAAATTCAATAAATTGAGTTTGTGGAAAACGATTTTATTAAGAAAATACCAAATGATTTAATCCATAATAAAAGTCCATGCAAATTGTCCGATGTCCAAAATTTAAAAATCCCATCCTGCAATTCTATAGTCTAACATAAAATAAATTCCTAAATATTAATAAAGTCTACAAAAGTCTGAAACATAATAGAAATCTATATAAAACCATTCTTGAGAGCCTATAATAAAAATCTATATAAAACCATTCTTGAGAGCCTCATGAATGACTGCATCCGAGTCCTAACCACGAAGATTATCTGAAAGACATAACTAATGTGGGTGAGCTTTAAAATGCCTATTGTGAGATCAACCCAAATATAATCGCATACATATCAAAATATCATTCTTAACATATCAATATCATAATAATCACAAGTTCTAACACTGATACTTATGCATGAACATGTCGACGTATATTTTAAAATGATGTACATTTTATAAAATTTCCTACCCATCTCTGCTACACACCAATGTCGAGTTCCCCAGAACTTGTCCATTTGAAATACCATTTGTGGACAAGCCACCACTTATTTGCAGATAAACTGCCACTTATAACCTTTTTGTGGACAAGCCACCACTGAATTGCAGATATACTGCCACATATATGATAATCACTTTTAACATGTTAAATCATGGATCTCAATATTTTTAACATACACATATATAAGTCCCACATGTTTAAATCATCATGTATATCATATATGTAACAACCCATTTTTAGTCAAATCAGAATAGTGGTTTTGAGACCACAAATCTGAAGTCAAAATAATTATTTTATTATTATTTTAATGTTTATAGCATGTTAAGATGATTGTGTGAAAATTTTGTTAAGAAATATTATCGTTTAAATGGTCAATTTGATAAAAAAGGACTAAATTGCGTAAAGTGTAAAACTTGTGTTCTATTAGCTAAAAGTGTTAAATAGCTATGGAATCTTAAACTAGAGGTCCTTAAGTAGTAATTATACCATTGGTTGTTTAAGTGGACATTTATGGACATTATTATTGTTTTAATGTTTAAGTAAAGGGTATATAAGTAATTGTAAAATTAAGTTAAAATTAATGAAAGAAAAGAAAGCTATCATCTTTCTTCTTCAATTAGTCCACCAAAATTTCAAAGCTTAAGAATCCATGGGAGTTTTCTATGGTTCGGTCATTGCATTGCTTAATTGATCAAGAAAAGCGAAATTTAGATATAGACCAGGGAAAAACAAGGTGTTGGATTAATTGATCAATTTTGTCATTTTTGCATTCGAGGTAAGTTCGTATGTTAATAAGCATTATTATAATTGTGTTTTAAATGCTTTAATATTGAATATATTGTGTTATGACATTACGGATATGTTCGATGACGATTTGGAAAAGATCAGGATACAAATGACATGTCATTAGGGATTATGTGATTTGGGTGCTGGTCTGTACGTCCTACCGGTGGTTGAGTTATCCAGAATGTGTTGCGGGTTCTCATCAGCTTGTGTAAGCAACACCGTGTAGCTTCGTCATGACTGTTGGCTTGCGTGAGTAGTCCCGTTGATAGCTCGAGAGTGAACATTATATGTGATATGAGATTGAGATAGCTTCGGCTATGTATGTGGCACTTAGGGTGAGAGATTCTTAAGTATCCGATAGTATTCTGAATGGTTCAACTGGCATATCAAAGATACGGATGAGAATGAGATTAATACGAGATGGAATAGGTATGTACATTGTAACACCCCTTACTCGTATCCAAGACCGAAACAGAGTACGAGGCATTACCAGACTTAACAATACACATAGACGAAAACTGGGCCATAAAATTTCATTTAATTCAAAACTTTTCGAACACATGCATAAAAAACAAAGCTATCTATATCATCACATCAAAACATAGGACATGGCACGATTAATTAAACTTATAAACCATAATGGATAATGACCACATCTCATGATTTTATACGATAACTCAATGCAGACTGATATGTATGGTCAAAATCATAATAAAAATACATATCACAAACCAACTTCCTATACATGCCACTCACTTGATATTTCTAATATTTGAATTAATTTTCCCAAAAATGATAGTTTGATAGTGTGATTTTGCCTACGACGATCTCCAACCCCTAGCCGACCTGCCAATACTAAAGAAATGGAGAGGATGGGTAAGCTTTACGCTTAGTAAGTTCATATGAAAATAATAAGCAATTACTACCATGCTTTTCAAGATAAAGCACTATAATTGTAAAATTACACATATTCAGGACAGGCTGTTTTCTGGAGTCCCGGTGTTAAAAAAATCATATCTCAAGTTAAAAAACTCAAAATTAAATTCCGTAAATTTTATATGAAACTAGACTCATATGTCTACTTACTAATATTTTTCTAGAATTTTTTGTTGGGCCATTTAGTACAGTTTATTAGTTAAAGTCTCCCCTGTTTCAGGGTATGACTACTCTGACCCTTGTGCACTATGAACCAAATTTCTCCCTTTAAAAAATTCCAACTACCATGCCATTTGTTTCCCTTAAAATTAGATTCAATAGGGAATCCATGCATGTAAGGTATGACTCTCAATAAATTTTGTACAATTTATGGTGAATTTCTAAAGTCAGAACAGGGGATCTCAAATTCATTCAGACCCTGTTTCACAAGAATTCAAATATCACACAATATAGAATTCTTTTCCTTTCCCTGTTTGTTTCATGTGAAAATAAACTCATTAATATTTATTTACATAATTTTTTTAATTTAATTAAACTTACACAATTTTTGGTGAATTTTCAAAGTCATGCACTGCTGCTGTCTAATATTGTTTTACTACTAAAGTTCACTTTTGCACAATTTCACTTGTTCATCACGTAATCACTTTCACATGTATTTTCATTTAATCGATTTCCCATTGAACTCATCGAAATAATAACAGATACACAATTGCCTGCACATTTTCCCATTTCCACACTTGTAGCCGAACCTATCTAGTACACATAGTAGACTACACTTAATACTACACATGCGACCAATAATCTGGTACACGTAGTAGCCTGCACTTAGTACTACACACGCGATCACAGTTTTCGGGTACGCATAGTAGCCTGCACTTAGTACTACACATGCGACCAATTACCTGGTACACGTAGTAGCCTGCACTTAGTACTGCACACGTGACCTCACAATAGTTCATTTGTATCGCTTCTATTCCAAAGGTTCAACCGGGAAATTCCTCACTTTTCAACATTTTACTAAATTGTCCGTAATTAATTTAAGTTCATAACTTACATCAAATAACCATTTGATAGGCAGCCACATTTCATATGATATCAAAATATAATAACATAAAAAGAATCGATAGATTATTTATGTACGAACTTACTCGAAGTGTCGATCTCACTATCCATAGTACCAATTGTCCATTCATAGTATAATAAGACACAACTCAAATATCAAATCAGATTTTAAGAATTTACATAACATATATTACATATTTCATATATCGCTTGTCATGTATCTTCATTTTCTAGCATTTCATGTAACATTCTTTCATGTCATATTTCCACATCATAAACACCATTCCATCAACTTTTCCAATATATTAAATCATAAAATATATGCAATAATAGTAAGAAATATAATTCAAACATAACATTGTATTGTTATTATCATACGAACTTACCTCGATCCAGAAACAGCAATTTACCATTTTAGTCCATAACCTTGTATTTTCCCGATTTCCTTCATAATCGAGCTTGAAAGCTTGGAAACCCTAGCCATGGAGTCTCCATTGGTAGACACGTCCATGGTGAAGAAGATGAGCAAAATTGGCTTTTAATTTTGTATTTTAATTCATTTTACCCCTAAATGACCAAAATGCCCTTACTACTAAACTTTCCAAAAATTTCATTCATGTCCAATATTTGTCCATAAACTTTGAAATTCGTCAAATTGCTATTTAAGACCTCCTAATTAATATTTCAAAGCAATTTCATACTAGAAACTTCTAGAATGCAAGTTTTGCAACTTATTCAATTTAGTCCCTAACTTCAAATTAAGCACTTTATACATAGAATTTCTTCACGAAATTTTCACACAATATGCAATTATATCATAGACCTCAAAATAATTATAAAATAATTATTTCTATCTCGGATTTGTGGTCACAAAACCACTATTCCGATTAGGCCCTAATTCGGGATATTACATACATGAACCATACACGCTTTGAAATGAAAAAATTTATGAAATACATGGCTAACTTGGTGAATAAAAATGTGATAGGTTGTGTATTATTATGAATTATACCATGATATGTTAAATTGTTTGGATTGTATTTTTATGGTAAGATGAGTTTATTATTATATGAACTTACTATGTTTTATAGCTTACATCGTTTATCTTTCAGTGTTTTATAGTGAAATCAAAGCTAGCTCGGATTCGAGAATCGTTAGAGACCTCATCACACTATCAAATTATCAGTTTGGGACTTTTGAATAGACCTCAAAATAATCATAAAATAATTATTCCTATCTCGGATTTGTGGTCACGAAACCACTATTCCGATCAGGCCCTAATTCGGGATATTACATACATGAACCATACATGCTTTGAAATGAAAAAATTTATGAAATTCATGGCTAACTTGGTGAATAAAAATGTGGTAGGTTGTGTATTATTATGAATTATACCATGATATGTTAAATTGTTTGGATTGTATTTTTATGGTAAGATGAGTTTATTATTATATGAACTTACTATGTTTTATAGCTTACATCGTTTATTTTTCAGTGTTTTATAGTGAAATCAAAGCTAGCTCGGATTCGAGAATCGTCAGAGACCCCATCACACTATCAAATTATCACTTTGGGACTTTTGAATCTATGATTTTGGTTATATGTCATGTATAGGAACTTTAGTCATTTTGGTATGTAGTTTGGTTATAAATTTAGCCATTTGGATTGGCTTGTAAATATTTAATGTTTGACTTTGTATATGGCCATAAGAGTTGGCTTATGTTGATATATTTGGTGGCATATAAATATATATGCGTATGTCTTAGTAATGTGTTTGATGATGGATATGTAATCCGTGTTGATAATTTGTAATTAGAGATACTAAATGGTTGAGATTTGAATTTCGTATGTTTGTGAATTTAGGTCAAGTAACAAAATATTAAAAATGATCATTTAGGTGATGTGAAATGTAGAATTTTTCATGAATACAATAGCCTATTTTGATATTTGTGTGTTTTGTGGATGATGGTATATAATTTGCATGATTTAGGCTTGATTGAGATTGTTTCGAATGCCTAATTATGCCTTGTTATGTGCCATTTGGGTTTTGTGTAGGTGTATGCAAATTTTGGTGGAAAGATGTGTAACACCTCTTACCCATATTCGACGCCGGAACAGGGTACGAGGCATTACCAGACTTAAACTCAAACAAACATTCAAAACTGAGACATGAATTTTCACTCAAATTTAAAACCTTTCACATGTATTCATATCGTCCCTTAAATGAACCTACGAGGCCCAAAACATACATTAGGAGTGGTTCGGGATAAACCGAGAACTTCAGAAACTTTTTCGAAACTTAGAAAATTTTTCATGCAAAAGGGGTCACACGTCCGTGTGACCCTAAGACACGCCTGTGCTTCAGGCCATGTTCAAAATAAGGAGCATTTTGTTTATGACATCATCATCGAATTGAGGTCACATGGCCAAGTCACATGCCCGTGTGCTCAATTCTGGACATTTTGTTTTGCCTAAATTAAGGTGGAGGGGGACACATGGCTAGATCACACGCCCATGGGGATGACCATGTGTCACACACGGGTGTGTGCCTACTTGTGTGGACAATAATAAAGCTGTTTACCAAGCAATTTTCCACCCTTATTCACACATGCACTCACATCAATTCAGAGGCACAAAACATAGCATACTTATGCAACCAAAACATCCAGAATTATGACTCACACATGCCAAACATTTCACATTCATGTCATAAATTATTCTTCCATCATTCATTAAGCATACTAAGACTATGTCACCAAAGCAATTGGCACATATATAAATATACTTAGACTCACAACCATGTTAGTCCAAAAATAAGTCATTTTACATGGCCAAATGTCAAACAAGCCCTTGACAATTACAAACCAATATATTTCCTACAATCATAAAGACATATATAACCAAATGACCAAGTCCCTATACATGCCATAGACTCAAACTACTTGAATTCATCAATACCCGTAGTGACAGCTTGATAGTGTGATAGGATCTCCGGCAATCTCCAACTCGAGCTAGCTTCACGGCTCTATAAAACATGGGAAAGGAAGGGGGTAAGCTATATAGCTTAGTAAGTTCATGCGTAAACAAATGGCAACCTCAATCATACATATATCATGCAATTAACATAATGTAAAACCATACGAATGTCATTTAAGTCTCATAAATATAACTTACTCATTCACATATTACCAAGTGTTTATTATATTCAACAATGTGAACAGAATTTATGATAATCTACCATAATCTCGTGGTTATAATTTTATTTCGTCACAATGTTTGCTCTATCAACTTATAAGCATAATTTAACATATCCGAGCATTAGCCCAATAACCAAAATCTTTTTGGTGTAACATATTACAACAATTAACAAATCATTTCAAACCACATAATAAACATGCATCTTAAATATGAGTATTTACATTTCGAGCATATACTTTAACATCTTTCAATTGTTCAAAGCTCATATCATCCCATAATCATTTTTATTAGGCAATTATGCCAATCATTCCTCTTTCACATAACTGATGAATCACAATTCGTGGGAATAAAACATGTTATATCATAACTCAATTTTGACCCCAAAATCCAATTACACAATTGCCAACCAAATTTACCATGTATTTCGACCATCACAAGTATAGACCAATAATTACAAGACTTCCAAAAAAATATTTTCATGGAAATCATGAACTCACCATATCTTAAAATCAATGCGTATAACTTATGTACATACTTGTACAGAATTTGTAATACTTATATGCTCTTTCTCTTCTTTGACATACCCATTTAAATTCCCGTTAAACCACTGGGAATACTAAAGGATACTCGGGAATCTCATACACATAGTACTTTTCCAATGTCATATCCCAGAAATGGTCTTACACGAAATCTCATACTGATGCCATATCCCAGATATGGTATTACACGTAATCTCATTAACCCTAATGTCATGACATTTGTATCCTATCTGTGACAGCCTTAAAACGACCCTAGTCGAAATGTGGTTTCCGGACCACAAAACCAAGGCATAAAAATAATTTAATATTTATTTTATTGCCTATAATGTGTGTTAACTCATGTGTGATATTTTTATGCTTTGATTTAGAATTATAGATGTGAATTTCACTAGAAAGGACCTAGTAATAAACTTTGAAAGTATGAGGGGAAATGTGTGATGACTAATTAAAGGATGCATGCAAAACAATGGACTTGCATGTCAAATTTCCCCCATAGCTAGTGGCCGGCCATGACAAGGATTTATGGGCAAAAATCATGTCATGAAACATGTTTGGTAAATGGGTTATGATGGAAAGAATAAAATAAGGGTATGGAATAAACAATTAATGTTAGTAGATGAGAAACAAAAAAAAAAAAGTGTCCATCTTCCTCCATAGCTTGGCGAATGTCCTAAAGGAAGAAAGAAAAAATTTTGTTCATCTCTTTTCACTCTCTTGTTGGCCGAAAATACTAAGGTTAAGGAAGGAGTTTTGCTTCATACTTGGTTTGGAAGAGGATTAGGAAGAGGTTGGCTAAACTTGCATCAAGATTAAGGTATGTTTGAGGTTCATGCATG
Source organism: Gossypium arboreum (assembly GCF_025698485.1). Taxonomy (NCBI): domain Eukaryota; kingdom Viridiplantae; phylum Streptophyta; class Magnoliopsida; order Malvales; family Malvaceae; genus Gossypium; species Gossypium arboreum. The sequence goes on from NC_069072.1 coordinate 54,847,667, forward strand.
TTTTTAGTTGCTAGCTTAATGTTCTTGTTAGCCCATGGTTCAAATCCTTGTTATGTCATGGGAATGAAATTCGGCCAAAGTGAATGTGGTGTTAATGCCATTGCATGTTAAATGACAAGCTTGAAAGTGATACATGTGATGGAGGATTGAAGATTCTTAGATTTTCTTTTAGCATTTTTTTTGAATGAGATACTAAGTTCTTTGTTTCACCATGACCAAATTGAAATGGTGTGGTGTTGTGGTATTCGGCCATGATATATCCATAAGTATAATTCATGCATGTTGCATGGTAAGTAAGATTTAAGCTTTGGAAATGTGTATATATTTGGATATAAGCCATTTGAGAATTCGGCCCTTGCACCTACATGAATATATGTTTGCACATGATGGATTGGTATGACATATATACTAATTCAAAGTGTATATTTGCTTGTGATGATGTGTTGATTATGAAGTAAATAAGAGATGTGCAATGAATTACGATATGTAATGTGTTAGTAGTAAAATGTATGCTGTTTTTTTGTGTGGTATTAAGTGTATATTCGCCACATGAGGGGTAATTAGTGTGCATGCATTCGGTTTGAGGCAAGCATATTGATGCCTATTCTTGGCTTAGAAAATTGACTAAGAGGAATATTAACTAATGTGTTGAGTTCGATTTATGATTTCGTACATATGCAACTTTGATGCCTAATGTATATAAGGGCCAAGTACTTTGAACTTCACGTTGATGTTTGAATGTATTGAATTGCTTGTTGTGATGTAAAATGTGCATGACCATTGTGTATTTGAGCTAAAGGATGGCCATATGACCATTTACACTCCTTGTCATATTCGGCCATAAGCTATCATGATGAGATTTTAATAAGTTAAATTTGTGTGAATTAGCTCAAGAGCAAAGGGGAGCTAAATCCGATAAAGGGAAGGAAAAAGTAGTTGAATAGCCGTCGAAATCGCTCGACAACATCCAAGGTAAGTCTTCGAGTGATGACCCTACTTGAATTATATCAAAATTATGCTCCTTGTTTGTGTGGCCATTGAGCGAAATAGTAAAGGTTGATAAATATTTTGTGTTAGAGCTTTAGTAACGAAAATGAACTATGGACGTGTCTTGAATATTGATATATGTGTAAGTGAACATTGAAAATATATCCGGGCTAAGACCCGAAGGCATTCGTGCGAGTTGATATATCCGGGCTAAGACCCGAAGGCATTCGTGCGAGTTGATATATCCGGGCTAAGACCCGAAGGCATTCGTGCGAGTTGATATATCCGGGCTAAGACCCGAAGGCCTTTGTGCAAGTCACCAAATCCGGGTTATGACCAAGGCAATCGTCTGATCGCTATATCCGGTTAAATCCGAAAGTATGTGATTCGAAGTGAGCAATCTTGCTGTGAAAATTTCAGCTTATACACTTGTGAAAATTCCAGCAATGAGGTATGTTTGTATGTACTTGTACTAATTGAATTCTTACAAGTAAGTATCGCTAAGTTGATAAACGAGCTACCGCCTTGGGCTAAGTTGTTCTTTGTGTATGAACATAAGGGTCGGTGATGTGAAATAAGTATGAGTATGGGAATGTGAATTAGTAAAGTGGTTTAATTAGCCATGTGAATAAAATCCTTAGTCAAAGCTGATTTCATTGCTTGAGACTTACTAAGCATTAAAATGCTTACCCGTTGCTTTGGCTCTCTGTTTTATAGGTTTCGCTCGTTAGCTATCGGATTCGGGATCAAAGAAGTCAAGTCATCCACACTATCGAAGCCCCATTTTGGTACAAATTTTGGTTGAACTTTGAAATGGCATGTATAGGACCATCCTTTGTTGAAGGTCATGTACCTTCCGGTTTGTGTAAACTTGGATAGCCATGCGAAAATGGCTTATATCGTTTTAGCATAGAACTATAATCGTTTGTATGTTGACCCTTATGAGGTATGGAATTATTTTGAAACGATTAGCCATTGGAATGGTTAATCATGATCACGCTTTGTGCTATGTATGTAAAAGGGCCAATTGAATCATGGAAAGTATGAAATAGGTAAAGCCTACTAAAGGCAGATGCTGACAGCAGCAGTGACGTGGATGTGAAAAATCACTAAAAATAGTAGGAATGGTATTAAATAGCAAATAAATTATGTAAGTGTACCTTGATGAATCTACTTTCATATGGAAGAAACGAAATGGTCATATGAGTTATAAGCTAACAGATTTTAAAGTTCTTGTGAAATAGGGCCAGAACGGTTTCTGGATCCCCTGTTCCAACTTTGGAAAATCATTGTAAATTAACCAGAGATAATTAGGAGTCATTCCATATATGTGTAGATTCCTCTCTGAGTCTAGTTTCTATAGAAACAAACGGCATTAGTATTGAAGCCCTGTACAGGAGATATCCAATTCGTAACGCACAAAGGTCAGTGTAGTCGATCCCTACAACAGGCGAGACTTTAACTAATAAACTGTACTAATTGGCTCGACCAAAATTCTAGAAAAAATATGTAGATGGACATATGAGTCTAGTTTCAGGAAAAATTTACGGAACTGATTTTCGAGTTGTAAAACTCAAGTTATGAATTTTGGAGCGACTAGTACTCAGATTGGCAGCTTGTCTGAAAATTGTCAATAAGTGGGTTGAAGTGCATAACACCTCGCGTTCGACTCGTGACGGTCTCGGGTTCGGGTGTTACAATTTTATTGGTATCGAGCTACGGTTTAGTCGATTCTAGGACTACCGTAATGCGTTTGGGTCTAGCTATACATGCCATTTTATGTGATTATATGATAGTGTGGTGATTTCGACGTTTGAACTTGTGTTTATTTATAGTAATGGATCCGATCCCAACCGAAGCGATAGCTGATGATGTGGAGAGTGTGGCGCTGCTCCCACAAGGGACAGCGCCGGACTCTCAACCTGTTGCTAGCAATCCGAATGACGAGGCTAGACAAGCCTTTTATAGCGTGATGAATGATTGGTTCAACCAATACATTCGAACTAATACTGGTGTTCCACAACCTCCATTCCCAACAAACACACTTCCCCGCACCTACAATGCCTCCAGTAATTGACCAAATAAGGTCGAATAAGCCCCAGTTGATAGAATCCAAAACATGGGGCTACTGAATTTAAAGCTACGGATAGTGATCTTTGCCGAGCAAGCCGAATTTTGGTTGGACAACACGATCCGGGTACTCGATGAGCTATCTTGTACACCGATGAATGCCTAAAGTGTACCATCTCCTTGCTACGTGATTACGCCTACTATTGGTGGAGTACTCGACTTCATTGTGCCCATGAACAAGTAACTTGGGAGTTCTTCCAAACCGAGTTTGGAAAAAGTATATCGATCGAGATTTATGGACCAAAAGCGAAAGGAATTTCTCGAACTTAAACAAGGTTCCATGTCGGTTACCGACTATGAGCGAAAATTCGTGAGGCTTAGCCGATGCAGCGAGAATGCATTTCTTGAAGTGTGATGTGTAAACGCTCAAGATGGACTGAATGATGAGATAAAGTCGTATGTTGGCATTTTGGAAATCAGAGTTTGTGACTCTCGTCGAGCGAGCGATGCAAAGCCGAGGAGTTTAGTATGGAGAAAAGGAAAGCGGAAGCGGGAGCAAGGGAGTTTCAGAAGAGGTATTCGGGAAGCCCTTCCAGCATCATCAAAGAAACTTAGAGATGGCTTAGGCCGATCTAGAGACACTTCGGGCTTTTCTAGACGAGATCGCGATCGACCCCTGTGACCACGAATCACTTGATCGCCATGAGTGGGAATGATCGACGAGAGAGGACTGAGTGCGATGTTGTGGCAAATGGCATTTTGGAAGTGTAGATTCCGTGACCGCTCTGTTACAAGTGTGGATCAGTTGACCACTTCATTAAAGATTGCCCGAGGTTGTGCGAGCAGAATGTAGATCGGAGTGGGAAGCCGGGTACTACCACCGCGAGGTAGACCATCCGGAAATACGGGCAAGGCTAGTGGTGGTCGAGAGGATCTAGAGATCTTTGCGACCGGATCCGAGGCTCGCGCTCCAGCTAGGACTTATGCTATCTGGCATGCGCGAGGATGCCTCCTCGCCGGATGTTATTACGGTACTTTCACTCTCTTTGATACTAATGTGATTGCTTTGATTGACCTGGTTCTACTCATTCTTATATATGCGAAACCTTAGCATCCAAGAAGACTTTGCCTATTGAGTCTCTTGAGTTCGTAATTCGGTGTCAAATCCTTTGGGTCGTTATGTGCTGGTCGACAAAGTGTGTAAGAAATGCCCCTAGTAATTGAGGTACTGTTTTCCGCGGACTTGATGCTTTTGCCGTTCGATGAATTTGATGTTATTCTTGGGTTGGATTGGTTGACCGTGCATGATGCGGTTGTGAATTGCAAAAGCAAGACTATTGATTTGAGATGCGCAAACAACGAGATGATCCGAGTTGAGTCTCTGAACTTGAAGGGGTTGCCACCGTAATATCATCAATGTTGGCCCGAAATATGTAAGAAAAGGGTGTGAAGCATACCTTGCGTATGTACTTGATGATAAGGAGTTAGGAATAGAACCCAAATCATGCGGTGGTTTGTGAATACCGGACGTTTTCCCAAGAATTGCGGGTTTGCCACTGTTCGGAGATAGAGTTTGGCATTGAGCTTGTACCAGGACCACACCGATTTCGATAGCTCCATATCGTATGGCACCAACGGAATTAAAGGAGTTGAAAGCTCGGTTGCAAGAGTTGATGGATAGAGGTTTTGCTCGCCCGAGTTTTTCACCTTGGGGTGCACCGGTGTTGTTTGTGAAAAGAAGGACGGAACCATGAGGTTGTGCATCGACTATCGTCGACTTAATAAAGTGACAATAAAGAACAAGTATCCGTTACCACGTATCGATGATTTGTTCGATCAACGAAGGAGCCTCGGTGTTCTCAAAAATAGATTTGAGATCGGGCTATTATCGATTCATGAATCCGAGATTCGGACATACCCAAAACCGCCTTGAGCGAGATATGGTCACTACGAGTTCTTAGTGATGCCGTTTGGGCTCACTAATGCCCTCGCGGTATTTATGGATTTGATGAATCGGATCTTGAGATCATATTTGGATCGGTTCGTAGTTGTGTTCATCGACGACATCTTGGTCTATTCAAGAGATGAGACCGAACATGCGAGCACACGAGATTAGTGTTGCAAATTTTACGGGATAAGCAGTTATATGCTAAGTTTAGCAAGTGTGAGTTCTGGTTAAGAGAGGTTAGCTTCTTGGGTCACGTGGTATCTGCATCGGGTATTCGAGTCGACCCAAGCAAAATTTCAGCCATACTTAACTGGAAACCTCCAAGAAATATTACTGAGGTTCGGAGCTTTTTGGGACTTGCCGGTTACTACCGACGGTTTGTAAAAGGATTCTCGATGATAGCCACACCCATGACGAAACTGCTTCAGAAAGATGTCAAGTTTGAATGGACGGAAAAGTGTCAGAAAAGTTTTGACCAATTGAAAACTCATTTGACGGAAGCTCCAGTACTAGTACAGCCCGAATCTGGCAAAGAGTTTGTCATCTATAGTGACGCCTCCCTACTTGGGTTAGGTTGCGTATTGATGCAAGAAGGTCGAGTTGTGGCCTATCGTCGAGACAATTAAAGCCACATGAGAAAAATTATCCGACCCATGATCTCGAATTGGCGCCATCGTATTCGCCTTAAAGATATGGCGACATTACTTATTTGGTGAGAAGTGCCATGTGTATTCGGATCACAAAAGTCTCAAATATTTGATGACTCAAAGAGACTTAAATCTGCGACAAAGACGTTGGCTCGAGTGTTAAAGGATTATGAGCTGGTCATTGACTATCACCCGAAAGGCTAATGTGGTTGCGGATGCCTTAAGCCGAAATCACCGTTTGCTTTACTGACGATGAATGTACACTTGTCTATCCTACCCGACAATGTGTTAGTAGCGAATTAAAGGCCAAACCATTGTTGACTCATCAAATTCGTGAAGCTCGAAAAGTTGATGAGGAGTTGCGTGCAAAACGGGCTGAGTGTGTTACGAACAAGGAATCGGAGTTTCAAATTGATGATGACGATTGTTTGAGGTTCGAAGTCGTTTGTGTGTTCCAAAGAATTGAACTTATTTCGATAGTTCGAGCGAAGCTCATTGTAGCCGAATGGCAATCCACCCGGGAGTACGAAGATGTACAATGAGTTGAAACGTCGGTTTTGGTGGCATGGTATGAAACGAGACATCTCCGACTTTGTTGCAAGATGTTTAATATGTCAACAAGTGAAAGCGGAGCATCAAGTGCCTTGAGGTTACTTCACCGATCACGATACCCGAGTGGAAATGGGATCGAGTCACAATGGACTTTGTGTCCGGACCGCCGTTGTCGACAAGTAAGAAGGATGCAATTTGGGTTATTATTGATAGACTAACTAAGTCGGCTCACTTTATCCTGTGCGTATGGATTTTTCATTGGATAAACTAGCTGAATTGTACGTTTCTCGATTGTGAGATTACACGGTACCGATTTACATTGTGTCGGATAGAGATCCGAGGTTCACCTCGCGATTTTGGAAGAAATTACAAGAAGCATTGGGCACCAAGTTGCATTTCAAGACCGCCTTTCACCCCCAAACCGATGGTCAATCCGAGCGTATAATTCGGATACTTGAGGATATGTTGAGATGTTGCATCCTCGAGTTCGATGGTTCGTGGGAGCGGTACCTACCTTTGATTGAATTCGCACAACAATAGTTTTCAATCAAGTATTAAGATGGCGCCTTACGAGGCTTTGTGCGGCGTAAATGCCGTACACCATTGTTTTGGACCGAGCTCGGTGAGAACAAAATTTTGGAGTGGATTTGATTAAAGATCTTTGAGCAGAAAGTAAAAGTAATCCGTGAAAATCAAGATAGCCTCCGATCGTCGAAAATCGTATGCGGATTTGAAACGAAAGGACATTGAGTATCGTGGGAGATAAAGTGTTTCTTAAAGTTTCGCCGTGGAAAAAGATACTCAGATTCGGTAGTAAGGGCAAGTTGAGCCGAGATTCATTGGCCGTCTGAAATCTCCGAACGAGTTGGCCCAGTTGCGTATCGTTTGATCTTGCCCCCTGAACTTGAAAAGATTCACAACGTCTTCCATGTTTCAATGCTTCGACGCTATAGATCTGATCCGTCGCACGTAATTAGTCCATCAGAGGTTGAAATTCAAGCCGATATGAGTTATGAAGAAGAACCGATTCGTATCCTAGCTCGTGAAATGAAAGAGTTGCGAAACAAAAGGGTTCCGCTAGTGAAAGTGTTATGGCTCAAACACGGGATAGAAGAAGCTACTTGGGAACCCGAGAACTCTATGAAAGAGCAATATCCAAACCTATTTACCGGTAAGATTTTCGGGGACGAAAATTTCTAAAGTGGGGAGAGTTGTGACACCTTAAAACGACCCTAGTCGAAATGTGGTTTCGGGACCACAAAACCAAGGCATAAAAATAATTTAATATTTATTTTATTGCCTATAATGTGTGTTAACTCATGTGTGATATTTTATGCTTTGATTTAGAATTATAGATGTGAATTTCACTAGAAAGGACCTAGTAATAAACTTTGAAAGTATGAGGGGAAATGTGTGATGACTAATTAAAGGATGCATGCAAAACAATGGACTTGCATGTCAAATTTCCCCCATAGCTAGTGGCCGGCCATGACAAGGATTTATGGGCAAAAATCATGTCATGAAACATGTTTGGTAAATGGGTTATGATGGAAAGAATAAAATAAGGGTATGGAATAAACAATTAATGTTAGTAGATGAGAAACAAAAAAAAAAAAGTGTCCATCTTCCTCCATAGCTTGGCGAATGTCCTAAAGGAAGAAAGAAAAAATTTTGTTCATCTCTTTTCACTCTCTTGTTGGCCGAAAATACTAAGGTTAAGGAAGGAGTTTTGCTTCATACTTGGTTTGGAAGAGGATTAGGAAGAGGTTGGCTAAACTTGCATCAAGATTAAGGTATGTTTGAGGTTCATGCATGTTTTAGTTGCTAGCTTAATGTTCTTGTTAGCCCATGGTTCAAATCCTTGTTATGTCATGGGAATGAAATTCGCCAAAGTGAATGTGGTGTTAATGCCATTGCATGTTAAATGACAAGCTTGAAAGTGATACATGTGATGGAGGATTGAAGATTCTTAGATTTTCTTTTAGCATTTTTTTTGAATGAGATACTAAGTTCTTTGTTTCACCATGACCAAATTGAAATGGTGTGGTGTTGTGGTATTCGGCCATGATATATCCATAAGTATAATTCATGCATGTTGCATGGTAAGTAAGATTTAAGCTTTGGAAATGTGTATATATTTGGATATAAGCCATTTGAGAATTCGCCCTTGCACCTACATGAATATATGTTTGCACATGATGGATTGGTATGACATATATACTAATTCAAAGTGTATATTTGCTTGTGATGATGTGTTGATTATGAAGTAAATAAGAGATGTGCAATGAATTACGATATGTAATGTGTTAGTAGTAAAATGTATGCTGTTTTTTTGTGTGGTATTAAGTGTATATTCGCCACATGAGGGGTAATTAGTGTGCATGCATTCGGTTTGAGGCAAGCATATTGATGCCTATTCTTGGCTTAGAAAATTCGGCTAAGAGGAATATTAACTAATGTGTTGAGTTCGATTTATGATTTCGTACATATGCAACTTTGATGCCTAATGTATATAAGGGCCAAGTACTTTGAACTTCACGTTGATGTTTGAATGTATTGAATTGCTTGTTGTGATGTAAAATGTGCATGACCATTGTGTATTTGAGCTAAAGGATGGCCATATGACCATTTACACTCCTTGTCATATTCGCCATAAGCTATCATGATGAGATTTTAATAAGTTAAATTTGTGTGAATTAGCTCAAGAGCAAAGGGAGCTAAATCCGATAAAGGGAAGGAAAAAGTAGTTGAATAGCCGTCGAAATCGCTCGACAACATCCAAGGTAAGTCTTGAGTGATGACCCTACTTGAATTATATCAAAATTATGCTCCTTGTTTGTGTGGCCATTGAGCGAAATAGTAAAGGTTGATAAATATTTTGTGTTAGAGCTTTAGTAACGAAAATGAACTATGGACGTGTCTTGAATATTGATATATGTGTAAGTGAACATTGAAAATATATCCGGGCTAAGACCAAGGCATTCGTATGAGTTGATATATCCGGGCTAAGACCGAAGGCATTCGTGCGAGTTGATATATCCGGCTAAGACCGAAGGCATTCGTGCGAGTTGATATATCCGGGCTAAGACCAAGGCCTTTGTGCAAGTCACCAAATCCGGGTTATGACCAAGGCAATCGTCTGAGTCGCTATATCCGGTTAAATCCGAAAGTATGTGATTCGAAGTGAGCAATCTTGCTGTGAAAATTTCAGCTTATACACTTGTGAAAATTCCAGCAATGAGGTATGTTTGTATGTACTTGTACTAATTGAATTCTTACAAGTAAGTATGCGCTAAGTTGATAAACGAGCTACCGGCCTTGGGCTAAGTTGTTCTTTGTGTATGAACATAAGGGTCGGTGATGTGAAATAAGTATGAGTATGGGAATGTGAATTAGTAAAGTGGTTTAATTAGCCATGTGAATAAAATACCTTAGTCAAAGCTGATTTCATTGCTTGAGACTTACTAAGCATTAAAATGCTTACCCGTTGCTTTGGCTCTCTGTTTTATAGGTTTCGCTCGTTAGCTATCGGATTCGGGATCAAAGAAGTCAAGTCATCCACACTATCGAAGCCCCATTTTGGTACAAATTTTGGTTGAACTTTGAAATGGCATGTATAGGACCATCCTTTGTTGAAGGTCATGTACCTTCCGGTTTGTGTAAACTTGGATAGCCATGCGAAAATGGCTTATATACGTTTTAGCATAGAACTATAATCGTTTGTATGTTGACCCTTATGAGGTATGGAATTATTTTGAAACGATTAGCCATTGGAATGGTTAATCATGATCACGCTTTGTGCTATGTATGTAAAAAGGGCCAATTGAATCATGGAAAGTATGAAATAGGTAAAGCCTACTAAAGGCAGATGCTGACAGCAGCAGTGACGTGGATGTGAAAAATCCCTAAAAATAGTAGGAATGGTATTAAATAGCAAATAAATTATGTAAGTGTACCTTGATGAATCTACTTTCATATGGAAGAAACGAAATGGTCATATGAGTTATAAGCTAACAGATTTTAAAGTTCTTGTGAAATAGGGCCAGAACGGTTTCTGGATCCCCTGTTCCAACTTTGGAAAATCATTGTAAATTAACCAGAGATAATTAGGAGTCATTCCATATATGTGTAGATTCCTCTCTGAGTCTAGTTTCTATAGAAACAAACGGCATTAGTATTGAAGCCCTGTACAGGGAGATATCCAATTCGTAACGCACAAAGGTCAGTGTAGTCGATCCCTACAACAGGCGAGACTTTAACTAATAAACTGTACTAATTGGCTCGACCAAAATTCTAGAAAAAATATGTAGATGGACATATGAGTCTAGTTTCAGGAAAAATTTACGGAACTGATTTTCGAGTTGTAAAACTCAAGTTATGAATTTTGGAGCGACTAGTACTCAGATTGGCAGCTTGTCTGAAAATTGTCAATAAGTGGGTTGAAGTCTGTTAACACCTCGCGTTCGACTCCGGCGACGGTCTCGGGTTCGGGGTGTTACACTATCTACTCGTAAGGTTCAACCGGGAATTTTGCCATATCGAATCTTTGTCGAACGTATCTATAACGATAATTGTAAAATTCATGTAATATCAAAATATTAAATACATAATATAACGTTGCATTATTTACACACGAACTTACCCCGATACCAAGGATAACAAAAAGGGATCTAACCGTTGAATACTCATTTTTCCCCCGTTCTAGGTCCGAACCTCGTTTTCCTTAATCTATAATATCACATTTAGCTTATTTATTAGTCACATTATTCAATGTGACCCAAAAATCATATTATGGCAAAATTACATTTTTGCCCCTAAAGTTTCACATATTTACATTTTACGCCTATGCTCGAAAAATGAAATTTATTCAACTTGTTTAACATATAGGCCTAGTCGAATCATTTCCATAACTATAACAGCCGACAATTTCCATTAAAACACACTTTTACTACATATTTTATAACTTTTACAAATTAGTCCTTTTATGCATTTTCATCGAAAATCACTTAGCAAAAGTTGCTTAACAAACAACTAACATGAAATTTCTACCATCAAACATCAAAATGCACAAATATTCAAAATGGGTAAAAATTAAACTTTGATATCTCTTCAAACTAGTGGTAAAAATAGGTTGATCTCGTTATGAGGATTTCAAAAACGTAAAAATCATTAAAAACGGGGCTAGAATTGACTTACAATTGAGCTTGGAAGCTTGAAAAACCCTAGCCATGGTTTTTTAAAAGTTTTCTAAAAGTTTCCTGAGTTATTGGTTTAGTCTCGAACCACTCTTAAAGCATGACTTGGGCCTCATGGGCTCGTATTAGGGACGATAAGAATGTCTGTGAATGTTTTATATTTGAAATGGAAAATGTATGAGAAATGTTTGTTTAATTGATTTATAAGTTCGATAATGCTCTGTAACCCTATTACGGCAATGAATACAGGTGAGGGGTGTTACAATATAAGTCGTACATCACAAATCATGAGAATGAGATATACACATACATCATAATCACATAAATTATCATGTGTTTCATAGAATCACTCGATTAGAGTCACTTCCTTGGTGTACATATCATTATTGGGATTATTGAAGCAAGCTAATAACCCAGCATTAGATTTGATTCCTTCTACTTTTTTTATCTCTTGAAATCTAGTTTTCTTTAATGTTATTTTTTTTTTAGTATTAGTACTATAAAAATCCCAAAAATCACTTACTTATGTTTCCATACTATAACTTGATTAAAATATTAATTAGATCTTTTAGTGTGTAGGTTAAAATTTATCTAGCCTTCGCCTCCCTTGGGTACGATCCTTGGAGTACTCACCTACTTCGTTGAAAAACTATATTACAACTAGACTTGTATACTTGCTGATACCGGCTCGTAATTCTCTATTTTAATGTAGTATTCGCACTCTAGACGTTACGTCCAGAGGCAGTAACATTGCCATGGGAAACATAGAGAATCCCATTAGATAAATGTCGCTCAACATTTCTTTTTTTAGAGTGTGCCATGCCCATGGTGTTTTTCTGTTAGACTTTCATATCAGAGTTTATTTTCACTATTCCGATGGACTTCTTTAGTTACAACTATGGTAACTCGACTCACTTTACAAACTCTACAAACACAGGCACACCCTAGACCCAACATTTCATATCACTCTTAATGCATATAATAGAACTTATTATTAAGCAGACTGACTTATATCTTAATCTAATCATAACTTTATTCCTATAGTCATATAAGCATAATATTCATACTATATTATGCGTGATTTCCAATTTCTAGTTTGATCACTTTCATATAGATATACTTCAGTATGAACAATATACATGCAATAGTTAGAGTAGAAACTCACCTGACACTCACATACTGAATCTTGAACTCCAATCCAACTTCCGTCATGAACCAACAACAACCACCACACTACTTTCAGAACATAAGAACACCAATAAAATTATTCGAATACCTCTTATCATTGGTTCAAGCATTGCCAATTCCCATGCAAAACCTTAAACCTACACCTTACTATTCATGTGCATTTTACAAACTTACTCTTTCAAATTTTAATATACATAATGGTAATACTTACTCAAGGATGGAATAACCACTATTTAACTCGAAATTTTGAGCTTTAAGTTTACAAGGAAGAAATACCATTGGATCATGGTAGAGGAACCAGAAAAGAAAAGAAAAGAAAAGAAAAGAAATCCTCTCAAGGACTTTTCCACAAACATATATAGCCTTAACTCACTTACTGTAATTTTACAAGTGTCACTTGAATTCATTGTTTGTTCTACTTAATGTTCTACAGATTCTGAGAGTAACATAAATGACAATCCAAAATAATAAATATTAGATTAGTCTATCAAGTTGATTCTTAACCAAAAAACTTACAACACAATTAGCATAGTAACTCAGACAAATAGGGCATAATATACCTTTAGAGTTAACTCAAGTCATAGTTACCCTTTTTATTTTCTAAATTCTTCCTTTTCATATAGCAAGGTATTCCAAAATAAATCTTTACTTGAACTAGACGATTTCTATATGCCCAATGTATACGCTGGAAGAGACAATTGGGCTGATAACACCTCACCAAACATATGATTTTAAGACTATCTGCCAAACCCTCGAACCCGCCAATACTTTGGTGTTACAACTCTCTTCCCCTTAAGAAAATTTTATCCTTGAAATTATAACATTGAAGAATTCCAAATTCAAAATTATAAATCCGCCAAGCATGTAACACCAATTAGGCGAATCCACATATTTACTTATAAAAATTTTCCTTTCAATGACATACACTTGAAACTCTTATTAAGAAAATGCCATCAATCTATTTCTTTGGACCAAATAAAAAATTTGGCAATTACTCACTTAAATTCGAACATTGCACATTTACTTTTTTGATAGATGTCCACTTTGCATTAGACGACTTGAGCCACTTTCACAGAATAAACTTCTTACAAACGCTTACTTCTACAAAATAGAGATTCAAACATTTTCATTAACACTTTTGCTAAATCTTTCAAATCCATTACTTTCTTTCTGCTCAATCTTTCTGTTTTCATCGCCTTTAATCTTAGATATGTTAAAGGTAATCTTTTCTTTATGTCACTTTCTTTCCTTTTCCTATTTACACTTAGAGATATCTAGAACAACCACTCAGGGTAGGGGATGAAGCCAAGGTAATCAAAATATCGCTCCCAAAGATGAAGCCAGGGTAATCAAAATATCACTCCCAAAAATCCTTTCTCTTTTAGACCTCAAGGTGCTGATGATACTCTTCCACGCATATCTAATCCTTCATATGAATGTAATACCACTCAAGAAGAAATAAATAAATATTTAGGAGCTAGGGGAATTCGACACCTGAATTTTTCCTCTAATTTGAGATGACCACCAAGGTGTCATTTGAATGACAATACCAAAGGTTTCATCCTTCCACTAGTTTTACTAGAAGTTGGCTTTCACTTACCACTACATCCAGTCTTTTTCTTTGTGACAACCCGAATTAGGGCCTAATCGGAATAGTGGTTTCATGACCACAAATTCGAGATAGAAATAATTGTTTTATAATTATTTTGGGGTTTATGATATGATTGCATGATTTTGTGAAAATTTCGTGATGAAATTCTATGCCTAAAGTGCTTAAATTGAAAATAGGGACTAAATCGAATAAGTTGCAAAATTTACATCCCGGAAGTTTTAGTATGAAATTGTTTTGGAATATTAATTAGGAGGTCTTAAATAGCAATTTGACCAATTTTAAATTCATGGACAAAATTAGGACATGGAAGGAATTTTTGAAAGTTTAGTAAGGAGGGCATTTTGGTCATTTGGATATTAAATGAAATAAAATGGGAAAAATAACACAAAATTGATCATCATCCTCCTTAGTTGCTGCCGAATTCTCCTCTCTCCATAGCTAGGGTTTCTTCAATTTTCAAGCTCCATAGTAAGTGATTCCAAGCCCGCTTTTAATGTTCTTTACGTTTTTGGAATCCCGGAAGCTCGATTAAGCTTATGCTAGTAATAATTTAACCTAGGGTTCACATTTGGAAAAATACCCATAGGTGAAATTTGTGTATTTTGATGTTTTATGATAGAATATGAGGTTTTAAATTATGTTAAATAACTTGTGCTACTCGGTTTTAAGTGAAAACGAGTAAAACAAAGATAATCGGTAAAAATACCTATTGTTCATAACTATATGATGGAGTGAGAATTTGATGTTGTTGTAGAAGAGAAAAATGTTCAGCATATCATAAAACATAGGAATAAGGGCTGAAATTAAATTCCCGAGCCTAGGGGCAAAAATGTAATTTTGTAAAAGTTAGGGGGCAAAAATGTAATTTTTCCATAATGTGATTTTTGGATTGAAATAAATAGTATGAGTATTAAATGAGCTAAATGTGTTATTATAGATCAAGAAAGACGCGGAATTGATCTCGAACGGGGGAAGGAAAAAGTTTTGGACTAAATTGCAAAATTTCCACATTTTGCACCAAGGTAAGTTTGTATGTAAATATTACAATAATTTCATGTACATTCTTATATTTCAGCCTATTATATAAACATACTAGCTGATGTTAAAATGTAAATCGACTATTGGAAAAATGGAAATAAATATAGAGAGAGAGATCCCGGTTGAACATTCGGAGAGATCGAATGAAATAGAGGGAGCGTAGCTAGGTCACATGTATGATGCTGAGTGCACATCATGTGTACAAGAAAGCTACGAGACACCCTGTAGTAGCTAGGTCACATGCGTGATACGAGATGTATCCCATGTAGACAAGAGAGCTACGTGAAAGATAAATGTAGCTAGGTCGCATGCGTGATTCCAAGTGAAGGACACCATGTAGACAAGAGAGCTACGTGAAAGGTAAATGTAGCTAGGTCGCATGCTTGATTCCAAGTGAAGGACACCATGTAGACAAGAGAGCTACGAGACAAATCGGTTAGGTCGCATGAGTGGTACTAAGTGTTCACCATGTGTACAAGAGAGCCGAACTAAACGAAGTATGATGGTGGGGCTGTGTGCTGAAACCATTAAATATCGAGGATTGATCCGAATTGTTCAACGGGATGGTTTTGTGGTGATATTGTGGTTTGGACCTACACTTATGGTGAATGAAATGTGATGAAAATGATTTGTGGTATATACATATATAAGATAAAATGAGGGTAGCATAAAGAATGTGTGAAAGAGTGAAATTAGCATTAAAACTGTTTTTAGATGGTAGCAGTGACGTGATTTTGAAAAATCACCAAAAATAGGAGGAATATAATTAGAGGTTGAATGAGATGTAAAATTAAAGCTTAATGAGTCTACTATCATATAAAAGAAACAGAGCAAGCAAAGGAATTCTATATTTTGAGATATTTACAATTGTATGTGACTTGCTCAGGATGAATACGTGATCCCCTGTTCCAACTTTGAAAAATCATTAAAATTGTACAAAGAAAATTAAGAAATATAGTTTACATGCCTAAATTCCTTATTGAGACTAGTTTTAAATGAAACAGACCTCAGGGTTTTTGAATTGTGTACTGAGAGATATTCAATTCGTAGTGAACAGAGGTCAGATCAGTCGAGCTGTGTAACAGGGAAACTTTAACTAATAAACTGTACTAATCGGCTGAACCAAAATTATAGAAAAAATTAGCAAAAAGCTTTATGAGTCTAGATTCAGGGAAATTTTACGGATTTGAATTTTGAGTTTTGTAACCCGAGTTATGATTTATTTAGTGAATATGACGCAGTAGAGACAGCTAAATCAAAGTGGAATGAATAGTGAAGTTAAAGTAGATAAACTTGAATTGTTGTGTAAACATGTTAGATTCTTTAATTAGTATTTACATACTTACTTACTAAGCTATAAGCTTACTTTGTTTCTCTCTTTTGTCTTATAGTGTTCTTCGCTTGCTCAGAGTTAAGGATCGTGAAGATCTACCCGCACTATCATACTTTAGGGTATTTGAACTAAACGTTTTGAATTATGGCATGTATAGTAGGCTTAATTATTTTGTTACGTGTCATATTTGTCTAGGTTAAAATATTAGTTACTGATACTCGACCGGATACTTTGTACAGGCCATTAAAGTGGGCTAATATTGTTCAAGACATATGTTATCGATGCACTATCAAATTGGATGACATATTTATATCTCGATTATGTTTAATGGTATGTGTTATGTTCGTAATACTTTATATCTGCTCCGGCGACGATAACGGGTAAGGGTGTTACATTTAGTGGTATCGAGCTATGGTTTAGTCGGTTCTCGGACTAATAAAGTGTGTGTAAAGGTCTAGCTATACATGCCATAAAAATATTGTGATAGTGTGGTGACTCTGATTATTCTAAACTGTTTTGTTTTAATATAGTATTGGATCCTGAAGGAACTGCGGTGATGATGTCTTAGTAATGCGCCGGCTCCCTTTGACAAGGGACCGCTACTGTGGAAAGTAGACTGAGACATTGAGACAAGGAGATGAGGCTCGGGATGCCTTTCTCCAAATGATGAACAATTGGTATACTGAATTTATTCGAGCAAATCCAAATGCTCAACCTCCTCCACCCCTCCTATACCTCGGGCGATTCCTCAGTTGCTCAAGGTATAGATTTGGTAAGAATGAACAAGCCTCCGGTTGACAAGATTCGAAAACAAGGGGCCGAAGAGTTTAGAGCAAAGGTCGATGATGATCCTGAGAAAGCGGAATTCTGGCTTGAAAATTCTACCCGTGTATTTGATGAGCTCTCATGTACACCCGAGGAATGCTTAAAGTGTGCTGTATCACTTTTGAGAGATTGACTTACCACTGGTGGAAGACTTTGGTTGCAGTGGTGCCAAAAGAAAAAGTTACTTGGGATTTCTTCCAGGAAGAATTTAGAAAGAAATACATAAGTCAGCGATTTATTGATCAAAAACGGAAGGAGTTCCTTGAATTGAAGCAGGGGAAAATGTCTCAGAGCAGTATGAATGCGAATTTGTAAGACTCAAAGCAAGTATGCTCAGGAATGTGTGTCTACCGAGGCCATTATGTGTAGAAGATTTGAAGATGGGCTGAATGAGGACATTAAAATGCTTGTAGGAATTTTGGAGTTGAAAGAATTTGTAGTATTGGTTGATCGAGCTCTTAAAGTCAAGAATTGAACAAAGAAAGAAGAAAAGTCGCTATTGAGGCCCAAGACGTCGAAAAAGACAGATAAGCAAGCCATTTCAATCTCAACCAAAGAGGTCCAAAGAGACAAACCCTCGAATGACAATTTCAATTGGGGATTCACACAGAGATCGTGGTAGAGCATATTCGGGTCTAAAGCTCAAGCTACTTCGATGGCAAGTGTGGGTAATGTGCGACCTAGAAAGCCCGAGTGTCGACAATGTGGCGAGCAACATTATGGTGAGTGTTGGGGACCGAGCGAGCTTGTTTCAAAGTCTTGGTTCTCGTGAGCATTTTATTAGAGATTGTCCGGAGAAAATTAAAGAAGAAAGATTTGAGTGCTAGATGAAATACCACCGCTAGTAGAGGTAGACCACCGAGAAATATGAAGGTGGGACTAGTAGTAAAAGCTGTGATGAAAGATTTAACGGCAAGATCGAAGCTAGAGCACTGCTAGAGCTTATGCTATACGTGCGAGAAGATGCATCATCTCCGATGTCATTCTTGGTACATTTTCTCTATGATACTATTGTTATTGCATTGATTGATCTCGGTCCACTCATTCCTATATTTGCATGAATTTAGTATCCAATAAAAGTTGCTGTTGAATTTCTTGAGTTTACGATTAAAGTGTCGAACCCTTAGGCCAATATGTGCTAGTTGACAAGGTTTGCAAGAATTGCCCATTAATGATTCAAGGTCACTTTTTTCCTACCAACTTGATGTTGTTACCATTTGGTGAGTTTGACGTTATCTTGGGAATGGACCGGTTAACATTGTATGATGCTAAGGTAGATTGTAAACAAAAGACACTAGAGTTGAAATGTGAAAATGGAGAAATTCGTGGGTTGAAACAGATGAATCAAATAAATTGCCTATGGTGATTTCGCACATGTCTGCACAGAAATACATGAGAAAAGGGTGTGAAGCTTATCTGGCTTATGTAATGAATATTGAGTTGCCCCAACTGAAATTTGAATCGATCTTGATAGTCTGTGAGTTTCGGATGTATTTCCGGAGGAATTGCCTGGTTGCCTCCGAATAGAGATAGATTTTGCTATTGATTTGTTGCAGACACTGCACCGATCTCGATTGCTCCATATAGAATGGCTCCGACTGAATTAAAAGAATTGAAGGCTCAATTGCAGGAGTTAACAGACAAGGGATTTGTGAGACCGAGTTTCTCTCCCTAGGGTGCTCCTGTATTATTCGTAAAGAAGAAGAATGGTTCAATGAGACTTTGCATTGATTACCGTCAGCTTAATAAGGTGACTATAAAGAACAAGTACCCATTGTCGAGGATTGATGATTTATTCGATCAGTTAAAGGGGGCCACATTGTTTTCAAAGATTGATTTGAGGTCCGGTTACTACCAAATGAGAGTTAAGGAGTCGATGTCGAAACGCCTTTAGGACAAGGTATGGACATTATGGTTTCTTGTGATGCCTTTCGCTTAACAAATGCTCCAGCTATATTTATGGACTTAATGAATCGGATCTTCCGCCATATTTGGCTAAGTTTGTAGTAGTGTTTATAGATGACTTTTAATTTATTCTCGAGATGAGTCCGAACATGCCGAACACTTGAGAACTATATTGCAAATCTTGAGAGAAAAGAAACTGCTTGCCAAGTTTAGTAAAAGTGAGTTCGGCTTCGTGAAGTCGGATTTTGGGGCATATAGTCTCGGTGATGGTATTCGGTGGATCCAAGTAATCGTTGATTGAAACCGCCAAGAATGTATCCGAGGTTAGAAGCTTTTAGGCTTAGCCGGTATTATAGACGTTTTGTTGAAGGATTTTCGATGATTGCCTCTCCTATGACTAAGTTGTTGCAAAAGAATGTTAAGTTTGAATGGACTGATAAATGTCAACAAAGTTTTGAAAAGTTGAAAGCACGATTGATGAAGCACCAATTTTAGTACAGCCCGAGTCGAAAGGAGTTCGTAATTTATAGTGATGCATCATTGATGTGCCTTGGATGTGTGTTGATGCAAGAGGGTAAAGTGGTAGCTTATGCTTGAGACAGTTAAAACCGCATGAGAAGAACTATCCTACACATGATTTGAACCGGCATTGTTGTTTTTGCCTTGAAGATTTGGCGACATTATTTGTACGGTGAAAATGCCGAATTTTTACCGATCACAAAAGTTTGAAGTACTTGATGAATCAAAAGGATCTGAATCTGCGACAACGAAGATGGCTTGAATTATTAAAGGATTATGATCTAGTGATTGATTATCATCCGGAAAAGCAAATGTAGTTCTTGTGGCTTGAGCGAAAATTTCTTTTTACTTTGAGAGCCATGAACACGGGGTTAGCATTGTCGATGATGGGTCAATCTTAGCGAAATGAGAGCTAAACCGTTATTTCTCCATTGGTTTGTGATGCTCAAAAGAATGATAGTGAGTTGCGGATCAAGAGAACTCAATGCGAATCAAAGTTACGACTCGATTTTCGAGTTGGACCGGATGATTGTTTGATGTTTCGAGACAGGATATGTGTGCGAAAAAAGCGATAAATTGATTCGAAAATATTACATGAGGCGCACAATGGTCATTTATCGCTTCATCCCGGTAGCACAAAATGTATAATGATTTAAAGAAGTCAGATTGGTGGCCAAGTATGAAAAGGGACATTTCGAATTTGTAACCAAGTGTTTGATCATCAACAAGTAAAAGTGAACATCAAGTGCCTTCAGATTACTTCAACCGTAATGGTGCACGAGTGGAAATGGGACAAGATTACCATGGATTTTGTAACCGGTTTGCCTTTAACTCCTAAAAAGAAGGATCTTGTTTGGGTAGTGGTTGATAGATTAACAAAGTCAGCCCACTTTATACCAAGACGCACGATTACTCACTTGATAAATTAGCCAATTATATGTTGCTGAAATTGTGAAGTTGCACGAGTACCTATGTCTATAATATCGATAGAGATCCAAGATTTACCTCGAGATTTTGGAAAAAGTTACAAGAAGCTTTGGGTACAAAATTGAACTTTAGTACCGCATTTCATCCACAAACAGATGGTCAAACAGAAAGAGTAATCCGGTACTCAAGATATGCTTAGATGTTGTGTTTTAGAATTTGGAGGTAGTTGGGAGAAATATCTATCTTTGATTGAGTTTGCCTACAATAACAGTTATCAATCAAGTATACAAATGGCACCGCATTTAAGCCTTGTATGGTCGTAAGTGTCGGACTCCTTTATATTGGACCGAGCTTAGTGAGAAATGATTCATGGAGTTGATCTAGTTAAAGAAACCAAGAGAAAATAAAAGTAATTGGGATTGCTTAAAAGTCGCTTCAGATCGACAAAAGTCATATGCTGATTTAAAAGAAAAGAGATTGAATTTCGTGGGTGATAAAGTGTTCTTGAAGGTGTCACCATGGAAAAAGATTCGAGATTTAGTCGGCAAGGCAAGTTGAGTCCGCGTTTTATTGGGCCGTCACGAGATTCTTGAGAGAATTGGACCAATGGCATATCGGTTGGCCTTACCGCAGAGTTAGAAAGAATTCATAACATGTTTCATGTATCAATGTTGCGACGTTATCGTTCTGATCCTTCACATGTGATTTCTCCAACAGAAATTGAGATTCGATCGGATATGACCTATGAGGAGGAACCAATAAAGATTTTGGCTCGAGAGGTTAAACAGTTAAGAAATAAAAGTATAGCTTTAGTGAAATTATTGTGGCACAGACATGGGATAGAAGAGGCTACGTGGGAACCTGAAGAAATTATGAGGAAACAGTACCCAAACCTCTTTACCTGTAAGATTTTCGAGGACGAAAATCTCAAAAGGGGGGAGAATTGTGACAACCCGAATTAGGGCCTAATCGGAATAGTGGTTTCATGACCACAAATCCGAGATAGAAATAATTTTTTTATAATTATTTTGGGGTTTATGATATGATTGCATGATTTTGTGAAAATTTCGTGATGAAATTCTATGCCTAAAGTGCTTAAATTGAAAATAGGGACTAAATCGAATAAGTTGCAAAATTTACATCCCGGAAGTTTTTAGTATGAAATTGTTTTGGAATATTAATTAGGAGGTCTTAAATAGCAATTTGACCAATTTTAAATTCATGGACAAAATTAGGACATGGAAGGAATTTTTGAAAGTTTAGTAAGGAGGGGCATTTTGGTCATTTGGATTTTAAATGAAATAAAATGGGAAAAATAACACAAAATTGATCATCATCCTCCTTAGTTGCTGCCGAATTCTCCCTCTCTCCATAGCTAGGGTTTCTTCAATTTTCAAGCTCCATAGTAAGTGATTCCAAGCCCCGTTTTTAATGTTCTTTACGTTTTTGGAATCCCAGAAGCTCGATTAAGCTTATGCTAGTAATAATTTAACCTAGGGTTCACATTTGGAAAAATACCCATAGGTGAAATTTGTGTATTTTGATGTTTTATGATAGAATATGAGGTTTTAAATTATGTTAAATAACTTGTGCTACTCGGTTTTAAGTGAAAACGAGTAAAAGCAGATAATCGGTAAAAATACCTATTGTTCATAACTATATGATGGAGTGAGAATTTGATGTTGTTGTAGAAGAGAAAATGTTCAGCATATCATAAAACATAAGAATACGGGCTGAAATTAAATTCCGAGCCTAGGGGCAAAAATGTAATTTTGTAAAAGTTAGGGGCAAAATGTAATTTTTCCATAATGTGATTTTGGATTGAAATAAATAGTATGAGTATTAAATGAGCTAAATGTGTTATTATAGATCAAGAAAGACGCGAATTGATCTCGAACGGGAAGGAAAAGTTTTGGACTAAATTGCAAAATTTCCACATTTTGCACCAAGGTAAGTTTGTATGTAAATATTACAATAATTTCATGTACATTCTTATATTTCAGCTTATTATATAAACATACTAGCTGATGTTAAAATGTAAATCGACTATTGGAAAAAT
Source organism: Gossypium arboreum (assembly GCF_025698485.1). NCBI lineage: Eukaryota > Viridiplantae > Streptophyta > Magnoliopsida > Malvales > Malvaceae > Gossypium > Gossypium arboreum. The sequence continues at coordinate 54,870,472 of NC_069072.1, forward strand.
GGAAATAAATATAGAGAGAGATCCGGTTGAACATTGGAAAGATCGAATGAAATAGAGGGAGCGTAGCTAGGTCACATGTATGATGCTGAGTGCACATCATGTGTACAAGAAATCTACGAGACACCCTGTAGTAGCTAGGTCACATGCGTGATACGAGATGTATCCCATGTAGACAAGAGAGCTACGTGAAAGATAAATGTAGCTAGGTCGCATGCGTGATTCCAAGTGAAGGACACCATGTAGACAAGAGAGCTACGTGAAAGGTAAATGTAGCTAGGTCGCATGCGTGATTCCAAGTGAAGGACACCATGTAGACAAGAGAGCTACGAGACAAATCGGTTAGGTCGCATGAGTGGTACTAAGTGTTCACCATGTGTACAAGAGAGCCGAACTAAACGAAGTATGATGGTGGGGTGTGTCTTTGAAACCATTAAATATCGAGGATTGATCCGAATTGTTCAACGGGATGGTTTTGTGGTGATATTGTGGTTTGGACCTACACTTATGGTGAATGAAATGTGATGAAAATGATTTGTGGTATATACATATATAAGATAAAATGAGGGTAGCATAAAGAATGTGTGAAAGAGTGAAATTAGCATTAAAACTGTTTTTAGATGGTAGCAGTGACGTGATTTTGAAAAATCACCAAAAATAGGAGGAATATAATTAGAGGTTGAATGAGATGTAAAATTAAAGCTTAATGAGTCTACTTTCATATAAAAGAAACAGAGCAAGCAAAGGAATTCTATATTTTGAGATATTTACAATTGTATGTGACTTGCTCAGGATGAATACGTGATCCCTGTTCCAACTTTGAAAAATCATTAAAAATTGTACAAAGAAAATTAAGAAATATAGTTTACATGCCTAAATTCCTTATTGAGACTAGTTTTAAATGAAACAGACCTCAGGGTTGTTTGAATTGTGTACTGAGAGATATTCAATTCGTAGTGAACAGAGGTCAGATCAGTCGAGCTGTGTAACAGGGGAAAATTTAACTAATAAACTGTACTAATCGGCTGAACTAAAAATTATAGAAAAAAATTAGCAAAAAGCTTTATGAGTCTAGATTCAGGGAAATTTTACGGATTTGAATTTCGAGTTTTGTAACCCGAGTTATGATTTATTTAGTGAATATGACGCAGTAGAGACAGCTAAATCAAAGTGGAATGAATAGTGAAGTTAAAGTAGATAAACTTGAATTGTTGTGTAAACATGTTAGATTCTTTAATTAGTATTTACATACTTACTTACTAAGCTATAAGCTTACTTTGTTTCTCTCTTTTGTCTTATAGTGTTCTTCGCTTGCTCGGGAGTTAAGGATCGTGAAGATCTACCCGCACTATCATACTTTAGGGTATTTGAACTAAACGTTTTGAATTATGGCATGTATAGTAGGCTTAATTATTCATTACGTGTCATATTTGTCTAGGTTAAAATATTAGTTACTGATTTCGACCGGATACTTTGTACAAGCCATTAAAGTGGGCTAATATTGTTCAAGACATATGTTATACGATGCACTATCAAATTGGATGACATATTTATATCTCGATTATGTTTAATGGTATGTGTTATGTTCTGGTAATACCTTATATCCTGTTCCGGCGACGGTAACGGGTAAGGGGTGTTACATTCTTGATTTTAACTGAGTATGGCTTTGCACCAGGATAACTATCAGCCTTGTCTTGGTGGACTCTGATAGGCTATTTCATTGATTGTTGCATCTGTAATGAACCACCATTATTGGGAGTCTTCCAGAAAATCTATCAATTAAAAGTTACAAGGCAAGGAGTTGGTGCCGGAAATGCTCACTTCAGTGTTCGACAAGGTATGATCCAATCATTCAGAGTAGCATTTCTAATCTACATTGGAAGAAGGAAAAGTGCATAAGAGTAATTTGCAAACTTGAAAGTGGTTTTGGTTTTCCCACTTGTTGGTCTCTTACTCGAGAATCCATTTGTGCCCATAATCAACACGTTGATTCAAAAGTTCCTAAGAAACAAATTAAACGTCTAATGAGGGGCCAGACACTTGAACTAGTGGAGTTAGTTACAGTTAGGAATGTTTTCTAGTACTATTTGTGTAATAGCCCGTTTTTTAGTTGTGTAGGAAACAGTGGTTTCGGGGCCATCAAATCTGATGAGTAAGTTCATAAATATTATTATTTAATATTTACAAGTCAAATGTGATTTTAAAAAGGTTTTTGATTTGATAATTTATGTTATTTAAACAATTTATTAAGTTCAAGTAGTAAAACCCTAAAGTCAAGTGATTTTAGAAAATTAGGTATCGGGAGATTGTTTCTATGAACCAAGCCATAAATATTTTTATAAATATTTATAGAGTGTCATTAAGGTGGTATTAAATTTTCATTGAAAAATTTTAACGTTTTGACAGTTAATTAATTAAAAAGGACTAAATTGTAAAAGTTGAAAAAGTTAATCGCAATTAGTTTAAAGGTGTTAATTGATTAAAGAATTATGATTTGATGGCCTTATTGAGTAAATTACCCATCCTAAAGATAGAGGGACAGTAAGGGAACTCTAAAGTTTTGGTTTTATTTATGTATAACCGTTAAATAATTAAAAATAAGTATTATTATTAAAATAAAGATGAAAATTATGGTTTGTTTCTTCATTCTTCTTTAAACACCAAATTTCAGCATGGATAAAGAAAGGGATAAGCTCCAAGCTTTGGCCAAACAAAAATGGTGCATGTAAGTGATTTATTTATCGGATTCTAATAATTTTTATGTTTTTTAGATTGTTGCAACTAGGTCCAGCTAGCATGTACCTTCGATTTTTAAATATTTTAAAGATTTTGAATGTTTCTATTGATGAATCTAGTGATTTTTATGTCAAATGATGAATTTTAAATGTTTGTTGTTATTTAAAAGTATTTTGTTAAGTGATTTTTGATGAATTTATCAACTAGGGACTAAATTGTTAAAATAATAAAATGACAAGGATTTGATGTGAAATTGTTGCAAAATGGGCTGCAGTAGAGGCCATGAATATTTTTCTAGTGTAAAATTTAAATAAAAAATGGTTAATTTTCATGTTTTAGGCTTAGGGACTAAATTGAATAAAAGTAAAATGTTAGGCGTAATTTTGTAAAAATGTCAAAAATGACTAAATTGCATAAAATACATTGTTTTACTATCTAAATAAATAGATTGAATGAAATTATTAATTTAGACTAAGATCCGGTGGAAAATCGAGGAGAATGAAAAATTACCAAAATGGCCCTATAGTTTGACATTTCTGTAATTTAGCCAGGTAAGTTCATACATTTAAATTGCATTTTAAATTATGTTTTAAATGCTATCATTTCATAATATCAAATTATGTCTCGGTGGAAAAATCCAACTGCGTATCAACGATCATCAACCAATGAAAAGGGATAGCTTTAGGTATTGAATATGAAAAGGGATAGCTTCAACTATTGAATATGAAAAGGGATAGCTTTGGCTATCGAATATGAAAAGGGATAGCTTTGGCTATCGATTATGAAAAGGGATAGGGATGACCATCGATTAATGAAAAGGGATGATTACAACTATCGCTTAGCACACTTTGTGTGAGCTCCGGTAAGGGTTCCAATTGAATTCACTATGACAAATATGGAAAGGTATGATGTGCCAATAATCAAAGTATGAATATTCATGTTTATGAAAGGTATGATATAAGTGATGCTATGTTATGGACCCATATCTTACCAGGTGATGATATTGCTTAGTTGTGTGTTTAATCATTAGCTTGTGTCTATGGTTAATGTTATGTTTATGTCTTATATGTATGCAGTTGAAATGGTAAGTGTTCAATAATAACTAAGACAAGTTTATATGAAACTCAATGAATGGTGATACATGGAAAAACATGATATGTTGTGATGAACGATAAATCCAATTGCATCATACTCAAGTATAATGGTTATCCATGTCAAATTCATATAAATCATGTTTAAATGTACTAACATGTGTTATTGATGTGCTAGGGCTTATGCCAAGCTTGTGGATCTCGTACTATGCATATGAAACAGGTAAGAAAATGAAATGAAATAGTAAGTACGTAATTGGGATGTATTATGATGTATTATATGTGAGCAAATTGCTTATGCTATGGATAGATACATTGAATCAAGAGTTAATAATGTTGTTTAGGCTTATTACAAGCATTGGGGACAAAATGGAAAGTAAGTAAATATAAATATATATAATCTTATAAAAGGGATTGATGATATATTTTATGTCTCATGAAATCCTATCATGTTATAAATGGTCAATAAATATGCGACATTAATAAACTTACTCATTTGTGAGTTGATGAGCATATCGATCTATGAATCTTATAGCATTGGCATAGATTTGTGTTTATTCAATAAAGTTTAATATTGAAATGGAATATTATGCTTAAAGTTTATACAAGCTTACTAAGCAATCATTGCTTACGTAATTGTTCTTTTACTTTACATATTATCAAAAGCTTGATCGAGTTGGAAGCTAGTCGGAGATTTATTACACTATCCATCAATTTTATCGGTAGATTTTTATGCTTAGGTTGCAATTATAACGTCATGTATAGGTGTTTTGTGCTTGATGATATGGCCAATATGTTTGGCTTGTAAATAAGGTTTAGTTAAGATATGTTTTGAATGGCCAAATTGGTATGCTTGTGTGTGATATTGGCATGTAATGTTGCTTTGAATTTGTGAAACTTATGTTATTTTGATGCCTTGACGGTCGGTGTGCTTTTGGCACTTTTATGCTTAATAGTTGGTCTTATACGATCAAATTGATGCATAATTTTATGGCCAAAGTGGTATGTGTTGGCATGTTTGCAAAGTGATCGTTTAATGCATGTTTTGATATAGGATTTAATCAAATATGTTTGGTTGAATTATGACCATTGGGACCTAAATTTGGTGTGTATATATATAGGATGTTGGAACCACTTAGTAATGGCTTGTTTTGTGTCCTTTATATGGTTTTGATACATAAGAGAAGTGGTTCAAATGGTAAGGTTATTTTGTTATGGCATGAATTTAAATTGGTAAGGTTGGTATGTGTCAAAAGTGGTATGTTTTGGTATGGAAACAAGTTAGTTGCTAAATGGTTAAATATGCACATGTTTAAGTATGTTTCATGCATGTGTTTGCGGTGCCTTTACAATATATTGGTTTAATGGAAATTTGTCATTTTATGCATAGTTGAACATGTTTCGATACCTTGGTCATATGTGCAAATGGATTGTTTTGGTGTGCTTCAATTGGGTGAAAGAAATCGCTTGAATTTGGTCTATTTCTTGTCCACATGGCCTACGAAGCGGGCATATGTCTCAGCCATGTTTGATACACGTCCGTGTCGTTATAGGTTTTTAAAGGTTACATTTTGAGAGTTACACAGCCTAGCACACGGTCATGTGACTTGGCCGTGTGACCCAAGTCAGAGAGTTACACGGGCACAGGCAAGGGCTGGAACACGACCGCGTGTCCCTATTTTGAATGTCCACATGGCCTGAGACACAGATGTGTGTCTCAGCCATGTTGTGTGAATTTTTCCATCTTTTTCCATGAAGTTGTAAATGTTTCTGATTTAGTCATGAATTGTTTCTATGTTTCTAAGGCCTCAAAGGCTCGATTAAGGGAGGATATGCATGTGTTTGAATGGAATATGATGTGACTCATGAAATGATTTGGAATGAATGTTTTGATGTTATGGTTTTATGGTAATGCTCTATAACCCTATTCCGGTGATAGATACGGGTCAGGGGAGTTAAAGTTTGCAAAATCAAAGCCCTAATGATCATTGAGATACTGACCCCATCAGTTGGTTGGATAATTATAATGTGCCTTCAGCCTTAGAGGCCTGGCCATTCAATGGCACCAGTAATCTAGCACAAATCTTGATTGAATGAGTAGGAGAACATCCTTTTGTATTTCTATGAAGTCTGAGGGATTCATTCTTGCAATTGGATTATCACTCCTAGTATTCCTCATTCTTCTTCTTCTTCTTCAAGTGAGGCTAATACTCATATAGATGATGCAAGGACAATTTCAAAATATCATACCAGACTTAACCAAGCATTCGGTATGTACATCATTGCTCTTTTAAATTAAGCTTGTGTTAAGGAGAAAACCACTTCTGCTCTTTCAAAGAAGTCAACAATAAAGAAATATCATAAGAGACCCAGAGTGAATGAAGATAGTTAAGAATTTGATAAGGGTGAATGTCCAGAACTCAACTTGCACAGGCATAAAAAGGGACTCCTGACATGAAGAATATCTTCTCCTATATTCCCAACACTTCCATCAATTCCTGTGGATCCCATAGAGTCTACCCAACCCACAGGCTCCCCAATTCAGAATGTTGAAGCTCCACTGGCTAAGGTCCCTACAGAAACATTACCATCTGAACGGCCAGTGATTTCCCCCAGTTCTTAACCTTAACAACCCTTAAATATAAATACAATTAATTTCTTCCCTTCGCGTGACTTATATACTCCAAGGTTATCCTATCTTCCAAAGTCAGTACAGTGTGATACCTCCTCCGTTGAAAGAGTCTGTTTGACCTTACCTTTCATCCAAACCAAATTCATCTCCTCTTTTACAAATGACTGAGTTAGCACAAAATCTATTTGTAGAATATAGACTATGGGGTGGAATTCTTCAAGAAACCAACAATCATCATAAGGCCAAAGTTGCTTACCACTACAATATCTAGGGTGCTGAAACTCATGCCTCCTTAAAGAAATTTCATCCCCGAAATTTCCCACTAACAAAATAGTTGCCTAGACACAAAACTTACCACTATGCTTCCGCTGCACACTCTAATCCCGAAGCACATTTGTACCAAACATTTAAGTCCCACACCTATAACCTAAATGTCTAACCCCTAAACCTGATCAACGTACTACATATACGGACAGTCGAACCCAAGACCTCAAACACACACCTAGAACACTTAGCTATAGAGGCAAATACATATTTGTCCATCACACACACAAATGTTATCCACCCAATAGCCAAACGAATCAATTTACAACAATAACACACAACGTCAAAATGGCCTACACCCATACATGTCTCAATGTCACCGAGGACACTCCTCAACCCGATGCTTCATAGACCCGCATCTGGGCATGCTACCAACTTTTTCCAACAATCACCCAGATGGTACTTATTACAGTGCCCACAAAATGTGACACTCACACCACCTCTTGAACCCTTGACATTACCTTCTCTATTGACATTCCATTGCGTTCTCATACACCTCATAGGCCGAGGCTCAAACCTCGAAGGATAACAATCTCTTTTCTTCCCACAATCTATTCACCTACCTTAAACCATCTCTCTATATCTTTCTATGCTAGCCTCAATAACTTTCTCTAACACTTCTCTCACTACCTGAGTCAATGCCTCAGTACCAACATCTGGGTTCTCACTACCCGAAGTTGGTGGAATTGCATTGACTTCTGACTCTCGAATAGACACATGTCCTGGAGAAATTGTCGACTCCTCAAGACTCTTACTAGACTGATCCTCACGATCTCGCTTACCTTCATAATCCATATCGAACCTCGAAACCAACCTTAAGAATCTTACTATTTCGAATTTCCACCCAGACCAGCATTAGAGTCTTAGACATTTTATTCTCGTAAAACATTTCCAAAACATCAATCATTTCAAAACACTATGGTAAAATTTTTTAAACAAACTCGTGCGCACACGAATACGTAAAAATTAGGCTGAGTTTTTACAAAATTGGCTCTGATACCACTAAACGTAATGCCCCAAAACCTAGCCTAGAAGTTTAGACCTGATCTCAGAGGTCACATTGATCACCAAACTGATCAGAAAGCCATTCACAAACGATTTTTCAAAATCTCATTCAAATGCAACTCTGTTTAATATTTTAGGATTTAATACATAAAACTTCAAAATATGTTAAAACGTTTGGAAATATAAATCCATAAAATATTAAAAATTCATTCTGAGACAAAACTCAACTTATGAAATTCAAAATTTTAATTTTTACCATAGTTACTTTTCAGTAAGCATAATCCAAATCAGTTTGAAATTAAAAAGAGAAGACTAATTATCTTGTTTAAAATTGTGACACTTTCGAGACCTCTGGCATGCCAAGTCCAGCTTCAGAAAACTAGAGTACTTGAAAAGGGGAAAACTAAAGGGGTGAGCTACACAAACTCAGTGTGAGTTCAAAATGTAACAAACGACAAATTTACAAAATAGAATTTCAATTAGTAGTTAAATAGCGAAACGTACTTACAAGGCTATTACAAAACCGAAATGTAAACATGGAACCAACATCCCAACCATACGTATCAAACAAAGCACATCATATCATTGTGAACATATCTTTCCAACAAACAGATGTATGTACTGATGCAAAACAGATTAAAAACAAACCCACCCCACCAGTTGAACACCACTCCAATCCCCATTCACACCACGAATGAGCTAGAGGTAGCCCAACCAAACATGCACACCACGTAGGACCTCGAAAGGCCCATCTAACCTTTCACACCCAATATGTGGAACTAAGCCACGTAAATGATAATATACAGCTGAGTTGTCATATGTATCATACTTTGCAGTAAACTGCTGTACAGATGTAATGCAGTTGAATAACCGAATCAGATTAAACTTCCTTCTCTTTGCAACCAATCCCAAAAACTTTATGCAAATGCATGTATGCAAATAGACTTACAGAAACATCGTACAGACAGTCAAACTGAATTAGAGGTGCACATATCCAATTGACCAGGCTCAAAATCAAATATCACGATACACAATTATTAAGCAACATCACATTAACAAATCATTAACTAGTGTAATGATTACATAAAACACATATGTCTGAGCCAAAGCAAAGTCTCAACTACCCTTACTAAGGCCTAGCCAAGGGTCGGAACACACAAGAACACAATTTAAATCACAATCTGACTTAGAACCAAAATTTGCAAAATAGGGCCATATGGCCGTGTGGGGTCAACACTCCCATACGAAAGAGGCACATGCCTGTCTGAAAGGAGGCATACTGTCGTGTGACTATGACACACGCCCGTGTGACCCAGGAATATGGCCATGTGGACAACTAGTGTAACTCTCCATCCATTTGTTCTTAAATAAGGTGTAGGGCAGACAAGGCCGTGTGATAGCCTCACATGCCCATGTGCCCACAGGGCATGGCTGTGTGTCCAGAACACACACCCGTGTGAAAGTAGACTAAAATCCCCAAATTCCAAACTAGGCCACACAATCGTGTGGCCAGGCCATGTGGCACCAAATTCGTCCCAAAAACCCTAATCCCCAACTGCACACGACCGTGTGAGCCACCCATGTGGCCACCAATGTGGTCACGAAACCACACCGAAACTAGCTGTAGATCATGCTATTATTGTCAGAACGATCCCCAACCCTCAATAACCTAGAAAAACACCATAATATACCGATTTTCATGCAAGTTGACAACCAAACAACACTTCAGTTAACTAATTTTAGAAACACACATAAATTGCCAAATTTCACAAGAACAAACTAACAATTCGCTATCAAAATTATAGGGTTCCCGAACACACACCTAACTTTGTGATTAAAACACCACAATAGCCTTGATCCGAACTTCAAAGCAACTCACACATTAAAAAAAATCAGAACATTAAATTGCAATACCAATTTAATCAAAAAGCAACAACAACCCAAATCTCAAATCACCCTTACCCAAAACTTCTATCGAAAAAAGTGTAAAGCAATGACTAGCGATGACCACCAAAAATAATCAGAGTAGAATGGTAGGAAAAAAGGGAAGATAAATGGAGAAACAAGAAAAGAAGGAAGAAACTGACAAAATTAGAAAAAAATGGAATGTTAGAGAAAAAAGGGAGAGAGGAATGTGAACGTGGAAAAAGTTGAGTTTTTTCAGATAAAATTAAATAAATAAAAATAATAAAATATATTTTAAAACTAAAAGAAAAATTAAGATAAAAATAATTTCTCAAAACGCAAACATGAGGATTTGAACCCAAAACCCAGAAGTACAATAGCACCCAACCAAACACTAGACCAACAGGCCCATTCTAACCCTAAAAAGTAGAATCCAACTCAATTGTTCATGTCGCCACTGCCCCCAACTACGAATCTCAAAAATTCTAACCTCAAAATCTAGGGTGTTACAAGACCAATAAAGTTGGTAATTAGAAGATAGATATACTACGCCACAATGACTATGTCCAAAGGAGTAAGCTTGAACAATTTAATTCTTGCATTGTAGCTTGAAATATTAAGTGTAAAGACATAGAGACCCACTACATACAATTGGAAAGAAGGGTTAAATCATTAGAGGAGAGTGAATCCTCTTTAAAGGAGCAACTCAATATTCAAGAACTACATCATAAGGCTGAATTGGGTGGTCTTCGCTTGTCACACCCCAAATTTAGGCCTAGCAGTTTTGAGGGTAATTTAGAGATTTTATCTCAAATGTGTTCAAAAATTTTGAAGTGTGGTAAACTAAAAATGTGTTCATCAATGGCTTTTAGAAAATTAAATCAATTTTTGGAAATGATGTTCTAAAGACCTTTCATTTTGAATAGAGGAATGTTTTGAAAAGAGGGTTAAAGTTAGGAGTATCACAAGGGTAAATTTACCAAAGTTTAAAATTAAGCTATTTCTTTTCCCCACCTACAGGAACTCACGAAACTTTTTCCCCTTCTCTTTGTTTTTGTCGTCCCTTGCATCCCCAAGCATCCTACACTTATTTTATTTTCACACTTCAATTTTCTTGATTTCCATCACCTTCTAAGTGTTAAATCTCCCTATAATTTTAAGAAAAACACTAAACACACCATCAATTTTTCCATCTCTCAAACTTGTTGGTTTTTCGAATTTTCTACCAAATGTTTATTTTTCTCCCTTCGGAGGTAACAATTCATTTTATATTAGTTTTTGATGATATCTAGTCTTTTAAATAGAGTTTTTACTTATTGAATCGATAGTTTTGAATAAATGCCAAAAATTGGGTCGTTAATGGTGGATTTCGAGATTTTGAATGAAAATGATGTTTTAAAGAGTTTTTCGACTTGTTTTAAAGTGATTAGAAGGTTTATAAACTTCCCTTAAAGTTTCATTAAAGAATTCCAAAGTTTTAATGAATTTTCATAAAAGTTTGTCATAGTATGCCAAAATTTCGGAACCATGAATCCGTGTAGTTTTGTGTAGTTTGAAGATTGAGAGTTGTTCTTGGATGTATAATGAGTCAATTGGAATCAGTTTAATGTGATAGGAATGAGTAGATGTTGATATTTTTACGTTTTGGCTAAGCTAGTCGGAATTTTAATTTCATGAGAGACTAGTTTAGACTTGTGGTTTTGGTTGATTTTGATAAGTCTTTGGTTAAATGTTAATTTAGTTTCTTGTATGATTTAATTTTTTGAAGCTTCAGAATTGTTAGGACCTTCTTCAGGTAAAGCAAAAGGCAAGGAAAAACCAGTTTAAGCTTTCGTCGATAAGGCGAAAGCGCGAACGATGAGTGTTTGGAATCACTGCTTGTAGACAGGATTCATAGTGTTAATTGGGGATTTAGGAATAGCCTAAACCCCTACTCTAAGTTCCAAGTGTAAGCTTTCTCATACATTTTCTTAATTTGTGAAATATGTGATTATAAAATTCAATACAGAAAGCCACCAATGTCCACCAAGAAAGGGCTACTAGTTGCCTTGGTGCAATGTTGTATTCAGTTAGCATGGCACAAAAGAATGGATTGAGTGGCAAATGGAAACCAATTTCTAGCAGAATCAGAGGTAAGATGAAACCCATGGTGTTGTCACTCAAATGACAATGCTGGGTTCATTGAAAATTATAAGCAAAATTTGGGTCTTGGAAACCCCAAACTCTTAATACCAATTCATTTCGTCTTGGATAGTGCTACAGTTGAGCATCTCAGTCTCTACCTGCAGTGGTGTATTTTTGAGTTCTTAGGGTCCAAATGGAATGAGATTTATGGGTGTGATTTTTTTTGGCATTGCCTCGATCCCTTCCTCTAGTTGTGGTTTGAACCAGTTTGTGTGAAGGTATTGCAATAAAAGGATTTGAAAGAAAGAAAAAGAGTCACCTTTTGGGAAAATCTACTGAAGATGAAGAATACAGAAAGATTAAGTAGATGAAAGGTTAGAGATTCCAATTGATTTTGGAAAAGTGTTTGAAAGAGTGTTTGTGTCTCTATTTTATAGAAACAACTTCTGTAAAAAGTTTATTTTGTGGAGATCGTTCGAATCTTCCAATATAATGTTTGTTGGAAAATCAGGTTTGGAAAATGCAACAGAAAATAAATTTAGGGAAAAACAAAGTTTTAATTTTTTTTCCAAAACAAAAACATGGTTGTGATATCTAAAGTAATAAACGGTCTAGGCCGTGTGTGACACATGGTCTGCCCTTTGGGCATGTAATCCGGCGTGTGTCCCCTACACGTAAAAATTTCACGTCAATATGCATGATAATAAACACACGGGCAAAGACACGACCGTGTGTCTCAGACGTGTGGAGGGCACGGCCTAGCACACGAACGTGTGCCTTGGCCATGTGACATCATGAGCATGCTGACATCAGAAATAGAATGTCCATGTTTTTGCACATGGGCTAGGACACAAGCGTGTCGTGGCTGTGTGAGGGACACGGGCCAATAACACGAGCGTGTGTCTGGCCGTGTAAAAACCCCTATAGGTGTGAATTGGAAATTAATTTTACACGGGTGTGGGACACGGGCGTGTCCCAGGGTGCTTAGGCTGTGTGAGCCACACGGGCCATCAACACGACCAAGTCAAAATAGTCACACAAGCGTATGCCCTATTTTAAAGGCAAATTTCTTAAGGTTGGTTTAAGGACCGGGAGTGGTTCTGAATAGTTTTCAATGATCGATTTGGGTTTCGTAGGCCCATAATAAGAAGTCTAAAGTAGATATTGAAAATTTTTTAAGTTTGGTTCAAGTTTTGGTGACTTGAGATTGGTTGTATGCTTGAGACCAAGTTAGGTAATGCCTTGTACTCCTCCTCGGCGTGGGTTACGGGTATAAGAGCTATGGTTTAGTCGGTTCTATGACTAACCTAGTGAGAGTATGAGTCTAGCTATACGTGCCATAACTGTATATTAATAGTGTGACAATTTCTGACGATTATAAATTATGTTTTCGTATAGTAAATGGATTCTAATAGAGCTACGGCAGATGACGTGGAAAGTAACGCACCGGCTCCCGGTGAAGGGACCGTGCCAGTCGAGAGTGAGCCTGTGACTATGGGCCAAACTGGAGGGGCTAAAGAAGCCTATCTCCGAATGATGGATGCTTGGTACACGGAGTTTGTTCATGTGAATCCAAACACTCCACCTCCCCCACCTTCTCCGATTCTTCAGTATGCCCTGGTAGCTCCACAAGCTGCAGATTTGTTTAGAAGAGAGAAGCCTCCGGTAGACAAAATCCAGAAAAAATGGGCCGAGGAATTCTAGGCTAGCATAGATGATGACTCAGAGAGAGAAGAGTTTTGGCTCGAAAATACCATTAGGGTATTTGATGAACTATCATGCACACCTGAAGAGTACGTGAAATGCGCAGCGTCGCTTCTGCAAGATTCAGCTTATCAGTGGTGGAACACTGTCATGTCCGTCATATTGAGAGAGAGGATCACGTAGGACTCTGTCTAGAAGGAATTCTGGAAAATGTAAATTAGCCAAAGATTCATAGACCAAAAGATGAAAGAATTTCTAAAGCTAAAGCAAGGCTGAATGTGTAAGAGTATGCCCAAAGATCAATCACAAGATGGTTGTAATAACATACTTGGTTTATCATGTTTATTAATATAAGGCGTTGCCATTATTATTTCAGTTTCTTTTTTGTGTGCATAAATAAACTGTTTTAAAATAATGTCCTGAGAATAATATGATTATTCCTAAAAGATCCTTAGTCAAGTATTATTGTTGGCTAGGACAATAATAATGCATTAAGACTAACATGTAGTTGATTGATGATAAAGGGTTGTCATTGATATGGAGTGTCAGAATCAATGCCTGAATATGTGTGTTAGAGAAAAACATATTGGACTGACCTGTGTTGGATTATTATGTAATTGTCACAACATTACTCATAGTGATTAATATGTATATGATCCTCATACTTGAGATCCTCTTTATCCCAACATCGTGAGTTGTATATTTTGATACAGTCAAAAAAACACCGTAACTGGTTGTTCTATAAAGACTGATGGTGGATATACCATAATCTATGTTGAGGGATATAGTTGATCAATATAGGATAAGTCCCTCCTACATAATGGGAGTAATATCTCAGGCCACTTGATTGAGTGAGGCTAGAAATGCATGGCCATGCTCAAATAAGTTGATATGAGATGTCATACTTATTTGTGTATCATAGTCTACTCAAGGTATCAAGAAACATGGGATGGACTATGCAAGTGTGACTATTCCATGACTTGTGTCCATTCCAAAAATATAGGACTTAAGGATTAATGCATGAAAGGTTAATCACAAAAGGTTATGTCGAATCATGACTTCTTGTAACTTAGGTAGTATTGATGCATTGCTAGATGCCACTCATTGTTTGTAACATTAGAATCGTTCTAATATTACCGCTAACGTTACAAGAACCTATAGGGTCACACCTATGGTTGAAATGAACGAGGTAAAACATAGTTGGTATATTGCTTGGTTGTCACATGAATTAAATTAATTATAGAATTAATTTAATTGGGCAATCAAATTTTGAACATACTATATGTACAAGGATGTTGTACACATAATCGTAACATAATTTTATTGATATATGAATTTAGTTCAGATATAAGTTTAAATAAATATTGTTTACCAAAATCTTTGTTATAATTAATGTAATTATAATTTTTCGTTAAACATTATTATATTTATTTGAATGATAATTATTATGTTCGATTAATTTTAATGAATTAAAATTGCTTGTAAATATATACCAATTAAGAGGAGTTATATATAGCAAGGGTAAAAACCCTAAAAGGATATATAAAAACTAGCTCGAAAATATGCAATGTGGTCTAGCAGCCGTTTAGCAAAATACTCTCTGAAAATAGTTTCCTAGGATTTCTACCATTCATTGTCAATCGGGTGGACTACGTAGAGGCCGACATCGAAAAAGGTTGCAGCTTGCTTCGACAGTGGTTCAGTATTCCTGTTGCCTAGGCGTCGCTGTTTACTCAAATTGAAGTTTTTGTAATTTCGAAACCTTTTTATCACCCCGATTCATTCCTTACACATGGATCTTTGGTTTGGATCGCCAGATTTTTTTTTAATGTTTCGCTGCGCCTTGGAGGCACCGGTGTTCCAATAGAATGTCAATGACAGAATATGAACATGAGTTTGTAAGGCTTAGTAAGTATGTACGAGAGTGCGTGTCTACAGAAGCCACCATGTGTAAGAGGTTTGAGGACGGCCTAAATGAAGATATTTGAGTGTTTGTTGGCATCTTAGAGCTGCGGGAATTTGTAGCCCTTGTTGAAAGAGTCTGTAAGGCTGAAGAGCTGATTAAAGAAAGGAGGAAAGTGGCTTTTGAGTCGCGGGATGCAAAGAAGAGACAGATGGGAAAATCACATCAGTCCTCATCTAAAAGATCGAGAGAGTTCACTACCCAGTCGAATGTTTTGGTGGGGTATTCGAATAGGAACAAGAACCGGCAGAACACAACTTCGAAAGCCTAGACCACTTCGGTTGCAAGTGTTAGTAGCACTCAACCAAATAGGCCAAACTGCTCGCAATGTGGAAGGCGTCATTTTGGCGAGTGCCGAGGGAATGAAAGGGGTTGTTTCAACTGTGGATCATTGGAACACTTCATCCATGATTGTCCCGAGTTGGATGAGAGAGAGAAAACAAGATGTGAAAGCAAGCAATGCTCCTTTGAGGGGTAGTGTGACAGCCTTAAAATGACCCTAGTCGGAATATGGTTTCGGGACCACAAAACCGAGGCATAAAAATAATTTAAAATTTATTTTGATGCCTATAATATGTGTTAACTCATGTGTGACATTTTTGATGTTTTGATTTAGAGTTATAAATGTGAATTACACTAGAAAGGACCTAGTAGTAAACTTTGGAAGTATGATGGGGAAATGTGTGATGACTAGTGGATCATGCATGCAAAAATGAGGGGTTTGCATGTCAAATTTCCCATAGATCATAAGTAGTGGCCGGCCATGATGGGCTGATATGCACATAATATGTATTAATTATTAGTTAGTAGCTTATATTTTATAACATAAGTAAATAAAATAAGGAAAAGAGAAAAGAAACAAAGGAGTCTTTCTCATGTTTTCTTCTTGGCCGATTCTAAGAGAGAAAGAGGAGGAGCCATTCGGCCATGGTAGGCCTTCATTAAGGTAAGAAACTCAAGCTAGTCCTTTAAAATCTTAGCATGTTTTTAAGCTAGATTCTAAGTCCCTTACTTCGCCATGCCGAAATCTTTGAAATGGGTGGTGATATGAACATTCGGCCATGGTAGAGGTTAAAGAAAAATGGTGGTAATGTTATATATTTTGATAAGTATGTTAAATGGTTTGAGATTTGAACTAGTCATCAAATCCTCTAGGTAGCTCATGCTAAGAATTTTGAATTTTGGGATGACTAGAACTTTCGGTCATGGTAGCTATTGAGGATTTAGGTTTGTGTTTCATGTTAAATTGGATGAATCTTGGTGTAAGGGTGTTTGAACTAAACTAATGATCAAATAGGTGCATAGATACAAAATGGAAAGAATCGGCCTAAGTGTTTTAGTCATTGACATATATATATATATGTTGCCGAATGTGTGCTTAAGGAATTGGTTAAGTACATTGTTGTTAAATGCTTGTTGCTAAGGAATTTTGAATGGGTTATAAATTGAGTTTAATGTTCGAGGAACATTGGTTTGGACACCTAGTGCCGAATGTGTTCGAGACGTTAACTTACCAAGTGCATAAATATGATAATGCTATGATGGTAGACTTAATTGGAATTCGGCATTGTAAGTGATGCCTTGGGCTCTTATGATGGTTAGGGACAAAATGTGTGTTGTGAGGAACGAAATGATGTCTATGAATTGAAAATGCAAGGTATTAAGCTAGTCCTATTATTCGGTGGTGCATGAGTAGAGCACATGTATAATGCTTGAATAACTAGTCAATAAAGCTATTCGCCTAATTGTATAATATGAATGTATTTAATCGGATTGTTAAATTGATAAATTATTAAATAAGCTCTATTTGTTTGAATTAAGCTCAAGAGCTTAGAGGACCAAAGTTGGATAAGGGAAGGAAAAGTGATCGAATAGCCGTCAAATCATTCGACAACATCCGAGGTAAGCCTTCAAGTAATGACCCTACTTAATTTATATTGAAATGATTTGTCATATTATGGCGGATAGCCGAATGTGCATAGAGCCTATGTTATAAAGCCAATTGAAATCGTGTCTTTGTGTGTGGCTATTGAGCCAAAATTGGAAAGGTTTGATAAATGATTTGTGTTTGAGCCTTAGTAACTGAAATGAAATATGGATGTGTCATGAATATTGATATATGTGTGCATGAGCATTTGAATGATATCCGGCTAAGCCTCAAGGCATTTGTGCGAGTTGTTATATCCGGCTAAGACCGAAGGCATTTGTGCGAGTTGTTATATCCGGGCTAAGACCCAAAGGCATTTGTGCGAAGTTGCTATGTCCGGTTAAGACCAAGGCAATTGGTCGTGTGGTTATATCCGCTAAATCTCAAGAAACTTGGGTTTGAAGGTGAGCGATTTGTGCTATAATAATTTTAATTAATATGCTCAAAAACCCAAACGATAAGGTATGTTTGCATGTGCATCGGAAAAGTTAATTCGTTTTAAATAGTATTCGCTCAATCGACTAACGAACTTTCGGCTCTTAGATAGGTTGATACCTTGTGTGTGTATATGTTGATGAAGTGTGAAGTAAGTATGATTATGAGAATGTGTATTAATAAAGTGATTCATTTAGCTATGTGAATGTAATACTTTAGTCAAAGCTGATTTCATTACTTGAGACTTACTAAGCATTAAAATGCTTACCCGTTGCTTTGGCTCTCTGTTTTATAGATTTTGCTCGTTAGCTATCGGATTCGGGATCATCAAAGTCAAGTCATCCACACTATCAAAGCCCTTTTGGTACTCTTTTAGTTGAACTCTGGATATGGCATGTATAGGACTACCCTTTGTTGTTTTTCAAGTACTTTTTGTGATGTATGTGTGTACGACCATGCGAAAATGGCTCGTAGAAGTGGAGTACTGATTAGACCATTTGTGTTTATGTATATATATATGGTTTCATGATGTGACTATGGACTGGAATGGAAGTGTTGGGCAAATGATCAGCCATTGGAATGGCTAAATATGATCATATGTGGACCTATGTATGACAAAACTCTAGTTGGTCCATGGAAACAACGAAATAGGTAAAGTTTACCTTGAAAACAGATGCTGACAGCAGCAGTGGTGTGGATTTGGAAAATCACTAAAATTTGTAGGAATGGAATTAAATAGTGAATAAATTATGAAATCGAACCTTGATGAATCTATTTTCATATGAAAGTAACGAAATGATCATATGAATAGTATATTAAGAGACATTAAAGTTCTCGTGAAACAGGGCTATAACAGTTTCTGGATCCCCTATTTCGACTTTGAAAATTTACCATAAATTATCCAGAGACAATTAGAAGTCATGCCTTAAATGTATAGATTTCCCTTTGAGTCTAGTTTCATTAGAAACAAACGGCATGAGTATTGAAGCTCTGTACTGGGAGATATCCAAGTCGTAATACATGAAGGTCAGAGTAGTCAAACCCAGAATCAGGGGAGACTTTAACTAATAAACTGTACCAATTGGCCCGACCAAAAATTTTAGAAATAAATCCACAGATGGATATATGAGTCTAATATCAGGGAAAATTTACAGAATCAGTTTTCGAGTTTTGGAACTCGAGATATGATTTTTAAGGCGACAGTGACGTAGTTAGCCAGCCTGTCTGGAATTTTTTTTTTTAAATGGACTGTGAAAACAAAGTAATCAAGTCTGTTAGCACCTCGCGTTCGACTCCGGCAACGGTATCGGGTACGGGGTGTTACAATTAATTGGTATCAGAGCTACGATTTAGTCGATTCTAGGACTAGCGTAATACGTTTAGGTCTAGCTATACATGCCATTATGTGATTAATTGATAGTGTGGTGATTTCTGACATTTGAGTTTGTGTTTATTTATAGTAATGGATCCCGATCCCAACCGAAGCGATAGCTGATGATGTGGAGAGTGTGGCGCTGCTCCGCACAAGGGACAGACCGGGACTCTCAACCTATTGCTAGCAATCCGAATGATGAGGCTAGGCAAGCTTTTTATAGCGTGATGAATGATTGGTTCAATTAATACATTCGAACTAATACGGCTGTTCCACAACCTCCATTCCCAACAAACACAACCCCAGACCGCAATGCCTCCGTAATCCCGACCAAATAAGGTCAAATAAGCCCCAGTTGATAGAATCCGAAAACACGGGCTACTGAATTTAAGGCTACGGATAGTGATGATGCCGAGCAAGCTGAATTTTGGTTGACAACACTATTCGGTACTCGATGAACTATCTTGCACACCGATGAATGCCTAAAGTGTACTATCTCCTTGCTACGCGATTACGCCTACTATTGGTGGAGTACTCGACTTCACAGTGCCGAGAGCAAGTAACTTGAGAGTTCTTCCAAACCGAAGTTTCAAAGAAGTATATCACCGAGATTCATTGACCAAAACGGAAGGAATTTCTTGAACTCAAACAAGGTTCCATGTCTTTCACCGATTATGAACGAAAATTTGTGAGGCTTAGCCAGACGCGACGAGAATGCATTTCCTCGAAGCCGTAATGTGTAAACGTTTGAGGATGGACTAAGTGATGATATAAAGCTGTATGTTGGCATCTTGGAAATCCGAGAATTTGTAGTACTTGTTGAGCGAGCTTGCAAGGCCGAGGAGCTTAGTATGGAGAAAAGAAAAGCTGAGGTGGGAGTAAGGGAGTTTCGTAAGAGGTCTTCGGGGAAGCCCTTCCCACAGTCATCGAAGAAATTTAGAGATGGCTTGGGCCGGTCTAGGGACACTTCGGGCTTTTCTAGACGAGATCGCGATCGACCCCCTGTGAGCACACGAGTCACTTCGATCGCCAGTGTTGGAAATGATCGTCGAGATAGAATGGAGTGCCAGTATTGTGGCAAATGGCATTCTGGAAGTTGTAGGTTCCATGACCGCTCCTGTTACAAGTGCGGATCAGTTGACCACTTCATTAAAGATTGCCCGAGGTTGCCTGAATAGAATGTAAATCAGAGTGGGAAACCGGGTGCTACCACTGCTCGAGGTAGACCATCTAGAAATACGGACAATGCTAGTGGTGATCAGAGAGGATCTAGAGATGCTACGACCAGATCCGAAGCTCGCGCTCCTGCTAGGGCTTATGCTATACGCGCACACGAGGATGCTTCCTCGCCAGATGTTATTACCGGTACTTTCACTCTCTTTGATACTAATGTGATTGTTTTGATTGACCCCGGTTCTACTCATTCTTATATATGCGAAACCTTAGCATCCAAGAAGACTTTACCTATTGAGTCTCATCGAGTTCGTAATTGGTGTCAAATCCTTGGGTCGCCACGTGCTTGTCGACAAAGTGTGTAAGAAATGCCCCTAGTAATTCGAGGTTCTGTTTTCCACCGGACTTGACGCTTTTTCCGCTCGATGAATTTGATGTTATTCTTGGTTTGGATTGGTTGATCGTGCATGATGCGGTTGTGAATTGCAAAAGCAAGACTATTGATTTGAGGTGCGCTAATAACGAGATGATCCGAGTTGAGTCTACGGACTTAAAGGGTTGCCAATTGTAATATCATCAATGTTGGCCCAAAATATGTAAGAAAGGGTGCGAAGCATACCTTGCGTATGTACTTGATGATAAGGAGTTAGAGATAAAACCCGAATCGGTGCGGTGGTTTGTGAATACCGGATGTTTTTCCCAAGAATTACCGGGTTTGCCACTGCTCGGAGATAGAGTTTGGTATTGAGCTTGTACCGGACTACGCCGATTTCGATAGCTCAGTATCATATGGCACCAACCGAAAGTTAAAAGAGTTGAAAGCTCGCTTGCAAGAATTGACGGATAGAGGTTTCGCTGACCAAGTTTCTCACCTTGGGGTGCACCAAGATTGTTTGTGAAAAGAAGGACGGAACCATGAGGTTGTGCATTGACTATCGTCACCGAATAAAGTGACGATAAAGAATAAATATCCGTTATCAGCGTATTGATGATTTGTTTGATCAACTAAAGGGAGCCTCGGTGTTTTCAAAGATAGATTTGAGATCGGGTTATTATCGCCATGAATTCGAGATTCGGATATACCCAAAACCGCTTCGAATCGAGATACGGCCACTACGAGTTCTTAGTGATGCCGTTTGGGCTCACTAATGCCTACGCGGTATTTATGGATTTGATGAATCGGATCTTGACATGATTTGGACTGGTTCGTAGTTGTGTTCATTGATGACATCTTGGTCTATTCAAGAGATGAGACCGAACATGCTGAACACCGAGATTAGTGTTGCAAATTTTACGGGATAAGCGCTATATGCTAAGTTCAAGAAGTGTGAGTTCGGTTAAGAGAGGTTAGCTTCTTGGGTCATGTGGTATCCGTGACGGTATTCGAGTTGACCGAGCAAAATTTCGACCATACTTAACCGGAAGCCTCAGAAATATTACCGAGGTTCGAGCTTTTTGGGGCTTGCTTTACTACCGACGGTTTGTAAAGGTTTCTCGATGATAGCCACACCCATGACGGCTACTTCAAAAAAGGTTAAGTTCGAATGGACGGAAAAATGTCGAAAAGTTTTGATCAACT
Source organism: Gossypium arboreum (assembly GCF_025698485.1). Taxonomy (NCBI): domain Eukaryota; kingdom Viridiplantae; phylum Streptophyta; class Magnoliopsida; order Malvales; family Malvaceae; genus Gossypium; species Gossypium arboreum. The sequence goes on from NC_069072.1 coordinate 54,892,439, forward strand.
AAAACTTATTTGACTGAAACTCAATTTTAGTGCAAATTTTAATCGTGCAAAGAGTTTGTCATCTATAGTGACGCCTCCCTACTTGGGTTAGGTTGCGATTGATGCAAGAAGGTCGAGTTGTGGCCTATGCGTCGAGACAATTAAAGCCACATAAGAAAAATTATCCGACCCATGATCTCGAATTAGCTACCATCGTATTCGCCTTGAAAATATGGCGACATTACTTATTTGGTGAGAAGTGCCATGTATTTCCGGATCACAAAAGTCTCAAATATTTGATGACTCAAAGAGACTTGAATCTGAGACAAAGACGTTGGCTCGAGTTGTTAAAAGATTATGAGCTTGTCATTGATTATCACCCGGGAAAGGCTAATGTGGTTGCGGACGCCTTAAGCCAGAAATCACTGTTTGCTTTACGGGCGATGAATGTACACTTGTCTATTCTACCCGACAATGTGTTAGCAGCCGAATTAAAGGCCAAACCATTATTGATTCATCAAATTCGTGAAGCTTAGAAAGTCGACGATGAGTTGGTTGCAAAACGGGCTGAATGTGTTCCGAATGTGGAATCGGAGTTTCAAATTGATGATGACGATTGTTTGAGGTACAGAAATTGGTTGTGTGTTCCAAGAAATTCAGAACTCATTTCGATGATTCTGAACGAAGCTCATTATAGCCGAATGTCAATTCACCCGGGGAGTACGAAAATGTACAACGATTTGAGACGTCAGTTTTGGTGGCATGGTATGAAACGAGACATTTCCGATTTTGTTTCGAAGTGTTTAATATGTCAGCAAGTAAAGGCGGAACATCAAGTGCCTACGGGTTTACTTCAACCGATCATGATACCTGAATGGAAATGGGAACGAGTCATGATGGATTTTGTATCTGGGTTACCAATGTCGGCAAGTAAGAAAGATGCGATTTGGGTCGTTGTCGATAGACTGACTAAGTCGGCTCACTTTATCCCTGTACGCACGGATTTTTCATTGGATAAACTAGCTGAATTGTATGTTTCTCAGATTGTGAGATTACACGGGGTACCGATTTCTATTGTGTCGGATAGAGATCCGAGAGTCACCTCACGATTTTGGAAGAAATTGCAAGAAGCTTTAGGTACCAAACTGCATTTTAGCACTGCTTTTCATCCCCAAATCGATGGTCAATCCGAGCGGATAATTCAGATACTCGAGGATATGTTGAGATGTTGCATCCTCGAGTTTAGTGGTTCATGGGAACGGTATTTACCTTTGATTGAATTCGCCTACAATAATAGTTTTCAATCAAGTATTAAGATGGCACCTTACGAGGCTTTGTACGAGCGTAAATGCCGTACACCATTGTTTTGGACCGAGCTCGGTGAAAGTAAAATTTTTGGAGTGGATTTGATTAAAGATGCTGAACAGAAAGTAAAAGTAATCCATGAAAGTCTGAAGATAGCCTCCGATCGTCAGAAGTCGTACGCGGATCTGAAACGAAAAGACATTGAGTATCAGGTGGGAGATAAAGTGTTCCTTAAAGTTTCGCCTTGGAAAAAGATACTCAGATTTGGCCATAAAGGCAAATTGAGTCCGAGGTTCATCGGGCCATATGAAGTATCCGAACGAGTCGGTCCAGTTGCATATCGTTTGATTTTGCCCCCTGAACTCGAAAAGATTCACGACGTCTTTCATGTTTCGATGCTTCGATGTTATAGATCTGATCCGTCGCACGTAATTAGTCCATCAGAGGTTGAAATTCAAGCCAATATGAGTTATGAAGAAGAACCGATTCGTATCCTAGCACGTGAAGTGAAAGAGTTGTGAAACAAAAGGGTTCCGATAGTGAAAGTGTTATGGCTCAAACACGGGATAGAAGAAGCTACTTGGGAACCCGAGAACTCTATGAAAGAGCGATACCCAAACCTATTTACCGGTAGGATTTTCGGGACGAAAATTTCTAAAGTGGGGAGAGTTGTGACACTTAAAATGACCCTAGTCGAATGTGGTTTCGGGACCACAAAACCGAGGCATAAAAATAATTTAAAATTTATTTTGATGCCTATAATATGTGTTAACTCATGTGTGACATTTTTGATGTTTTGATTTAGAGTTATAAATGTGAATTTCACTAGAAAGGACCTAGTAGTAAACTTTGGAAGTATGATGGGGAAATGTGTGATGACTAGTGGATCATGCATGCAAAAATGAGAGGTTTGCATGTCAAATTTCCCATATATCATAATTAGTGGCCGGCCATGATGGGCTGATATGCACATAATATGTATTAATTATTAGTTAGTAGCTTATATTTTATAACATAAGTAAATAAAATAAGGAAAAGAGAAAAGAAACAAAGGAGTCTTTATCATGTTTTCTTCTTGGCCGATTCTAAGAGAGGAAGAGGAGGAGCCATTCGGCCATGGTAGGCCTTCATTAAGGTAAGAAACTCAAGCTAGTCCTTTAAAATCTTAGCATGTTTTTAAGCTAGATTCTAAGTCCCTTACTTAACCATGCCGAAATCTTTGAAATGGATGGTGATATGAACATTCGCCATGGTAGAGGTTAAAGAAAATGGTGGTAATGTTATATATTTTGATAAGTATGTTAAATGGTTTGAGATTTGAACTAGTCATCAAATCCTCTAGGTAGCCCATGCTAAGAATTTTGAATTTTGGGATGACTAGAACTTTCGGCCATGGTAGCTATTGAGGATTTAGGTTTGTGTTTCATGTTAAATTGGATGAATCTTGGTGTAAGGGTGTTTGAACTAAACTAATGATCAAATAGGTGCATAGATACAAAATGGAAAGAATCGGCCTAAGTGTTTTAGTCATTGACATATATATATATGTTGCCGAATGTGTGCTTAAGGAATTGGTTAAGTACATTGTTGTTAAATGCTTGTTGCTATGGAATTTTGAATGGGTTATAAATTGAGTTTAATGTTCGAGGAACATTGGTTTGGACACCTAGTGCCGAATGTGTTCAGACGCATAACTTACCAAGTGCATAAATATGATAATGCTATGATGGTAGACTTAATTGGAATTCGCATTGTAAGTGATGCCTTGGGCTCTTATGATGGTTAGGGACAAAATGTGTGTTGTGAGGAACGAAATGATGTCTATGAATTGAAAATGCAAGGTATTAAGCTAGTCCTATTATTCGGTGGTGCATGAGTAGAGCACATGTATAATGCTTGAATAACTAGTCAATAAAGCTATTCGCGCCTAATTGTATAATATGAATGTATTTAATCGGATTGTTAAATTGATAAATTATTAAATAAGCTCTATTTGTTTGAATTAAGCTCAAGAGCTTAGAGGACCAAAGTTGGATAAGGGGAAGGAAAAAGTGATCGAATAGCCGTCGAAATCATTCGACAACATCCGAGGTAAGCCTTCAAGTAATGACCCTACTTAATTTATATTGAAATGATTTGTCATATTATGGCGGATAGCCGAATGTGCATAGAGCCTATGTTATAAAGCCAATTGAAATCGTGCTCTTTGTGTGTGGCTATTGAGCCGAAATTGGAAAGGTTTGATAAATGATTTGTGTTTGAGCCTTAGTAACGGAAATGAAATATGGATGTGTCATGAATATTGATATATGTGTGCATGAGCATTTGAATGATATCCTGCTAAGCCCAAGGCATTTGTGCGAAGTTGTTATATCCGGCTAAGACCAAGGCATTTGTGCGAGTTGTTATATCCGGGCTAAGACCCGAAGGCATTTGTGCGAGTTGTTATTTTCGAGCTAAGACCCAAAGGCATTTGTGCGAGTTGCTATGTCCGGGTTAAGACCCGAAGGCAATTGGTCGTGTGGTTATATCCGGCTAAATCCCGAAGAAACTTGGGTTTGAAGGTGAGCGATTTGTGCTATAATAATTTTAATTAATATGCTCGAAAAACCCAAACGATAAGGTATGTTTGCATGTGCATCGGAAAAGTTAATTCGTTTTAAATAGTATTCGTTCAATCGACTAACGAACTTTCGGCTCTTAGATAGGTTGATACCTTGTGTGTGTATATGTTGATGAAGTGTGAAGTAAGTATGATTATGAGAATGTGTATTAATAAAGTGATTCATTTAGCTATGTGAATGTAATACTTTAGTCAAAGCTGATTTCATTACTTGAGACTTACTAAGCATTAAAATGCTTACCCCGTTGCTTTGGCTCTCTGTTTTATAGATTTTGCTCGTTAGCTATCGGATTCGGGATCATCGAAGTCGAAGTCATCCACACTATCAAAGCCCTTTTGGTACTCTTTTAGTTGAACTCTGGATATGGCATGTATAGGACTACCCTTTGTTGTTTTTCAAGTACTTTTTGTGATGTATGTGTGTAGAGCCATGCGAAAATGGCTCGTAGAAGTGGAGTACGGCATTAGACCATTTGTGTTTATATATATATATGGTTTCATGATGTGACTATGGACTGGAATGGAAGTGTTGGGCAAATGATCAGCCATTGGAATGGCTAAATATGATCATATGTGGACCTATGGATGACAAAACTCTAGTTGGTCCATGGAAACCACGAAATAGGTAAAGTTTACCTTGAAAATAGATGCTGACAGCAGCAGTGGTGTGGATTTGGAAAATCACTAAAATTTGTAGGAATGGAATTAAATAGTGAATAAATTATGTAATCGAAACTTGATGAATCTATTTTCATATGAAAGTAACGAAACGATCATATGAACAGTATATTAAGAGACATTAAAGTTCTTGTGAAACAGGGCCAGAGCTGTTTCTGGATCCCCTGTTTCGACTTTGAAAATTTACCATAAATTATCCAGAGAGAATTAGAAGTCATGCTTTATATGTATAGATTTCCCTTTGAGTCTAGTTTCATTAGAAATAAACGGCATGAGTATTGAAGTTCTGTACAGGGAGATATCCAAGTCGTAATACATGAAGGTTAGAGTAGTCGAACCCAGAATCAGGGGAGAATTTAACTAATAAACTGTACCAATTGGCCCGACCAAAAATTTTAGAAATAAATCCACAGATGGATATATGAGTATAATTTCAGGGAAAATTTACGGAATTAGTTTTCGAGTTTTGGAACTCGAGATATGATTTTTAAGGAAACAGTGACGCAGTTAGCCAGCCTGTCTGGAAATTTTTTTTTTTAAATGGACTGTGAAAACAAAGTAATCAAGTCTGTTAGCACCTCGCGTTCGACTCCGGCAACGGTATCGGGTACGGGGTGTTACAGGTAGATCACAAAAGAACCCTGGAAGTGGGGTTAGCAGTAGAGGCAAGCCAAGAGATGCTACGGTGAGGTTCGAGGGCAGAGCGCATGCAAGGACTTATGCTATTCAAGATTAGGAAGAGGTAGAGTCCCTCGATGTTATCATAGGTACCTTTTCTATCTGTGATATATCTGTTGTTGCATTAATTGACCCAGGATCTACTCACTCTTATATTTGTATGGAATTGGCACCTCGTATGAGCATGCTAGTAGAGTCCACTGAGTTTGTAATCAAAGTTTCCAATCTTTTAGGCAAACATGTACTAGTGGGCCAAGTATGTAGAAATTGCCCTTTGAAAATTGGATATCATTGTTTTTCGGCTAACTTGATGTTATTGTCGTTTAATGAGTTTGATGTAATCCTTGGGATGGTTTGGTTGACTACTTATAGTGTTGTAGTGGACTACGGGAAAAAGATAATTGAGTTGAAATGTAAAGATGGGAATGTTCTCCTAGTTGGGCCAAACGAGTCAGATAATCTGCCTGTAATAATATCGTCGTTGACTGCTGAGAAGTATTTGAGAAAAGGATATCAGTCCTACTTAGCTTTCGTGCTGAATATTCAAGCATCTGAGTTAAAGATTGAATCGGTACCAATGGTTTGTGAGTTTACAGATGTATTTCCAGAGAAATTACCTGGATTACCTCCAGTGAAGGAAGTCAAGATTGGAATTGAGTTGGTCCCTGGAACGACACCTATCTCAATTGTTCTGTATAGGATGGCTCCAACGAAATTGAAGGAGTTGAAAGCACAGTTGCAAAAGTTAATGGATAAGGGCTTCGCGAGACCGATCTTTTCCCCGTGGGGTGCTCCGGTACTCCTTGTGAAGAAGAAAGATGGATCGATGAGGTTATGCATCAACTATAGATAGCTCAACAAGGTAACAGTGAAGAACAAGTATCCTTTGCCAAGGATCGACGACCTGTTTGATCAGTTAAAAGGAGTCACTGTATTTTCCAAGATTGGATTGAGATCCAGATACTACCAGTTAAGAGTGAAAGAGCAAGATGTGTCGAAGACTATGTTTCAGACACGATACGAGCATTATGAGTTCCTCATCATGCCCTTTGGCTTGACTAATGCCCCGACTGTGTTTATGGTTTTGATGAACTGCATTTTTTGACCGTATCTAGATAAGTTTGTCGTGGTCTTTATCGATGACATATTGGTTTATTCGCGTGATGAGAGTGAGCATGCGGAGCATCTGAGAGTTGTGTTGCAAACCTTGAGAGGAAAGAAATTATATTCCAATTTCAGTAAGAGTGAATTTTGGCTTAAGGAGGTCAGATTCCTAGGATACATTGTGTCGGGAGATGGGATCCGAGTTGACCCAAGCAAGATCTCGGTTATTGTAGAGTGGAAACTGTTGAGGAATGTGACTGAGGTCCGAAGCTTTTTGGGTTTAGTCAGATATTATAGACGGTTTGTAAACGAATTCTCTATGATAGATACGCCAATGACAAGGCTACTGCACAAGGATGTCAAGTTTGATTGGACAGAAAAGTGTCAACAGAGTTTCTAGAAATTAAAGGCTTTGTTGACCGAAGCCCTAGTGTTAGTGCAACTATAGTCAGACAAGGAGTTTGTGGTATATAGCGACGTCTCCTTGAATGGTTTGGGGTGTTTGCTTATGCAAGAAGGTAACGTTATAGCTTACGCTTCAAGGCAACTGAAGCCACATGGGAAGAATTACCCGACGCATGATTTAGAGTTGGCTGCCATAGTATTCGCATTGAAAATTTGGAGACACCATCTTTATGGCAAGAAATGTCGGGTGTTTACTGATCAAAAGAGCCTTAAGAACTTGATGACTCAAAGTGTAACAACCCGTACCCGAGACCGTCGCCGAGGTCGGACACGAGGGGTTGACAGACTTTGTTCACTTAATTTCACCGTTCATACAAAAAAATTTCCGGACAGCTGGCTAACTGTGTCACTGTCACCTTAAAAATCATATCTTGAGTTCTACAACTCAAAAATTAGTTTTGTAATTTTTCCCTAAAACTAGACTCATATATCCATCTACAAATTTTTTTCTAGAATTTTTGGTTGGGCCAATTAGTACAGTTTATTAGTTAAAGTCTCCCCTATTCCAGGGTGCGACTACACTGACCTTCCTGCATTACGACCTGGATATCTCCCTGTACAGGGCTTCAATACTGATGACATTTGTTTCTATAGAAACTACACTAAAAAATGAATCTATACTTATATGGAATGACTTCTAAATGTCTCGGGTTAATTTATAATGAATTTTCAAAGTCGGAACAGGGAATCCAGAAACCGTTCTGGCCCTGTTTCATGAAAACCAAAATATCTCTTAACATACAACTCATATGACCGTTTCGTTTCTTCCATATGAAAATAGATTCATCAAGGTTCATTTACATAATTTATTCAATATTTAATTCTATTCCTACTATTTTTAGTGATTTTTCACATCCACATCGCTGCTGCTGTCAGCATCTGCCTTTAAGGTAGACTTTACCTATTTCATAGTTTCCATGATTATTAGCCCTTTTTGCATACATAGCACAAGGTATAATCATGATTAACCATTCCAATGGCTAATCGTTTCCAACATTTCCATAACTCTTGGTGATCAACATACAAACGATTATAGTGCTATGCTAAAAACGTATATAAGCCATTTTCGCATGGCTATCCAAAGTTTTACATACCAAAGTTCAAACAAACATAATAGCCTATACATGCCGAAATGTTCTCTTAGGCCATCTAAGAAGAAGATACCAAAAAGTTGCTAGTCGGTGTGATGACTTCGACGACGGTCCCGAATACGCAAAAAGTTGAGTCCAAGAAACCTAAAATAGGTGACAAGCAAACACCGAATGAGTATATAACTCAGTAAGTCCTAAGCAATGCACTACCAACCATTAATAACATTATCACAAGAGGAAACAAAATGGAACGAGGCTAATTACTCCATTCAAACCGAACTATACCATAGTTCCTTAGACCTTTCGATTCAATCTCATACCAAGTTACACATTCACATTCCATATACAAATCAATAGGATATTTGAGGTATTTTTATACACCATTTTGTTTTCGTTACAATCATACAACTACATGACCTTTCACTTATTCCACGATAATTCTTATGTTCGTGACTTCAATTAAAATTGTCACATAGGTTCAAAACTTACCAAGCTCAACTCCAAATATAAACATAGCGCCTATTAGCCATGAACTCAAGGTACTTACCCGACCCGCTGTCCGTGGTCAACTCAATAATGTCGCACACTCAGTGTCAATAGTGATTCAAAAGCATATAGTGAGTCCGCACACTTAGTGCTATATAATCAACTCGCACACTTAGTGCTATATGATCCAACTCGCACACTTAGTGCTGTACAAATTTTAAACCCGCACACTTAGTGCCATTCTCATGATCACAAATGTTTATACCCACACACTTAGTGCCGAAATCAACAACTCAATACATCTCACCTCTTTTCTTTTCATTCAATACTTTCATCACCACATACATACATGTATATAAATTTATCATTCCTTTCGGCATAATTACATAGACATTATGTCTATTTAAATCAATATAAAATATATGCTTAGTGACCTACCTTGTGTTGGGTAAAATAGTTCCAAGTCGGCTACTCGATGACCTTCGTCTTTCCCTTGCTGGATTCTCCTTCTTTAACTCCTAGAGCTTAATCAATAAATCAACTAGTTTAACCATCTTGCTAAACATTCATAATTCAATTACACATGCATATGTATGTTTGTATATTCGGCAACCATCCTCACTAATTACCCATTTAGTCGATTATACACATAATTAAAGGTAACATCACGAACGGGCATACTTATGTATATTTATACATATATATATACACTTCCAAATGGGCATCACAATTAGATTTAACACCACCTTCAAACTCAATGAGATGGCGAATGTATGTATATATATACAATGTCAACTATAACATCTTTTAAACACCTAATTTCATCTCATGAACACTTAATCAAATTTTCCTAATCTAGCATATATTTTCACATCTATTTGTATCATCATGTAAATTCACATATAACTACATTTCTTAAGTTCTACATCTTAATGCCCATTATAGCCACTCCCATGGTCTAAATCTAACAATCGGCAACACCTACCTTTTCACTATGTTTGCGAATACTCATTCTCTTCTTAGTCCTAAATTCGGCACTTCCAACAAATTAGCTTAACAATTCCAACTTTCATGCTAACATCCCAAGCAACTTAACACATCCATATAACTAACATGTTAATAGCTTCAAGGTATCAACTAAAATTTTTAAGCTTCTTTGTCAAATCCCAATTCTCCAACAACCCCAAATCCAACCATGGGATAGATAGAATTCAAACTAACAACTAAAACATGCATGAATCTCATGGACAACATCAAACATACCTTGGTCTAGCAACTACCATGGCTGATTTTCTCAAGCTCTTCCCCCCCCCTCTTCTTAGGACCTTCGGCCAAGCAAAGAAATGAAAGGATGGACACTTTTTTTTTTTCTTTTCTTTGTTTTCATCCTATTCCTTTTTTATTATTTTATTCTTTCTAACATAACCACTAACTAAACATGTTTGCAACATGTTTCCACTCTTAGCATGGCCGGCCATCATGCTTAACTTTTGGGTAAATTGACATGCAAACCCATCATTTTCACATTATGCATTAATAGCCCACTTTACAATTGCCTAGCACATTTCTAGATTTTCTCACATAAGTCCTATTTGATAAAATTCACTTACAATTAACAAAATCCAAATGTGAAATTTTCACACATGTATATGTACATATATTGAGCATCAACTATAACGGTCAATTATTTTTATGTCTCGGTTTAGTGGTCCCGAAACCACTTTCGACTAGGGTCAATTTAAGGTGTCACAACTCTCCCCACTTAAGAAATTTTCGTCCCGAAAATCTTCTTCGTAAATAGGTTTGGGTATCGTTCTTTCATAGAGTTCTCGTGTTCCCAAGTAGCTTCTTCCATTCCGTGTTTGAGCCATAACACTTTCACTAACGGAACCCTTTTGTTTCGCAACTCTTTCACTTCACGGGCTAGAATACGGATCGGTTCTTCTTCATAACTCATATCGGCTTGAATTTCAATCTCGGAGGGGTTTATTACATGCGAAGGATCGGATCGGTAACGTCGAAGCATCGAAACATGGAAAACGTTGTCGATCCTTTCGAGTTCAGGGGGTAGAAGCAACCTATATGCTACTGGGCTAACTCGTTCGGAGATCTCATACGGCCCAATGAATCTCGGACTCAATTTGCCCTTACGGCCAAATCTGAGTATCTTTTTCCAAGGCGATACCTTAAGAAACACTTTGTCTCCCACCTGATACTTAATATCTCTTCGTTTTAAATCCGCGTACGATTTCTGACGGTCTGTGGCTGCCTTCAGACTTTCACGAATTATTTTTACTTTCATCAGCATCTTTAATCAAATCCACTCAAAATTTTACTTTCACCGAGCTCGGTCCAAAACAATGGCGTACGGCATTTTCGACCGTACAAAGCCTCGTAAGGTGCCATCTTAATGCTTGATTGAAAGCTATTGTTGTAAGCGAATTCGATCAAAGGCAAATATCTTTCCCATGAACCACAAAACTCGAGGATGCAACATCTCAACATATCCTCGAGTATCTGAATTATCCGCTCGGATTGACCATCGGTTTGGGGATGAAAAGCGGTGCTAAAATGCAACTTGGTACCCAAAGCTTCTTGCAATTTCTTCCAAAATCATGAGGTGAATCTCGGATCTCTATCCGACACAATAGAAATCGGTACTCCGTGTAATCTCACAATCGAGAAACATACAATTCAGCGGTTTATCCAATGAAAAATCCGTGCGACGGGATAAAATGAGCCAACTTAGTCAGTCTATCAACAACAACCCAAATCGCATCTTTCTTACTTGTCGACACTGGCAACCCAAACACAAAATCCATCGTGACTCGATCCCATTTCCATTCAGGTATCATGATCGGCTGAAGTAGACCCGTAGGCACTTGATGTTCCGCCTTTACTTGCTGACATATTAAACACTTCGAAACAAAATCGGAAATGTCTCGTTTCATACCATGCCACCAAAACTGACGTCTCAGATCGTTGTACATTTTCGTACTCCCCGGGTGAATTGACATTCAGCTACAATGAGCTTCGTTCAGAATCATTGAAATGAGTTCTGAATTTCTTGGAACACACAACCGAATTCTGAACCTCAAACAATCGTCATCATCAATTTGAAACTCTGATTCCATATTCGGAACACATTCAGCCCGTTTTGCAACCAATTCATCATCGACTTTCTGAGCTTCACGAATTTGATGAATCAACAATGGTATATTATCGGATAGAACAGACAAGTGTACATTCATCGCTCGTAAGGCAAACAGTGATTTACGACTTAAGGCATCCGCAACCACATTAGCCTTTCCCGGGTGATAGTCAATGACAAGCTCATAATCTTTTAACAACTCGAGCCAATGTCTCTGTCGCAAATTTAAGTCTCTTTGAGTCATCAAATATTTGAGGCTTTTGTGATCCGAAAATACATGGCACTTCTCACCAAATAAGTAATGTTGCCATATTTTCAAAGCGAATACGATGGCAGCTAATTCGAGATCATGGGTCGGATAATTTTTCTCATGTGGCTTTAATTGTCTCGATGCATAGGCCATAACTCGACCTTCTTGCATCAATACGCAACCCAACCCAAGTAGGGAGGCGTCACTATAGATGACAAACTCTTTGCCTGATTCGGGCTGTACTAAAATTGGGGCTTCAGTCAAATAAGTTTTTAGTTGATCAAAACTTTTCTGACATTTTTCCGTCCATTCGAACTTAATATCTTTCTGAAGTAGCTTCGTCATGGGTGTGGCTATCATCGAGAAATCTTTTACAAACCGTCGGTAGTAATCGGTGAGTCCTAAAAAGCTCCGAACCTCAGTAATATTTCTCGGAGGCTTCCAGTTAAGTATGGCTGAAATTTTGCTCGGGTCAACTCGAATACCCGATGCGAATACCACATGACCCAAGAAGCTAACCTCTCTTAAGCGAACTCACACTTCATCGAACTTAGCATATAACCGCTTATCCCGTAAAATTTGCAACACTAATCTCAGGTGTTCAGCATGTTCGGTCTCATCTCTTGAATAGACCAAGATGTCATCAATGAACACAACTACGAACCGGTCCAAATATTGTCTGAAGATCTGATTCATCAAATCCATAAATACCGCAGGGGCATTAGTGAGCCCAAACGGCATCACTAAGAACTCATAGTGGCCGATCTCGCTCGAAAGCGGTTTGGGTATATCCGAATCTCGAATCCATAATCGATAATAACCCGATCTCAGATCTATCTTTGAAAACACCGAGGCTCCCTTTAGTTGATCAAACAAATCATCAATACGCAGTAACAGATATTTATTCTTTATTGTCACCTTATTCAGCTGACGATAATCGATGCATAACCTCATGGTTCCATCCTTCGTTTTCACAAACAATACTGGTGCACCCCAAGGTGAGAAACTTGGTCGAGCGAAACCGCTATCCGTCAATTCTTGCAACTGAGCTTTCAACTCTTTTAACTCGGTTGGTGCCATACGGTACGGAGCTATCGAAATCGGCGTAGTCCCAGGTACAAGCTCAATACCAAACTCTACCTCTCGGATAGGTGGTAAACCCGGTAATTCTTCGGGAAAAACGTCCGGGTATTCACAAACCACCGGCACAGATTCGGGTTTCTTTTCTAACTCTTTGTCATCAAGTACATACGCAAGGTATGCTTCGCACCCCTTTCTTACATATTTCTGAGCCAACATTGATGATATTATAGCTGGCAACCCCTTTAAGTCCGTAGACTCAACTCGGATTATCTCGTTATTTGCGCACCTTAAATCAATGGTTTTTCTTTTGCAGCTCACCACTGCGTCATATAAGGTCAACCAGTCCATACCAAGAATAACATCAAATTCACCAAATGGTAAAAGCATCAAATCGGTAGGAAAACAGATTCTCGAATCATTAGAGGGCATCTCTTACACACTTTGTCAACAAGCGCATATTGACCCAAGGATTTGACACTCGAATTACGAACTCAAGAGACTCAACAGTAGAGTCTTCTTTGGATGCTAAGGTTTCACATACATATGAATGAGTAGAGCCGTGGTCAATCAACGCAATCACACTAGTATCAAAGAGAGTGAAAGTACCGGTGATAACATCGGGGAGGATGCCTCCTCTCGTGCGCGAATGGCATATGCTCTAGCAGGAGTACGGGTCTCAGATCGAACAGCCGTATCAGAGGCCCCTCTCTGACTACCACCCCTACCTTCTAAAATTCTCGGTGGTCTACCTCTAGCTGTCATTCCACTAGGTCTTGCACCTTGCATCCTATTCTTTTCATCAAGCTCCGTGCAATCTCTAATAAAGTGGTCCTTCGAACCGCACCGGGAACAGGCCCTGTTAGTAGTCTTACCCCAACATTCACCTATGTGTCTTCTTCCACATTGGGGGCATTCAGGTTTCTCTTGACGGTTATTGCCTACACTAGCTACCAAAGTAGCTCGGGAGTCCGTCGATGGTCGTGCTCTAATGAAAATTCCCTGATCGTCCTCGATTTATTAGTGTCCTCCACGAACTTCTTTACAGACCAAGAACGGAGCTTTACCCGTCGATCTTTTACGATAGTCTCTAGCTTCAAACTCACCTTCTTCTTCTCCTTTCCAAGTTCTTCCGCCTTGCAGGCTCGTTCTACTAGTGTTACGAATTCTTTTATCTCCAAAATACCCACTAGTAGCTTTAAATCTTCATTCAATCCTTCTTCAAATCTCTTGCACATAGCAGCCTCATCACCACACACTCCACAGGCATACCGATCGAGTCTTACGAACTCATGTTCGATTCAGACATCTTGTCATACGGCCTTGCTTGAGTTCCAAGAATTCCTTACGCTTTTGATCGATGAACCGTTGACTAATATATTTCTTTCAAATTCGTTTGAAAGAAATCCCAAGTAACTCGTTCGTTTGGGACTATGGAAATCAAAGTCCTCCACCAATAGTAAGTCGAGTCTCGCAACAAGGATATAGCACACTTTAGACATTCATCGGTGTGCATGATAGTTCATCAAACACCGAATGGTGTTATCAAGCGAAACTTCGGCCCTTTCGGCATCATCAAGAATTATGGCCTTAAACTCCTCAGCCCCGCGCTTCCTAATCAAGTCTACAGTGGCTTACTCAAATCACAGGATCGATGAATCGATGGCATTACGGGCTCTTGGGGTGGATTATTCAAATTCGGGAATTGTTGGACAGCCGGATTGGTTCGGGCATATTGCGCGACCCACTCATTCATCATGGTAAAGAAGGCTTGTTTAGCCCCATCACCTTGATTATTCGCAGATGACTGAGGTTCAACAGGCAGCGTCCCTTGTGTAGGAGCAGCCGCTACACTTTCAACGTCATCCGCCAACGTCATCACACATTTAAACATTAACATTAAGGCATGTATAGCTAGACTCGTACGTGCTATGGTAGTCCTAGAACCGACTAAACCATAGCTCTGATACCAATTAAATTGTAACACCCCGTACCCGAGACCGTCGCCGGGGTTGGACACGAGGGGTTGACAGACTTCGTTCACTTAATTTCACCGTTCATACAAAAAAATTTCCAGACAGCTGGCTAACTGTGTCACTGTCACCTTAAAAATCATATCTTGAGTTCTACAACTTTAAAATCAGTTTCGTGATTTTTACCTAAAACTAGACTCATATATCCATCTACAAATTTTATTCTAGAATTTTTGGTTGGGCCAATTAGTACAGTTTATTAGTTAAAGTCTCCCCTGTTCCAGGGTGTGACTACACTGACCTTCCTGCATTACGACCTGGATATCTCCCTGTACAGGGCTTCAATACTGATGCCGTTTGTTTCTATAGAAACTAGACTCAAAAAGGAATCTATACATATATAGCATGACTTCTAAATGTCTCGGGTTAATTTATAATGAATTTTAAAAGTCGGAACAGGGAATCCAGAAACCGTTCTGGCCCTGTTTCACGAAAACCCAAATATCTCTTAACATACAACTCATATGACCGTTTCGTTTCTTCCATATGAAAATAGATTCATCAAGGTTCATTTAAATAATTTATTCACTATTTAATTCCATTCCTACTATTTTTAGTGATTTTTCACATCCACATCGCTGCTGCTGTCAGCATCTGCCTTTAAGGTAGACTTTACCTATTTCATAGTTTCCATGATTCAATTAGCCCTTTTTGCATACATAGCACAAGGTATAATCATGATTAACCATTCCAATGGCTAATCGTTTCCAACATTTCCATACCTCTTAGTGAGCAACATACAAACGATTATAGTGCTATGCTAAAAACGTATATAAGCCATTTTCGCATGGCTATCCAAAGTTTTTACATACCAAAGTTCAAACAAACATAATAGCCTATACATGCCGAAATGTTCTCTTAGACCATCTAAGAAGAAGATACCAAAAAGTTGCTAGTCGGTGTGATGACTTTGATGACGGTCCCGAATACGCAAAAAGTTGAGTCCAAGAAACCTAAAATAGGTGACAAGCAAACACCGAATGAGTATATAACTCAGTAAGTCCTAAGCAATGCACTACCAACCATTAATAACATTATCACAAGAGGAAACAAAATGGAACGAGGCTAATTACTCCATTCAAACCGAACTATACCATAGTTCCTTAGACCTTTCGATTCAATCTCATACCAAGTTACACATTCACATTCCATATACAAATCAATAGGATATTTGAGGCATTTTTATACACCATTTTGTTTTCGTTACAATCATACAACTACATGACCTTTCACTTATTCCACGATAATTCTTATGTACGTGACTTCAATTAAAATTGTCACAAGGTTCAAAACTTACCAAGCTCAACTCCAAATATAAACATAGCGCCTATTAGCCATGAACTCAAGGTACTTACCCGACCTGCTGTCCGTGGTCAACTCAATAATGTCGCACACTCAGTGTCAATAGTGATTCAAAAGCATATAGTGAGTCCGCACACTTAGTGCTATATAATCAACTCGCACACTTAGTGCTATATGATCCAACTCGCACACTTAGTGCTGTACAAATTTTAAACCCGCACACTTAGTGCCATTCTCATGATCACAAATGTTTATACCCACACACTTAGTGCCGAAATCAACAACTCAATACATCTCACCTCTTTTCTTTTCATTCAATACTTTAATCACCACATACATACATGTATATAAATTTATCATTCCTTTCGGCATAATTACATAGACATTATGTCTATTTAAATCAATACAAAATATATGCTTAGTGACCTACCTTGTGTTGGGTAAAATAGTTCCAAGTCGGCTACTCGATGACCTTCGTCTTTCCCTTGCTTGATTCTCCTTCTTTAACTCCTTGAGCTTAATCAATAAATCAACTAGTTTAACCATCTTGCTAAACATTCATAATTCAATTACACATGCATATGTATGTTTGTATATTCGCAACCATCCTCACTAATTACCCATTTAGTCGATTATACACATAATTAAAGGTAACATCACGAACGGGCATACTTATGTATATTTATACATATATATATACACTTCCAAATGGGCATCACAATTAGATTTAACACCACCTTCAAACTCAATGAGATGGCCGAATGTATGTATATATATACAATGTCAACTATAACATCTTTTAAACACCTAATTTCATCTCATGAACACTAAATCAAATTTTCCTAATCTAGCATATATTTTCACATCTATTTGTATCATCATGTAAATTCACATATAACTACATTTCTTAAGTTCTACATCTTAATGCCCATTATAGCCACTCCCATGGTCTAAATCTAACAATCGGCAACACCTACCTTTTCACTATGTTTATGAATACTCATTCTCTTCTTAGTCCTAAATTCGCACTTCCAACAAATTAGCTTAACAATTCCAACTTTCATGCTAACATCCCAAGCAACTTAACACATCCATATAACTAACATGTTAATAGCTTCAAGGTATCAACTAAAATTTTAAGCTTCTTTGTAAATCCCAATTCTCCAACAACCCCAAATCCAACCATGGGATAGATAGAATTCAAACTAACAACTAAAACATGCATGAATCTCATGGACAACATCAAACATACCTTGGTCTAGCAACTACCATGGCTGATTTTCTCAAGCTCTTCCCCCTTCTTCTTAGGACATTCGGCCAAGCAAAGAAATGAAAGGATGGACACTTTTTTTTCTTTTCTTTGTTTTCATCCTATTCCTTTTTATTATTTTATTCTTTCTAACATAACCACTAACTAAACATGTTTGCAACATGTTTCCACTCTTAGCATGGCCGCCATCATGCTTAACTTTTGGGTAAATTGACATGCAAACCCATCATTTTCACATTATGCATTAATAGCCCACTTTACAATTGCCTAGCACATTTCTAGATTTTCTCACGTAAGTCCTATTTGATAAAATTCACTTACAATTAACAAAATCCAAACGTGAAATTTTCACACATGTATATGTACATATATTGAGCATCAACTATAACGGTCAATTATTTTTATGTCTCGGTTTAGTGGTCCCGAAACCACTTTCCGACTAGGGTCAATTTAAGGCTGTCACACAAAGGTAGTTGAACCTAAGGCAACGCTGATGGTTAAAACTATTAAAGGATTATGAGTTGATTATCGACTATCATCTGGGAAAGGCCAACGTCGTCACCGATGCATTAAGTAGAAAATTATTATTTGCGCTGAAAGCAATGAATGCCAATATGGCTTTGTCTGATGATGGTTCAATTCTAACAGAGTTGAGAGCTAGACCGACATTTCTTTAAGAGATCCAAGAAGCTCAGAAAGGTGATAAGAAATTGCAAGCCAAGAGAACTCAGTGTGAGTTGGGAATTGAATCAAATTTTCGTATTAGTACCGATGGATGTATAATGTTCAAAGACAGAGTTTGAATACCCAAGAACAATAAGCTTATTCAGAAGATTTTGAGAGAGGCACATAGTGGTTGTTTGCCCGTCCACCCGGGCAGTATAAAAATGTACAACAACCTCAAGAAAATGAATTGGTGGTCAGGTATGAAAAGAGACATTTCAGAGTTTGTGTCTAAGTACCTAGTGTGTCAGCAAGTGAAGGCTGAACACCAAGTACCTTTGGGTCTACTTCAGCCTATCATGGTTCCTGAGTGGAAGTGGGATCGGATCACTATGGATTTTGTGACGGGTTTGCCGATAACCCCGAAAAAAAATGATGTTGTTTGTGTTATTGTGAATAGGCTAACAAAGTCGACAAACTTCACAACTATGCGTACCGACTACTCCCTTGAGAGATTAGCCGACTTGTACGTTTTCGAGATTGTGAGACTACACGGGGTGCCCATATCAATTATTTCAGACAGAGACCCAAGATTTACCTCGAGGTTTTGGAAAAAGTTACAAGAGGCATTGGGAACAAAGTTGAGTTTTAGCACATCTTTCCATCTGCAAACCGATGGTCAGTCAGAGAGAGTAATTTAGATATTAGAGGACATGTTACAGTGTTGCGTCCTTGAGTTCCAGGGCTGTTGGGAAAAGTATCTGCCGTTGGTTGAATTCACCAATAATAACAGTTATCAGACAAGTCTGAAAATGGCACCTTATGAGGCTTTGCATGGGCAAAAATGTCGAACGCCCTTATATTGGAAAGAGCTTAGAGATAGTCAGATTCACGGGGTTGATTTAGTTAGAGAGACCGAAGAGAAAGTTAAAGTAATTCATGACTGCTTAAAGGTCACCTCAGATAGATAGAAATCCTACGTGGATTTGAAACGAAAGGAAATTGAATTTCAAGTCGGTGATAAGGTATTTTTGAAAGTGTCCAGTAGAGAAAAGTCCTCAGATTTGGTAGAAAAGGCAAGTTGAGTCCTCGTTTTATAGGGCCTTATGAGGTTTTTGAGAGAGTAGGACCGGTTGCCTACCGATTAGATTTCCCACCGGAATTGGAAAAAATTCACGATGTGTTTCATGTGTCCATGCTACGTCGATATAAATCAGACCCTTCGCAGGTGATTATGCCGTCAGAGGTTGAGATTCATCCGGACATGACTTATGGTGAAAAGCTGTTCAAGATTTTAGCCCGGGAAGTCAAACAATTGAGAAATAAAAGTATTGCACTTGTGAAAGTTCTATGGTGTAGACATGGAGTTGAGGAAGCCACATGGGAACCCGAGGAGGCTACGAGAGATTAGTACCCGAACTTATTCACGGTAAGATTTTCGAGGACGAAAATCCCTAAGGGGGAGAAATGTAACAGCCCGATTTTGGGGCTAGTTGGAATAGTGGTCTCAGGACCACAAATCTGAAGTTAGAGAAATTATTTTATTATTATTTTGGAGTCACAGCATGTTTATTTTAGTACATGAAAAATTTGGTGAGTTAATTTTGACATTTGTGAGCCCAATTGTGAAAAAGGACTAAATCACATAAAGTGCAAAAGTTCTATTTTGATAGCTAATGGTGTTATTTTATTACAAAATAAAAATTAAGATATTTTAAAGGGCATTTAGACCCCTAGAAATAGAGTGGCCGACCATAGGAGACATATGTGGTCAAAATTTTCAAAATTTGTTGGGTTAGGTGACCAATTTTGATTAAAATAGAAATAAATAAAAGAAGGATGACATCATCCCTTACTCATCTCTTTTCAACACCAAAAATGAGCCATGGAAGGGGGTTTGAGAGCTTAAAAATTTTCAGCAACTTGAAGCACTCACAAGTAAGTGATTTCCATACCCTTTGTTGATGATTTTTGCATTTTTGAGACCTTTGAAGCATGAGTTTTCAAATGAGGGTGCTATCTTGCAAAATGGATGAAGGTATAGGGTTTTTCCATGAGAGCATTTAGGGTGTTTTCTGAAATTTTATGGAAGAATATGAGTCTTAGTTGTGTAATAGATAACTTTTGTGAAAAGTGTTACCATGAAATCACCTAAAGGGACTATTTTGCAAAAGTTGTAAAATAATTGATAAATGTGTGAAATAGAGAGAATTTCGGGTTTCTATAAGAGTAAAAAGAGTTCAACTAAGCTTAAGATGCAAAGAAATTCGATAAAAATTAATTTTCGAGCATAGGCGTAAAATGGTCATTTTGCCAAAGTTTAGGGACAAAACGGTCATTTTATCGAAGATGTGAATTTTTAATTGCTTAATTTTATTTAGTGATTAAATGAGCACATTTTTCTATTTTAGATCAAGAATTGCCAAGGCCAAACCTAGATCGGGGGAAAGCCAAGCAAATTGACTAAACCAACTAGTTGCCACTTTTTGTAATTCGAGGTAACTTGCATGTAAATAGTACAACTACATTGCTAATGTATGTGTTGAATTGTATTTGAAATAATATATCATGAATTGCTTGATTGTGGAATTGGGAAGGTATGATGATAATAGAGATATTGGAGTTCTACGAAATAAATCGGATATTCATGTCATGACATACGAGTTATTTTTGGCTAGTGCAAGACATGTCTGGGACATGCATCGGCCACATTATGAGAGCCAGTGTAAGACCATGTCTGGGACATGGCATCGGCATTGAGACGAGAGCTAGCGTAAAACATGTCTGGGACATGCATCGGCCTTGAGACGTAAGCCAGTGTAAGACATGTCTGGGACATGCATCGGCTACGAGATGATAGTCAGTGTAAGACTATGTCTGGGACATGGCATCGACTTGAGATGTGAGCCAGTGTAAGACCATGTCTGGGACATTGCATCGGCACCTTACCCACGTTTGAGGCTTTATGAATATCTGGTAGCGTTCCAAATGGTTCAACGATAAATATTATGTTCTTAAGCTAATGAGGAAAGTATAATCGTGTTGTGAGTGGTACAGGCACCTAATTGGTACGTATGAGATATGAGCTCATTGTATAATTGTGACTGGTATGAATGGTAATGAGCAAGTTATGTTTATTCCTACCTTGGTATTATGAGCATATTGATTATTAATAAATTATTGTTGTACACTTACTTCTATGCAACTAACTAAGCTTTATGCTTACTCCCTTTCCTTTCATTTTCCTTATAGTGCCGCCTATCTAGTTCAAGGATCACCGAAAGTCAGAGATATCGATCGCACTATCAACCAAAGCATTTGGTATAGTTGGATTTATATTTTTGATAATGGCATGTATAGGACTTAGACTTTATTATTTTGTGTTTTTGAGAATTGGCCAATTGTGTTGGCTTGGGTTGGAAGCTCTTCAATTTGTATAATGCCTTGAATGATGGCTAACATTAATTTTAAATTAATAAAAGATGCATTATGATAGAATGAATGTCTATTTTGGCTGATATGATTTTAGAAATTGTGCTCGTTTTATTATTGGTTGCAATTTGTATGGAAATAGGCAAGTGAAGGTGGCAATGAGGCTTGGTAAATAGCCTTATATTGTCCACACGGGTAGACATACGAGCATGTGTCTAGGCCGCGTGTGACACACGGTCTGCCCCATAGGCGGATAATTCGATCGTGTGTCCCCTACACGTAAAAATTTCATGTCAGTATGCATGGTAATAAACACACGGCGAGACACGGCCGTGTGTCTCAGACGTGTGGAGGGCACGGCCTAGCACACGGGCATGAGCCTTGGCCATGTGACATCATGAGCATGCTGACGTCAAAAATAGAATGTCCATGTTTTTGCACACGGGCTAGGACACGGGCGTGTCATGGCCGTGTGAGGGACACGGACGTGTGTCTGGCCATGTGAAAAACCCTGTAGGTGTGAATTGGAAATTAATTCTACATGGGTGTGGGAGACGAGAATGTCCTAGGGTGCTTCGGTAGTGTGAGCCACACCGGCCATCAGCACAACCATGTTGAAATGGTCACACGGGCGTGTTAGTCTTCCACATGAGCGTATGAACTGTTTTAAAGGCAAATTTCTTAAGGTTGGTTTAAGGACCCAGAATTGTTCCGAATAGTTTTCAGTGATTTATTTGGGGCTCGTAGGCCCATAATAAGAAGTCTGAAGTAGATATTGAAAAATTTTTAAGTTTGGTTCGAGTTTCAATGACTTGAGATTGTTTGTTTGCATGAGATCAAGTTACATAATGCCTTGTACTCCTCCCCGGTATGGGTTACGGGTATAGGTGTTACATTTCTCATGAACAAATAATTATAAGCCTACGAATTAAGGACAAGGGTTTATTCACTTAAAAAAAAATTGCCCAAGGCAAAGGTCTAACCCAAGACTTCTTAGACACTTCCCAGAACACATAACCACTGAAGCAGACATATATTTATGCCACTTTCTTGCACAATCAAATATTTATGTGCAGCCTCCTAACTGATCCCATGCTTAAGACCTAATACTTCTAGGCCCAAATTTAGGGCGTTACAACAATTCAAATTTTTGAACCCATTCCGAGCCAAAATTCCTAATTTCCCTTCAAAACTTCTAGGCCTAATTTTGGGTGTGACACTGACACCCCGAATAGGTTTGATAATTTTTTATTTGACTTGGGCTAGTGACAACCCGACTGATCTGATCTAGCCATTGGTTGGACCATCAGCTCGATTTCACATGCAAGACCCGGTTTGACCAGTTTTTGGGTATTAGTCTCGATTTTGGCTCCCGAGTGCAATTTACAATCTATGGTCCAATTTTCAAGTTCAATTACCTATTGGGCCAATTGTCTAACTTTAAATTAATTTTCAAAAATATTATATTAATTTTAATTAATTTGATTAATTTAATTTTACTTGAACAAATTTAAGTTTCCCAAAAATCACTTATTTTTTTAAGAAAATTCTTTAATCAAATTCTCTAGTTGAACAATTCTTACGACTGTCCAATTTAATTCCACATCTAATAAATTGACTCAATTAAATTATTTCCAAAGTCCTAGAATTCACTTCTAATTCAAATGCAGTTTGATTGAGCATTCATTGAGCTAGTGAAAGGACCAATCGGACATGTACAATTAGGCTCTAATAATTGCTATTATGTCTACAAGTATCATTCTAATAATTTGCAATTACTTAACCATGGAGTCAATCCACAAGAAGTACCATAATTGAAAACTCCTTATTGTATTCTCTTTACGAAAGCAATTCATTCATTTTCTTTATCCAATGACCTCCTCATGTGTGCGTTACCCTCATATGATATCCTTGATTCCTTTGGGTTAAATTTGTTCACTCAATAAAATTCTATTTTATCTTATTTTCACCATTGTGTCTTCTTAATGGTTAATATGATCACTATTAACAAATGACTGTGATAAATTGCTCGTTCAAGAATAAGCAACCCATGACCACGTTTCGTATTTCTCAATCCACACAATGCTAATGAGAGGATATCGTTAACTCTTTAATTGAGCTGTGAGTTTCACTATTTCTAGTAAAGCCATGCCATACACAAGTCATGTACCCAACATATCAGCTATCGGCTCAATCATCTTTAAAGCATAAGCCTCCACTTATTTCAATGCACATGAGTTACATACGCATGGTTAGTGACTAACTCAGGATTTAGATAAATCAAATCATGAATGTCACAAGTGAATTAATTCACAAATGGATTCATAATTAATTTATCTGGGGTCTCGTTCAATGTATATTCTGCCAATGAATACATATATGTCTCTACACATGGAGTCAACTCTCTGATAGCCAAGACTATTTATCTCCGTAATTGGAATTGTAGATGGCATAATAATTTTTCTTTGTATTTGAATCAAATGCTCACTTTGATTTTTTTCCAGGATTATGTGACAGCCCAAAATTGACCCTAGTCGGAAGGTGGTCTCGGGACCACAAAACCGAGGCATAAAAATAATTAAAAATTTATTTTGATGCCTATAATATGTGTGTGCTCATGTATGACATTTTATGATGATTGATTTAGTGTTATAAGGGTGAATTCCACAAGAAAGGACTTAGTAATGAACTTTGAAAGTATGATAGGAAATGTGTGATGACTAATTAAAGCATGCATGCAAAATAATAGACTTGCATGTCAAATTCCCCTTTATAGGTGGTGGCGGCCATGACAAGGAGGATGGGCTAAACATGTCATGAAACATGTTTTGTTGGTGCATTAGGGTGAAATAATAAACAAAGGTGTATGGGTGATAAAAAATGAAAAAATGTGTGTGAGTGTGGTAATCCCCCATTGCCGTGAGTTGTAGAGAAGGAAAGAAAAAATTTTGTTCATCCTTTCTTTGAGCCAAAACTAAGGAAGAAGGAGGATTTTTGCTTCATGCTTGGTTTGGAAGAGATCTAGAAGGAGATTTGGCTAAGTTTGCATCAAGATTAAGGTATGTATGAGGTTGTGTTAGGAGTTTCATGCATGTTTTGGTTGCTAACTTGATGTGCATGTTAGCCATGGCTCAAATCTTTGTTAAGCCATGGAAATGGTATTTGGCCAAAGTTGTTATGGTGATAAAGCCATTGCATGCTAAGTGTGGAGCTTGATGATGATGCATGCAATGATGGATTGTCTACTCTTGAGTAAGATTTTGAGCTTTCTTTTGTTTTATCATGATTGAAGTTGAAAAGGAGCATGATTGTCATATTCGCCATGATGCATTCATGAGCATGGTTCATGCTTCTTGCATGTTAGTTAAAATTTGTGTTTTGGATGGCTATGGACACCTTGAAATTGCCATGCTCATATATGTATATATATGTTTGCACATGATGTTTTGGTTATGAAGGAAGTGATGAATAAGTTTGTTTAAAGAAGAAGATGTTGAAGAATAATTGTGAAATTGTAAGCACATTCGGCTAGCACACATATGAGTGCTTGATGCTATATTGTAAGTTTTGAGCTACAATATGCAAAGCATTAACTAGTAAAATGCATGCTGTTTTTGTGTGGTATTAAGTGCATAATTGGCCTCAACATGGACAAGTATATTCGGCCTTGGGTAGCCTATTGAAGGCCTTAGCTTTTCCTTGATGCTCGAATAAATTGTATTGAATTGCTTGATGTAGTATAAAATGTGCATGACCATTGTGTATTCAAGCTAAAGGGTGGCCATATGACCATTTAAATTCCTTGTCATATTCGCCATAAGCTAGCACAATGAGGTTTTGATAAATTGAATTTGTTTGAATTAGCTCAAGAGCTAAGAGGGCCACAATTGGACAAGGGAAGGAAAAGTAATCGAATAGCCATAAAAGCCGCTCGACAACATCCGAGGTAAGTCCTCAAGAAGTGACCTTACTTGAATTATGTGGAATGAAATATGGATGTATTGATTATTGATTTATGTGTGTATGAGTATTCGAATGATACCCGCTAAGTCCCAAGGCGATTATGTTAGTGATTATAATTGTGTTTGAGCCTTAGTAACTAAAATAAATATGTATGTCCAATGATTATTGATGTATGTGTGCATGAGAAATTGAATGACATCCGGCTAAGCCTCAAGACAATTATGCTGGAAATTATAACCGGGTTAAGACCAAGGCAATTGTGCTAGTGGCTACATCCTGCTAGGACTCAAGGCATTCGTGCGAGTCATTCTATCCGGCTAAGACCAAGGCATTTGTGCAAATCGTGATATCCGGGTTAAGTCCCGTAGGCCTTGGTGCGGGTTACCATAACCGGCTATGTCCCAAGACGATTGATCGAGTAGCGACATCCGGTTAAACTCCGAAGGTATGTGATTTGAAAATTATAAGCTTGCTGGAAAATTTCAGCTAATGCACTTGTGAAATTTCCCAATGACAAGGTAAGTGCGGTGTGCTTTATGCGCTAGGAGTAAGAGCGTGTGAATATCCGCTCCTATGATGGAACGAGTTATCGGCCTTAATGAAGCCGTTATTTGTGTATGAACATAAGAGTTGGGATGGTGAAGTAAGTATGATTATGTGAATGTGCACTAATGAAATGATGCATTTAACTATGTGAATGTATTGTCTGTAATTAGAGTTGATTATATTCCTTGAGACTTACTAAGCATAAAAATGCTTACTCCGCCGCTTTGGCTCTCGCTTTTCTAGATTTCGCCGATAGCAATCGGATTCGTGTGACACTCGAATGTGACCCTAGTCGGAGAGTGGTTTCGGGACCACGAAACCGAGTCACAAGAATAATTAAGTGTTATATTCCGTGCTTATTGTATGTGGAATTGGTATGCGTAAATATTTCGTGTCTCGATTTTTATTAATTAGGTGCTAATTTATAAGAAAGGACTTAGTAGTGAACTTTGAAAGTACGATAGGAAATATGTGATGACTAATTAAAGCATGCATGCAAAATAATGGACTTGCATGTCAAATTTCCCTTTTTACAAGTGATGGCCGCCATGACAAAGTGATATGGGCTAAACATGTCATGAAACATGTTTTGTTGGGCATTAGGGAGAAATCATAAACAAATAAGCATGGGTAAGAAAAGAATGAAAAAAAAATGTGTGTGAGAGAGTAGCATTCCCCCATTGTCGTGCAACCAAGAAGAGAAAACAAAAAATTTGTTCATCCTTTCTCATCTTTTGGCCGAAAATCATAAGGAGGAAGAAAGGATTTTGCTCCATTTTTGGTTTAGAAGAGAACTAGAAGGAGATTTGGCCATACTTGTACCAAGATTAAGGTATGTATGAGGTTGTGTTTGGAGTTTCATGCATGACTTGGTTACTAACTTGATGTGCATGTTAGCCATGGCTCAAATCTTTGTTATGCCATGGAAATGGTATTTGGGCAAAGTTGTTATGGTGATAAAGCCATTGCATGCTAAGTGTGAAGCTTGATGATGATGCATGCAATGATGGATTTTCTATTCATGAGTAAGATTTTGAGTTTTCTTTGTTTTATCATGATTAAAGTTGAAAAGGAGCATGATTGTCATATTCGCCATGATGCATTTTTGAGCATGATTCATGCTTCTTGCATGTTAGTTAAAAATTTGTGTTTTGGATGGCTATGGACACCTTGAAAATTCGCCATGCTCATATATGCATATATATGATTGCACATTATGTTTGGTTATGAACTAAGTGATGAATG
Organism: Gossypium arboreum; assembly: GCF_025698485.1. Classification (NCBI taxonomy): domain Eukaryota; kingdom Viridiplantae; phylum Streptophyta; class Magnoliopsida; order Malvales; family Malvaceae; genus Gossypium; species Gossypium arboreum. Next base: position 54,919,783 of record NC_069072.1, read on the forward strand.
TATTGATTTAAAGAAGAAAATGTGGAAGAATGCTTGTGAAATTGCAAGCATAATTCGCCTAGCACACATATAAGTGCTTGATGCTATATTATAAGTTTTGGGCCACAATGTGCAAAGCATTAATTAGTAGATTGCATGCTGTTTTTGTGAGGTATTATGCAAAATTGACCTCAACATGTACATGAATATTCGCCTTGGGTAGCCTATTGAAGGCCTTAGCATTTCCTTGATGCTCAAATAAATTGTATTGAATTGCTTGATGTAGTATAAAATGTGCATGACCATTGTGTATTCAAGCTAAAGAGTGGCCATATGACCATTTAAAATCCTTGTCATATTCAGCCATAAGCAAGCACAATGAGGTTTTAATAAATTGAATTTGTTTGAATTAGCTCAAGAGCTAAGAGGGCCACATTTGGACAAGGGAAGGAAAAGGTGATCGAATAGCCGAAAAAGCCGCTCGACAACATCCGAGGTAAGTCCTCAAGAAGTGACCTTACTTGAATTATGTGAGATGAAATATGGATGTGTATGATTATTGATTATGTGTGTATGAGTATTTGAATTCCACCCGGCTAAGTCCCGGCGAATATGCTAATGATTATAATTGTGTTTGAGCCTTAGTAACGAAAATGAAATATGTATGTCCAATGATTATTGATGTATGTGTGCATGAGAAATTGAATGATATCCGGCTAAGCCCAAGACAACTATGCTGGCCATTATATCCGGTTAAGACCAAGGCAATTGTGCTAGTGGCTATATCCGGCTAAGGCCCAAGGCATTCGTATGAAGTTATTCTATCCGGCTAAGACCAAGGCAATTGTGCACGTGATTAAATCCGGTTATATTCAAGAATCTTGGGCTGGAGGTGAGTGTTGGTTGCGAAATGAATTTAATTAGTACACTCGGAAAGCCCAAAGGATAAGGTACGTTATATGTGCATTGGAAAGTCGACGTGTTTGAGCAACATTCGCTCAATCGACTAATGAATTTCAGTTATTGAATTGATTGATGCTTTGCGAACTTATATAATGATGAAGTATGAAGTAAGAATGTGTATTAATGAAATGATGCATTTGGCTATGTGAATGTATTGCTGTAAATTATAGTTCATTATATTCCTTGAGACTTACTAAGCATAAAAATGCTTACCCGTTGCTTTGGCTCTTAGTTTTCTAGATTTCGCCGAGGCAATCGGATTTGGGATCGTTGAAGTCGAAGTCATCCACACTATCAAGCCTCCATTTTGGTATAAATTTTGGTTGAACTTGAGATGGCATGTATAGGACTACCCCTTGTTTGTTAAATATGTTGTAATGTAAGTATGTACGGCCGTGCGAAAATGGCTCAAAAGGGAAGCATGAACTTAGACTAATTGTGGGTTGTATGTATATATTTTGTGTCATGATGTGGCTATGGCTTGAAATGGAATGTTGGTCATATGATCAGCCATTGGCATGGTTAAAATGATCATATATGAACCTATGTATGGTAAGGCTAGTTGAATCATGGAGACCACCAAATAGGTAAGTCCTATCTTAAAACAGATGCTGCCAGCTGCAGTGGCATGAATGTGAAAAATCACCAAAATTAATAGGAATGGAATTAGATAGTGAATAAGCTATGTAAATGAACCTTTATGAGTCTATTTTCATATGGAAGAAACGAAACGGTCATAGGAGTTACAGGTTAAGAGATATTAAAGCTATTGTGAGACAGGGCCAGAATGGTTTCTGGGTTCCCTGTCGCAACTTTAAAAATTCACTATAAATTATCCAAGAAGACTTAGGAGATATACCTTATATGTACAGATTCCATTTTGAGTCTAGTTTCATTAGAAACAAACAACACCAGCATTAAAGCCCTGTACAGAGAGATATTCAAGTTATACCGCGCGAAGGTCAGAGCAGTCGATCCCTGTAACAGGGGTAACTTTAACTAATAAACTGTACCAATTGGCCCGACCAAAAATCCTAGAAATAAATCCATGGATGGATATATGAGTCTAAATTTAGGGAAAATTTACGAAACCAGTTTCCGAGTTTTGAAACTCGAGATATGATTTTTAAGGCGACAGTGACGCAGTTTTCCAGCCTGACTGGAAATGTCAAATTGGTGGGCAAAAACATGTGAACTTGGTTTGTTAACCCTCGGGTCCGACACCGGCGATGGTCTCGGGTTTGGGGTGTTACATTCGGGATCGTTGAATTCGAAGTCATCCACACTATCAAGCCCCCATTTTGGTATAAATTCTTGGTTGAACTTGAAATGGCATGTATAGGACTACCCCTTGTTGGTTTAAATATGTTATGATGTATATGTGTACGGCCATGCGAAAATGGCTCGTAATAGTGAAGTATCAACTTAAACTATTTGCGTTTGTATATATATATATGGTGTCATGATGTGACTATGAATTGGAAATGGGAATGTTGGTCACATGATCAGCCATTGGCATGGTTAAAATGATCATATGTGGACCTATGTAAGGCAAGACTAGTTGGTTCATGGAGACTACAAAATAGGTAAGACCTACCTTAAAAACAGATGCTGCCAGCTGCAGTAACGTGAATGTGAAAAATCACCAAAATTTGTAGGAATGGTATTAAATAGTGAATCAGCTTTGTAAATGAACATTGATGAGTCTATTTTCATATGGAAGAAACGAAATGGTCATAGGAGTTACATGTTAAGAGATATTAAAGCTATTGTGAGACAGGGCCAGAACGGTTTCTGGGTTCCCTGTTGCAACTTTAAAATTTACTATAAATTATCCAGAAAGAATTAGGAGACATACCTTATATGTACAGATTCCATTTTGAGTCTAGTTTCATTAGAAACAAACGGCACCAGCATTAAAGCCCTTTACAGAGAGATATTCAAGTTATACCGCGCAAAGGTCAGAGCAGTCGATCCCTGTAACATGGGTGACTTTAACTAATAAACTGTACCAATTGGCCCGACCAAAATTCTAGAAATAAATCCATGGATGGATATATGAGTCTAAATTCAGGAAAATTTACGAAACCAGTTTCCGAGTTTTGAAACTCGAGATATGATTTTAAGGCGACAGTGACGCAGTTTTTCCAGCCTGACTGGAAATGTCCAATGGATGGGCAAAACAAGTGAACTTGGCTTGCTAACCCCTTGTGTCCGACAATCGTGATGGTCTCGGGTTCGGGTGTTACAATTTTATTGGTATCGAGCCAGGTTTAGTCGATTCTAGGACTACCGTGAGGTGTTTGGGGTCTAGCTATACATGCCATTAAATGATGAATCGATAGTGTGGTGATTTCGACAATTTGACTTTGAGTTTGTTTATAGCAATGGATCCCGATCCCAACCGAGCAATAGCTGATGATGTGGAGAGTGTGGCGCTGCTCCCGACAAGGGACAGCGCCATGGACTCTCAACCTATGGCCAGCAATCCGAATGATGAGGCTAGGCAAGCCTTTTATAGTGTGATGAATGAATGGTTTAATCAATACATTCAACTAACACGGCTGTCCCACAACCTCCATTCCCGACAAATGCAACCTCAAGACCTACAATACCTCCGAGAATCGACCAAATAAGGTCAAGTAAGCCCCAATGATAGGATTCAAAACATGGGGCCACTGAATTTAATGCTACGGATGATGATGATGCCGAACGAGCTGAATTTTGGTTGGACAACACTATCCGGTGCTCGATGAGCTATCTTGTACACCGATGAGTGCTTAAAGTGTACCATCTCCTTGCTACGTGATTCCACCTACTATTGGTGGAGTACTCGACTTCGTGGTACCTAGAGAGCAAGTGACTTGGGAATTCTTTCAAACCAAGTTCAAAAAAAAAAAAAAAAAAGTATATCACCGAGATTCATCGACCAAAAGCGAAGGGAATTTCTTGATCTTAAGAAAGGTTCTATGTCTACACCGACTATGAACGAAAATTTGTGAGGCTTAGCCGATACACGCGAGAATGCATTTCGTCCAAGCTATTATGTAAACGCTCGAGGATGGGCTGAATGATGATATAAGGATGTTCGCTGGCATTCTCGAAATACAAGAGATCGTAGTACTTGTTGAGCGAGATTGTAAAGTCGAAGAGCTTAGAAAGGAGAAACAAAAGCTGATGTGGGAACCGGAGAATTCGAAGAGGTCCTCGGAAAGTCTCTTCAACAGCAATCAAGAGATTTCGAGATGATGTGAACCGGTCTAGAGGCGCTGGGCTTTTCTAGACGAGGACGCGATCGACCCCGTGACCACACGAGTCACTTCGATCGCCATGGTGGAAATGATCGCCGAGAGGGCGAGTGTCAACATTGTGGCAAATGGCATTCGGGAGCTGTTGGTTTCGTGATCGCTCTCGCTATAAGTGTGGATCGGCCGACCACTTTAGGAAGGATTGCCCGAGGATGCTTGAACAGAATGTGAGTCAGAGTGGAAACTCGGGTGCTACCACTGCTCAAGGTAGGCCACCTAGAAATATGGGCAATGTCAAGGCGGTCGAGAGGATCTAGAGATGCTACCATCGATCTCGAGGCTCGTGCTCTGCGAGGACTTATGCCATACGCGCACGCGAGGATGCTGCCTCTCCAGATGTCATTACCGGTGCTTTCACTCTTTTCAATACTAATGTGATTGCTTTGATTGACCCTGGTTCTACTCAATCTTATATATGTGAAACCTTAGCATCCAAGAAGACTTTGCCTATTGAGTCTCATCGAGTTTGTAATTCGGTGTCAAACCCTTGGGTCATTACGTGCTTGTCAACAAAGTGTGCAAGAAAAGTCCCCTAGTGTTCCGAGGTTCTTGTTTCCGCGGACTTGATGCTTTTGCCGCTCGATGAATTCGACGTTATTCTTGGTTTGGATGGGTTGACCATGCACGATGCGGTCGTAAATTGCAAAAGCAAGACTATCGATTTGAGGTGCGCGAATAACGAGATAATTCGGGTTAAGTCTACGGACTTAAAGGGTTGCCACCGTAATATCGCAATGTTGGCCCGAAAATATGTAAGAAAAGAGTGCGGCGCACTTGCGACGTGCTCGATGACAAGGAATCGAAAAGAAACCCGAATCTATGCCCGTGGTTTGTGAATACCCGGATGTTTTCCCAAGAATTGCCGGTTTACCACCGTTCGGAAATAGAATTTGGCATCGAATTGGTACCGGTACCACTCCAATTTCGATAGCTCCGATCGTATGGCACCAACGGAATTAAAGGAGTTGGAAGCTCGCTTGCAAGAATTGGTGGATAAAGGTTTTGCTCGCCTCAGTTTTTCGCCTTTGGGTGCGCCAGTGTTGTTCGTGAAAAGAAGGATGGAACCATGCGGTTGCAGCATCGATTATCGCCGACTTAATAAAGCGACAATAAAGAACAAATATCCGCTGCCACGTATCGATGACTTGTTCGATCAACTAAAGGGAGCCTCGGTGTTCTCGAAAATAGATTTGAGATCGGGCTATTATCAATTGCGAATCCGAGATTCTGGACGCACTCCAAGACCGCCTTCGAATCGAGATATGGTCACTATGAGTTCCTAGTGATGTCGTTTGGGCTCACTAATGCCCTGCAGTATTTATGGATTTAATGAATCGGATCTTTAGACCATATTTGGATCGATTCAGTAGTCGTGTTCATTGATGACATCTTGGTCTATTCAAGAAATGAGACCGAACATGCTGAACACCGCGATTAGTGCTGCAAATTTTACGGATAAGCAATTATATGCTAAGTTCAAGCAAGTGTGAGTTCGTTAAGAGAGGTTAGCTTCTTGGGTCATGTGGTATCGTGACGGTATTCGAGTCGACCAATAAAATTTCAGCCATACTTAATTGGAAGCCTCCAGAAATATTATCGAGGTTCGAGTTTTTGGGGCTTGCTTGTTATTACCGACGATTTGTAAAAGGCTTCTCAACGATAGCCACACCGATGACGGTTACTCCAAAAGGATGTTAAGTTCGAATGGACGAAGAAATGCCAAAAAGTTTCGATCAACTGAAAACTTATTTGATCAAGCCCCAATTCTAGTGCAACCCGAATCCGCAAAGAGTTTGTCATCTATAGCGACGCCTCTACTTGGGGTAGGTTGCGATTAATGCAAGAAGGTCGAGTTGTGGCCTATGCGCCGAGGCAATTAAAGCCACCGAGAAAAATTATCCGACTCATGATCTCGAATTGGCCGCCATCGTATTCGCCTTAAAGATTTGGCGACATTACTTATTTGGTGAAAGGTGCCATGTATACTCGGATCACAAAAGTCTCAAATATTTGATGATCCAAAGAGACTTAAATCTACGACAAAGACGTGAGGCTCGAGCTGTTAAAGGATTACGAGCTGGTCATTGACTATCACCCGAAAGGCGAATGTGGTTGCGGATGCCTTGAGTCGAAATCATTATTCGCTTTACGAGCGATGAACGTGCACTTGTCTGCTCGATCCGATAGTGTGTTAGTAGCTGAATTGAAAGCCAAACCACTATTGATACATCAAATTCGAGAAGCTCGTAAAGTCGACGACGAGTTGGTCGCAAAACGGCCGAGTGTGTTTCAACAAGGATTCGAGTTTCAAATCGATGATGACGATTGTTTGAGGTTCAAAAGTCGTCTGTGTGTTCCAAAGAATTGAACTCATTTCGATAATTCAATGAAGCCCATTGTAGCCGAATGGCAATCCACCCGGAGTACGAAGATGTACAATGATTTGAAATGTCGGTTTTGGTGGCATGGTATGAAGCGAGACATCTCCGACTTTGTTTCGAGATGTTTAATATGTCAACAAGTGAAAGCGGAACATCGTGCCTTCGTGGATTACTTCACCAATCACGATACCCGAGTGGAAATGGGATCGAGTCACAATGGACTTTGTATCCGGACCGCCATTGTCGCAAGTAAGAAGGATGCGGTTTGGGTCGTGGTAGATCGATTGACTAAGTCGGCCCACTTTGTCCCCGACGCATGATTTTTCAATTGACAAATTAGTGAATTGTACGCTTCTCGATTGTGAGATTACACGGGTGCCTATTTCCATCGTGTCGGATAGAGATCCGAGATTTACCTCGCGATTTTGGAAAAAGTTGCAAGAAGCTTTGGGTACCAAGTTGCATTTCAAAGACCGCCTTTCACCCCCAAACCGATGGTCAATCCAAGCGGATAATTCGGATACTTGAGGATATGTTAAGATGTTGCGTCCTCGAGTTTAGTGGTTTATGGGAACGGTATTTGCCGTTGATTGAATTCGCTTACAACAACAAATTTCAATCAAGTATTAAGATGGCACCCTACGAGGCCTTGTACGGTCGTAAATGCCGTACACCATTGTTTTGGACCGAGCTCGGTGAAAGCAAGATTTTCGGTGGATTTGATTAGGGATGCTGAACAGAAAGTGAAAGTAATCCGTGAAAGTCTGAAGATAGCCTCCGATCGTCAAAAGTCATACGTGGACCTGAAGCATAAGGATATCGAGTATCAGGTGGGTGATAAAGTGTTTCTCAAGGTATCGCTTTGGAAAAAGATACTCGATTCGCCGTAAGGGCAAGTTGAGCCCGAGGTTCGTTGGGCCATATGAGATATCCGAAGCGAGTCGATCCAAGGGCATATCGCTTGATTTTGCCCCGAACTCGAAAAGGTTCACGATGTCTTTCACGCTTCGATGCTTCGACGCTATAGATCCGATCCATCGCACGTGATTAGTCCATCGAAATTGAAATTCAAGCTAATATGAGTTATGAGGAAGAACCGATTCGTATCCTATCACGAGAAGTGAAAGAGTTGTGAAACAAGCGGGTTCCGCTAGTAAAAGTGTTATGGCTCAAGCACGGATAGAAGAAGCTACTTGGGAGACCGAGAACTCTATGAAAGAGCGATATCCAAACCTATTTACCGGTAAGATTTTCGGGACGAAAATTTCTTAAGTGGGGAGAGTTGTGACACCCAAAATTGACCCTAGTCGGAAGGTGGTCTCGGGACCATTAAAACCGAGGCATAAAAATAATTAAAATTTATTTTGATGCCTATAATATGTGTGTGCTCATGTATGACATTTTATGATGATTGATTTAGTGTTATAAGGGTGAATTCCACAAGAAAGGACTTAGTAATGAACTTTGAAAGTATGATAGGAAATGTGTGATGACTAATTAAAGCATGCATGCAAAATAATAGACTTGCATGTCAAATTCCCCTTTATAGGTGGTGGCCGCCATGACAAGGAGGATGGGCTAAACATGTCATGAAACATGTTTTGTTGGTGCATTAGGGTGAAATAATAAACAAAGTCAGTATGGGTGATAAAAAATGAAAAAATGTGTGTGAGTGTGGTAATCCCCCATTGCCGTGAGTTGTAGAGAAGGAAAGAAAAAATTTTGTTCATCCTTTCTTTGAGCCAAAACTAAGGAAGAAGGAGGATTTTTGCTTCATGCTTGGTTTGGAAGAGATCTAGAAGGAGATTTGGCTAAGTTTGCATCAAGATTAAGGTATGTATGAGGTTGTGTTAGGAGTTTCATGCATGTTTTGGTTGCTAACTTGATGTGCATGTTAGCCATGGCTCAAATCTTTGTTAAGCCATGGAAATGGTATTTGGCCAAAGTTGTTATGGTGATAAAGCCATTGCATGCTAAGTGTGAAGCTTGATGATGATGCATGCAATGATGGATTGTCTACTCTTGAGTAAGATTTTGAGCTTTCTTTTGTTTTATCATGATTGAAGTTGAAAAGGAGCATGATTGTCATATTCGCCATGATGCATTCATGAGCATGGTTCATGCTTCTTGCATGTTAGTTAAAATTTGTGTTTTGGATGGCTATGGACACCTTGAAATTCGCCATGCTCATATATGTATATATATGTTTGCACATGATGTTTTGGTTATGAAGGAAGTGATGAATAAGTTTGTTTAAAGAAGAAGATGTTGAAGAATAATTGTGAAATTGTAAGCACATTCTGCCTAGCACACATATGAGTGCTTGATGCTATATTGTAAGTTTTGAGCTACAATATGCAAAGCATTAACTAGTAAAATGCATGCTGTTTTAGTGTGGTATTAAGTGCATAATTGGCCTCAACATGGACAAGTATATTCGGCCTTGGGTAGCCTATTGAAGGCCTTAGCTTTTCCTTGATGCTCGAATAAATTGTATTGAATTGCTTGATGTAGTATAAAATGTGCATGACCATTGTGTATTCAAGCTAAAGGGTGGCCATATGACCATTTAAATTCCTTGTCATATTCGCCATAAGCTAGCACAATGAGGTTTTGATAAATTGAATTTGTTTGAATTAGCTCAAGAGCTAAGAGGGCCACAATTGGACAAGGGAAGGAAAAGTAATCGAATAGCCATAAAAGCCGCTCGACAACATCCGAGGTAAGTCCTCAAGAAGTGACCTTACTTGAATTATGTGGAATGAAATATGGATGTATTGATTATTGATTTATGTGTGTATGAGTATTCGAATGATACCCGGCTAAGTCCCAAGGCGATTATGTTAGTGATTATAATTGTGTTTGAGCCTTAGTAACTAAAATAAATATGTATGTCCAATGATTATTGATGTATGTGTGCATGAGAAATTGAATGACATCCGGCTAAGCCCAAGACAATTATGCTGGAAATTATAACCGGTTAAGACCAAGGCAATTGTGCTAGTGGCTACATCCGGCTAAGACCTGAAGGCATTCGTGCGAAGTCATTCTATCCGGCTAAGACCAAGGCATTTGTGCAAATCGTGATATCCGGTTAAGTCCCGTGAGGCCTTGGTGCGGGTTACCATAACCGGCTATGTCCCAAGGCGATTGATCGAGTAGCGACATCCGTTAAACTCCGAAGGTATGTGATTTGAAAATTATAAGCTTGCTGGAAAATTTCAGCTAATGCACTTGTGAAATTTCCCAATGACAAGGTAAGTGCGGTGTGTGCTTATGCGCTAGGAGTAAGAGCGTGAATATCCGCTCCTATGATGGAACGAGTTATCGGCCTTAATGAAGCCGTTATTTGTGTATGAACATAAGAGTTGGGATGGTGAAGTAAGTATGATTATGTGAATGTGCACTAATGAAATGATGCATTTAACTATGTGAATGTATTGCTGTAATTAGAGTTGATTATATTCCTTGAGACTTACTAAGCATAAAAATGCTTACTCCGCCGCTTTGGCTCTCGCTTTTCTAGATTTCGCCGATAGCAATCGGATTCGGATCGTTGAAGTCAAGTCATCCACACTATCAAGCCCCCATTTTGGTATAAATTCTTGGTTGAACTTGAAATGGCATGTATAGGACTACCCTTGTTGGTTTAAATATGTTATGATGTATATGTGTACGGCCATGCGAAAATGGCTCGTAATAGTGAAGTATCAACTTAAACTATTTGCGCTTGTATATATATATATGGTGTCATGATGTGACTATGAATTGAAATGGGAATGTTGGTCACATGATCAGCCATTGGCATGGTTAAAATGATCATATGTGGACCTATGTAAGGCAAGACTAGTTGGTTCATGGAGACTACAAAATAGGTAAGACCTACCTTAAAAACAGATGCTGCCAGCTGCAGTAACGTGAATGTGAAAAATCACCAAAATTTGTAGGAATGGTATTAAATAGTGAATCAGCTTTGTAAATGAACATTGATGAGTCTATTTTCATATGGAAGAAACGAAATGGTCATAGGAGTTACATGTTAAGAGATATTAAAGCTATTGTGAGACAGGGCCAGAACGGTTTCTGGGTTCCCTGTTGCAACTTTAAAAATTTACTATAAATTATCCAGAAAGAATTAGGAGACATACCTTATATGTACAGATTCCATTTTGAGTCTAGTTTCATTAGAAACAAACGGCACCAGCATTAAAGCCCTGTACAGAGAGATATTCAAGTTATACCGCGCGAAGGTCAGAGCAGTCGATCCCTGTAACATGGGTGACTTTAACTAATAAACTGTACCAATTGGCCCGACCAAAAATTATAGAAATAAATCCATGGATGGATATATGAGTCTAAATTCAGGGAAAATTTACGAAACCAGTTTCTGAGTTTTGAAACTCGAGATATGATTTTTAAGGCGACAGTGACGCAGTTTTTCCAGCCTGACTGGAAATGTCCAATGGATGGGCAAAACAAGTGAACTTGGCTTGCTAACCCCTCGTGTCCGACACCGGTGATGGTCTCGGGTTCGGGGTGTTACAGATTATGGGTTCATTTAGATTATCTACTGAAGTAAATTATCTTTGTCGCAATGTAAACGTTCTTATAATACCACTTATCATAAGTTTGAACTTAGACAATCAATGAACTAATATTTGCTTGTCACAATTTCACTATGCATGCAAAATATGAAAGAAAAAAATACAAAAGACATAATAGTGAAATGTGAAACTTATTTATTCATCATTCAAATACATAGAAAACAATTACATGTTTACTACAATATAGGCACATATCCCAACAATGATGACATATGTCAAAAAGGGTAAGTGTGTAATGTTTAAAATTACGTGGTAACCACCAAATTCTAAATTCGCCCAATGAAGCAGATTGGTGGCATACTTTTAGTAGGGATCTCTGAAATGTATATATATGAAAAGAAGTTGTTTTGAGTAAAAGTGGAATTCGCTCAACTCATGATACATGCCTAGCGTGGTCAGTTAGTTATTAGTTATACGTTGAAATTTTCCTAAGTTAGATATTTCAAGGACGAAATTTTCTTTTTGGGGGAGGAGAGTTGTAACAACCCAAAATAGTGTGTTATATTTAGGTCAAGTTTAGGAATATAGCAGTAACAATCTATCTAGCAAAGTATGGTCTTCCCAAGTTATTATTTTGGCGTATAAGTGTGGGTGTATAGTAATTACCACATGAGTAAGTAAAGATTTAACTCCAGAATAGTCTGTTATATTTAGGTGAAGTTGTGTTAAGTGATAAGGGGATGTATGGAATGGGTTCTTGCCAAAGATATAATACACCTATTTGTATGGAATATTATGCCTGTTAGAATTTAAGTATCATGGTTAGAAATTAGCTAGATAGCCTAGCTCAATAATTGTGTATGTAAGGTATTTATTTATATAGATATTTCTCTAAAAAATGTGGGCCTTTAAGAAGGAAAATTCTGAAACGTATGACACTTGTTAAGATCCACTTAGTTGTTGGGGTTATATATATAAGTGTGATAGGTTCTAAAATAGGTTCTTCTTTTCTTCTTCTTCCTTAAGTGGCATTCATTGATTCTTTCCTTAAATCTAAATGTATCTTTACCTCAATGATCTGGAAGCTATGGTTTATTAATGATGAGTAGTAATTCCATCTCAGGGTAAGTAATTTAGCTCTCCATGTTAAGTTTTGAATGCGTAAGCTTGTATGAGGTATATGAATAGTAAGATAGTAAGTTCAAGATTTTGCATGAAGTTGTTAGCGGTTGAAACAGTAAGTAGATTATGTATGAGTTAGTTTTAATGGTGTTCCTGTGTTCTATAAACAGTGGTTGCCATTGTTCCAGGATGGATATTTGGATCCGGAGTTATAATTATTGTAGGTGAGTGTCAGGTGAGTCTCTACCCTGACTTCCTTGGGTAAATTTTAATGTTAAAGTAATTATATATATAAAAGATGATGAAAATTATAGCAATCAGTAAATGTGTGATCATAGTAAGGGTAAGGTATGTATTACTATAATATGTGTAAAGTTCTGGTTAAGAAGAATACTGATTAATAAGACTGTATATATAGTTTTGGTGTTAAAAGAATGTCAAACAAAAATACTATCATCTTTGTAAGTGAGAAATGAGAAATATCCCATTGTGAAGCCTCTAGTAGGGCATTATAATGCTAACTAGACAGGTATGTCACATATTAAAAACAAGTGTAAGACCATGAGGTAGAGGCCTACGACAACTTGATATGACTTGGAACCATTCATGACATAGCCTCTAATAAGATGAAACTAGAAAGGTAGATTGCGATACATGAAACTCTATATAAGACCATGTGGAAATGACCAATAGCATGATATGATATGATTGTATATATGTTCATAGTGCACCGTTCGATAATGTGTAGATCGAAAAGGCAGAGCATGATACATGAAACTCTATATAAAACCATAAGGTAGAGACCCATGGCATCTTGTGTGAAGTCCATCGGAACAGTAAACATGAGATTATAACAACCCATTTTTGGTCAAATAGGAATAGTGGTTTTGAGACCACAAATTCAAGTTTGAAATAACTATTTTATTATTATTTTAATGTCTACAGTATGATAGAATAATTGTGTGAAAGTTTCGCTAAAAAATTTTATCGTTTGAGTGTTTAATTTGATAAAAAGGACTAAATCGCGTAAAGTGAAAAAATAATGTTCTAATAATTATTGGCTATGGAATATTAAAATGAAGGTCCTTATGTGGTATATAACCCATTAACATGATAGTGGATTATATTGGTTAGGTATTTTTGAAATTTGTAATAATTTTAAAGGTTAATTTTGGTATTTAGTAATTAAAAGTTAATTAATTAAAACAAAACAAATTATACTTTCATATCACCTTCTACAACCAATTTTTTAGGGCTTGAGAAGCCATTTTTACACTTTCAAGTTCGACAACTTCAATTCTTGAAATTAGGTATGTATTTTGTCCTATTTTTAATGATTTCTATATTTTTGAGATCGTTATAGTTTAATCTAGCGAGCCCATGGCCTAATTTGCAAAACTGTTAAAGGTTTAGGGTTTCTCCATTGATGAATGTTGGTGTGTTTTGGTGTTTAATGATAGAAAGTGCATGCTTGTTGTTAGATAAACAACATTTGTAAAGTTACTTTTGACAAAATTGTCAATTAGGGGTTAAATTGTGAAATGTGTAATTTTTATGGTTAAATTGTGAAATAAATGAAAAATATGGACTGCTAGGGACTAATTGAAATTTGGCTAGCATGGGTTTTGGTTGAATTGCATGAATTTGTGATTTTATGAAATAGGGACTAAATTGTAAAAATGTGAAATATTAAGGGCAAATGTGTAAAATTGCCTTAATTATAATTTGGACTAAATTGAATAGAGAGATTATGAAAAAAGTTAATTTTGATTTTATTTAGATCAAGAAAAATGAAATACGAAGTTAGATAGGGGAAAGAACAATATTTCAGATTAATCGACTTAATTCGTCGTTTTTTCATTTGAGGTAAGTTCATATGTAATAAGTACTATTATATTTGTTCTTAAATGCCTTAATATTGCATATATTGGGAATACGACATTGTGGACCTATTCGATGAAGATTCGGCGTTGGAAATCCCGGTTGAGCCTTAGGAATAGATTAGGATACAAATGACATGTCATTTGGGGTTACGTGATTTCGGTGCTGGTCTGTACGTCCTACCGGTGGCTGAGTCATTCGGTATGTGTTGCGGGTACTCGCCAACTTGTGTGAGTAGCACCGTGTAGCTTCATCATGACCGTCAGCTTGTGTGAACAGACCCGTTGATTGCTCTAGTGTGAACATAAAATGTGATACGAGATTGAGATAGCTTCGGCTATATATGTGGCACTTAGGGTGTGAGTTTCCCAAGTATCCGATAGTATTCTGAATGGTTCAACAGCTAAACCAAGGAAAAGGATTAGCATGAGATCGATATAAGTCTGTACAGGTATGTACAAGAACTGTATAAGTATTGAATAGATGAAATTTGAGAAGTTCGTATTTAATCTTGAGAATGAACATGTGAAAGGTGTAACACTCCTAACCCGTATCCGTTGCCGGAATAAGGTTATGAGGCATTACTTGACTGAACAAAACTTCTATAAGTTCAAAGATACTTACCAGACATAAATTATCAATAATGCAAACCTGTCTCATTGATTTTCTATAAGAGCTCTTATAAAATTTCTAAAATGACTCACTATCAAAACATAACCGAATATCTAATAACAAATTAACTACTATCAAGTTATAATAAAAAAATTTCAACACTTTAGTTCAATTATAAGGCTTCCCTAAACAAAATGAGCAAGCCATCTTCGCATGGCTATAATATATACAAAGTCGAAATATCATTCTACCTATAGTCTATCCTATACATGTCTTAAACCATGATGATATACAATCTTCTCAACTCACCTAATGACTCGATAGTGTGATGATATCTCCGGCTCTTTCAACTTGAGCTAAAGTATAAACCTATAAGAAGTAGAAAAGAGAACACGGAGTAAGCTTCAATGCTTAGTAAGTTTTAAGCAATGCAAACAACTAATTTACTTATAGATCGATTACTTCAAATTTTCAAGAAATCATTCCTAGATAATTGCCATTTTGGCCAAGTATCCATGAACATAATGCATATTTAGCAAATTCACCTCACTTGAATCTAAACTCAATTAAAACCAAATATTGAAATCACAAATAAGATCATAAGAACTCGAAAAGCATCTCATTAACTAGTTTTAACCATGTTTGCAACAAAATCACAAATTCACTACAAGCTGTCTTCCTGAGCAATAGTCACTAAATTATTTATAACTGGAGCTAAGAAACTCCAATTCAAGTGCCGTTAATTTTCCCTGAAAATAGACTCATATATCCTCTATCCATCAAATTTTCAGAATTTTTGGTTTGACCAATCAATACCAGAATTTTTATTGAAGTTTCCCCTGTTTCACTATTTGACTATTCTGACCACTCTTCACTACGAATCAATTTTCTCATTATACAGAATTTGAAATATGTTATCGTTTATTTCATTTGATACTAGACTCATTAAGGAGTCTAAGTATATAAATCACTTGAATCTGAACTCAATTAAAGCCAAATATTGAAATCAAAAATAAGATTATAAGAACTCGAAAAGCATCTCATTAACTAGTTTTAACCATGTTTGCAACAAAATCACAAATTCACTACAAGCTGTCTTCCTGAGCAACAGTCACTAAATTATTTATAACTAGAGCTAAGAAACTCCAATTCAAGTGCCGTTAATTTTCCTTGAAAATAGACTCATATATCTTCCATCCATCAAATTTTCAGAATTTTTGGTTTGACCAATCAATACCAGATTTTTATTGAAGTTTCCCCTATTTCACTGTTAATAACCATTCGGCTATATGCCATATTCACAAATTATTTCACACACAACCTCGATCCAGTAGGAACAATAGTCACAATTCTTCTATTATACCAATATCCCATTCTTTGACTTTGTTTCATAATAGCTATTCAGTCACCACATATATACCATTCAATTCACATTCGACTTTATACAAACAAATACAATAAAATTGTATACACATATTACACACTTTCACATCAACACTTAATAGTCATTCGGCCACATTATATACATAAATCATTCATTTCATATTCGGCTTTATAGCCTAAATTCAATATACTTATTGCAAATCGAACTTGTAAAGGTCAAATAATTACATATCATATTATATAATCTTAAGCGCAAACAAATCAAATTTAATTACTTAAGGACTTACCTCGCATAACGATAATCTAACGAGACGACTAATCGACCACTTTGATTTTTCCCCATCCAAATCCAATTCCACTTTTGCCAATCTAATTAATATCAAAATTAACTCACTTATTCAACATTTCATTAAATTTTATCTAAAGACACATAATTTGGGCATTTTGCATTTTATCCCATAACATTTCACATTTTTACAATTTAATCCCTATTTCAAAATAACACAAATTACTCAGAATTTCCAATTACCCATGTTTAACCGAATCTTACCCATTACTATACGAGTCCATATATTTCATTAATTTCACATTTTAGTCCCTCAATTTATTATTTTTGTGATTAAGTCCTAATTACTCAAAATTATCAAAAATTCCAAAACAAAATATGTTAAGCTAAAACATATTTTTCATTTTTCATCATTAAACCACAAAAATCACAAGCTATCAACAATGGCACAACTCAAAATATTCATCAAAATCAAAAATTCAAGCATGGGCTTTGTAGTACTCGAAGCAACGATCTCAAAAACGTAAGAATTATCAAAAATCGAACAAAAACGAACCTTGTATGGGCTTGAATATTGACCGAACCCTAGCTTGCTTTCTTTTCTTTTTATTTTGTTTAGTTTCGGCTACCAAGATCATATGAACACTCAAATATGGCTTTGTTTATTTTATGTTTATATTATAATATAACATATATTATATAATATTTAATTTACTTATATATCTTTACTAATATAATAGAAAAACCATGTAACTTATATTTTATGCGGTCCCACTTACTTATTAATGGGATATTTACAACATAAATGTCCCAACTTAGAAAGCCACTAAGAATTTGGCCCTCATGCTTTAAACTATCAAGTTTTTAATTTATGCGATTAAGTCCTTTTTATTAAATCAAGCACACAACAATAAAATTTTCGTACGAAAATTTCACACATATCAATTCACATACTTTAAACACGGAAAATAATATAAAAAAATATATATTTTTTTACTCGGATTCGTGGTCCCGAAACCACTGTTCTTACTAGGGTCTAAACTAGGCTGTTACAAAAGGTTTGTAAATCATTAAGAAGTATGTTATGTTATGTTTAATGCTTAAATTGTATTTTAATGGTAAGTTAAGTTTATTATCATACGAGCTTACTAAGCTTTATAGCTTACATTGTTTATTTTTCTGTGTTTTATAGTGAAATCAAAGCTAGCTCAAATTCAGAAATTTTCAGAGACTTCATCACACTACCCAAGTATCACTTTGGTACTTTTGAACTTAAGTATTTATGTATATGGCATGTATAGGGACTTTGATCATTTTGGTATATGTGTTGTTAACGAATTTAGTCATTTGAAATGCCTTGTAAATCTTAATGTTTTGGTTTTGTATATAGACATGAAAGTTGGCTTAATTTGGTTGATTTGGTTGTGTATTCATATGTGCATATGGCTTTGGTTAGGTGTTTATTGATGGATATGTGATGCTTGATGATAATTGGTAATTAGGGACTCTAAATGGTTGAAATATATGATTTGGTATGTTTGAATTGTAACAGCCTTTAACTCGTATCTGTCTCCGAAATAGAGTTACGAAGCATTACCAAAACTTTCAAAACATTTTTCAAAAAACTCACATATTTTACTATTTATTAATCGATATTATTCAGAGCATCCCGTAAATGGACCCTCGAAGCCCAATAGGAGCATCAGAATCAAGTCGGGACTTAATCGGGAACTCTAAGAATTTTTCGTAAATTTTCAAAAATTTTCTAAGTTACAGGGATTGCATGCCCGTATGGTCCAAGAGACACGCCCATACTACAGGCCGTGTTCAACCCCGTGTAACTCTCTAACTTTTTCACACGGCCATGCCACACGCCACTGTGCTAGACCGTGTGGTTAATTAAATTCTTTTGAAATTAGGTGCAGGTTTCACACGGCCAAGACACACGCCCATGTTCTAGGCCGTGTAGCACACACGACTAAGACACACGCCCATGTCTCTGCTCATCTGCTCAATTCTGAGCATTCTATTTCCAAAATTTAAGGTGCAGGGGACACATGGCCTAACCACACAGTCATGTACCAGGGCATGTGTCACACACGGTCTATGTAACAGTCTAGTTTTGACCTTAGTCGGAACAGTGGTTTTAGGACCACAAATCTGAGTTCGAAAAATATTTTCATATTATTTTCTGTGTCTGTGATATGTGAATTTATGTCTGTGAAATTTCTGTGATTAAATTTGTTTGTTTCTGTGCTTAATTATGAAAAAGGATTAAATCGCGTAAAGTGTAAAAGTTTAGCGCTAAATGTTAAAGCACCTAATTGGCTTGGCATTTAAAATAAAGGTCCTTGCATGTCAAATTTACCCCTTTTTTTAATGGTGGAAAAATATGGACATTAGCAGGTGAATTTTTACATGTAAATAATAAGGGTAAAGTTGGTATATGGCTTATAATGTGTAATAAAATAAAATAAACATAAAATGGCGATGCATTTTCACCTTGTTCAGCCAAAAATTAGAGAAAGAAGAAACCATTGAAGCATTTTGATGTTCGCCTAGTGATGTCTTAATAGATGAGCTTATTTTGCTCGGTTTTTGATAATTTCTACGTTTCAGTGATCGTTACTTTGTGTTCTTCAAAAGCCATGTCTAAATTTCTATTTTTGTTGAAGATTATAAAATGTGCCATTGATGATTATATGAGCTTTGTAGTGTTCTTATATGGATTATGAAAGATATAAGTGAGATTATCGTGTTTTGTTCTTGAATTTTTAATGAAATGAGCTATTTGGGCTAAATTGTAAAAATGAGTTTTGAGGGACTAAATTGTGAATTAAATGTTATTTGGACTTGTATGGAATCCATGTATATTCGGCTAAGCTAAAGTCTTGGTGAATTTTGCATATTTGTGATTTTGTGGAAAATGGACTAAATTGTCAAAGTGTGAAAATGTAAGAGCTAAAATGCAAAGTGCCTTAAATGTGTGTATATGGATTAAATTGAATGAAATGAATAATTGAATGGTGGAATTTGCATTGTATTAGATCAAGAACAAAGAAAATCAGACTTAGATCAAGGGAAGTCCAAAGTAGTTGAATAGTTGACTCGTGTCCGTCTGAAATCCGTACTGGGTAAGTCAAATTACAATTACGTGTTAAATTTACTAATTTCCACATATATAAATTGTAATCTGTATTGGATGGCCTTGAGAGCTTGATGAATATCTTTCGAGTAAATTCTGATAATTTGTTAGTATCCTAAAAGCTCTATATACTTCTAAAGGAATATTGACATCTATCTGAGATATCGTGTAAGACCGTGTCTGGACACAAGCCTCGATTGAGATTTACGTATAAGACCATGTCTGGGACATTGACATCGTATCTGATTTCGTGTAAGATCCTGTTTGGGATAGAGGCATCGATATTGAATTACATGTAAGACCACGTCCGGGACCTCAGAGTTGCACTTGTTTACGAGTATCTGTATCATTTCTGAATCGTCTGTTGATAGAGTATGAAATATGAGAATGAGTATATGAAATGTATAACTTATATAGGTATGTAACGCCCCAATTTTCAGGAATTCTGTGGATGTTGGAAAATTTTAAATTTTTGGTGTTCTGTCTGCTTGGTGTAGATTTAATCAGGTTAGTGGGCCTCTAGAAGGACCAAGCTTAAGTTAAAACCCGATAATTTTAATTAGTTTTGATTCCATAGGAAGAAGGGGTTTTGGTTAATTGGGCTTTTAAGTATTAATTGGGTAAAAATTGAACACAAGGAAGCAAGTGGCAAAATGGCATGTGACGCCACTGGGGAGGCTATAAAGGTGGCGTGTGGATGCTAGGGAGAACCAAGGTTCAAGTCACAATGAAAGCATATTAAGGGAATTATTTTTATGGTTGGAAAGGGTAAGTAATGGAACTCAAGTGAAAGACTGTCAGTAGGAATTTAAATTGCTCAAGGGATTGAGTAAGGAGGGGATAAGGGAGAGGATTTAGGAGCTGATTAGGGAGAGCAGTATTGGCCGAATGGTGGGCTCTTGGGGAGCAAGAGTTGGCCGGCCAAGGGTTTGCTTAGGGGGCAAATTTCGGCTAGGTTAAATGCCAAGTATAAATTCGGCATTTAGGGGTAAGTGTACCGTTTTTCTGACCATATTTCCTCCTCTTCCTTTCTTTTCTTTTTCTCTCCATCTACCTTCTCCTCTTCTTTTCTCCATAGCCGAATCCTTCTACCACTTTTCCTTACACCACTTCCTTACTATTATTTTTAAGCCTTATAGCCGAATATCACAAAAGCTGAAATCCCGAAGGTTCATATTGTCTGTGCCGAATTCTCCTAGCAAAACCTACTGATCTTTCTTCATCCTTTTTGAACATTTTTTTCTTTTTCTGAACCCCAAACCTCTGTCGACAAAGCCACTACAAAACCCTCACCTTTTCTTCACTGTTGCAAAAAGCCGAAAACGCATAGCCTTAGGGACATACCCGAATTCTGAGATCTCTAAGGGCTCGACTTTTGTTGTCAATTGAGGGGTTAGATCTGCATCAGAATTGAGTATGAGTTAATTGGAATCATTGACCAAAGGAACCGGTGGTAAGTTTTCGAACCTAATCTTTATTTCAGGTTTTAAAAAAAGCAGAAACCCCCTAATGGTTGGGGACGCTATCGATTTGGGCTTGTAGCTCTAAGGGTTGTTATAATTGTTTTATTTTGGTAATAGTGAGATCTAGAGGCTGCTGATCAAAGGCTTGGACAAGTGGAAATACTAGATCTAAACCTAGTCGCTAATTTAGGCAAAGGTAGGATTGCTAGTGCCTAAGGTGTTTTTGGCCGAATATGGTAAGGGGGTTAATATGTAGTTCGTTTTAATAGTTAGATTAACATATTAGTAATCCAATTGTAGGTAGTTCGTGTGTGGATCTCGTCAGCATATCGCCCAAACAGGTGTGTAACTGACACCCTTTCATAGTCTAGATCGGCAAAAGCTGAAAAACTAAAATGCCGAAAAACTGGTATTTTGTGGACTTGCGAGTGTACGAATAGTCATGAGGTAAATTGATTAACATTTTTGGTAAACTACAATGTTTAGACTACAGAGTGCATGATTTCTGTGCCTTCGATATTTTTGGGCTTTATGGGCCAAAATTGGGATAGTGGGCCAACGGGCCCAATTCTGTAAGAACCCTCGGTAAGTGTTTCTATTAGTACATGAAAGGTGGGAATATGCATCAAACCCTTAAAATTGACAAAATTACTAAAATACCTTTATAGGTGGACAATTTACAGATTTACCCCTAGGAGTAAAACTACTGATATACCCCTAGGGTTAAGGTTGACCTGAATGCATGTTTGACTGTTATTATTTACTACATGACATGTTATTATTATCTGATGCATGGGACTAGGATACTGATGGAGGAAGTACTGAAAGTGGCTTGTCCATGTACTGGAGGCTTTGCCTCAACTTATCGATAATCGAGCAAAGAATGTCGCAATCGGGAGTGGGGTGGATGGGTTGAGCTATTCCCACATGGAGTGTAGGGCTAGTATGGGTGGAGTTTAGCGATTGGTTATAGGCTGGGTTGGGTTTGCATACATGAATATGTTTGATCTGTTCTAGAATGGGCCTCTGGGGCATACTGTTACCTGAAAATGGGGCTAAGGTCTAGTTTATTGTATTCTGAAAAGGGCTTCGGCCCAATACCCACTGTTATCTGAATGGGCTTAGGCCCAATGGACTTGAGCTGACTTGGGCTTTGGATGGGTTTTCCTTACACACTGAGTTTTCCCAACTCACCCCTTTCTCTTCCATCCTTGCAAGTGAGCCCTAGTTGGTGGACTTGGAGCTGGACGGGATTTAGAGTGGCCACGAAGATTAATTTTTATTTTTTTTAAGTTTCGCATTTATTATTTTGATTATTTTTATTCTGATCTAAGTTGTAATAAGGCCGCTGTTCTTATTATTTTTATTATTTTGGGTTATTAAATTGGTTAGCTCTAGGGCGCAGTTTATAAAAGTTACTTATTTTCAAAATAACACGATAACCGAGCAAAGCTTCCGCAATGTAAATGTTTTCAAAGGAAATGAATATTTTAAATAGAATTAAACTTAATTAATTATTCGTGGACTAGTAACAGGCTTAAATGTGGCAATGGATGTGTGTATGTCTAGGATTGGATCCGTGAAGAGCTTGGTACTTAAGCAGTCCAACAGACTCACCTCCTCTTTTCTGGCTTCCTACCTAGTGCACAGCTTCCATTCACTTTAACTTAAAACAAAACATTCTTCAAACCCTAAGAAAGATTTTTGGATAAAACATAACTTCTTTAGTAAAATTCTCCATGTGACACCTGAATTCGGCAGTAACGTCTGGGCCGGGTTTGGGGTGTTACAAGGTACGTATGAATCGTACTAAAATTCTGAATATGAAAGACTCTGTCTCTGTGAAATATGTATGGAATTTGAAAATGAAGCATGGCATAAATGCAAACAAAGGAGAACGGTTAAGCTTATGAATTATTCTATGAAATCGCTATAAATCTTTATAGTTAAATTGTACTTATATGCTTTAGTAGTTAGACCAATTGTATTTGGCTTACTAAGCTCTTTGTAGCTTACTCTATGTGATTTCTGCCTATTTTACAATTATCGTAGCTACTGAAGGCTCGGGGATAGTCGAGGATCACCACCACACTATCGAACTCATTTTGGTACTTTTTGAAAGTGTAAATATTTTAAAGTATGCCATGTATAGGCTAGAAGGTCTATGTATTAAGTTTTGTTTTGTAAATATATGTTAGGCCATGAGAATTGGCTAGCAAATGGTATGAATGTGTTAAGTTTTGATATGGTTTTGAATGGGTTATTGAATGATGTTGATTTAGTTGTAATGAAGCATGTTTTTGAGCATGGAATTGACTAAAAATTGTTGTATGAATGTTATTTAATATTGCTAGTAGGAAAGACTCATATAGGGGTGACAAGTTGGCTTAAACCAAGCCTGTATTGTGCCACACGGTTAAGACACACGGGCGTGTCTTATGGCCATGGGCTTAAGTCAGTAGCTAGCTAAGTACCACAAGGCCATGGCACACGGCCGTGTCTGTTGGTCGTCTAAAAAAGTCAGTAGAGGACCTCTTTTTGGCACGGTTGGATCATATGGGCGTGTCTGGTGCCCGTGTGTGCCACACGGCTTAGTCACATGGGCGTGTGACTTTAATAGTTTTGAAAGATTTGGTTAAGTTCTAAAAATTCTGAATGCGTTCGTTTTAGTCCAGACCTTTCTTAAAAGTACATTTTAGGTCTCCTAGACCATCTTAAGAGATGATTGCTTACAAAATGATGTTATATGATATCTATGATTCTGAATTGGTTTGAATGTTCTGTTTGTCTGGTAATGCCCCTTACCTATTCCAGCGACGGATACGGGATAGGGATGTTACAGTCTAGACATGTAACAACCCTAACCCGTATCGGTCACCGAAGTAGGGTTACTAGGTATTAGCAATCAATTCACAACATATAGCATACATTTATCAAACATAAAGCATTCATTCTCATAAATCATTCAACATAATCACATTGTCCCTTATAAGGGCCTACGAGGCCTTAAACATGCTTTAGAAGTGGTTCGGGATTAAACTGATAACATATGAAAATTTTGGAAACTTAGAAATTTTTCATGTAAACAGAGGTCACATGCCCATGTGACCAGGCTGTGTGAAAACTGGAGGGTATATTGACTTAGGTCACATGGCCGACCACACGCCCGTGTGTTAGGCCGTGTGCCAATTAGGGGGTATACTGACTTGTACCACACGGTCGATCACACGTCTGTCTGTGAGACCGTGTGAAGCATACTGACTTCATTTCAATTTCAACACTAGGGAACACATAGCCATGTAGCATAACCGTGTGTCACACAAGGCTAAGACACACGCTCGTGTCTCTGCCCATGTAGACAAAAATAGGCTATTAGCCATTTTGCCACCCATTTTACACACACCTATTCAAGCTCAAATGGTACCATTTCAAGACACTAAGATGCATTCAAATACCAATCACAATTATGCTATAATTTTCCATCTAATTTCATACCTAAAGTCACATAAACAATTCAATCAACTAACCATTCCACACATATATTATCAAGCACAAATTCACAAGTACATAATTTCTCAAACTATCAACTTCAATCACAAAATATAGGTCAATTACCAAACTCAAAATATAACCATTTGCACATTTATAAACACCATCAAATTCATCATCTTATGCCAACTCAAATGGCCAGAACACATGTACATCAAACATACCAAAATAAATCAAGCCTATACATGCCATATACCATATATACACAACTCAAAAGTACCAAATAGATGTTCGATAGTGCGATAAAGCCTCTAACGATCCCCGAATCCGAGCTAGCTTGATATCACTATAAAACACGAGAAAAATAAACAAAGTAAGCTATTAAGCTTAGTAAGCTTGTATAAGATAAGCTTAATGCAATCACATAAACATAAATCAATATGTAACATTCATTAACTATCAAACCTTTCAAGTACTCATTCAAAAAACTATATACTCTCATCATCATTTCTTCGATTCAAAGTTAAAATGGTTTATTCACATAGCTGCACCATCTAGTACCAATCTCATATACATTCTTGTCTTTCATTTACCCATTGAACCATTCGGAATAGAAGTCGGATAGCCAAGGGCTTCATACGATAAATACCTATACCATCACCCTAATCCAAATCAAGGTAACTTATCCAAAATTTTGATATCATGACCTGAAGCCAAATCAACCGATATGCATGGCCCGAAGCCAAATCGGTATCTCTCGCACCCGAAGTGCTATATCATGGCCCGAAACCAACTCAAGTATACCTAATGACATGTCACTAGCATCCTAAACTATTCCTAAGGTTCAACTGGGATTTTAACCATCAAATCTTCATTGAATCATTTCCGAACTTGTTTTTAAATACAAAATTACAATTCATACTATATGAAAGCACATAAAATACATTTAAAATGAAATCATCACATACAAACTTACCTCCTATTCGAAATTGACGGATCGGGTCACTACTCGATAACCTTGCTTTTTCCCTGATCTAAATTTGAATTCTTTCTTTCTTGATCTATATGAATTTAGAATTAACTTTTGAAATCAACCATTCTTTCAATTTAGTCCAAAACATACATTTAGGCCTATTTACGCATCAGCCCCTAAACTTTCACATTTAATCAATTTACTCCTTATTTATCAAATACACAAAATTCACACAATTCAACAAAACCCATGCTTGGCCGAATTATATGTAGGTCCTGTAACACTTCAAACCCGACCTAGACGTTATGGCCATGTAACACCCCGAACCCGTGACCGTCGCCGGTGTCGGACACGAGGGGTTAATGGGCCAAATCTTCTCAAGGTACCAACCAATTTGGCATTTCCAGACAGGCTGGAAAACTGCATCACTGTCGCCATAAAAATCATATCTCGAGTTTCGAAACTCTGAAACTGATTCCGTAAATTTTCCCTGAATTTAGACTCATATATTTATCCATGGATTTATTTCTAGAATTTTTGGTTGGGCCAATTGGTACAGTTTATTAGTTAAAGTCACCAATGTTACAGAAGTCAACTACACTGACCTTCGCGCGTTAAAACTTGAATATCTCTCTTTACAGGGCTTTAATACTGGTGCCGTTTGTTTCTAATGAAACTAGACTCAAAATGGAATCTGCACATATAAGGCATGACTTCTAATTATTTCTGGATAATTTATAGTAAATTTTCAAAGTCACGACAGGGGACCCAGAAACCGTTCTGGCCCTGTCTCACGAGAACTTTAATATCTCTCAATATACTGCTCATATGGTCGTTTCGTTCCATCCATATTAAACTAGATTCATCAAGGTTCAATTTCATAATTTATTCACTATTTAATTCTACTTATACTATTTTTTA
The DNA here is from genome assembly GCF_025698485.1 of Gossypium arboreum. Classification (NCBI taxonomy): domain Eukaryota; kingdom Viridiplantae; phylum Streptophyta; class Magnoliopsida; order Malvales; family Malvaceae; genus Gossypium; species Gossypium arboreum. The sequence continues at coordinate 54,946,233 of NC_069072.1, forward strand.
GTGATTTTTCAATCTCACCTCACTGCTGCTGTCCGCAACAGTTACTGCAGTAGACTATGCCAATTTCATGAATCTTTCCTTGGCCTTAATCATCCATCAAACATGACACAAATTATGGCCACCTTATCAAAATTAAAGTTTCTAAGACTCGTGGCTATAGGTTCTAGCATCCCACTCGACGACCACATAGGCCATTTTCACATGGCTTAAAGTTTACAACCCACAGTTCAACAAAATATAATAGCCTATACATGCCAAATGTTCTTCAACAACGAAGACAATACCAAAATATTTCAGCCGGTGTGATGACTTCAACGACGGTTCCGAGCACGCAACAATACGAGTCCAAGAGACCTAAAATGGGTGACAAGAAAACACCGAGTGAGTTTATAACTCAGTAAGTCATAAGCACTTTACAATTATCCATTAGCTAAATTCATCACAAAGTGAAACAATGAAACAAGGCTAGGTACTTCATCCATATCGAACTATACCATAATTCCTCGGACCTTTCGGTTCAATCTCATACCAAGCCATACATCCACATTTCATATTTATACGATAAGATATTTGAGGCATTTTCACACACTAACTCATTTTCACCACAATCACACAATTGCAATCATCACATAGATTTAAAGCTTACCAAGCTCAACCCGAGCATGAACATATTGCCTATTCGTCATGAGCTCAAGGTACTTACCCGATTCGCTGTCCGGGATTAACTCGATAATGTCGCACACTCAGTGCCAATTGTAATACAAGAGCATATAGTGAATCCGCACACTTAGTGCTATATATTTTCAGCTTGCACACTTAGTGCTATAGAGTCAAACTCGCACACTTAGTGCTGTACAATTTTAAACCTGCACACTTAGTGCCAATCTTGTCACCGTGTCCATTTATACCCGCACACTTAGTGCCGTGACCAATACCTTATGCATTTTGCTGCCTTTATACATTCAACAATGGCATCATTCCATACACATACATTTTCATTTACACATCAATTCATTAAATACAATTGCATATATATTATGATCATTTAAATCAATACCAAATATATGCTTAATGACTTACCTCGGATGTTGTCGCATCGTTTTCAATGGCTATTCAATTACTTTGTCTTTCCCTTGTCCAACTTTGGTCCTTTGAGTTCTTGAGCTAGTTCACACAAATTTAACTTATTAAAACCTCATTATGCTAGCTTATGGCGAATATGACAAGGAGTTTAAATGGTCATATGGCCACCCTTTTGCTTGGATACACATTGGTCATGCACATTTTATATTACATCAAGCAATTCAATACAATTCATTCAAGCATCAAGGAAAAGCTAAGGCCCTCAATAGGCTACCTAAGGCCGAATATACACATCAACATATGTATTCGTTCATGTGGCGAACATACACATTCATGTTAAGGCCGATTTCCACACTTGATACATGCAACAAGTAAGGTCGCTTGTATCGACTTAACACCAATTTGATTCAAGTTCACAACTAGGCTAGTATGCATATATACACTAGTAAATCAAACACTAACATTTGTACTTCACCTTACTAGCACTTCTCATTCAAATGACATGAACAACGATCATAGTTTCCTTTTATTTCCTACCATGGCCAAATGCCATACAACACCATACCATGCATCATTACAAGCTTTACCTTTAGCATGCAAATAACATCCACAAATCCACCTTAGTTGAACCTTAACTCATCTTCATGCCTCACCACCACAACATCAAACATCAAACATGTAACACCCCGAACCCGAGACCGTCGCCGGAGTCGAACACGAGGTGTTAACAGAGTTCAAACCACTTATTGAGAATTTCCCAGACAAGCTGCCAATCTGTGTACTAGTCGCTTCAAAAATCATATCTTGAGTTTTACAACTCGAAAATAAGTTTCGTAATTTTTCCCTGAAACTAGACTCATATGTCCATCTACAGATTTTTTTCTAGAATTTTTGGTCAAGCCAATTAGTACAGTTTATTAGTTAAATTCTCCCCTGTTGCAGGGATCGACTACACTGACCTTTGTGCGTTACGAATTGGATATCTCCTGTACAGGATTCAATACTGATGTCGTTTGTTTCTTTAGAAACTAGACTCGGAGAGGAATCTAAAAATATATGGCATGACTCCTAATTATCTCTGGTTAATTTACAATGATTTTCCAAAGTCGGAATAGGGGATCCAGAAACCGTTCTGGCCCTGTTTCACGAGAACTTTAATATCTCTTAAAATACAGCTCATATGGTCGTTTTTTTCATCCATATGAAAATAGACCCATCAAGCTTCGAGTACGTAATTTTTTAGCTATTAATTCCACTTCTATTATTTTTAGTGATTTTTCGATCTCATATCACTGCTGCTGTCCGCAACAGTTACTGCAGTGACTATGCCAATTTCATGAATCCTTCCTTGGCCTTACTACTCATCCATCATACGTGACACAAATTATGGCCACCTTATCAAAATTAAGGTTTCTAAGACTCGTGGCTATAGATTCTAGCATCCCACTCAAACGACCACATAGGCCATTTTCACATGGCTTAAAGTTTACAACCCAAAATTTAACAAAACAAAATAGCTCATACATGCCAAATGTTCTCCTAAGTCGACTAAGAAGACAATACCAAAGATTGCTCGCGGTGTGATGACTTCGTTGTGATTCTGAACACCCAAAAGGATACGAGCCCAAAGAACCTAAAATGGGTGACAAGAAAACACCGAGTGAGTTTATAACTCAAGAAGTCATAAGCATTCCACAACCATCCATTAATACAATTATCATAAAATGAAATAATGAAACAAGGCCAAATGTTCCAGCCATACCGAACTATACCATAGTTCCTTAGATCTTCGGATCAATCTCATACCAAGTCATACATTTACATTTCATATACTGTTCAATAGGATATTTGAAGCAATTTCCATACATCATTTCATTTCCGCAACAATCATGCAATCAAATGAACTTTCATCTATTCCACGATACCTTATTTACGGGAATGCAATTGAAATCATCACATAGATTTAAATCTTACCAACTCCACCCCGAGCATGAACATAGCATCTATTAGCCATGAACTCAAGGTACTTACTCTTTCCGCTGTCCATACTCATCTCGATAAAGTCACGCCTCCATATAAATGTTCAATCGGAGATATGCGTAGAGTTCGCACACATAGTGCTTAATACTCAATCACGCACACTTAGTGCCATATGATTCAAGCCCGCACACATAGTGCCATATAGTCCAAACTCGCACACTTAGTGCCGTACATTACAAGCTCGCACACTCAGTGCCAATCTAGCCACCGCACACATCTATTTCTCGCACACTTAGTGCGAAGCAAACTTCCTACACATTTCACTATCTCTTTTCGTTCAACATTATCATCTTTTCATACACATACATTTGTATATATTTCATCTCATTAAACACAATTGCATAGATATTACAATCATTTAAGCAATATCAAATATATGCTTAATGACTTACCTTGTGTTGGGTAAAATAGTCCAAGTCGGCTACTCGATGCGATTCTCCTTCTTTAACTCCTTGAGCTTAATCAATAAATCAACTAGTTTAACCATCTCGCTAAACATTCATAATTCAATTACACATGCATATGTATGTTTGTATATTCGCAACCATCCTCACTTATTACCCATTTAGTCAACAATCTAAGCCAAGATAAGGCTTCAATATGGTTGCCTCTAACCGAATACATGCTCACCAATTTCCCTTCATGTGGCGAATATGCATGTCCATGTTGAGGCCATTTATGCACTTATTACCACACAAAAACAGCATACATTTTACTAACTAATACCTTTCCATATTGTAACTCAATACACATCTATCATTTCCTTCATAACCAAAACATCATCATAAGTAAGTATATACCTTAAGATAGTATATACGTCATACCAATACATCATGCTCAAACATATATACATATATGTATGCTAGAGCCGAATCTCAAGTTGATTGTAACTAAACATGAACATGATTTGAAACACAAATCTTACTCTCCATGCAAAGAGCATAAATCACACTTGGGGATGCACCATGGCGAATACATCACAACACCATAATTTTGGTCATGATTACACAAAGAACTTAGTATATCATTCAAAAACGCTCAAAGAAAATCTAAGAGTCCTCAATCCACCATCACATGTATCATCATCAAGCTTCATATTTAACATGCAATGGCATTAACTCAAAATCCACCTTGGCCAAATACCATCCCCATGATATAACAAAGATTTGAACCATAGGCTAATAAGAACATCAAGTTAACAACCAAAAATATGCATGAATCTCATGGCACAACATCAAACATACCTTAATCTTGATGCAAATATAGCCAAACCTCTTCCTAATCCTCTTCCAACCCAAGCATGAAGCAAAATTCCTCCTTCCCTCTAGTATTTTTGGTCAAGAGAGAATGAAATGGATGAGCAAAATTTTTTCTTTTCTTTTCTTCCATGTACTGCAATGGGGGTTTCACTCACACACACACATTTTTTTTTCTTTACTACCCATGCTTATTTGTTTATTGTTTCCCCATAATGCACCAACAAAACATGTTTCATGACATGTTTAGCCCATACTCCCTTGTCATGGCCAGCCATCACTTGTAAAAAGGGGGTATTTGACATGCAAGGCCATTGTTTTGCATGCATGCTTTAATTAGTCATCATACATTTCCCCATCATACTTTCAAAGTTTTCTACTAGGTCCTTTCTGGTGAAATTCACATTTATAACTCTAAATTAAAGCATCAAAATGTCACACATGAGTTAACACATATTATAGGCATCAAAATAAATATCAAATTATTTTTATGCCTCGGTTTTGTGGTTCAAACCACATTCGACTAGGGTCGTTTTAAGGTGTCACAACTCTCCCCACTTAAGAAATTTTCGTCCCGAAAATCTTACCGTAAATAGGTTTGGGTATCGCTCCTTCATAGAGTTCTCGGGTTCCCAAGTAGCTTCTTCCATCCCGTGTTTGAGCCATAACACTTTTACTAACGGAACCCTTTTGTTTCGCAACTCCTTCACTTCACGAGCTAGGATACGAATCGGTTCTTCTTCATAACTCATATCGGCTTGAATTTTTAACCTCGATGGACTAATTACGTGCGACGGATCGACCTATAGCGTCAAAGCATCGAAACATGAAAGACGTCGTGAATCTTTTCAAGTTCGGGGCAAAATCAAACGATACATAATCGGACCGACTCGTTCGGATATCTCATATGGCCCGATGAACCTCGGGCTCAATTTGCCTTTACGGCCAAATCTGAGTATCTTTTTCCAAGGCGAAACTTTAAGAAACACTTTATCTCCCACTTGATACTCAATGTCTTTTCGTTTCAGATCCGCGTAAGACTTTTGACGATCGGAGGCTATCTTCAGATTTTCACGGATTACTTTTACTTTCTGTTCAGCATCTTTAATCAAATCCACTCCAAAAATTTTGTTCTCACTGAGCTCGGTCCAAAACAATGGTGTACGGCATTTACGCCCGTACAAGGCCTCGTAAGGCGCCATCTTAATACTTGATTGAAAACTATTGTTGTGCGAATTCAATCAAAGGTAAGTACTGCTTCCATGAACCATTGAACTCGAGGATGCAACATCTCAACATATCCTCAAGTATCTGAATTATCCGCTCGGATTGACCATCGGTTTGGGGGTGAAAGGCGGTGCTGAAATGCAACTTGGTACCTAAAGCTTCTTGCAATCTCTTCCAAAATCGCGAGGTGAACCTCGGATCTCTATCCGACACCATAGAAATCGGTACCCCGTGTAATCTCACAATCTGAGAAACATACAATTCAGCTAGTTTATCCAATGAAAAATCCGTACGCACGGGGATAAAGTGAGCCGACTTAGTCAGTCTATCAACAACAACCCAAATCGCATCCTTCTTGCTCGCTGACAATGCCAGTCCGGACACAAAGTCCATTGTGACTCGATCCCATTTCCACTCGGGTATCGTAATCGACTGAAGTAATCCTGAAGGCACTTGATGTTCCGCTTTCACTTGTTGACATATTAAACATCTCGAAACAAAGTCGAGATGTCTCGTTTCATACCATGCCACCGTAACCGCGCTCCAAATCGTTGTACATCTTCGTACTCCCGGGTGGATTGCCATTCGGCTACAATGGGCTTTGTTCGAATCATTGAAATAAGTTCAATTCTTTGGAACACAGACGACTTCGAACCTCAAACAATCGTCATCACCAATATGAAACTCCGATTCCTTGTTCGAACACACTCAAATTCGTTTTGCAACCAACTCATCATCAACTTTACGAGCTTCACGAATTTGATGAGTCAACAATGGTTTGGCCTTTAATTCGCTACTAACACATTGTCGGGTAGAATAGACAAGTGTACATTCATTGCTCGTAAAAAAAAAGTGATTTCCGGCTTAAGGCGTCCGCAACCACATTAGCCTTTCCCGGTGATAATCAATGACAAGCTCGTAATCTTTTAACAACTCGAGCCAACGTCTTTGTTGCAGATTTAAGTCCCTTTGAGTCATCAAATATTTGAGACTTTTGTGATCCGAATACACATGGCACTTCTCACCAAATAAGTAATGTCGCCATATCTTTAAAGGCGAATACGATGGCGACCAATTCGAGATCATGGGTCGGATAATTTTTCTCATGTGGCTTTAATTGTCTCGACGCGTGAGGCCACAACTCGACCTTCTTGCATTAATACGCAACCTAACCCAAGTAGGGAGGCGTCACTATAAATGACAAACTCTTTGCGATTCGGGCTGCACTAAAATTGAGCTTAGTTAAATGAGTTTTCAATTGATCGAAACGTTTCGACACTTTTCCGTCCATTCAAACTTGACATCCTTCGAAGCGGTTTAAGTCATGGGTGTGGCTATCATCGAGAATCCTTTTACAAACCGTCGGTAACCTAAGAAGTCCCAAAAGCTCGAACCTCGTAATATTTCTCGGAGGCTTCGAGTTAAGTATAGTTGAAATTTTACTCGGTCGACTCGAATACCGATCACGATACCACATGACCCAAGAAGCTAACCTCTCTAACCGTAACTCACACTTGCTGAACTTAGCATATAACCGCTTATCCGTAAAATTTGCAACACTAATCTCGGGTGCTCCGTGTTCGGTCTCATCTCTTGAATAGACCAAGATGTCGTCAATGAACACCACTACGGCGATCCAAATATGATCTCAAGATCCGATTCATCAAATCCATAAATACCGCAGGGGCATTAGTGAGCCCAAACGGCATCACTAAAAATTCGTAGTGACCATATCTCGTTCTGAAGGTAGTTTTGGGTATATCCGAATCTCGGATTCGCAACTGATAATAGCTCGATCTTAAATCTATTTTTGAAAACACTGAGGCTCCCTTCAGTTGATCGAACAAATCATCGATACGCGGTAACGAATATTTGTTCTTTATTGTCACTTTATTAAGTTGACGATAGTCGATGCACAACCTCATGGTTCCGTCCTTCTTTTTCACAAACAACACTGGTGCACCCCAAGGTGAAAAACTCGGGCGAGCAAAGCCTCTATCCACCAACTCTTGCAACCGAGCTTTCAACTCCTTTAATTCATTGGTGCCATACGATACGGAGCTATCGAAATCGGTGTGGTCCTGTACAAGCTCAATACCAAACTCTATCTCCGAACAGTGGCAAACTTCGGTAATTATTCGGAAAAACATCCGGGTATTCACAAACCACCGGCACAGATTCGGGTTTTATTTCTAACTCCTTATCATCAAGTACATACGCAAGGTATGCTTCGCACCCTTTTCTTACATATTTCTGGGCCAACATTGATGATATTATAGTCGGCAACCCTTCAAGTCCGTAGACTCAACTCGAGATCATCTCGTTATTTGCATCTCAATTCAATAGTCTTGCTTTTGCAATTCACAACCGCATCATGCACGGTCAACCAATCCAACCCAAGAATAACATCAAATTCATCGAACGGCAAAAGCATCAAGTCCGCCGGAAAACAGAACCTCGAATGACTAGGGGCATTTCTTACACACTTTGTCGACCAGACGTAACGACCCAAGGGATTTGACACCGAATTACGAAATCGAGAGACTCAACGGTGTAGAGTCTTTCGGATGCTAAGGTTTCACATACATATGAATGAGTAGAGCCGGGGTCAATCAATGCAATCACACTAGTATCAAAGAGAGTGAAAGTACCAATGATAACGTCGGGGAGGATGCCTCCTCTCGTCTTGCGGATAGCATATGCTCTAGCAGAGCACGAGTCTCGGATCGAACAACCGTGTCGAGACCCTCTCGATTACCACCCTTACCTCCCGAAATCCTCGGGGTCTACCTCTAGCCGTCGTCCCACTAGATCTTGCACCTTGCATCTTATTCTTCTCATCTAGCTCCGTGCAATCTCTAATGAAGTGGTCCCTCGAACCGCATCCATAACAGCCCTATTAATGACTTACCCCAACATTCACTTATGTGTCGTCTTCCACATTGGGGGCATTCGAGCTTTTCTTGACGATTATTGCCCACACTAGTTACCGAGGTAGCTCGTGAGTCCATCGATGGTCGTGCTCTAATGGAAATCCCCGCAGTCGCCCTCGACTTATTTGTGTCCTCTCTGAACTTCTTTACAATAGAAAATGGAGCCTTGCCCGTCGATCTTTTACGATAATCTCTAGCTTCAAATTCGGTCTTCCTCTTCTCCTTCCGAGCTCTTCCACCTTGCGTGCTCGTTCAACTAGTGTTACAAATTCTTTTATCTCCAAAATACCCACCAGTAGCTTTAACTCTTCATTCAATCCCTCTTCAAATCTTTTGCACATAGCAACCTCATCAGCCACACACTCCCGAGCATACCGACTAAGTCTTACGAACTCATGTTCAGATTCGAGATCTGATCATACGACCTTGCTTGAGCTCCAAGAATTCCTTACGCTTTTGATCGATGAACCGTTGACTAATGTATTTCTTTGAAATTCGTTTGGAAGAAATCCCAAGTAACTTGTTCCTTTGGGACTATGGAAATTAAGGTCCTCCACCAATAGTAGGCTGAGTCTCGCAACAAGGATATAGCACACTTAAGACATTCATCGGGTGTGCATGACAGTTCATCAAACACTCTAATGGTGTTATCAAGCCAGAACTCAGCCCTTTCAAAGATCGCCAAGAACTATGGCCTTAAACTCGGCCCCACGCTTCCTAATCAAGTCCACGGTGGTTTACTCACCTCACAGGATCAGCAACGATGGCATTACGGGCTCTTGGGTGGATTATTTAAATTTGGGAATGGTTGGACAGCCGGATTGGTTCGGGCATATTGCGCGACCCACTCATTCATCATGGTGAAGAAGGCTTGTTTTGCCCCTTCATCTTGATTATTCACGGATGACTGAGGCTCAACAGGCGGTGTCCCTTGCGCAGGAGCAGCCGCTACACTTTCAACGTCATCCGCCAAGGGTCTCTCTACCCCGGGTTCCATTTGCTAATTAAAACAAAAATTTCAACCGTCAGAAGTCATCACATTTTTAAGCACTAACACATTGGCATGTATAGCTAGACTCACACGCTACGGTAGTCCTAGAACCGACTAAACCATAGCTCTGATACCAATAAAATTGTAACACCCCGAACCCGAGACCGTCGCCGGAGTCGAACACGAGGTGTTAACAGAGTTCAAACCACTTATTGAGAATTTCCCAGACAAGCTGCCAATCTGTGTACTAGTCGCTTCAAAATCATATCTTGAGTTTTACAACTCGAAAATAAGTTTCGTAATTTTTCCCTGAAACTAGACTCATATGTCCATCTACAGATTTTTTTCTAGAATTTTGGTCAAGCCAATTAGTACAGTTTATTAGTTAAATTCTCCCTGTTGCAGGGATCGACTACACTGACCTTTGTGCGTTACGAATTGGATATCTCCTGTACAGGGATTCAATACTGATGTCGTTTGTTTCTTTAGAAACTAGACTCGAGAGGAATCTAAAATATATGGCATGACTCCTAATTATCTCTGGTTAATTTACAATGATTTTCCAAAGTCGGAATAGGGGATCCAGAAACCGTTCTGGCCCTGTTTCACGAGAACTTTAATATCTCTTAAAATACAGCTCATATGGTCGTTTTTTTCATCCATATGAAAATAGACCCATCAAGCTTCGAGTACGTAATTTTTTAGCTATTAATTCCACTTCTACTATTTTTAGTGATTTTTCGATCTCATATCACTGCTGCTGTCCGCAACAGTTACTGCAGAGACTATGCCAATTTCATGAATCCTTCCTTAGCCTTACTACTCATCCATCATACGTGACACAAATTATGGCCACCTTATCAAAATTAAGGTTTCTAAGACTCGTGGCTATAGATTCTAGCATCCCACTCAAACGACCACATAGGCCATTTTCACATGGCTTAAAGTTTACAACCCAAAATTTAACAAAACAAAATAGCTCATACATGCCAAATGTTCTCCTAAGTCGACTAAGAAGACAATACCAAAGATTGCTCGCCGGTGTGATGACTTCGTTGTGATTCTGAACACCCAAAAGGATACGAGCCCAAAGAACCTAAAATGGGTGACAAGAAAACACCGAGTGAGTTTATAACTCAGTAAGTCATAAGCATTCCACAACCATCCATTAATATAATTATCATAAAATGAAATAATGAAACAAGGCCAAATGTTCCAGCCATACCGAACTATACCATAGTTCCTTAGATCTTTCGGATCAATCTCATACCAAGTCATACATTTACATTTCATATACTGTTCAATAGGATATTTGAAGCAATTTCCATACATCATTTCATTTCCGCAACAATCATGCAATCAAATGAACTTTCATCTATTCCACGATACCTTATTTACGGGAATGCAATTGAAATCATCACATAGATTTAAATCTTACCAACTCCACCCCGAGCATGAACATAGCATCTATTAGCCATGAACTCAAGGTACTTACTCTTTCCGCTGTCCATACTCATCTCGATAAAGTCACGCCTCCATATAAATGTTCAATCGGAGATATGCGTAGAGTTCGCACACATAGTGCTTAATACTCAATCACGCACACTTAGTGCCATATGATTCAAGCCCGCACACATAGTGCCATATAGTCCAAACTCGCACACTTAGTGCCGTACATTACAAGCTCGCACACTCAGTGCCAATCTCGTCACCGCACACATCTATTTCTCGCACACTTAGTGCCGAAGCAAACTTCCTACACATTTCACTATCTCTTTTACGTTCAACATTATCATCTTTTCATACACATACATTTGTATATATTTCATCTCATTAAACACAATTGCATAGATATTACAATCATTTAAGCAATATCAAATATATGCTTAATGACTTACCTTGTGTTGGGTAAAAATAGTCCAAGTCGGCTACTCGATGCGATTCTCCTTCTTTAACTCCTTGAGCTTAATCAATAAATCAACTAGTTTAACCATCTCGCTAAACATTCATAATTCAATTACACATGCATATGTATGTTTGTATATTCGGCAACCATCCTCACTTATTACCCATTTAGTCAACAATCTAAGCCAAGATAAGGCTTCAATATGGTTGCCTCTAACCGAATACATGCTCACCAATTTCCCTTCATGTGGCGAATATGCATGTCCATGTTGAGGCCATTTATGCACTTATTACCACACAAAAACAGCATACATTTTACTAACTAATACCTTTCCATATTGTAACTCAATACACATCTATCATTTCCTTCATAACCAAAACATCATCATAAGTAAGTATATACCTTAAGATAGTATATACGTCATACCAATACATCATGCTCAAACATATATACATATATGTATGCTAGAGCCAATCTCAAGTTGATTGTAACTAAACATGAACATGATTTGAAACACAAATCTTACTCTCCATGCAAAGAGCATAAATCACACTTGGGGATGCACCATGGCGAATACATCACAACACCATAATTTTGGTCATGATTACACAAAGAACTTAGTATATCATTCAAAAACGCTCAAAGAAAATCTAAGAGTCCTCAATCCACCATCACATGTATCATCATCAAGCTTCATATTTAACATGCAATGGCATTAACTCAAAATCCACCTTGGCCAAATACCATCCCCATGATATAACAAAGATTTGAACCATAGGCTAATAAGAACATCAAGTTAACAACCAAAAATATGCATGAATCTCATGGCACAACATCAAACATACCTTAATCTTGATGCAAATATAGCCAAACCTCTTCCTAATCCTCTTCCAACCCAAGCATGAAGCAAAATTCCTCCTTCCCTCTAGTATTTTTGGTCAAGAGAGAATGAAATGGATGAGCAAAATTTTTTCTTTTCTTTTCTTCCATGTACGGCAATGGGGGTTTCACTCACACACACACATTTTTTTTTTTACTACCCATGCTTATTTGTTTATTGTTTCCCATAATGCACCAACAAAACATGTTTCATGACATGTTTAGCCCATACTCCTTGTCATGGCCAGCCATCACTTGTAAAAGGGGTATTTGACATGCAAGGCCATTGTTTTGCATGCATGCTTTAATTAGTCATCATACATTTCCCATCATACTTTCAAAGTTTTCTACTAGGTCCTTTCTGGTGAAATTCACATTTATAACTCTAAATTAAAGCATCAAAATGTCACACATGAGTTAACACATATTATAGGCATCAAAATAAATATCAAATTATTTTTATGCCTCGGTTTTGTGGTTCCGAAACCACATTCTGACTAGGGTCGTTTTAAGGCTGTCACAAAACATCAATGATACCAAGAAGACAACACCCATGGCCGAATATCATCCCCATTTCATGGTAAAGGTTTAGACCATGGGTTAGGTGGAACTCAAACTACCAACTAAAAACATGCATAAATCTCATGGATAACATCAACATACCTTAGTCTAGCAAACTCCCATGGCTGATTTTCTCAAGCTTCCCCCCCTTTCTTCTTAGTACATTCGGCCAAGCAAGGAGAAAATGAGAGAATGAACATTTTTTTTCTTTCTTTCTTTGTTTTTGTTTCTCTCATGTACGGCAAGGGGGGGGGGGAAAGCATCCACACTCTTTTTTTTTTTTTTGTTATCATCATTTTCTTTTTTCCATTTCTTTAATGCTAACTTTCTTAATTTATTGTTTCCTACATGCATCACTAGTCTAACATGTTGGAGACATGTTTCCACCCATAGTATGGCCGGCCATCATGCTTCATTTTGGCTAATTTGACATGCAAGGACAACACTTTCCCACATGTATTAATAGGCCACCTTACATTTGCCTAGCACATTTCTAAATTTTCTCACATAAGTCCTATTTGATAAAAATTCACTTACAATTAACAAAATCCAAACATGAAATTTTCACACATGCATATATATATATAATGAGCATCAATTATGATGGTTAATTATTGTTATGACTCGGTTTAGTGGTCCCGAAACCACTTTCCGACTAGGGTCAATTTAGGGATGTCACAGGCCAAATCTGTGATGTCACATTGGAGTGTGTTTTGAAAAGCGTTGTTCCATTGGAAAAGTATGTTTTAACATAAAACCTCGTTATGATTTTGACAAGTCAAGATATCTTGTTCATTGTTAAAACTCCGGTTGGTTTAGTAAAACGTAAGTTAACTTAGATTTTGATTACCTTTTTTTTTCAAAAATAGTGTTTGTTGCAGAAGCTTTTTAAGCAATTTGTATAAGCGTGTCAGTTGGAAAACATTTATCTTTTGAAAACTCAAGTCCTACTGCTAACAGGTGTACCAATATAATTAAATCCCCAAATTAAAAAATAAACATAAAGCAGCCTTATTACATAATAAAACCCAAAATAAAATCTCAATTATAATATTAAAAGAAAACTTCGTTGAGTGGCCACCTCTGAGTCCTTTGTCGCCTCGATCCATCTAAGCCTGGGGATTTCCTGAATAGTTAACAGATGTGTGATTTTATGAAAACTCAGCGTGTAATCCCTTAATAAACAAATAGTCAGAATATAATAGGCAAATACAGTCTGGGCCTAAGCCCGTATCAAAAACAGTCCAATATCAGTGGGGCCTAAGCCCATTGCAGAATCAGTACAGTATGCAATCAGAATATCCTACCCAATCTAGCCTCTACACACCATCTCCGTACCAACCCTACACACCATGTGGGGATAAATTCGACCCACTCGTCCCTACACACCAAGTAGCACCAGTTGCGGCACTAAAATAGTATTTGCAACAGAGCTGCCAGTAATAGGCTTATAGCCTTTCAGTACACTTCCTTCAATATCATATATCCCACCCCATGCAATGCAACATAATGTAAATGTATATACAGTAAAAATGGCATGCTCAAGCAGTCATACATCACATAGGGGTATATCAGTCATTTACCTCATAAGGGTATAATGGTCATTTTATCAAATTGGGGTCTAGTTATACTCCCCGACCCAATAGTAGGTCCACAATCGTCTCGGGCGACTTGTGCAACCTTGACAATCAAGTAGTGAAAATGGCCCTAGGACCATAATGCGGGCCCATATGGGCCCACACGCCCGTGTGGCCCATGAAGCCCAAAAATAGCCTTGGTCGTGTAACCTACACAACCTGGCCCAATAATCTCTACACGTCCATGTAGTTTACCCATGTAGGGCCCACAAACCTGTAGGGCCCATACGGCCTAATGTGGCTCAAAATGACCTAAGCCCATAAAAACGCTCATGGTGGCCTCTATGATCAAACGCCTACATTTTGCGCATTCAGACTACCATATGAGCAAACGCACGCTCGTGTAGTGTCAATAGTCATATTTTTTTGGCTTTTGTCGGTTTATGATTAGAGCTGTGTGGTTAGACACCTGATTACAAAAACGTGCGAATCAGCCCACGTGCACTCCAACCTATTACAACAGAAGCTTCAGTTAAATACCTAACAAATGAGTTGAAAGGAACCCTAGCCAAAACTTGTTCAAAAGATTACCTATTACTCACCTTGATCGATCACATTAAACCCATTGCAAGAAGTCGTTTACAATCCTTAAAGACCATCTGCATCCCAATCACAACTTGTTAACTATAACCCTACATGTAAGCCATTGATCCTAGAATATAGTAACTTATCGAATGCACTAAGCCAGAAAAGGAGAAAAGCAATTCAGCCCACATCCCAACATAAGTTGAAATCTAAGATTCCACAAAAGTAGGGCTGACACAACCAGTTTTCTAGCAAAAGTCGGTAACATAAAAGGGTGTTAGGTAGAATAGACTATCACAACAAAAAGAGGGAAGAAAAAAATAATTGAGCACTCAAACCTGAGATGGTATAATTAGCTAACCAACACAAAAGTGCAAGGAGAAGAGAACCGGAAGAACTAAATGAGAGGAAGTGTATTCTGTTTTAACAATACAAGAAGGGACACTCGATAAAAGCCGAAGGAAACGAGAGAGAAGCGAAAGGGATGTTCGGCCACTGTACAAAAGAAGATGATGACGACATAGAATCAATTTAGAGGGGAAGAATGGTATTCGGTTAAGGGTACAAGGATAAACACGTTAGGTAGAATAGTAGATGAAAAGAGAATCGACTAACAGTAGAGAAATGGTCAACTGGGAAAGCCAAAATAGAAAAGAATGCAGAAGGGAAAATACCCTAATGGTCAAGGTAGCGTTCGGCCTCAAAAAAAAGTGAAAATCAATCAAAAAGGGATAGCCACCAAAATGGAGAGCACTTTGATAGCCTCAAAGCTGAATTCTGAGTGTTGAGAGTCCAAAAACGGCACCAACACTCCTTCTCCTTCAAAATCCCTTTATTTTCCTCCTAAAATTTCTCCACAACATCCTCAAACCAATCCCTCAACAACTTAACCACCTAATTTGAATTTCATTCAAACTTTTCAGTGTTTCGGTCAAACTCTACTACCCACACGGCATAAGTAGCAAAATAAAACCCCCATTGTGCAAACCAAGATTCGAACCTCAGTCCTCAAGCATAGATGACATGCCACTTATCCCCTAAACCAGCAAGCTCTTTATGTCATGTTTTACCCATTTTTATTTAAAAGCCTACTGCCTAGAGAAAATGCTTATTCTTTTAAAAGCAAAACTTTTTGCACCTACCAAGGTTGAACCCAAGACTTCTCAGACACTTTCCAGAGCACTTAACACTGAAACAGATACAGATTTGTGTCACTTTCTTGCACAACTAAATATTTATGTGCTGCCTCCTAACTGTTCCCACGCTCAAGACTTAATACTTTTAGGCCCAAATTCAGGGCGTTATAGGTCCCTAGCAGCCCAAAACTTTCATTTATTTCACATTTCAACCACACAATTTATGCATTTCACAATTTAATCCCTATTAGGCACTTTCATTAGAAATCACTTTACAAAACATGTAAAACTATCATCAATCTTTCATATTTCATCTTCCAACACCAAAGAACACATAAAATCATCAATGGCAACTCTTAAAATCTTTAATAGTTTCAAAATTAAAGGTACGGGCTAGCTAGATTGAGCTGCAATGTTTACAAAAAAATAGAAATCATAAAAAACCAAGCTAAAATCGTACCTTAATCAAGCTAGGAGTGTGTCAAAACTTAAAGAGCTTCAAACCCTATCTCTTTTTTTCTATTTTCGGTTGCCAAGGAAGAAGATGAACACAATTTCATCTTTTGATATAATTTAATTAATTTAATTTATCAATTTACTATAATATAACAACCTTTGTTATAAACATATAAAAACATATAATGGATGGCCATAATTTTCCATTAACACTACCAATGGTCTAATATTATCATAAGGACTTTTAATTTAATAAATCATAGCAATTAAACAACTGTAACAAGAAGAATGCAACTTTTGCATTTTACGCGATTTAGTCATTTTACACAAATTAACCAACCAATCGATAAAATTAGCTCACGAAATTTTCACACATATCAAATAACATGCTTTAAATACTGAAAATAATATTAAAAATAATTTTCTAACATCGAATATGTGGTTTCAAAACCACTGTTTAGATCTAGTAAAACCGGATTGTTACAAGACACACACTCATGTGTCTACCCGTGTGGACAAAATAAAGCCATCTCTAGCTTCATTTCTCACCCAAAATCACACCAATGACCTGCGCTTAAGCTCACATCCAAATACCAACCATTTCAAGCTTTCAAATTAAGCAAACTATATCATTCAAGATGGCATATCATTACATGCATTGTAACATCTCAAGTTAGGGCATAGTCAGAACACTAGTTTCAAGACCACAAATTTGAGTTGGTAATAATTATTTTATGATTATTATAAGTTCTATGATATGTCTCTATGCTTGTGCAAAAATTTCATGAGGAAATTTTATGTGAAAAATGCTTAATTAGACTTTAAGGACTAAATCGAATAATTTGTAAAACTTGTGTTCTAGATGAAATTTGCATGAAATTAAATTAGATTGTTAATTAGAGGTCCTTAAAGATTAAATTGACCAAGTTCTAAAAATTTGGACAAAAATGGGCTTGGAAGGGTAAAATTTGAAAGAATGGTAAAAA
This sequence comes from Gossypium arboreum, assembly GCF_025698485.1. Taxonomy (NCBI): domain Eukaryota; kingdom Viridiplantae; phylum Streptophyta; class Magnoliopsida; order Malvales; family Malvaceae; genus Gossypium; species Gossypium arboreum. The sequence continues at coordinate 54,963,849 of NC_069072.1, forward strand.
GGGTATTTTGGTCATTTAGGGGTAAATGAATTAAAAGATAAAAATTAAAAGCCAAATGTATCCATCTTCCTCCCATGGTCGTGTGAATCAAGAGGGGAGCCATGGCTAGGGTTTCCAAGCTTTCAAGCTCAACAGAAAGTGATCTCGAGCCCTGTTTTTAACGTTCTATGCATTTTTAAAATCCTGGTAACATGCTTTACTCATTTCTACCATTATTTTGAGCTAAGGTTTATATTTAGAAATTTACCCATACATGACATGCTAGTATTTTGATTTATAATGGTAGAATATGAAAGATTGGAGTGTATTTAACACCTTTTACTAAGTGATTTTTCATAAAAAAGCTTAAAAAGGACTGAATTGAAAAAGGTGTAAAATAGGTAACTAAAAATCTATTTTAGTGAGAAATTTAGGCTCCTATAAGCTTGAATATGGTTCGGCTAGGCTTGGGTAATCAAGAAATTGAACACATTTCACTTTACGAGCCTAGGGACTAAATTGTAAATATGTGAAAGTTTAGGGGCAAAATTGTAAATTTTCTAAAATATGATTTTTGGGTAAATTTGAACAATGTGAGTCCTAAATAGGCTATATTTGAAATGATAGAACAAGGAAATCGAGATTCGGGCTTAAATTGGGAAAATACAAGGCTATATTAACCACATGAAATAGAATGTGTACATGATATGATGAGCTCATCTATGCATCTTGTATTATTTGAGATTAACTTATTGATTGAGTGCATGTGTTTAGGGAAAATTATCTAAATTTTATGGATAGTATGGCTTATTGAGATTACGTGTTTTAAATAACCGATAAGTTTACTTTCCATTATACAAACTTACTAAGCATGTAATGCTTACCCCAATTTACATTTCCCTGTCTTATAGTGCTTGTTGACTCATGGAGGTTGGAGGACAGTTGAAGCTATGATCACACTATCAACAATCTTATTTTAGGTATAAAAGAAATATTCATTTTGATATAATGGCATGTATAGGGTAACTTATCTTTGGTCATATGTGTCATTTAATTTGGCCAAGTGTGATGGCTTTTGATGATTGATAATTCATTTTGTATATAGCCATGTGATATAGCTAATATGTGATTATTAGGTTGTAATTCTAATTAATTATGCATGTATGAACTGAGTTACACTCACGTTATGCATGATGGTTACTTGTGTTGACTAGAGTGATGAATGTCATTCATGTTTAGAGAAAGAATTATAATCAATAAGTGTGGCCACAATCTTGATAAATGGTATAAATGATGTAACAGTCCGATTTAGACCCTAATTGGAATGGTGGTTTCGGGACCACGAATCTGAGTTAGAAAAATATTTAAATATTATTTTTCGTGTTTATTATATTTGAATTTGCATGTTTGAAAATTTCGTACAAAAATTTGATTGTTTGTGTGCTTAAATTGATAAAAGGACTTAATCACATAAGTTGAAATCTTGATAGTTTAATTCATAAAGGTTGAATTGATAGTGGCTTTTTAATATGTAGTATTTATGTTGCAATTTTTCCTTTTAATATTAGCATGGACGGCTATGACCTTTATGTATAATGGTTTGTATTAATTAATAAAGGTTATAATGGTAACTTTTGGAATAACATATAATATATCATAAGTTAAATAAATAAAATAAAGTTTTATAATGGTTTGTTATTGCCGAAAATAAAAGAAGGAAGAAAAGAAAAAGAGCCAAGGTATTCGGCCATTGTTGATTCAATTTTAAGGTATGTTTTGTTTCGGTTTTTGATAGTTTTTAAGTTTTTGAAATCGTTGCTTCGAATACTACCAGACCCATGCTTGAATTTTTGATTTCGGTGAATATTTTGTGTTATGCCATTGATGAATATTTGTGTTTTGTGATGTTTGATGATGAAATATCAAAATTATGTTTTAGATTAACATGTTCTGTATTGGAGTTTTTGATGATTTTGAGTTAGTAGGACTAAATTGCAAAAAATAATAAATTGAGGGATTAAAATGTGAAATAGATGAAATATATGGACTAATATGGTTATATGGAAGACTCGGCCTAACTATATTGTTGTTAAATTTTGAGTATTTTGTGTTTTGTGCATTTAGGACTAATTTGTAAAAGTATGAAATATCAATGGGTAAAATGGTAATTTGCCCATTTATGTGTTGTTTGATTAAATTGAATGAAATTGTGTTTAAATTAGGTTAATTTAAAATTATATAGATAAAAAAAAAAGAAATCAGACTTGGATCGGGGAAAAACAAAAATAGTCGAATAGCCGATTTGTAACGTCCGTCGATATCAGAGGTAGGTCTTTAAGCAACTAAACATGGTTTATTTTGAACATAGAATGTTTTACTATGATGATTCAAACTTTATAATCTATTATTATGTTAGCCGAATGTGATATATATCAATGATTTAATGTAATTGAGTTATATTCGATTGATTTGAAAACCCTGAAAGTGTGTATGTGTTACATGAAATATTGAACTATTCGATATGTGAATTATTGTGGAATGGTTCTATAATCTAGATATTTGGGTTTTGAGCCTAGTAAGCTTTGTGCTGGTGACATTGATTTGGCTTTGTGCCTAGCAAGCTTATTGCCGGTGAATAAATATCAGACCTTGGGTCTAGCAGGCTTTGTACCGGTGTGTAATTCAGGCTTATGCCTAACAGGTCTTATACCGGTGATTTGTTTTAAAGTCTATGATTATAAGAGTTCAAGTTATAACGGATATTGAGCAAGTGAAATTGAGTTGAATGACATTGTATATGTTCGGCCACATAGGTAAGTATATGTAAGCTTATATTGAACTTGAATATTCAATTACATGTGAGTTTATATTGAATTTGTGTATTCGGCCATATGTGATGTTCTATTGTATTTGAACTATAGGTTACATATGATGTTTTATTTAACTTTTATATATTTGGCTACATGTGAATTCATAAAGAATTTTGTGTATTTGGCCATACTTGTAAGTGCTAATGTGATAATATATTTGTTCTTGTATAATCGGTCATATAGGAAATATATATGTGGTGACATATATTTGATTTTGAACATTCGGCCAAGGTATCTTAATGTGTTAATGTGTAATATTATTGATATAATTCAGTTAGATGAATGTTTTGATTATTCATTGAGTTGTTTATTTTACTTAAAGCTTACTAAGCTAAGTTAGCTTACTATGTGTGTTTTGTTACTTTGTTTTATAGATTTTGGTTGTAACTCACGAGCTCGGGGATCATTATCGAAGTTATCCACACTATTGTCAACTTTTGGTACTATTAAAAGTTTATTTTAGAACTTATGGCATGTATAGGCTAATATGTATTTTGTTCAACTTTGAATATGTATATATATTGAGCCATACGAATATAGTTTATCTTTAAAGATTGGATATAGTTATGTTTGACAATGGTTTATCTCATTGTGATTTTAATGTTATGTGGAGTGAATGAAAAGTATATGTGATTGGTGTTTTACGATTTGGAAATAGCTTGAAAATGATTATTGGATTTGGTTGTAATTGATAAATCGATCATGGTATGTGTAAATGTGGTTAGACAATTCAGTTATGGTACATGTTTGGTTAATTATAAATGTGAATTCATACATTAAGCTTGTTTAATGCATATTTTGAATGGCATGATATAGGGTATGTTTTGTGTTAATGAATAGAACTTAGTTCAGTTTGCATGTAAAGTGTATGTGTATTTAAAGTGATTAGTTGTTTAATATAGATTGTAAGTGAGATAAAAATATTTACCAAATGAATAGTGATTTGAGTAATAATGTACTATGGGAGTTATATGAATTTTAACAAGATGTTAGTTATATGATTATATATACATGTACATGTTTTGAATTGAATGAAGCTTACCATAATGGTTTGGTTTATAATAAAAGTATATGCGTTTGAATGTATTTACTAATTAATAAATGATTTGTGATATTATCATTATTTAGTTGAAGATACGTATGATTATTGGGTTGAAAATATGATTGTTTATATGCCATGGATTTAGTTAAATTTTGAGATATGATTCGTAATTACAATGTGATTAATAATATATGTATTAAATTTAATTAGCCATGTGCTTAATATGTATGAATATGACTTGCATGATTATGAGAATGTTTGGGATTATGTTTTTGTTCAGTAATGCCTCATAACCCTAATTTGGCGACGAATACGGGTTAGGGGTGTTTCATATTATTGGTATCAGAGCTACGGTTTAGTCGATTCTAGGATTAACGTAGCGTGTGTAAGTTTAGCTATACAGGTCATAAATTATACTGCGTTAGTGTGATGGCTTTTGACATTTGAAACTGTGTTTATATAGTAAATAGATCCCGATAGAGCCGTAGCCGATGATGTCGAGAGTGTAGCGCCTGCTCCTGCACACGGGAAGCACCAGTTCAATCTCGACCTATCTCGAGTAGCCATGAGTGGGAGGCTAAGCAAGCCTTCTATCAAATGATGAATGAATGGTTTACTTAGTATATCCGGACTAATCAGGCTGTACAACAACCTCCACCCCCGAATAATCCATCTCCGATACCTGTGATACCTCTGATGATTGATCCAATAAGATTTAACAGGCCTCCTGTAGATAAAATCAAAAAACACAGGGCCGAAGAGTTTAAGTCTAATGATGATGATGATGCTGAACGGGCCGAGTTGTGGCTTGATAATAATATCCGTGTGTTTGGCGAATTAACATGTACTCTGGATGAATGTTTAAAGTGTGCCATATCTTTATTATGAGACACTGCATATCATTGGTGGAATACACTAGTATCAGTGGTCCCAAAAGATATAGTAACTTGAGAATTCTTTCAAGCAAAGTTCCGTAAGAAATACATCAGCCAGAGATTTATCGATCAGAAACGCAAAGAATTTCTAGAATTGAAACAGGTTCGTATGACCGTAACCGGGTACGAACAGAAATTTGTAAGACTTAGTCGATATGCTCGTGAATGTGTTTCAACCGAAGCTATCATGTGTAAAAGATTCAAAGATGGTTTAAATGAATACCTTAAATTGCTGGTTAGTATACTTGAAATTAAAGAGTTCGTGGTACTTATTGAGTGAGCTTGTAAAGCCAAAGAGCTTGGGAAAAAGAAAAGAAAAGTTGATTTTGAAGCTAGAGATTTCGGTAAAAGATCATCGAGCAAGACTTTTCAATCAGCGACGAAGAAGTTCCGAGATGATTTTAGTCGATTTAAAGCTTCTTCGAGCTTTTCTAGACGAGATCGAGACCGACCTCCTGTAAGTTCACGAGCTACTTCGATTGCTAGTGTTGTTAATAATTGACAAAACAGACTCGAGTGTAAGCATTGTGGTAAATGGCATTCTGGAAGTTGTAGATTGCATGATCGATCTTGTTTTAAATGTGGATCGATGGATCATTTCATCCGAGATTGTCCGATGTTAGCCGAGCAAAACACTGTTCAGAATATGAGACCGAGTAACATGTCAGCACGAGGTAGACCACCCAGAAATTCGAGTAATGTGAGTGGTAGTCAGAGAGGGACAAAAGATACAACGGTTCGATCTGAGGCTCGTGCACCTGCCGGAGCATATGCTATACGAGCTCGCGAGGAGGCTTATTTCCCAGATGTTATTACCGATACTTTCACTCTTTATGATACTAGTGTTATTGCATTGATTGATCCTGGTTCGACTCATTCATATGTGTGTGAAACATTAGTATCCAGTAAGATTTTGCCTGTTGAATCTACTGAGTTTGTGATTCGAGTATCAAACCCCCTGGGTCGATGTGTTCTGGTTGACAAAGTGTGTAAGAATTGCCCGTTGATGATTCAAGATTCATGCTTTCCGGCGGATTTGATGTTGCTACCTTCCAACGAGTTCGATATAATTTTGGGTATGGATTGGCTGACTTTGCACGACGATGTCGTTAATTGCAAAAGAAAGACCATTGATTTGAGATGTCAAACCAATGAGATTATTCGGATTGAATCTAATGATCTGAATAGTTTACTAGCAGTAATATCTTCTATGTTAGCTCTGAAATATGTGAGAAAGGGTTGTGAAGCTTACCTTTCTTATGTGCTTGATAGTAAAGTAACTGAAAAGAAGATTGAATTTGTACTAGTTGGGTGAGAGTATCCGGATGTGTTTCCTAAAGAATTGTCAGTTTTGCCACCTAATCGAGAGGTAGAGTTTGGTATTGAGTTAATACCGGGGACGACTCCGATTTTGATAGCTCCGTATCGGATGGCACCTATTGAATTAAAAGAGTTGAAAGCGCAGTTGCAAGAGTTAACATGTAAAGGTTTTCCACGACCAAGTTTCTCTCCTTGGGGTGCACCAGTTCTAATTGTGAAAAAGAAAGATGGAACTATGAGAATGTGTATTGATTACCGCCAGTGAAATAAAGTGACTATAAAGAATAAAAAACCGTTGGCATGGATTGACGACTTATTCGATCAGTTAAAAAGGGCTTCAGTGTTTTCGAAGATAGACTTGAGATCGGGTTATTATCAGTTGCGAGTTAGAGACTCCGATGTTCCAAAAACTAATTTTTGAACGAGGTACAGACATTATGAGTTTCTAGTTATGCCGTTCGGACTTACTAATGCACCCGCTATTTTTATGGATTTGATGAATCAGATTTTCAGGCAGTATTTAGATCAGTTTGTAGTTGTGTTTATTGATTATATACTGATCTACTGTCGTAAAGAAACCGAACATGCCGAGCATTTGAGACTTGTGTTACAGACTTTACGAGAAAAACAGTTCTATGCAAAGTTTAGTAAATACGAGTTCTGGTTACACGAAGTTAGCTTTCTGGGACATGTTGTTTCAGCATCAGGTATTCGGGTTGATCCGAGTAAGATTTCAGCTATACTCAATTGGAAACCTCCGAGAAACGTTTCTAAAGTCAGAAGTTTTCTGGGACTTGCTGATTACTATAGATGGTTTGTGAGAGGTTTCTCTATGATTGCAACTCCGATGACAAAGCTGCTGCAGAAAGATGTCAAATTTGAGTTGTCAGAAAAATGCCAAAAAAGTTTTGATCAGTTGAAAGGTCTTTTGACCGAAGCTCCGGTGTTAGTTCAGCCAGAATCAAGTAAAGAATTTGTTATCTATAGTGATGCATCTTTAAATGGTTTGGGCTATGTTTTAATGCAGGAAAGAAAAGTTATAGCTTATGCCTCGAGATAATTAAAGCCGTATGAAAAGAACTATCCAACGCACGATCTAGAGTTGGCAGCTATCGTGTTTGCATTAAAGATATGGCGCCATTATTTGTTCAGGGAGAAATGTCATGTTTATTCTGATCATAAAAGTTTGAAATACTTGATGACTCAGAAAGATCTGAATTTAAGACAACGTCGATGGTTAGAATTGTTGAAAGACTATGAACTTGTGATTGACTATCACCCGGGAAAGGCTAATATTGTTGCTGATGCTTTAAGCTGAAAATCATTGTTTGCTTTGTGTACAATGAATGCACATATAGCTGTGTCAGATGATGGTGGGATGATAGCTAAATTAAAATCAAGTCAGTAAATTTGTGATGCCTAGAAGGTTGATAACGAATTGATAGCAAAACTAGTTCAATGTGATTCAAATGCTGATTCAGAGTTTCGAGTTGATGCTGATGATTGTCTAAGATTCAAAAACTGAATATGTGTTCTGAGAAATACAAAGTTGATTCAGATGATTTTGAACGAAGCACATAACAGTCAGTTAACTGTTCACCCGGATAGCACGAAGATGTATAATGATCTGAAACAACATTATTCGTGGCAAGGTATGAAACGAGACATTTCTGACTTCGTATCAAAATGTTTAGTCTGTCAGCAAGTAAAAGTCGAGCATCAGGTATCTTCTGGATTACTTCAGCCGATCATGATACCTGAATGGAAATGGGACAGAGTTATGATGGATTTTGTATCCGAGTTACTGTTGACACCTAGCAAGAAAGATGCAATCTGGGTTATTGTTGATAGATTAACTAAATCTGCTCACTTTATTCCAGTTCGTACAAATTACTCGCTTGATAAACTGGCTGAATTATATGTTTCTAAGATCGTGAGGTTACAAGGTATGCCTATATCTATTGTTTCAAACAGAGATCCGAGGTTTACATCGTGGTATTGGAAGAAACCGCAAGATGCATTAGGTACTAAACTGCATTTTAGTACTATTTTTCATCCCAGACAGACGATCAATCTGAGTTAATTATTCAGATACTTGAGGATATGTTGAGATGTTGCATTCTCGAGTTCGAAGGTACGTGGGAATGATACTTACCTCTGATTGAATTTGCGTACAATAATAGCTTTCAATCAAGTATCAAAATGGCACACTATGAATCTTTGTACGGTCGTAAATGTCGTACACCTTTGTACTAGACTGAGCTCGATGAAAATAAAATACACAGAGTTGATTTGATCAAAGAAACTGAGCAAAAAGAAAAAGTGATCTGTGAAAGTTTCAAAGCAGCATCAGATCGTCAGAAATCCTATGCAGACTTGAAACGTAAAGACATAGAGTTTTAGATCGGGGATAAAGTATTTTTGAAGGTTTCACCGTGGAAGAAAATACTCAGATACGGTCGTAAAGGTAAATTAAGTCCGAGATTTATTGGACCGTATGAGATTATAGAGAGGATTCAGCCGGCTGCGTATAGACTGCTGTTGCCACCTGAGCTAGAAAAGATTCATAACGTATTTCATGTCTCGATGCTTTGTAGATATTGATCTGATCCTTCACACGTGATTAATCTGACCGAAGTTGAGATTAAGCTTGATATGTCGTACGAGGAGGAACTGATTCGTATTCTGGCTCCTGAGATTAGAGAGTTGCGAAATAAGAAGATCGCATTGGTTAAAGTATTTTGGCTTAAACATGGAGTTGAGGAAGCAACGTGGGAGCTAAAGGATTCAATGAAAGAGCGTTATCTGAACCTATTCACCGGTAAGATTTTCGAGGACGAAAATCCTTAAGGGGGACAGTTGTAACAGTCTGATTTAGACCCTAATCGGAATGGTGGTTTTGGGACCACAAATTTGAGTTAGAAAAATATTTAAATATTATTTTTCGTGTTTATTATATGTGAATTTGCACGTGTGAAAATTTTGTACAAAAGTTTGATTGTTTGTGTGCTTAAATTGATAAAAGGACTTAATCACGTAAGTTAAAATCTTGATAGTTTAATTCATAAAGGTTGAATTGATAGTGGCTTTTTAATATGGAATATTTATGTTGCAATTTTTCCTTTTAATATTAGCATTGATGGCTATGACCTTTATGTATAATGGTTTGTATTAATTACTAAAGGTTATAATGGTAACTTTTGGAATAACATATAATATATCATAAGTTGAATAAATAAAATAAAGTTTTATAATGGTTTGCTATTGTCGAAAATAAAAGAAGGAAGAAAAGAAAAGGAACCAAGGTATTCAGCCATCGTTGATTCAATTTTAAGGTATGTTTTGTTTTGGTTTTTGATAATTTTTTACGTTTTTGAAATCGTTGCTTCGAATACTACCAGACCCATGCTTGAATTTTTTATTTCGGTGAATATTTTGTGTTATGCCATTGATGAATATTTGTGTTTTGTGATGTTTGATGATGAAATATCAAAATTATGTTTTAGATTAACATGTTTTGTATTGGAGTTTTTGATGATTTTAAGTTAGCAGGACTAAATTGCAAAAAAAAATAAACTAAGGGATTAAAATGTGAAATAGATTAAATATATGGACTAATATGGTTATATGGAAGATTCGGCCCAACTATGTTGTTGTGAGATTTTGAGTATTTTGTGTTTTGTGCATTTAGGACTAATTTGTAAAAGTATGAAATATCAAGGATAAAATGGTAATTTACCCATTTATATGTTGTTTGATTAAATTGATTAAAATTGTGTTTAAATGAGGTTAATTTGAAATTATATAGATCAAGAACAAAGGAAATTAGACTTGGATCGGGGAAAAAACAAAAATAGTCAAATAGCCAATTTGTAACGTCCGTCGATATTAGAGGTAAGTCTTTAAGCAATTAAACATGGTTTATTTTGAACATAGAATGTTTTACTATGATGATTCAAACTTTATAATCTATTATTATGTTAGCCGAATGTGATATATATCAATTATTTAATGTAATTGAGTTATATTCGATTGATTTGAAAACCCTAAAAGTGTGTATGTGTTACATGAAATATTGAACTATTCGATATGTGAATTGTTGTGGAATGGTTCTATAATTTTGATATTCGGGTTTTGATCCTAGCAAGCTTTGTACTGGTGACATTGATCAGGCTTCGTGCTTAGTAGGCTTATTGCCGGTGAATAAATATCAGACCTTGGGTCTAGTAGGCTTTGTGTCGGTGTGTAATTCAGGCTTATGCCTAGCAAGTCTTATACCAGTGATCGGTTTTCAAGTCTATGATTATAAGAGTTCAAGTTATAACGGATGTTGAGCAAGTGAAATTGAGTTGAATGACATTGTATATGTTCGGCCACATAGGTAAGTATATGTAAGCTTATACTGAACTTGAATATTCGATTACATGTGAGTTTATATTGAGTTTTTGTATTCGGTCATATGTGATGTTCTACTGTATTTGAACTATAGGCTACATATGATGTTTTATTTAACTTTTATATATTCGGCCTCATATAAATTCATAAAGAATTTTGTGTATTTGGCCATACTTGTAAGTGCTAATGTGATAATATATTTGTTCTTGTATAATCGGTTATATAGGAAATATATATGTGGTGACATATATTTGATTTTGAACATTCGGCCAAGGTATCTTAATGTGTTAATGTGTAATATTATTGATATAATTCGGCTAGATGAATGTTTTGATTATTCATTGAGTTGTTTATTTTTCTTAAAACTTACTAAGCTAAGTTAGCTTACTCTATGTGTTTTGTTACTTTGTTTTATAGATTTTGGTTGTAACTCACGAGCTCGGGGATCGTTACCGAAGTTGTCCACACTATCGTCAACTTTCGGTACTATTAAAAGTTTATTTTCGAACTTATGGCATGTATAGGCTATGTAACACCCCTTACCTGTACCCGAGGCCGAGATATGGTACGAGGCGTTACCGGACAAACATACAAACATTAAACTAAAATACGGGCCATAAATTTTCATTCATATTTCAAAACGTTCATTCACTTACACATAGTCCCTTATTTGAGTCTACAAAGCCCAAAACATACTTTAGAAAGGGTTCGGGACTAAACCGAGAACTTATGAAAATCTTGAAAATTTCATGCTTTAAGGCTCCACACGCCCGTGTCCCAAAGTCGTGTTCCATACACGGCTGAGACACATGGTCGTGTCTCTGCCTGTGTGGAATATACCTAGGCTATTTTCTAAGCTTTGGTCAACCTTAATCTCTTACACACTTATACAAAATCAAAAGCATATAATATGGTATTCATTTAATGATTAAATATTTTCAATTAAACCACAAACATAGCATTTGTATGGCATCATACATGTGTCTCTCATACTCATTTTACCTTGTTTATTATAGTACCACTTATACATTTATACCAAGATTATCATCTTACAAAATATCTTCAACTTAATCATCAAGCATTCATATTTAAAACTAAATCATATCTTTATAAAATACCACAATTCAGATACATAAAATAACATGTTTGCTCAAACATTTCAATTCAACTCCATACCCAACAAGCATTACATTGAGACTAGTCATATATATATATATATACATGTCATGATACATATCATTCTCTTTCTGTTTTCTTATAAACACATATCATTTATTTCATTATATCAATATTTCATATACCATAGTTTCCATGTATTCCACATATATTTATTTTCCTCCTCCTCCTCTCCATTCCACATCCTTAATGTATATAGCATTCTTGTAAGTACGATTTCACAATTTACTAATAAATGCTCACATCAAACTGTCCACACGAGTCATAGTCACTTACTTATTTATAATTCGAGCTACAGAGCTCAAAATTAAGATCCGTAAATTTCACCTAAAACTATACTCACATATCTTTCCACCATAAAATTTTCATAATTTTTGGTATAGCCAATTAGTACAGTTTATTCATTAAAATTTCCCCTATTTCATTTTTTGACAGTTCTGACCTCTCTTCACTAAAAATTAATTATCTCACAGTACAGAACTCAGATAATATTCTTGTTGATTTATCTTGAAAATACACTCATTAGGTATTTTAAAAATATAAGTTTAAGTCTCTAATTATTTTTATCCAAAATTTTGTGATTTTCCAAAATCAGAACAGGGGATCACGTAATCATTCTGAACCAGTCTCACAAAAACATAAATATCTCAAAATATAGAACTCCTTTTATTGCTCTGTTTCTTTTATATGAAAATAGACTCACTAATATATAATTTTATATCTCATTCAGTCTCTGATTCAATTTCTACTATTTTTGGAGATTTTTCAAAATCACGTCATCACTCTTGTCCAAAACAGCTTTTATTGCTAATTCACTCTTTCACACTTTCTTTATATTAACCTCATTTTAACATACATATCACAAATCATTTTCACCACATTTCATACATCACAAGTATAGGCCCATGATCACAAGGTCACCATAAAATCATCCTCATGTATAACTTACTTGTTTATAACCTCACCACATCCTGGTCACTTAATGAACACATCATTCACATAATCAAGTTCCTGCACTTATTTGTCACAAAACTCACAAAGCAATACATAGAGAGTCTCCTGTTGAGCACTTTGGATCAATCCTCGATACTTGGTGGTTTTAGCACATAGCTCCACCCATCATATAGTTCGGCTCTCTTGTACACATGGTGAACACTCAGTACCACCCATGTGACCTAGCCAATTTATCTCGTAGGTCTCTTGTCTACATGGTGTCCTTCACCTGGAACCACGCATGCGACCTAGCCACATATATCCCGTAGCTCTCTTGTCTACATGGTGTACACATAGTATCACCCATACAACCTAGCTGCATCATAATGTCTTGTAGCTCTCTTGTACACATGATGTCCACTCAAGACCATACATGTGACCTAGCTACATACTATCTCAGATCATCCAATCTTTCCAAGGTTCAACTGGATTTCTCTCTTTTCCAACAATTTCACCAATCAAGTAATTATCCACAAACATATTTCCAATATTATTATAAAATATCATAATACAAGTAATATTGATGTATTACTTACATATAAACTTACATCTCATTTAATATCAAGGTAATAACATTAAATTACACATTGCCTTATTAAAAATCATATGAACTTACAATTTCCCATAACATCCATAATCATAGAAATCATATTTATGTATGATAATTCAATGCACTTCATGTACCATAGACATATTTTAAATCAATTCATAAACTTGGCACCATAATCATTTAATTTAAATTAATTTACTAAATTTAACTTTCAAATATAAATTACAGATTATTGTCAGTATTATTATCATACCAACTTACATACTTTCAACACCTCGGAAATCATAATGAATATATCAATTTTACATTGAAACATGCATAAATTAATGCTTATTATACATATGAACTTACCTCGATACTAAAACGGCCATTTTACCAACTTTCCCAATTTTCGATTTTTCTCTCATTCTAGGTTCAAATCTCATTTTCCGGGATCTAAAACATCATATTTTACTTATTTAATTAATGTAATACTCGAAACAGTTCTTAACTCAAACTTTGGCAAAATTACAATTTTACCCCTAAACTTTTGCATATTTACACTTTTGCCCCTAGGTCGGGAATTAAACTTCATCCCTTACTCTTATGTTTTATGACATGCTGATCACTTTTACCTTCTATGGCAACATCAAATTCTCACTCTAACATATACTTATGACTATTAGGTATTTTTACCGATTAAGCCCTTTTACTCGTTTTCACTCAAAACCGAGTAGCACAAGTTGTCTAACATAATTTAAAACATCATATTCTATTATAAAACATCAAAATAAACACATTTCACCTATGGGTACTTTTCCAAATATGAACCCTAACTTAAATTATTGCTAGAATAAGCTTAATCAAATTACTAGGATTCCAAAAACGTAAAGAACTTGAAAAACGAGGTTATAACGGACTTAGTATTGAGCTTGGAAAGCTTGCAAACCCTAGCCATGGCTTCCCCCATGCTAATTTCGGCCTCCATGAGAAAGATGAGTCAATTTTGGCTTTATTTTCCCTTTTTATTTCTTTTAATTACCAAATGACCAAAATGCCCTTCCTTACTAAACTTTCAAAAATTCCATCTATGTCCAATTTTTTTCCATCACTTAGAAATTGGAAAAATTTCTATTTAAGACCTCCTAATTAATATTTCAAAGCAATTTCATACTAGAAACTTCTAGAATGCAAGTTTTGCAACTTATTCAATTCAGTCCCTAACTTCAAATTGAGCACTTTATGCATAGAATTTATTCACGAAATTTTCACACAATCATGAAATCATATCATAGACCTAAAAATAATCATAAAATAATTATTTCTATCTTGGATTTTGTGGTCCCGAAACCTCTGTTCCAACTAGACCCAATTTGGGGCTATTATAGGCTAATATGTATTTTGTTCAACTTTGAATATATATATATATATATATATATATTGAGCCATGCGAATATGGCTTATCTTTGAAGTTTGGATATGGTTGTGTTTGACAATGGTTTATCTCATTTTGATTTTAATGTTATGTGGAGTGAATGAAAAGTATATATGATTGGTGTTTTACGATTTGGAAATAGCTTGAAAATGATTATTGGATTTGGTTGTAATTGATAAATCGGTCATGGTATGTGTTAATGTGGTTAGAAAATTCGGTTATGGTACATGTTTGGTTAATTATAAATGTGAATTCATATATTAAGCTTGTTTAATGCATATTTTGAATGGCATGATATAGGGTATGTCTTGTGTTAATGAACATAACTTAGTTCAGTTTGCATGTAAAGTGTATGTGTATTTAAAGTGATTAGTTGTTTAATAGATTGTAAGTGAGATAAAGATATTTACCAAATGAATAGTGATTTGAGTAATAATGTACTATGGGAGTTATATGAATTTTAACAAGATGTTAATTATATATATACATGTAAATGTTGTAAATTGAATGAAGCTTACCATAATGGTTTGGTTTATAATAAAAGTATATGCGTTTGAATATATTTACTAATGAATAAATGATTTGTGATATTATTATTTAGTTGAAGATACGTATGATTATTGGATTGAAAATATATTTGTTTAAATGCCATGGAATTAGTTAAAATTTTAGATACGTTCGTAATTACAATGTGATTAATAATGCATGTATTAAATTTAATTAGCCATGTGCTTAATATGTATGAATATGACTTGCATGAATATGTGAATGTTTGGGATTATGTTTTTGTTTAGTAATGCCTCATAACTCTAATTTGGCAACTGATACGAGTTAGGGGTGTTACAAATGAGAAGTAGGTTATTGCGAAAGATTTGTTATGGAATTTGTGTGGAATGACTTAAGTTACTTACTAAATTTAATATGTGCTAAGTGAACTCTATATGGTCATATATTAACCACATTTTGAGAAAAAATCATGTTTTAAGCCTTCGAAACTATGATTGATCATGTTCAAATGAGGGTGCCAATTGGCTTGGAAAATAACCACAAAATTGTCAGAATGCCCACTAGTAAACACACGGTCTAAGACACGGGTGTGTGTCTTGGCTGTGTGAGAGACATGGCCTACCCATATGGGTGTGTACTCTGGCTATGTGAAGTCTGCATCATTTTATGAAAAATCATTTAATTTTTAATTAACCACATGGTTTGGCCACACGGGCGTGTGATACGGCCGTGTGACCTTGTTTTAGTGCTGATGTCATAAACAAAGAGTTACATTGTCTGAGGACACAGGCATGTCCCCTTCATCACACGGGTGTGACATTATTTTGATGAAAAATTTCCTAACTTTTCCAAAGATTCTGACTTAGTCCTGAACCATCCCCAATGCATGTTTTTGGGCCTCGTAGGCCCATATAAGGGACAATACGTATATGTATGAATGGTTTTAAATTGCATGAAATTTTATGGCCCATTTTTATGTGGGTATTAATGTAAATGTCTGATACTGCCTCATACCCTATCCCGGCCTCTGGTACGGGTAATGGCTGTTACATTTAATGGTATCAAAACTATGGTTTAGTTGATTATCGTACTAACGTAGCATGTATCGAGTCTAGCTATACATGCTATTATACAAGTTATGATAGTGTGACATCTCCTGACCGTTTTAAATATTTGTATATAGTAAATGTCTTCCAATGAAGCCCGAGATGAGTCTAAAAAAGCTGAGAGCTATGCTTAAGCTTCCGTACAGCGAGCCACACCTAGTAGTAGGAGGAGGCCCATGTCTAGGGGTCAGAAAGAGGCAAAGGCAGCCTTTTTTGAAATAATGGATGAATGGTTTGGTACGTACTTGAGAACCAACCCTGCTATACCATGACCTCCCCTCCCCCTACACGATTTGAAGAAGTACCACAAGGTATCGACTCGGTAAGGATTGGTAAAGCTCTAGTACATAAACTTAGAAAATATGAGGCTGAAGAGTTTAGGGCTACAATTGATGATGATCCAGAACGCGTTGAATTCTGGCTTGAGAATATCGTGAGAGTTCTTAACAAATTGTCATGTGCCCCTGAAGAATGCTTGAAGTGCACGGTATCTCTACTAAAAGACATTATATTAAACTGGTGGAAACTATATCCTTAGTAGCACCGAGAGAGAATATTACATGGGAGTTCTTCCAAGCTAAATTTAAAAAGAAGTATATTAGTCAAAGGTTCTTGGATCAGAAGAGAAAGGAGTTTCTAGAGCTTAAGCAAGGGGAATGGACTGTGTCGGAATACAAACGATTTGACTACGCCAGTATGCCTAAGAGTGGGTTCAGAATGAAGCGAAAATGTGCAAAAGATTTGAGGAAGGACTAAATGAGGATGTTAAACTATTGATTGGGATCCTAGAAATAAGAGAGTTCGCCGTGTTAGCCGATAAAGCCAAGAAAGTTGAAGAGCTAAGTAATGAAAAGAAACAAGAAGAGAGGAAAGCTTGGGTTCTGAGTAAGATATTCATGGGCAAGACATATACATCTCCCACAAAGAAATCGAGGAGTCATCAAGAATGCTCCAATTCATCAGTGGGACATTCAGGTAAAGCAAGAAGCTCTCTTGCAGTCTTCAGCTACCATGACAACTAGTGTGGGGAGTGTAGGAAACCAAAAACCATGGTGTGATAGTTGTAATAAGTTCTGTAACACCCAGTACCCGATACCGTTGCCGGAGTCGAACGCGAGGTGCTAACAGACTTGATTACTTTGTTTTCACAGTCCATTTAAAAAAAAATTTCCAGACAGGCTGGCTAACTGCGTCACAGTCGGCTTAAAAATCATATCTCGAGTTCCAAAACTCGAAAACTGATTCCACAAATTTTCCCTGAAATTATACTCATATATCCATCTGTGGATTTATTTATAAAATTTTTGGTCGGGCCAATTGGTACAGTTTATTAGTTAAAGTCTCCCCTGATTCTGGGTTCGACTACTCTGACCTTCATGTATTACGACTTGGATATCTCCCTGTACAGAGCTTCAATACTCATGCCGTTTGTTTCTAATGAAACTAGACTCAAAGGGTAATCTAAAAATATAAGGCATGACTTCTAATTGTCTCTAGATAATTTATGGTAAATTTTCAAAGTCGAAACAGGGGATCCAGAAACCGTTCTGGCTCTGTTTCACGAGAACTTTAATTTCTCTTAATATACTGTTCATATGATCGTTTCGTTACTTTCATATGAAAATAGATTCATCAAGGTTAGATTACATAATTTATTCACTATTTAATTCCATTCCTAAAAATTTTAGTGATTTTTCAAATCCACACCACTGCTGCTGTCAGCATCTGTTTTCAAGGTAAACTTTACCTATTTCGTGGTTTCCATGGACCAACTAGAGTTTTGTCATACATAGGTCCACATATGATCATATTTAGCCATTCCAATGGCTGATCATTTGCCCAATACTTCCATTCCAGTCCATAGTCACATCATGAAACCATATATATATACATAAACACAAATGGTCTAATGCCATACTCCACTTCTACGAGCCATTTTCGCATGGTCAGTACACACATACATCACAAAAGTACTTGAAAAACAACAAAGGGTAGTCCTATACATGCCATATCCAGAGTTCAACTAAAAGAGTACCAAAAGGGCTTTGATAGTGTGGATGACTTCGACTTGATGATCCCGAATCCGATAGCTAACGAGCAAAATCTATAAAACAGAGAGCCAAAGCAACGGGGTAAGCATTTTAATGCTTAGTAAGTCTCAAGTAAAGAAATCAGCTTTGACTAAAGTATTACATTCACATAGCTAAATGAATCACTTTATTAATACACATTCTCATAATCATACTTACTTCACACTTCATCAACATATACACACACAAGGTATCAACCTATCTAAGAGCCGAAAGTTCGTTAGTTGATTGAACGAATACTATTTAAAACGAATCAACTTTTCCGATGCACATGCAAACATACCTTATCGTTTGGGTTTTTCGAGCGTATTAATTAAAATTATTATAGCACAAATCGCTCACCTTCAAACCCAAGTTTCTTCGGGATTTAGCCGGATATAACCACACGCCCAATTGCCTTCGGGTCTTAGCCCGGATATAACAACTCGCACAAATGCCTTCGGGTCTTAGCCCGGATATAACAACTCGCACAAATGCCTTCGGGTCTTAGCCCGGATATAACAACTCGCACAAATGCCTTCGGGGCTTAGCCCGGATATCATTCAAATGCTCATGCACACATATATCAATATTCATGACACATCCATATTTCATTTCGGCTCAATAGCCATACACAAAGAGCATGATTTCAATTGGCTTTATAACATAGGCTCTATGCACATTCGGCTATCCGCCATAATGTGACAAATCATTTCAATATAAATCAAGTAGGGTCATTACTTGAAGACTTACCTCGGATGTTGTCGAATGATTTCGACGGCTATTCGATCACTTTTTCCTTCCCCTTATCCAACTTTGGTCCTCTAAGCTCTTGAGCTTAATTCAAACAAATAGAGCTTATTTAATAATTTATCAATTTAACAATCCGATTAAATACATTCATATTATACAATTGGGCGCGAATAACTTTATTGACTAGTTATTCAAGCATTATACATGTGCTCTACTCATGCACCACCGAATAATAGGACTAGCTTAATACATTGCATTTTCGAATTCATAGACATCATTTCGTTCCTCACAACACACATTTTGTCCCTAACCATCAAAAGAGCCCAAGGCATCACTTACAATGCCGAATTCCAATTAAGTCTACCATCGTAGCATTATCATATTTATGCACTTGGTAAGTTGCGTCTGAACACATTCGGCACTAGGTGTCCAAACCAATGTTCCTCGAACATTAAACTCAATTTATAACCCATTCAAAATTCCTTAGCAACAAGCATTTAACAACAATTTATTAACCAATTCCTTAAGCACACATTGGGCAACATATATATATATATGTCAATGACTAAAACACTTAGGCCGATTCTTTCCATTTTGTATCTATGCACCTATTTGATCATTAGTTTAGTTCAAACACCCTTACACCAAGATTCATCCAATTTAACATGAAACACAAACCTAAATCCTCAATAGCTACCATGGCGAAAGTTCTAGTCATCCCAAAATTCAAAATTCTTAGCATCGGCTACCTAGAGGATTTGATGACTAGTTCAAATCTCAAACCATTTAACATACTTATCAAAATATATAACATTACCACCATTTTTCTTTAACCTCTACCATGGCCGAATGTTCATATCACCATCCATTTCAAAGATTTCGCATGGTTAAGTAAGGGACTTAGAATCTAGCTTAAAACCATGCTAAGATTTTAAAGGACTAGCTTGAGTTTCTTACCTTAATGAAGGCCTACCATGGCCGAATGGCTCCTCCTCTTCCTCTCTTAGAATCGGCCAAGAAGAAAACATGAGAAAGACTCCTTTGTTTCTTTTCTCTTTTCCTTATTTTATTTACTTATGTTATAAAATATAAGCTACTAACTAATAATTAATACATATTATGTGCATATAAGCCCATCATGGCGGCCACTACTTATGATATATGGGAAATTTGACATGCAAACCCCTCATTTTTGCATGCATGATCCACTAGTCATCACACATTTCCCCATCATACTTCCAAAGTTTACTACTAGGTCCTTTCTAGTGAAATTCACATTTATAACTCTAAATCAAAACATCAAAATGTCACACATGAGTTAACACATATTATAGGCATCAAAATAAATTTTAAATTATTTTTATGCCTCAGCTTTAATGGTCCCAAAACCACATTCCGACTAGGGTCATTTTAAGGCGCCACAACTCTCCCCACTTTAGAAATTTTCGTCCCGAAAATCATACCGTAAATAGGTTTGGGTATCGCTCTTTCATAGAGTTCTCAGGTTCCCAAGTAGCTTCTTCTATCCCGTGTTTGAGCCATAACACTTTCACTAGCGGAACCCTTTTGTTTCGCAACTCTTTCACTTCACGTGCTAGTATACGAATCGGTTCTTCTTCATAACTCATATTGGCTTGAATTTCAACCTCTGATGGACTAATTACGTGTGACGGATCAGATCTATAACGTCGAAGCATCGAAACATGAAAGACGTCGTGAATCTTTTCGAGTTCAGGGGGCAAAATCAAACGATACGCAACTGGACCGACTCGTTCGGATACTTCATATGGCCCGATGAACCTCGGACTCAATTTGCCTTTACGGCCAAATCTGAGTATCTTTTTCCAAGGCGAAACTTTAAGGAACACTTTATCTCCCACTTGATACTCAATGTCTTTTCGTTTCAGATCCGCATACGACTTCTGACGATCGGAGGCTATCTTCAGACTTTCATGGATTACTTTTACTTTTTGTTCAGCATCTTTAATCAAATCCACTCCGAAAATTTTACTTTCACCGAGCTCGGTCCAAAACAATGGTGTACGGCATTTATGCCCGTACAAAGCCTCATAAGGTGCCATCTTAATACTTGATTGAAAACTATTATTGTAGGCAAATTCAATCAAAGGTAAATACCGTTCCCATGAACCACTAAACTCGAGGATGCAACATCTCAACATATCCTCGAGTATCTGAATTATCCGCTTGGATTGACCATCGATTTGGGGATGAAAAGCAGTGCTAAAATGCAGTTTGGTACCCAAAGCTTCTTGTAATTTCTTCCAAAATCGCGAGGTGAATCTCGGATCTCTATCCGACACAATAGAAATCGGTACCCTGTGTAATCTCACAATCTGAGAAACATACAATTCAGCTAGTTTATCCAATGAAAAATCCGTGCGTACAGGGATAAAGTGAGCCGACTTAGTCAGTCTATCGACAACGACCCAAATCGCATCTTTCTTACTTGCCGACATTGGTAACCCGGATACAAAATCCATCGTGACTCGCTCCCATTTCCATTCGTATCATGATCACCAAGTAAACCCGTAGGCACTTGATGTTCCACCTTTACTTGCTGACATATTAAACACTTCGAAACAAAATCGGAAATGTCTCGTTTCATACCATGCCACCAAAACCGACGTCTCGGATCGTTGTACATTTTCGTACTCCACGGGTGAATTGACATTCGGCTACAATGAGCTTCGCTCGTAATCATCGAAATGAGTTCTGAATTTCTTGGAACACACAACCGATTTCGTACCTCAAACAATCGTCATCATCAATTTGAAACTCCGATTCCACATTCGGAACACATTCAGCCCGTTTTGCAACCAACTCATCGTCGACTTTCGAGCTTCACGAATTTGATGAATCAATAATGGTTTGGCCTTTAATTCGCTACTAACACATTGTCGTAGAATAAACAAGTGTACATTCATCGCCTGTAAAGCAAACAAAGTGATTTCGGCTTAAGGCGTCCGCAACCACATTAGCCTTTCCCGTGATAATCAATGACAAGCTCATAATCTTTTAACAACTCGAGCCAACGTCTTTGTCGCAGATTCAAGTCTCTTTGAGTCATCAAATATTTGAGACTTTTGTGATTCAAAATACATGGCACTTCTCACCAAATAAGTAATGTCGCCATATTTTCAAGGCGAATACTATGGCGGCTAATTCGAGATCATGGGTCGGATAATTTTTCTCATGTGGCTTTAATTGTCTCGACGCATAGGCCACAACTTGACCTTCTTGCATCAATACGCAACCTAACCCAAGTAGGGAGGCGTCACTATAGATGACAAACTCTTTGCCCGATTCGGTCAGCACTAAAATTGAGCTTCACAAATAAGTTTCATTGATCAAAACTTTTCGACATTTTTCCGTCCATTCAACTTAACCTCTTTTGAAGTAGCTTCATCATGGGTGTGGCTATCATCGAGAAACCTTTTACAAACCGTCGGTAGTAACCGGCAAGCCCCAAAAAGCTCCGAACCTCAAGAATATTTCTGAGGCTTCCAGTTAAGTATGGTCGAAATTTTGCTCGGGTCAACTCGAATACCGGCGGATACCACATGACCCAAGAAGCTAACCTCTCTTAACCGTAACTCACACTTATCGAACTTAGCATATAACCGCTATCCCGTAAAATTTGCAACACTAATCTCGTGTGTTCAAGATGTTCGGTCTCATCTCTTGAATAGACCAAGATGTCATCAATGAACACAACTACGAACCGTCCAAATCATCTCAAGATCCGATTCATCAAATCCATAAATACCGCAGGGCATTAGTGAGCCCAAACGGCATCACTAAGAACTCAGAGTGGCGATCTCGCTCGAAAGCGCTTTTGGGTATATCCGAATCTTGAATTCAAGAATCGATAATAACCCGATCTCAAATCTATCTTTGAAAACACTGAGGCTCCCTTTAGTTGATCAAACAAATCATCAATACGTGGTAACGGATATTTATTCTTTATCGTCACTTTATTCAGCTGACGATAGTCAATGCACAACCTCATGGTTCCGTCCTTCTTTTCACAAACAATACTTGGTGCACCCTAAGGTGAGAAACTTGGTCGAGCGAAACCTCTATCCGTCAATTCTTGCAACTGAGCTTTCAACTCTTTTAACTCGGTTGGTGCCATACGATACGGAGCTATCGAAATCGGCGTAGTCCCAAGTACAAGCTCAATACCAAACTCTATCTCCTGAACAGGTGGCAAACCAGATAATTCTTCGGGAAAAACATCCGGGTATTCACAAACCACCGGCACCGATTCGGGTTTTATTTCTAACTCCTTATCATCAAGTACATACGCAAGGTATGCTTCGCACCCTTTCTTACATATTTTGGGCCAACATTGATGATATTACAATGGCAACCCTTTAAGTCCGTAGACTCAACTCGGATCATCTCGTTATTTGCGCACCTCAAATCAATAGTCTTGCTTTTGCAATTCACAACCGCATCATGCACGGTCAACCAATCCAAACCAAGAATAACATCAAATTCATCGAACGGCAAAAGCATCAAGTCCGCCGGAAAACAGGAACCTCGAATTACTAGGGGGCATTTCTTACACACTTTGTCGACAAGCACGTGACGACCCAAGGGATTTGACACCCGAATTACGAACTCAGTAGACTCAATAGGTAAAGTCTTACTGGATGCTAAGGTTTCGCATATATAAGAATGAGTAGAACCAGGGTCAATCAAAGCAATCACATTAGTATCAAAGAGAGTGAAAGTACCGGTAATAACATCTGGCGAGGAAGCATCCTCGCGTGCGCGTATAGCATAAGCCCTAGCAGGAGCGCGAGCCTCGGATCTAGTCGTAGGATCTCTAGATCCTCTCTGATCACCACTAGCATTGCCCGTATTTCTAGATGGTCTACCTATAGCTGTGGTAGCACCCGGTTTCCCACTCTGATTTACATTCTGTTCAGGAAACCTCGGGCAATCTTTAATAAAGTGGTCAACTGATCCGCACTTGTAACAGGAGCAGTCATGGAATCTACAACTTCCAGAATGCCATTTGCCACAATACTGGCACTCTGTTCTATCTCGACGATCATTTCCAACACTGGCGATCGAAGTGACTCGTGTGCTCATAAGGGGTCGATCGCGATCTCGTCTAGAAAATCCCGAAGTGTCCCTAGACCGGCCCAAGCCATCTCTAAATTTCTTCGATGACTGTGGGAAGGGCTTCCTCGAATACCTCTTACGAAACTCCCTTGCTCCCACCTCAGCTTTTCTTTTCTCCATACTGAGCTCCTCGGCCTTGCAAGCTCGCTCAACAAGTACTACAAATTCTCAGATTTCCAAGATGCCAACATACAACTTTATATCATCATTTAGTCCATCCTCAAACGCTTACACATTACTGACTTCAAGAAATGCATTCTCGTGCATCTGCTAAGCCTCACAAATTTTCGTTCATAATCGGTAACCGACATGGAACCTTGTTTGAGTTCAAGAAATTCCTTCCGTTTTTGGTCAATGAATCTCTGACTGATATACTTCTTTCGAAACTTGGTTTGGAAGAACTCCCAAGTTACTTGCTCTAGGGGCACAACAGAAGTCAGAGTACTCCACCAATAGTAGGCAGAATCGCGTAGCAAGGAGATAGTACACTTTAGGCATTCATCGGGTGTGCAAGATAGTTCATCGAGTACCCGAATAGTGTTGTCCAACCAAAATTCAGCTTGCTCGGTATCATCACTATCCGTAGCCTTAAATTTAGTAGCCCCGTGTTTTCGGATTCTATCAACTGGGGGCTTCTTTGACCTTATTTGGTCAGTTATCGGAGGCATTGTAGGTGCGGGGGTTGTATTTGTTGGGAATGGAGGTTGTGGAACAGCCGTATTAGTTCGAATGTATTGGTTGAACCAATCATTCATCACGCTATAAAAAGCTTGCCTAGCCTCATCATTTGGATTG
Source organism: Gossypium arboreum (assembly GCF_025698485.1). Lineage (NCBI taxonomy): Eukaryota > Viridiplantae > Streptophyta > Magnoliopsida > Malvales > Malvaceae > Gossypium > Gossypium arboreum. The sequence continues at coordinate 54,988,910 of NC_069072.1, forward strand.
CTAGCAATAGGTTGAGAGTCCGCCGGCGCTGTCCCTTGTGCAGGAGCAGGTGCCACACTCTCCACATCATCAGCTATCGCTCGGTTGGGATCAGGATCCATTACTATAAATAAACACAAACTCAAATGTCAGAAATCACCACACTATCAATTAATCACATAATGGCATGTATAGCTAGACCCAAACGTATTACGGTAGTCCTAGAATAGACTAAACCGTAGCTCTGATACCAATTTAATTGTAACACCCCGTACCCGATACCGTTGCCGGAGTCGAACGCGAGGTGCTAACAGACTTGATTACTTTGTTTTCACAAATCCATTTAAAAAAAATTCCAGACAAAGTGGCTAACTGCGTCACTGTTGCCTTAAAAATCATATCTCGAGTTCCAAAACTTGAAAACTGATTCCGTAAATTTTCCCTGAAATTAGACTCATATATCCATCTATGGATTTATTTCTAAAATTTTTGGTCAGGCCAATTGGTACATTTTATTAGTTAAAATCTCCCCTGATTCTGGGTTTGACTACTCTGACCTTCATGTATTATGACTTGGATATCTCCCGGTACAGAGCTTCAATACTCATGCCGTTTGTTTCTAATGAAAATAGACTCAAAGGGAAATCCATACATCTAAGGAATGGCTTCTAATTGTCTCTGGATAATTTATGGTAAATTTTCAAAGTCGAAACAGGGGATCCAGAAACCGTTCTGGCTCTGTTTCATGAGAACTTTAATTTCTCTTAATATACTGTTCAAATGATCGTTTCGTTACTTTCATATGAAAATAGATTCATCAAGGTTAGATGACATAATTTATTCACTATTTAATTCCATTCCTACAAATTTTAGTGATTTTTCAAATCCACACCACTGCTGCTGTCAGCATCTGTTTTCAAGGTAAACTTTACCTATTTCGTGGTTTCCATGGACCAACTAGAGTTTTGTCATACATAGGTCCACATATGATCATATTTAGCTATTCCAATGGCTGATCATTTGCCCAACACTTCCATTCCAGTCCATAGTCACATCATGAAACCATATATATATACATAAACACAAATGGTCTAATGCCATACTCCACTTCTACGAGCCATTTTCGCATGGTCAGCATACACATACATCACAAAAGTACTTGAAAAACAACAAAGGGTAGTCCTATACATGCCATATCCAGAGTTCAACTAAAAGAGTACCAAAAGGGCTTTGATAGTGTGGATGACTTCGACTTCGATAATCCCAAATCCGATAGCTAACGAGCAAAATCTATAAAACAGAGAGCCAAAGCAACGGGGTAAGCATTTTAATGCTTAGTAAGTCTCAAGTAATGAAATCAGCTTTGACTAAAGTATTACATTCACATAGCTAAATGAATCACTTTATTAATACACATTCTCATAATCATATTTACTTCACACTTCATCAACATATACACACACAAGGTATCAACCTATCTAAGAGCCGAAAGTTCGTTAGTCGATTGAACGAATACTATTTAAAACGAATCAACTTTTCCGATGCACACGCAAACATACCTTATCGTTTGGGTTTTTCGAGCGTATTAATTAAAATTATTATAGCACAAATCGCTCACCTTCAAACCCAAGTTTCTTCGGGATTTAGCCGGATATAACCACACGCCCAATTGCCTTCGGGTCTTAACCCGGACATAGCAACTCGCACAAATGCCTTCGGGTCTTAGCCCGGATATAACAACTCGCACAAATGCCTTCGGGTCTTAGCCCGACTATAACAACTCGCACAAATGCCTTCGGGTCTTAGCCCGGATATAACAACTCGCACAAATGCCTTCGGGGCTTAGCCCGGATATCATTCAAATGCTCATGCACACATATATCAATATTCATGACACATCCATATTTCATTTCCGTTACTAAGGCTCAAACACAAATCATTTATCAAACCTTTCCAATTTCATCTCAATAGCCACACACAAAGAGCATGATTTCAAATGGCTTTATAACATAGGCTCTATGCACATTCGGCTATCCGCCATAATATGACAAATCATTTCAATATAAATCAAGTAGGGTCATTACTTGAAGACTTACCTCGGATGTTGTCGAATGATTTCGACGGCTATTCGATCACTTTTTCCTTCCCCTTATCCAACTTTGGTCCTCTAAGCTCTTGAGCTTAATTCAAACAAATAGAGCTTATTTAATAATTTATCAATTTAACAATCCGATTAAATACATTCATATTATACAATTGGGCGCGAATAGCTTTATTGACTTGTTATTCAAGCATTATACATGTGCTCTACTCATGCACCACCGAATAATAGGACTAGCTTAATACCTTGCATTTTCGAATTCATAGACATCTTTTCGTTCCTCACAACACACATTTTGTCCCTAACCATCATAAGAGCCCAAGGCATCACTTACAATGCCGAATTCCAATTAAGTCTACCATCATAGCATTATCATATTTATGCACTTCGTAAGTTGCTTCTGAACACATTCGGCACTAGGTGTCCAAACCAATGTTCCTCAAACATTAAACTCAATTTATAACCCATTCAAAATTCCTTAGCAACAAGCATTTAACAACAATGTACTTAACCAATTCCTTAAGCACACATTCAGCAACATATATATATATGTCAATGACTAAAACACTTTGGCCGATTCTTTCCATTTTGTATCTATGCACCTATTTGATCATTAGTTTAGTTCAAACACCCTTACACCAAGATTCATCCAATTTAACATGAAACACAAACCTAAATCCTCAATAGCTACTGTGACAGTCTTAAAACGACCCTAGTCGGAATGTGGTTTCGGGACCACAAAACCGAGGCATAAAAATAATTTGATATTTATTTTGATGCCTATAATATGTGTTATCTCATGTGTGACATTTTTGATGCTTTAATTTAGAGTTATAAATGTGAATTTCACTAGAAAGGACCTAATAGTAAACTTTAAAACTATGAGGGGGAAATGTGTAATGACTAGTTGATCATGCATGCAAAAATGAGGGTTTGCATGTCAACTTCCCATTTATTAGCTAATGGCCGCCATGACAAGGGTGTATGGGCTAAACATGTCATGAAACATGGTTTGTTGGTGCATTAGGGAGAAACAATAAACAAATAAGTATGGGTGATAAAGAAAGAAAAAAAAGTGTGTGTGTGAGTGAAACCCCTTGCCGTGTATTGAGGAAAAGAGAAGAAAAAAATTTGTTCATCCATTTTTTCTCCTTGACCAAAAATACTAGAGGAAGGAAGGAATTTTGCTTCATGTTTGGTTTGGAAGAGGATTAGGAAGAGGTTGGCTATACTTGCATCAAGATTAAGGTATGTTTGAGGTTGTGCCATGAGATTCATGCATGTTTTAGTTGCTAGCTTGATGTTCTTGTTAGCCCATGGTTCAAATCTTTGCTATGTCACGGAATGAAATTCGCCAAAGTGAATATGGTGTTAATGCCATTGCATGCTAAATATCAAGCTTGATAATGAAACATGTGATGGGGGATTGAGGACTCTTAGATTTTCTTTTAGCATTTTGAAGGAGATACTAAGTTCTTTGTTTAATCATGACCTAAATTATGGTGTTGTGGTATTCGCCATGGTATATCCATAAGTATGATTCATGCATGTTGCATGGTAAGTAAGATTTAAGCTTTGGATATGTGTGTATATTTGGATATAAGCCACTTGAGAATTCGCCCTTGCACCTACATGAATATATGTTTGCACATGATGTATTGGTATGACATATATACTATTTCAAGTGTATATTTGCTTGTGATGATGTTTCAAGTTATGAAGTAAATGAGAGAGGTGTATTGAGCTACGATATGTAATGCGTTAGTAGTAAAATGTATGCTGTTTTGTGTGGTATTAAGTGTATAATTGGCCTCAACATGGACATATATATTCGCCACATGAGGGGAAATTGGTGTGCATGCATTCGGTTAGAGGCAAGCATATTGATGCCTATTCTTGGCTTAGAAAATTCGCTAAAAGGAATATTAACTAATGTGTTGAGTTCGATTCATGATTTCGTACATATGCGACTTTGATGCCTAATGAGTATATATATTGACTAAGTACCTTGAATTCCTCTTCGATGCTCAAATGATTAAATCGATTTATTTGTCAAATTAAGCTCAAGAGCAAAGGGAGCTAAATACGATAAAGGGAAGGAAAAAGTAGTCGAGTAGTCATTTAAATCGCTCGACAACATCCAAGGTAAGTCTTGAGTAATGACCCTACTTGAATTATATTGAAATCATGCTCCTTGTGTGTGTAGCTATTGAGCCGAAATTGTAAAGGTTTGATAAATATTTTGTGTTAGAGCCTTAGTAACGAAAATGAATTATGGATGTGTCTTGATTATCGATATATGTGTAAATGAACATTGAATGATATCCTGCTAAGTCCCAAGGCAATTATGCTAGTAATTATATCCGGCTAAGACCAAGGCATTCGTATGAAGTTGTTATATCCGGCTAAGACCAAGGCATTTGTGCAAGTTACCAACCGTTAAGACCAAGGCAATCGTATAATCACTATAACCGGCTAGGTCCCAAGACAATCGAGAGAGTTGCTATATCCGGTTAAATCCCAAAGGTACGTGATTTGGAAGTGAGCAATCTTACTGTAAAAATTTCAGTTTATACACTTGTGAAAATTCCAGCAATGAGGTATGTTTGTATGTGCTTGAATTAGTTGAGTCCTTACAAGTAAGTATGCGCCGGTTGATAAACGAGCTACCGCCTTTGGCTAAGTTGTTCTTTTGTGTATGAACATAAGGGTCGGTAATGTGAAATAAGTATGATTATGGGAATGTGTATTAATAAAGTGATTCATTTAGCCATGTGAATGTAATACGTTAGTCAAAGCTGATTCCATTGCTTGAGACTTACTAAGCATTAAAATGCTTACCCCGTTGCTTTGGCTCTCTGTTTTTTTAGGTTTCGCTCGTTAGCTATCTGATTCGGGATCAACGAAGTCGAAGTCATCCACACTATCAAAGCCCCCTTTTGGTACAATTTTGGTTGAGCTTTGAAATGGCATGTATAGGACTACCCTTTTGTTGCGTTTAAGTACTTTTGTGATGTATGTGTACCGACCATGCGAAAATGGCTCGTAAAAGTGGAGTATGGCATTAGACCATTTGTGTTTATGTATATATGTATGGTTTTATGATGTGACTACGGACTGAATGGAAGTGTGAGCAAATGATCAGCCATTGGAATGGCTAAAAATGATTATATGTGGACCTATGTATGACAAAACTCTAGTTGGTCCATAGAAACCACGAAATAGGTAAGGTTTACCTGAAAGAACAGATGCTGACAGCAGCAGTAGTGTGGATTTGAAAAATCACTAAAAATTGTAGGAATGGAATTAAATAGTGAATAATTATGTAAATGAACCTTGATGAATCTATTTTCATATGGAAGAAACGAAACGGTCATATGAATTATATGTCAAGAGATATTAAAGTTCTCGTTAAACAGGGCCAGAACGGTTTCTGGATCCCCTGTTCTGACTTTAGAAATTCATTGTAAATTAACCCGAGATAATTAGGAGTCATGCCATATATTTATAGATTTCTCTCTGAGTCTAGTTTCTATAGAAACAAACGGCATCAGTATTGAAGCCCTGTACAGGGAGATATCCAATTCGTAACGCATGAAGGTCAGTGTAGTCGATCCCTGCAACAGGGGAGACTTTAACTAATAAACTGTACTAATTGGCTCGACCAAAAATTCTAGAAAAAAATCTGTAGATGGAAATATGAGTCTAGTTTCAGGGAAAAATTACGAAACAAATTTTTGAGCTTTGAAACTCAAGATATGATTTTTAAGGTGACACTGAGGCAGTAACCAGCTTGTCTGGAAATTTCTAAATGGACTGTGAAGATAGTTAAACTAAGTTTGTGTGCACCTTGTGTTCGATTCCGGTAACGGACTCGGGTACGGAGTGTTACAATTTTATTGGTATCAGAGCTACGGTTTAGTCGGTTCTAGGACTACCGTAATGTGTTTGGGTCTAGCTATACATGCCATTTTCTCGTGACTATTTGATAGTGTGGTGATTTCGACGCTTGAAATTGTGTTTATTTATAGTAATGGATCCCGATCCCAACCGAGCGATAGCTGATGATGTGGAGAGTGTGGCGCTGCTCCCGACAAGGGACAAGCGCCAATGACTCTCAACCTGTTGCTAGCAATCCGAATGATGAGGCTAGGCAAGCCTTTTATAGCGTGATGAATGATTGGTTCAACCAATACATTCGAACTAATACTACTGTTCCACAACCTCCATTCTCAACAAACACACCCCAAGACCTACAATGCCTCCGAGAATCGACCAAATAAGGTTGAATAAGCCCCAGCTTGATAGAATCCAAAACATAGGGCTACTGAATTTAAAGCTACGGATAGCGACGATGCCGAGCAAGCTGAATTTTGGTTGGACAACACTATCCGGCACTCGATGACCTATCTTGTACACCCGATGAATGCCTAAAGTGTGCTATCTCCTTGCTACGTGATTCGCCTACTATTGGTGGAGCACTCGACTTCACAGTGCCCGAGAGCAAGTAATTGGGAGTTTTTCCAAACCGAGTTTGGAAAAAGTATATCATCGAGATTTGTTGATCAAAAGCGGAAGGAATTTCTTGAGCTTAAGCAAGGTTCTATGTCGATTCGATTCGAGCGAAAATTTGTTAGACTTAGTAGATACGCCGGAATGTGTTTCGTCCGAGGTCATGTGTAAATGCTTCGAGGATGGGCTGAATGAAGACATAAAATGTTCGTTGGCATTCTTGAAATACGAGAGTTCGTAGTACTTGTTGAGCGAGCTTGTAAAGTCAAGAGCTTAGAAAAGAAAAACAAAAAGTTGATGTGGGAACCTGGAGAGTTTCAAAAGATCCTCGGAAAGTCTCTTCAACATGCATCAAGAAATTTAGAGATGATGTGGGCGGTCTAGAGGAGCTTGGGCCTTTTAGACGAGATCGTGATAGACCCCAGTGGGTATACGAGGCACTTGATCGCCGAGGTTGGGAATGAACGTCGAGACGAATCGAGTGTCGACATTGTGGCAAATGGCATTCGGAAGTCAGGGTTCCGTGACCGCCTCTGTTACAAGTGCGGATCGGTCGACCACTTTATTAAAGATTGCCCGAGGTTGTCCGAATGAATACAAATCGAGTGGGAAACCGGTGCTACCACCGCCGAGGTAGACCATCCGGAAATACGGGCAATGTAGTGGTGGTCGAGAGGATCTAGAGATGTTACGACCGGATCCGAGGCTCGCGCTCTGCTAGGGCTTATGCTATACGCCGCACGTGAGGATGCTTCCTCGCCGGATGTTATTACCGTACTTTCACTCTCTTTGATACTAATGTGATTACTTTGATTGACCCCGGTTCTACTCATTCTTATATATGCGAAACCTTAGCATCCAAGAAGACTTTACCTATTGAGTCTCATCGAGTTCGTAATTCGTGTCAAATCCTTTGGGTCATTACGTCTGGTCGACAAAGTGTGTAAGAAATGTCCCTAGTAATTGAGGTTCTTGTTTTCCGTGGACTTGATGCTTTTGCCGTTCGATGAATTTGATGCTATTCTTGGGTTAGATTGGTTGATCGCGCATGTTGCGGTTGTGAATTGCAAAAGCAAGACTATTGATTTGAGGTGCGCAAATAAAGAGACGATTTGAGTTGAACCTACGGACTTGAAGGGGTTGCCAGCTGTAATGTCATCAATGTTGGCCCAGAAGTATGTAAGAAAGGGTGCGAAGCATACCTTGCATATGTACTTGATGATAAGGAGTTAGAAATAAAACCGAATCTGCGCTTGGTTTGTGAATACCGGATGTTTTTCCCGAAGAATTATCGGGTTTGCCACCTGTTCGGGAGATAGAGTTTGGCATTGAGCTTGCACCTAGGACCACACCAATTTCGATAGCTCCGTATCGTATGGCACCAACGGAATTAAAGGAGTTGAAAGATCGGTTGCAAGAGTTGGTGGATAGAGGCTTTGCTCGCTCGAAGTTTTTCACCTTGGGTGCACCAAAGTTGTTTGTGAAAAAGAAGGACGGAACCATGAGGTTGTGCATCGACTATCGTCGACTTAATAAAGTGACAATAAAGAACAAGTATCCGTTATCACAGATCGATGATTTGTTCGATCAACTGAAGGAGCCTCTATGTTCTCAAAAATAGATTTGAGATCGGGCTATTATCGCCATGAATCCGAGATTCTACATACCTAAAACCGCCTTGAGCGAGATATGGTCACTACGAGTTCTTAGTGATGCCGTTTGGGCTCACTAATGCCCTCGCGGTATTTATGGATTTGATGAATAGGATCTTCAGACCATATTTGGATCGGTTCGTAGTTGTGTTCATTGATGACATCTTAGTCTATTCAAGAGATGAGACCGAACATGCGAGCACCGAGATTGGTGTTGCAAATTTTACGGGATAAGCGCTTATATGCTAAGTTCAAGAAGTGCGAGTTCGTTAAGAGAGGTTAGCTTTTTGGGTCATGTGGTATCTCGACGGTATTCGAGTCGACCGAGCAAAATTACAGCCATACTTAATCGAAACCTCCAAGAAATATTATCGAGGTTCGGAGCTTTTAGGACTTGCGGTTACTTACCGACGGTTGTAAAAGGATTCTCGATGATAGCCACACCCATGACGCCGCTTGAAAGGATGTCAAGTTTGAATGGACGGAAAAGTGTCGAAAAATTTCGATCAATTGAAAACTCATTTGACGAAGCTCCGCTTTTAGTGCGGCCGAATCGGCAAAGAGTTTGTCATTTATAGTGACGCCTCCTACTTGGGTTAGGTTGCGTATTGATGCAAGAAGGTCGAGTTGTGGCCTACGCGTCGAGACAATTAAAGCCACATGAGAAAAATTATCCGACCCATGATCTCGAATTGGTCGCCATCGTATTCGCCTTTAAAGATATGGCGACATTACTTATTTGGTGAGAAGTGCCATGTGTATTCGGATCACAAAAGTCTCAAATATTTGATGACTCAAAGAGACTTAAATCTGCGACAAAGACGTTGGCTCGAGTTGTTAAAAGATTATGAGCTCGTCATTGATTATCACCCGGGAAAGGCTAATGTGGTTGCGGACGCCTTAAGCCGGAAATCACTGTTTGCTTTACGAGCGATGAATGTAAACTTGTCTATCCTACCCGACAATGTGTTAGTAGCCGAATTAAAGGCCAAACCATTGTTGACTCATCAAATTCGTGAAGCTTAGAAAGATGATGATGAGTTGCTTGCAAAACGGGTTGAGTGTGATCCGAACAAGGAATCGGAGTTTCAAATTGATGATGACGATTGTTTGAGGTTCAGAAGTCGTCTGTGTGTTCCAAAGAATTCGGAACTTATTTCGATAATTCTGAACGAAGCCCATTGTAGCCGAATGGCAATCCACCCGGGGAGTACGAAGATGTACAACGATTTGAAACGTCGGTTTTGGTGGCATGGTATGAAACGAGACATCTCCGACTTTGTTTCGAGATGTTTAATATGTCAACAAGTGAAAGCGGAACATCAAGTGCCTTCAGGATTACTTCAGCCGATTACGATACTCGAGTGGAAATGGGATCGAGTCACAATGGACTTTGTGTCCGGACTGCCATTGTCAGCAAGTAAGAAGGACGCGATTTGGGTTGTTGTTGATAGACTGACTAAGTCGGCTCACTTTATCCCCGTATGCATTTAATTTTTCATTGGATAAACTAGCTGAATTATACGCTTTCTCATTGTGAGATTACACGGGTACCGATTTACATTGTGTCGGATAGAGATCCGAGATTCACCTCGCGATTTTGGAAGAAATTGCAAGAAGCTTTGGGTACCAAGTTGCATTTCAAAGACCGCTTTTCACCCCAAACCGATGGTCAATCCGAGCGGATAATTCAGATACTTGAGGATATGTTGAGATGTTGCATCCTCGAGTTCAAGAGTTCATGGGAGCAGTACTTACCTTTGATTGAATTCGCTTACAACAATAGTTTTCAATCAAGTATTAAGATGGCGCTTACGAGGCCTTGTGCGGTGTAGATGCCGTACACCATTGTTTTGGACCGAGCTCGGTGAGAACAAAATTTTTGGAGTGGATTTGATTAAAGATGCTGAATGAAAGTAAAAGTAATCCGTGAAAATCTAAAGATAGCCTCCGATCGTCGAAGTCGTATGCGGATCTCAAACAAAAAGACATTGAGTATCAAGTGGGAGATAAAGTGTTTCTTAAAGTTTCGCTTTGGAAAAAGATACTCGATTTGGTCGTAAGGCAAATTGAGCCCGAGGTTCATCGGGCCATATGAGATATCTGAACGAGTCGGTCCATTATGTGTCGTTTGATTTTGCCCCTGAACTTGAAAAGATTCACGACGTCTTTCATGTTTCGATGCTTCGGCGCTATAGATCTGATCCGTCGCACGTAATTAGTCCATCAGAGGTTGAAATTCAAGCCGATATGAGTTATGAAGAAGAACCGATTCGTATCCTAGCTCGTGAAGTGAAGGAGTTGCAAAACAAAAGGGTTCCGTTAGTAAAAGTGTTATGGCTCAAACACAGGATGGAAGAAGCTACTTGGGAACCCGAGAACTCTATGAAAGAGCGTTACCCAAACCTATTTACCGGTAAGATTTTCGGGGACGAAAATTTCTTAAGTGGGGGAGAGTTGTGACACTTTTAAAACGACCCTAGTCGGAATGTGGTTTCGGGACCACAAAACCGAGGCATAAAAATAATTTGATATTTATTTTGATGCCTATAATATGTGTTAACTCATGTGTGACATTTTTTATGCTTTAATTTAGAGTTATAAATGTGAATTTCACTAGAAAGGACCTAGTATTAAACTTTAAAAGTATGAGGGGAAATGTGTAATGACTAGTTGATCATGCATGCAAAATGAGGGTTTGCATGTCAACTTCCCATTTATTAGCTAATGGCCGCCATGACAAGGGTGTATGGGCTAAACATGTCATGAAACATGTTTTGTTGGTGCATTAGGGAGAAACAATAAACAAATAAGTATGGGTGATAAAGAAAGAAAAAAAAAGTGTGTGTGTGAGTGAAACCCCTTGCCGTGTATTGAGGAAAGAGAAGAAAAAAATTTGTTCATCCATTTTTCTCCCTTGACCGAAAATACTAGAGGAAGGAAGGAATTTTGCTTCATGTTTGGTTTGGAAGAGGATTAGGAAGAGGTTGGCTATACTTGCATCAAGATTAAGGTATGTTTGAGGTTGTGCCATGAGATTCATGCATGTTTTTAGTTGCTAGCTTGATGTTCTTGTTAGCCCATGGTTCAAATCTTTGCTATGTCACGGGAATGAAATTCGCCAAAGTGAATATGGTGTTAATGCCATTGCATGCTAAATATCAAGCTTGATAATGAAACATGTGATGGGGATTGAGGACTCTTAGATTTTCTTTTAGCATTTTGAAGGAGATACTAAGTTCTTTGTTTAATCATGACCAAAATTATGGTGTTGTGGTATTCGGCCATGGTATATCCATAAGTATGATTCATGCATGTTGCATGGTAAGTAAGATTTAAGCTTTGGATATGTGTGTATATTTGGATATAAGCCACTTGAGAATTCGCCCTTGCACCTACATGAATATATGTTTGCACATGATGTATTGGTATGACATATATACTATTTCAAGTGTATATTTGCTTGTGATGGTGTTTCGGTTATGAAGTAAATGAGAGAGGTGTATTGAGCTACGATATGTAATGCGTTAGTAGTAAAATGTATGCTGTTTTTGTGTGGTATTAAGTGTATAATTGGCCTCAACATGGACATGTATATTCGGCCACATGAGGGGAAATTGGTGTGCATGCATTCGGTTAGAGGCAAGCATATTGATGCCTATTCTTGGCTTAGAAAATTCGGCTAAGAGGAATATTAACTAATGTGTTGAGTTCGATTCATGATTTTGTACATATGCGACTTTGATGCCTAATGAGTATATATATTGACTAAGTACCTTGAATTCCTCTTTCGATGCTCAAATGATTAAATCGATTTATTTGTCAAATTAAGCTCAAAAGCAAAGGGGAGCTAAATCCGATAAAGGGAAGGAAAAAGTAGTCGAGTAGCCGTCGAAATTGCTCGACAACATCCAAGGTAAGTCTTCGAGTAATGACCCTACTTGAATTATATTGAAATCATGCTCCTTGTGTGTGTGGCTATTGAGCCGAAATTGTAAAGGTTTGATAAATATTTTGTGTTAGAGCCTTAGTAACGAAAATGAATTATGGATGTGTCTTGATTATTGATATATGTGTAAATGAACATTGGAATGATATCCGGCTAAGTCCCAAGGCAATTATGCTAGTAATTATATCCGCTAAGACCAAGGCATTCGTATGAAGTTGTTATATCCGGCTAAGACCAAGGCATTTGTGCAAGTTACCAAATCCGGGTTAAGACCGAAGGCAATCATGCGAATCACTATAACCGGCTAGGTCGCGAAGACAATCGAGCGAGTCGCTATATCCGGTTAAATCTCAAGGCACGTGATTCGAAGTGAGCAATCTTGCTGTAAAAATTTCAGTTTATACACTTGTGAAAATTCCAGCAATGAGGTATGTTTGTATGTGCTTGAATTAGTTGAGTCCTTACAAGTAAGTATGCGCCGCTTGATAAACGAGCTACCGGCCTTTAGCTAAGTTGTTCTTTTGTGTATGAACATAAGGGTCGGTAATGTGAAATAAGTATGATTATGGGAATGTGTATTAATAAAGTGATTCATTTAGCCATGTGAATGTAATACGTTAGTCAAAGCTGATTCCATTGCTTGAGACTTACTAAGCATTAAAATGCTTACCCCGTTGCTTTGGCTCTCTGTTTTTTTAGGTTTCGCTCGTTAGCTATCGGATTCGGGATCAACGAAGTCGAAGTCATCCACACTATCAAAGCCCCCTTTTGGTACAATTTTGGTTGATCTTTGAAATGGCATGTACAGGACTACCCTTTTGTTGCGTTTTAAGTACTTTTGTGATGTATGTGTGTACGACCATGCGAAAATGGCTCGTAAAAGTGGAGTATGGCATTAGACCATTTGTGCTTATGTATATATGTATGGTTTTATGATGTGACTACGGACTGAATGGAAGTGTGAGCAAATGATCAGCCATTGGAATGGCTAAAAATGATTATATGTGGACCTATGTATGACAAAACTCTAGTTGGTCCATAGAAACCACGAAATAGGTAAGGTTTACCTGAAAAAACAGATGCTGACAGCAGCAGTGGTATGGATTTGAAAAATCACTAAAAATTGTAGGAATGGAATTAAATAGTGAATAAATTATTTAAATGAACCTTGATGAATCTACTTTCATATGGAAGAAACGAAACGGTCATATGAATTATATGTCAAGAGATATTAAAGTTCTCGTGAAACAGGGCCAGAACAGTTTCTGGATCCCCTGTTCCGACTTTAGAAATTCATTGTAAATTAACCAGAGATAATTAGGAGTCTTTCCATATATTTATAGATTCCTCTCTGAGTCTAGTTTCTATAGAAACAAACGGCATCAGTATTGAAGCCCTGTACAGGGAGATATCCAATTCGTAACGCACGAAGGTCAGTGTAGTCGATCCCTGCAACAGGGGATACTTTAACTAATAAACTGTACTAATTGGCTCGACCAAAAATTCTAGAAAAAAATATGTAGATGGAAATATGAGTCTAGTTTCAGGGAAAAATTATGAAACAAATTTTTGAACTTTGAAACTCAAGATATGATTTTTAAGGTGACACTGACACAGTAACCAGCTTGTCTGGAAATTTCTAAATGGACTGTGAAGATAGTTAAACTAAGTTTGTGTGCACCTTGTGTTCGATTCCGGTAACGGACTCGGGTACGGGGTGTTACAGCTACCATGGCCGAAAGTTCTAGTCATCCCAAAATTCAAAATTCTTAGCATGGGCTACCTAGAGGATTAGATGACTAGTTCAAATCTCAAACCATTTAACATACTTATCAAAATATATAACATTACCACCATTTTTCTTTAACCTCTACCATGGCCGAATGTTCATATCACCATCCATTTCAAAGATTTCGCATGGTTAAGTAAGGACTTAGAATCTAGCTTAAAACCATGCTAAGATTTTAAAGGACTAGCTTGAGTTTCTTACCTTAATGAAGGCCTACCATGGCCGAATGGCTCCTCCTCTTCCTCTCTTAGAATCGGCCAAGAAGAAAACATGAGAAAGACTCCTTTGTTTCTTTTCTCTTTTCCTTATTTTATTTACTTATGTTATAAAATATAAGCTACTAACTAATAATTAATACATATTATGTGCATATAAGCCCATCATGGTCGGCCACTACTTATGATATATGGGAAATTTGACATGCAAACCCCTCATTTTTGCATGCATGATCCACTAGTCATCACACATTTCCCCATCATACTTCCAAAGTTTACTACTAGGTCCTTTCTAGTGAAATTCACATTTATAACTCTAAATCAAAACATCAAAAATGTCATACATGAGTTAACACATATTATAGGCATCAAAATAAATTTTAAATTATTTTTATGCCTCGGTTTTGTGGTCCCGAAACCACATTCCGAATAGGGTCATTTTAAGGCTGTCACAAGTTTCACTTTGGAAAGTGTCAGATGAGGAGCGGGGCATGCTTCATGTGTGGTTCTCTTGACCACTTTCTTAAGGATTGCCTGGAATGAGCTGATAAAGAGGTTGAGCCAACCCCGAAACTGAGTTCTCCTATTTCTCGAGGTAGGCCTTCATGATACCCTAAAAGTGCCAGTGGTGGTCGTAGTGTTGCAAATGACTCCACCCCAAAATTAGAGGCTCGATTCCAGGCAATAACTTATTCCATAAGAGCTAGAGAAGAAGCTGCAGCTCCTGATGTCATTATGGGTACATTTTCTATTTATGATATTCATGTTGTTTCTTTGATTGACCTAGGATCAACTCATTCATATGTTTGTATGAAATTGGTGTCTATTAAGGAGTTACCTATAGAGTTTACTGAATACACGATTAAAGTTTCAAATCCGTTAGGCAAACATGTATTAGTTGACAAAGTATACAAGAAATGTCCTTTGATGATTAGAGGTCATTGTTTTCCTCCTGATTTAATGTTGTTTCCATTTGATAAGTTCGATGTTATACTGGGTATGGATTGGTTGACACTACATGATGCTATAGTAAATTGTATGCAGAAGGTCATTGAATTGAAGTGTAAAAATGGAAAAACTCTTTGGGTTGAACCAGATGGGTCAGACACAATACCTGCTGTAATTTTCTCTATGTTGGCTCAAAGATGCATGAAAAAGGGGTGTGAAGCCTATCTGGCTTATGTTTTGAATACTAAGGAATCTGAATTGAAAGTTGAATCAGTGCTAGTAGTATGTGAGTACCCAGATGTGTTTTCGGAGGAGTGGCCGGGATTACCTCTGTAACACCTCTAACCCGAATCTGTCACCGGAATAGAGTCTTAAGGCATTACAAAATAAAAGCACAATTCCGAATAATTATTCGTATATACATGAACAAGTCTCGAAAATCAGTCAGAATTTATTTCACAAACTAACAACTCTTAAATTTTGAAACATTTCATAACATTCAATACATTATAGCGTACACAAATTTTAACAAGGATTTGATATAAACTTAAATAATTAACCAATTATTAAAATACATGAGTAAACATTGTCTTTTCATATTAACTAATGATGACATTACTCAATTCCAAACTCAAGCATCACTTAATATCTGATATCAAATGAATTTTATACTTAGAGTCACATGTCAAAACATTGTTCAAACACATATCTATATATATATATATTTTCAAAGTGACTATCCTAATTAATGCTGTAAATTTATACATATTAACACAATGTAATAGTTCATTTATGAAACAATCTTTTATGACTTAGAGAAATGCTTTGTCATGGTAACGAAACATATATACTACTAAATACATATATTTCATACCTAACAAAGAACGAGGTTATATCTGAATTACTAATCACCTTATTCAAAACATTTTTGTCTTACAAGTATATAATCCAAACACTACATTAAACCCATTTATCTATCATACTGTTTTATCAATTATTTAAAATATAATATATGTATTTTCACATCCATACAAACAAACCGAATTGACTAATCACTTATTCGATTACATATATATAAATTCCATATTCGAATCAATTAAAATACGTTTGAACAAGTACATATATTTGTACCATGACCGAACATATCATTTTAAACCACATATACCACCAAAATTTCCATCAACGACTTATCACACTAAACTTATTAAGCATTAAATCTAAGAACATACTAGGTCAAGACTAAGCATAATAAGCATGTTCACCTATATACTATATTTTAATATATAACATGTCCATTTCCAAAGCATATACTATCCATCACTATGCCATTCATTCGTATTTCATAGCATATTAACTAACACATTTTAAACCACAATCAAGCACTATCAAAACCAAACTTAGGAGTAAGCCATTTTTGCATGGCTTTAATTTTACATACCTGAATTTCAACATTTCAAAACACATTCCAGCCTGTACATGCCATAATTCAAGTTTAACTTATAAAGGTACCAAAATAACTGATAGTGTGATGAACTTTGCTGACAGTCCCCAAGCTCGTAGCTTGACTCCAAAATCTATAAAACAGAAACAAGTATACATAGAGTAAGCTATTATAGCTCAGTAAGTCATAAGCAAATAAACATCCCAATGATATAATCAACTCATTTTAAGCTAATCCAAATTTCATTATCATTATCAAGCTTAATTTCAAACCTACAAGTGAAACAAATAATACATTTCCTTACATAAATTCTACCTTGGCTGATTACTCGCTTAATCAATTTAACCTAATATCATTCAACTTTCTAAGCCAAAATGTCTTAATATTATCAAACATACACATACACATTTATATAAGTTCAAGAACCATATTACAATATCATGTACATATACCACTTATATGACCTAATATACATTATCACATATATACACATATCCAAGAATCAATTCTGCAGTATTCATATATTTTATTTACAAAGCCGAATGCACTTACCAAATTCACAAATAACCTTCATTTGTATCACACATAATTAGTAATAAATATCAAGTTACTTATCAACCTTATCTCAAGTAAACAACAAGCTAACTCATATCTGACCATTTAACTTGTTTTATACATCCACTCTTGATTTACCTTTGCCCGATGAACCATTTGGAATTGGATAGGACACTCAGATAATCACATATATTGTACAATGCCAACATCCTAGACGTGGTCTTACATGTAATCACATATCAATGCCACTGTCACAACTGTCCCAGATAGGGTCTTACTCACACACATATATCAGAGTCACATATCGATGCCATGGTCTTTCTCACACACATATATCAGAATCCTATGTCATGACATATGTATCCTAACTATTCTTAAGGTTTATACGGGGCTTTTGGATGTCGTAACTCAGTCAAAATCAATTCAAAAACATAATAATCAAGCTTATCCACATTCTGCTTTACCATAAATAAAATTATATATTAAATTTCAGCATATATACCTTGCATTTAATTAAAACTATGTACGTCTATTTCCTTATAACTTACCTCAAACGATACAAAACAGAATGGGGCAGCTAGTTGACAACTTTCGTTTTCCCCCGATCCAAATCCGATTTCTTTGGTTCTTGATCTAACTTGTAACACCCCAAACCCGACCTAGAAGTTAGGCCCGAATTTGGTGTGACACATTGAAGTGTTTTTCAAAACCCATATTCTCATTGAAAACCCTTCTTACTGCTCAAAACCTCTAGCCATTTTAAAACTTGTGAAACGTTAATTCCCTTTAAACCTTACTTTCTATGGAATCTTACTTTTAAACAGTTGCAGAAACGTGATATTCTGAAAACCAGTTGTTGTTTTGGAAAACCGTGCCCTACTTCTAACAGATATTAAGCATACTAAATAAATTTCCCAAATAAAAAGTTAAGAAAATAAAGAGGCCTTAATACAACCTAAATAAAAAACCAAAGTGCCTAACTAAATAAATGAAATAGAAAAAAATATGCAGTTGTGTGGTCGTCTCTGAGTCCCTCTGCGACATCGATTCACCTAATGCTGGGGATTACCTGCACAGTTAATAAACAGGGTGAGTTTACGAAAACCCAGTGTGTAATCCCCTTACTAGTGTAATAACAAGAAATGCATGTAATTGAGAATCGATGCAGGCTAGAGCCCATTATAGTAATAGTACAGTCCAGTTCAGAGCATACGTGGGCCAAAGCCCGTTACAATATCATTTGGGTCACAGCCCATAACAGAATCAATTGGGCCTAGCCCATCTTAGCCTCATTTGGGCCGAAGCCCACATCGTAATAATATCACAATAATATCATACATGCAATGTTGTGCAACCCACCCTAATAATCCAACCGCTACACACCGGACCCCCGGTACACATCATGTAGGGATATAAATATCGACCCACCCATCCGATACACATCAATGGTAGCCCGGTTGCGGTACTACCTTCATTGCAGCAAGCTGCTAATCAAATATTAGGCTTAATAGCCATCGGTGGATCCACGGTCGTCAAGAAACCATGCGATCCTCATATACTTCCTCTGTTCCATAATTCCCAACCCATGCAATATGTCGTGTATGTCATGCTAAATCATCACACGTGTATGCAGAATGGCCATACTCGGTAATAGTCTTTTAAACATATATTGAGAGCATATCAGTCATACAACCACAATCAAGTCAATTAAAACGCAGTCATACATTCATAATCAAATCAGTCAAATTCGAAGTCTAAGTTGGTCATTTACCCTTATGGGCAAAACAATCATTTTACCCTACAAGGTATGTCGGTCATTTTACAATACAAGGGTATTCTAGTAATTTTACACTACAAAGGTTATTTTGATAATTTTACAAATTGGGTGTGTTTCGGTAATTTTAGAAATCGAGGGTATTTCGGTAATTTTACAAATCAGGGGTATTTCGATAATTTTACAAATCGAAGATATTTCGGTAATTTTATAAATCGAGGGTATTTCAGTAATTTCATAATTAAGGGTATTTCAATAATTTTACAAATCAAGGTATTTCGGTAATTTTACAAATTGAGGGTGTTTCGGTAATTTCATAAATCGGGGGTATTTTTGTAATTTCACAAATTGAGGGTATTTCAGTAATTTCACAATCGAGGGTATTTTAGTAATTTTTCAAATCGAGGGTATTTCAATAATTTGTCAAATCGAGGGTATTTCAGTAACTTCACAATCGAGGGTATTTCGATAATTTTCCAAATTAGGGGTATTTCGATAATTTTACAAATCTAGGGTATTCCAGTAATTTCTCTTTATTATGGTTTTATTACTTACCTTGACCCGTTAACAAGTCCTCGTTGGCTAAAGTGAACAGATACTATGCACCAGGTAAGATTCCAGGGAAGAGGAGGTGAGTCATTAAGACAGCTTAAGTACCAAGCTCTCCCTAGATCCAATCCTAGACATGCATATACCCATTGCCACACCTTAACCTTATGACTCGTCCACGGTCGTGATTAATTAATTATTTAAGTTTTATGTCCTCTCGAGTAGTTACCAAAACTAGGTCCACAACACCTTTACTAAACACTAACAGATCCACACTTATTCATTTGGCCCCTTTAGGCCCAATCTCGTTCACATGGCCCATCAAGCCCAATCACATTCACATGGCCCATCAGGCCCACTCACCTTCATATGGTCCATCAGGCCCAATCACATTCATATGGCCCATCAGGCCCAACTACTTCCCACCTAACAGTTAGATTTACACCAGCGAGCCCACGGGCCCATCGTGGCCCAAAACAGCCCTAGCACACGAGAACGCTAATGGTGGCTTTCAGCTTTTTTCGATTTCTAACAGAGAAGGGCGTGAATACACACCTATTTATGAGAACGCGCTGAAGTTCACGATCACCAACCTTGGCACATCCTACATTAGGTCTTAATCACCTTTTTCTTTTTCACCAACTCATCTGGTTTGCTCTATTTAAAGCCAGCTTCTCACCAATTCCCATGTTAGCTTCCCGATGTGGGATTAATTTCAACCATTAGGAAAATTCCTTATTTTCTTATAACCACCTCAACGACAGAGTTCCAGTCCAACTCCACCCTCTACACAGCTCAAACAACAAAATAAATACTCTATTGCGCATCTCAAGACTTGAACCTTAGACCTTATAGTTACACAACACGCCACCTTGCCACTCCTCCATAGGCTCTTTCTATGTCATATTTTATCCTCAATTAAATATAATGTCTATAGGCCAAAGTCCAGGTGTGACAGCCCTAAAGTGACCCTAGTCGGAAAGCGATTTCGGGACCGCTAAACCGAGTCACCAAATTATTTGAATATGATATTTATTGTCTAAAATATGTGATTATGAATGTGTGAAAGTTTTAAGCTTCGATTTACTAAATTACATGTGAAATTAGTCGATAGGACTTATGTGTGACACTTTTGAAATGTGATAGGTTAATCTATAAGGATCTATTAGTGCATGTAATCAAAGGGGTAGACTTGCATGCCAATTTCCCCCATTTAATTACTAGTGGCCGGCCATGACAAAGGGTGATGGGGAAAACATGTCATAAAACATGTTGTGATAATGGTTTATGTTAGAAAAAAATAAAATAAGGAGTATGGGCAATAAAATAATAATGGGAAGGTAAATGATGATGAAAAAAAGGAAAAGAAAGAAAAAAAAAGCTCTCATGTTATTCTTGGCCGAATAGAAGAAAGAAAAAGAAAAAAAAAAGAGAAAAGCTCTCATGTTGTTCTTGGCCAAATAGAAGAAAGAAAAAGAAGGAAAAAGAGCTTTTGTGACAGCCCTAAAGTGACCCTAGTCAGAAACCGGTTTCGGGACCGCTAAACCGAGTCACTAAATTATTTGAGTATGATAGTTACTGTCTGAATATATGAATATGCATGTGTGATAATTTCTTTATTGAATTTTTTGCCTAATTATAGGTGAATTTTAGTGATTAGGACTTATGTGAGAAAATTTAGAAATGTGCTAGGCAAATGTATGGTGGCCTATTAATACATGTGGGAAAAGGGTTGTCCTTGCATGTCAAATAACCCCTTTTCCTAAGGTGAGTGGCCGGCCATGACTAGGTGATGGGCAAGGAAAACATGTCCTAGACATGTTGGCCTAGTGCATGATGTAAGGGAGAATAAAATAATAAAAAAAGAAAAAGATAATGATGAAACAAAAAAAAAAATGGGTGTGGATGCTCTTTTGCCGTGAGAAACAAAGAAGAAAAAGGGGAAGAAAAATTTGTTGCTCATCCTTGGGTGCCTTGGCCGAATAGAAGAAAGGAAATTGAAAAAAAAAAAAAATATATTGGCTCATCTTCCTCCTAGCTTAGCCGATCCTTCAAGAAGAAAAGGGAAGACTTAGCATTCGGTCACTTGAGCTTGAACTAAGGTATGGAATCCATGTTAGTCTTTGAAATCTTTGCATGTATGAAGCTAGTTACTAAGTCCTTTACTTGCTCATGTCAAAAAAAAATTTGAAGGTGGTAGTAATACAAGTGTTCGCCATGGAGGATGTTTAAGGAGATGGTTGTTGCCTTTATGATGTAAGGAATAATTAGAAATGGGTGAAAGAAACAAGCCCTTGTTCTTGATTCTTCTTGGCCGATTCTAAGGGAGAAAAGAGAGCAACCATGTGGTTTCTAAGCCATAAATAAGGTGACCCATGTTAGAAATTGTGATTTTGAGGTGACTAGAACATTCGGCCATGCATGTTGTTTTCCTTGGTGAGTGTTTTGATGTTGTTGTGATGAAAGCATGGAGATGAGTGAGTTCGAATGTTTAACAAAAGGAAATTTTGTGCCATTGAGTTCTTGTTGTTATGTGTGTGTGTGCATGAGTATTCGGCCATGCTATAGAATTTATGTTGCAAAATGATTAATTCTTAATGAGATGTATAATAGTACTTGTGAATGAGCTTGAGAGTATTTAAACAATTAGACATGAAAAGGGTGGTAATGAGGCTGAAAAATTGTTGGATGGTTAATTGGGTAAGGAATGAAGCATTCGGCCATATGGGGTATAAATGGGCATAGGTGTTAAATACCTTGTATTGGAAACTTTGATAAATAAGTAGCAATAAATTAAGATGAGATTGAGTAAATTTTCAACTTAGTTGTGTTAAGTAATCGGCAATAACCATAATAATGCATGTGAATGCCGTATGTTTGTGTTTGATGGAGAGATAAATTGTTTGATTTAGCTCAAGAGCAAAGGGAAACTAGATTGGACAAAGGAAAGGAGAAAGCAAACGAGTAGCCGATTTGGAACCATTCTACTCCAAACAAGGTAAGTCATTAAGCACATATGTTTGATATTGCTTAAATGATTGGAAAATCTATGCAATTGTGTTTAATGGAATGCTATATATATGTATAAATGAAATTGTATGTGTATGGAATGAGGATAATTGTTGAATGTAATAGAAATAGTGGAATGTGTAGAAAGTTTGCTTTCGGCACTATGTGTGCGGGCAATACGTGTGTATGGTGACGAGATTGGCACTAAGTGTGCGTGCTGGAAATATTTGGCACTAAGTGTGCAAGCTGGAAAAATACGGCACTGGGTGTGCGAGTTCGGAGGGTATGGCACTGTGTGTGCGAGCTTAAATTACGTGGCACTAAGTGTGCGAAATCGAGTGGTAAGCACTATGTGTGCGTACTCTATATATATGGAGGGTGTGTCTCCATTGAATTGAGTATGGACAGCGGATCGGGTAAGTACCTCGAGCTCATGACGAATAGAGAATTCGTTCATGCTTGGGGATTGAAATTGGTAAGCCTTAAATCTATGTGATGATTGAAGTGTGTATGGTTGTGCTGGAAAATGAGTTAATGTGTAAAAATGCTTCGATTATCTTGTTGTGTAGAATATGAAATGTGGATGTATGAATTGGCACGAGATTGGACCGAAAGGTCCGAGGTATTATGGTATAGATTCGGTATGGACGAGTACCTAGCCTCATTTGTTGTACATGTAGTAGTAACTTTATCAGTGGATTGATGAATGCTTATGACTTACTGAGTTGTAAACTCACTCGGTGTTTTTCTTGTCACCCATTTTAGGTCTCTCGGACTCGTATTGTTTGCGTGATCGGGACCGTCGTTGAAGTCATCACACCGCTGAAATCTTGTGGTATTGTTTTTGTTGTTGAAGAACATTTGGCATGTATAGGCTATTATATTTTGTCGAATTGTGGGTTGTAAACTTTAAGCCATGTGAAAATGGCCTATGTGGTCGTCCGAGTGGGATGCTAGAACCTATAGCCACGAGTCTTAGAAACTCAAATTTTGATAAGGTGGCCATAATTTGTGTCATGTATGATGGATGATTAAGGCCAAGGAAAAATTCATGAAATTGGCATAGTCTACTGCAGTAACTGTTGCGGACAGCAGCAGTGAGATGAGATTGAAAAATCACTAAAAATAGTAGAAGTAGAATTAAATAGTGAGTAAATTATGGAACTGAACCTTGATGAATCTATTTTATATGGACGAAACGAAACGACCATATGAGCAGTATACTGGGAAATATTAAAGTTCTCGTGAGACAGGGCCAGAACGATTTCTGGGTCCCCTGTCGCGACTTTGAAAATTTACCATAAATTATCCAGAAAGAATTAGGAGTCATGCCTTATATGTACAGATTCCATTTTGAGTCTAGTTTCATTAGAAACAAACGTCACCAGTATTAAAGCCCTGTACAGAAAGATATTCAAGTTGTAACGCACGGAGGTCAGAGCAGTCGATCCCTGTAACATGGGTGACTTTAACTAATAAACTGTACCAATTGGCCCAACCAAAATTCTAAAATAAATCCATGGATGGGTATATGAGTTTAAATTCAGGAAAATTTACGAAACCAGTTTCCGAGTTTTGGAACTCGAGATATGATTTTTAAGGCGACGGTGACGCAGTTTTCCAGCCTGTCCAGAAATGCCAAATTGGTCGGTACTTTAAGAGGATTTGTCTCGTTAAACCCTCGTGTCCGACACGGCGTCGGTCACGAGTTAGGGTGTTACAATTTTATTGGTATCAGAGCTATGGTTTAGTCGGTTCTAGGACTACCATAGCGCGTGCAAGTAGTCTAGCTATACATGCCAAATTGTTAGTGCTTAAAAATGTGATGACTTCGACGGTTGAAATTTTTGTTTTGATTAGTAAATGGAACCCGGGTAGAGAGACCCTTGGCGGATGACGTTGAAAATGTAGCGGCTGCTCCGCGCAAGGGACACCGCTGTTGAGCCTCATCATCCGCGAATAATCAAAATGAAGGGCTAAACAAGCCTTCTTCACCATGATGAATGAGTGGGTCGCGCAATATGCCCGAACCAACCCGGCTGTCCAACCATTCCCGAATTTAAATACTCCACCCCAAGAGCCCGTAATGCCTCCGATTCATCGATCCCGTGAGGCTGAGTAAACCACCGTGGACTTGATTAGGAAGCGTGGGGCGAGGAGTTCAAGGCCATAGTTACCGATGATGCCGAAAAGGCCGAGTTCGCTCGATAACACCATTAGAGTGTTAGATGAATGTCATGCACACCGACGAATGTCTTAAGTGTGCTATATCCTTGTTATGAGACTCACTTACTATTGGTGGAGGACTTTAATTTCCATAGTCCCAAATGAACGAGTTACTTGGGATTTCTTCCAATCCAATTTCAAAGAAATACATTAGTCAACGGTTCATCGATCGAGCGTAAGGAATTCTTGGAACTCAAGCAAGGCGGATGATCAGATATCGAATACTGACATGAGTTCGTAAGACTTAGTCGGTATGCTCTGGAGTGTGTGGCTGATGAGGTTGCGATGTGCAAAAGATTTGAAGAAGGATTGAATGAAGAGTTAAAGTTACTAGTGGGAATTTTGGAGATAAAGGAGTTCGTGACACTAGTCGAACGAGCTTGCAAGGCGGAAGAACTTGGGAAGGAGAAGAAGAAGGCTGAATTTGAAGCAAGAGATTACCGTAAAAGATCGACGAGTAAAGCTCCGTTCTCGGCTGTAAAGAGGTTCGGGGAGGACACCAATGAAGTCGAGGACGATCAGGAATTTCCATTAGAGCCCGACCAGCGACGGACTCCGAGCTACTTCATAGCTAGTGTGGGCAATAATCGTCAAGAGAGACCTGAATGCCCCCAATGTGGAAGACGACACCTAGGTGAATGTTGGGGTAAGTCATTAATAGGGCTCATATGGATGCGGTTCAAGGACCACTTCATTAGAGATTGTACGGAGCTAGATGAGAGGAATAAGACGCAAGGTGCAAGACCTAGTGGAACGACGGCCGAGGTAGGCCCCAGAATCTCTGGAGGTAGGGGTGGTAATCGAGAGGAGCCTCTAATACTGGCTGTCCGATCCGAGACCCGTGCTCTGCTAGAGCATATGCCGTCCAGCAAGACGAGAGGAGGCATCCTCCCCGACGTTATCACCGGTACTTTTACTCTCTTCGATACTATTGTGATTGCATTGATTGACCCCGCTCTACTCACTCATATGTATGTGAAACCTTAGCATCCAAGAAGACTCTACCGTTGAGTCTCTTGAGTTCGTAATCGAGTGTCAAACCCTTTGGGTCAATACGTGCTCGTTGATAAAGTGTGCAAGAGATGCCCCTAATAATTCGAGAATCTGTTTTCCTACCGATCCGATGCTTCTACCATTTAATGAATTGATGTTATTCTTGGTATGGATTGGCCGATCGTACATGATGCAAGGTGGATCGCAAAAGGAAAACCATTGATTTGAGGAGTGCAAATAATGAGGTAGTCGAGTCGAGTCTCATCGATTTAAAAGGAGCGCCAATGATAATATCTTCTATGACCGCCGGAGGTATGTGAAAAGGGTGTGAAACATACCTTGCGTATGTGTTTGGAAGCAAAGAGACGGAAAGGAAACTCGAATCGGTACCAGTGGCTTGTGAGTATTCGATGTTTTCCCGAGGAGTTACCGGATTGCCACCGGTTCGAGAAGTGGAATTCGCATCGGTTGTACCGGTACTACGCCGATTTCAATAGCCCGTGTCGTATGGCATTAACTAATTAAAGGAATTGAAGGTTCAATTGCAAGAATTGACGGATAGAGGTTTCGCCGACCGAGTTTTTTCTCCATGGGGCGACTTTGTATTGTTTGTGAAGAAGAAGGACGGAACCATGAGGTTGTGCATCGACTATCGCCAACTCAATAAAGTGACGATAAAGAATAAATATCCATTGCCACGAATTGACGATTTGTTTGATCAATTAAAGGGAGCCTCGGTGTTTTTAAAGATAGATTTGAGGTCGGGGTGCTATCAGTTGAGGGTCCGAGAATCGGACATACCCAAAACCGCTTTTAGAACAAGGTACGGTCACTACGGAATTCTGGTGATGCCGTTTGGGCTCACTAATGCCCCTGCGGTGTTTATGGATTTAATGAATAGAATTTTCAGGCCATACTTGGATCGGTTCGTAGTTGTATTTATCGATGACATTTTGGTCTATTCGAGAGATGAAACTGAACATGCTGAACACTTGGGGCTAGTGTTGCAAATCTTACGAGATAAGCAGTTATACGCAAAGTTCAAGAATGTGAATTTTGGTTGAAAGAGGTTAGCTTTTGGGGCACGTGGTGTCCGCGATCGGTGTCGGGTGGACCCAACAAAATTCGCCATAGTCGATTGGAAACCACCAAGGAATGTTACCGGGTTAGGAGCTTTTTGGGGCTTGCCGGTTATTACCGACGATTTGTAAAAGGTTTCTCGACGATAGCCACGCCAATGACGAAGCTACTCCAAAAGGATGTTAAGTTCGAATGGACGGAGAAATGTCAGAAAAGTTTCGATCAATTGAAAGCTTATTTGACTGAAGCCCCAATTCTAGTGCAACCCGAATCGGGCAAAGAGTTTGTCATTTATAGTGACGCATCCCTACTTGGGTTGGGTTGCGTATTGATGCAAGAA
The DNA here is from genome assembly GCF_025698485.1 of Gossypium arboreum. Classification (NCBI taxonomy): domain Eukaryota; kingdom Viridiplantae; phylum Streptophyta; class Magnoliopsida; order Malvales; family Malvaceae; genus Gossypium; species Gossypium arboreum. Next base: position 55,016,022 of record NC_069072.1, read on the forward strand.
GGGCGAGTTGTGGCCTATGCGTCGAGACAATTAAAGTCACATGAGAAAAATTATCCAACCCATGATCTCGAATTGGTCGCCATCGTGTTCGCTTTAAAGATATGGCGACATTACTTATTTGGTAAGAAGTGCCATGTGTATTCGGATCACAAAAGTCTCAAATATTTGATGACTCAGAGAGACTTAAATCTGCGACAAAGACGATGGCTCGAGTTGTTAAAAGATTATGAACTCGTCATTGATTATCACCCGGGAAAGGCTAATGTGGTTGCGGATGCCTTAAGTCGGAAATCACTGTTTGCTTTACGAGCGATGAATGTACACTTGTCTATCCTACCCGACAATGTGTTAGTAGCAGAATTAAAGGCCAAACCATTGTTGGCTCATCAAATTCGGGAAGCTCGGAAAGTTGATGAGGAGTTGCTTGCAAAACGGGCTGAGTGTGTTCTGAACAAGGAATCAGAGTTTCAAATTGATGATGACGATTGTTTGAGGTTCGAAGTCGTCTGTGTTCCAAAGAATTGAACTTATTTCGATAATTCTAAATGAAGCCCATTGTAGTCGAATGTCAATCCACCCGGTAGTACTAAAATGTACAATGACCAAACGCCAATTTTGGTGGCTCGGTATGAAACGAGACATTTCTGAATTTGTTTCAAGGTGTCTGATATGTCAACAAGTGAAAGCGGAACATCAAGTGCCATCGGGATTACTTCAGCCGATCATGATACCCGAATGGAAATGGGATCGAGTAACAATGGACTTTGTGTCTGGGTTACCATTGACTCGAATAAGAAAGACTCGGTTTGGGTCATTGTTGATAGATCGACCAAGTCCGCTCATTTTATCCTCGTCCGCACGGATTTTACGCCGATAAGTTGGCGTAATTATACGCCTCCCAAATTGTTCGATTGCATGGGGTACCTATTTCTATCGTGTCGGATAGAGACCCAAGATTTACGTCGCGGTTTTGGAAGAAATTGCAAGAGGCTTTGGGTACCAAACGCATTTTAGCACTTTTCACCCCAAACCGATGGTCAATCCGAACGGATAATTCAAATACTCGAGGATATGTTGAGATGTCTGCATCCTTGAGTTTAGTGGTTCATGGAACAGATCGCCTTTGATTGAATTCGCCACAACAATAGCTTTCAATCAAGTATTAAGATGGCGCCTTACGAGGCTTTATACTATCGTAAATGCCGTACCCCATTATTCTCGACTGAACTTAGTGAAGGTAAATTATTCGGGTTGATTTGGTTAAGGATGCCGAGCAAAAGTTCGAGTAATTCGTGAAAGTTTGAAAGTCGCTTCGGATCGCCAAAAGTCGATGCGGATTTGAAAAGAAAAGATATTGAATATCGTGTTGGAGACAAGGTCTTTCTCAAAGTTTCACCTTGGAAGAAGGTGCTTAGATTTGGTCGTAAGGGCAAATTGAGTCCGAGGTTCATCGGGCCATATGAAGTATCCGAACGAATTGGGCCAGTCGCATATCGATTAATTTTACCCCCCTGAGCTCGAAAAGATTCACAACGTTTTCCATGTTTCGATGCTTCGACGATATAGGTCTGACCCGACGCACGTAATTACTCCATCTGAGGTCGAGGTTCAGCCTAATTTGAGTTATGAAGAAGAGCCGGTTCGCATTCTGATGCGTGAAGTAAAAGAGCTACGAAACAAGAAAATCCCATTAGTGAAAGTGTTGTGGCATAAACACGAATTGAAGAAGCCACTTGGGAACTTGAGGACTCTATGAGAGAGCGATACCCGAGCCTATTTACCGGTAAGATTTTCGGGACGAAAATTTCTTAAGTGGGGAGAGTTGTGACAGCCCTAAAGTGACCCTAGTCGAAACCGGTTTCGGACCGCTAAACCGAGTCACTAAATTATTTGAGTATGATAGTTACTTTCTCTGAATATATGAATATGCATGTGTGATAATTTCTTTATTGAATTTTTGCCTAATTATAGGTGAATTTTAGTGATTAGGACTTATGTGAGAAAATTTAGAAATGTGCTAGGCAAATGTATGGTGGCCTATTAATACATGTGGGAAAAGGGTTGTCCTTGCATGTCAAATAACCCCTTTTCCTAAGGTGAGTGGCCGACCATGACTAGGTGATGGGCAAGGAAAACATGTCCTAGACATGTTGGCCTAGTGCATGATGTAAGGGAGAATAAAATAATAAAAAAGAAAAGATAATGATGAAACAAAAAAAAATGGGTGTGGATGCTCTTTTGCCGTGAGAAACAAAGAAGAAAAAGGGGAAGAAAAATTTGTTGCTCATCCTTGGGTGCCTTGGCCGAATAGAAGAAAGGAAATTGAAAAAAAAAAAAAATATTGGCTCATCTTCCTCCTAGCTTAGCCGATCCTTCAAGAAGAAAAGGGAAGACTTAGCATTCGGTCACTTGAGCTTGAACTAAGGTATGGAATCCATGTTAGTCTTTGAAATCTTTGCATGTATGAAGCTAGTTACTAAGTCCTTTACTTGCTCATGTCAAAAAAAATTTGAAGGTGGTAGTAATACAAGTGTTCGGCCATGGAGGATGTTTAAGGAGATGGTTGTTGCCTTTATGATGTAAGGAATAATTAGAAATGGGTGAAAGAAACAAGCCCTTGTTCTTGATTCTTCTTGGCCGATTCTAAGGGAGAAAAGAGAGCAACCATGTGGTTTCTAAGCCATAAATAAGGTGACCCATGTTAGAAATTGTGATTTTGAGGTGACTAGAACATTCGGCCATGCATGTTGTTTTCCTTGGTGAGTGTTTTGATGTTGTTGTGATGAAAGCATGGAGATGAGTGAGTTCGAATGTTTAACAAAAGGAAATTTTGTGCCATTGAGTTCTTGTTGTTATGTGTGTGTGTGCATGAGTATTCGGCCATGCTATAGAATTTATGTTGCAAAATGATTAATTCTTAATGAGATGTATAATAGTACTTGTGAATGAGCTTGAGAGTATTTAAACAATTAGACATGAAAAGGGTGGTAATGAGGCTGAAAAATTGTTGGATGGTTAATTGGGTAAGGAATGAAGCATTCGCCATATGGGGTATAAATGGGCATAGGTGTTAAATACCTTGTATTGGAAACTTTGATAAATAAGTAGCAATAAATTAAGATGAGATTGAGTAAATTTTCAACTTAGTTGTGTTAAGTAATCGGCAATAACCATAATAATGCATGTGAATGCCGTATGTTTGTGTTTGATGGAGAGATAAATTGTTTGATTTAGCTCAAGAGCAAAGGAAACTAGATTGGACAAAGGAAAGGAGAAAGCAAACGAGTAGCCGATTTGGAACCATTCTACTCCAAACAAGGTAAGTCATTAAGCACATATGTTTGATATTGCTTAAATGATTGGAAAATCTATGCAATTGTGTTTAATGGAATGCTATATATATGTATAAATGAAATTGTATGTGTATGGAATGAGGATAATTGTTGAATGTAATAGAAATAGTGGAATGTGTAGAAAGTTTGCTTTCGGCACTATGTGTCGGGCAATACGTGTGTATGGTGACGAGATTGGCACTAAGTGTGCGTGCTGGAAATATTTGGCACTAAGTGTGCAAGCTGGAAAAATACTGACCTTGGGTGTGCGAGTTCGGAGGGTATGGCACTGTGTGTGTGCGAGCTTAAATTACGTGGCACTAAGTGTGCGAAATCGAGTGGTAAGCACTATGTGTGCGTATTCTATATATATGGAGGGTGTGTCTCCATTGAATTGAGTATGGACAGCGGATCGGGTAAGTACCTCGAGCTCATGACGAATAGAGAATTCGTTCATGCTTGGGGATTGAAATTGGTAAGCCTTAAATCTATGTGATGATTGAAGTGTGTATGGTTGTGCTGGAAAATGAGTTAATGTGTAAAATGCTTGATTATCTTGTTGTGTAGAATATGAAATGTGGATGTATGAATTGGCACGAGATTGGACCGAAAGGTCCGAGGTATTATGGTATAGATTCGGTATGGACGAGTACCTAGCCTCATTTGTTGTACATGTAGTAGTAACTTTATCGTGGATTGATGAATGCTTATGACTTACTGAGTTGTAAACTCACTCGGTGTTTTTCTTGTCACCCATTTTAGGTCTCTCGGACTCGTATTGTTTATGCGTGATCGGGACCGTCGTTGAAGTCATCACACCGCTGAAATCTTGTGGTATTGTTTTTGTTGTTGAAGAACATTTGGCATGTATAGGCTATTATATTTTGTCGAATTGTGGGTTGTAAACTTTAAGCCATGTGAAAATGGCCTATGTGGTCGTCGAGTGGGATGCTAGAACCTATAGCCACGAGTCTTAGAAACTCAAATTTTGATAAGGTGGCCATAATTTGTGTCATGTATGATGGATGATTAAGGCCAAGGAAAAATTCATGAAATTGGCATAGTCTACTGCAGTAACTGTTGCGGACAGCAGCAGTGAGATGAGATTGAAAATCACTAAAAATAGTAGAAGTAGAATTAAATAGTGAGTAAATTATGGAACTGAACCTTGATGAATCTATTTTTATATGGACGAAACGAAACGACCATATGAGCAGTATACTGGGAAATATTAAAGTTCTCGTGAGACAGGGCCAGAACGATTTCTGGGTCCCCTGTCGCGACTTTGAAAATTTACCATAAATTATCCAGAAAGAATTAGGAGTCATGCCTTATATGTACAGATTCCATTTTGAGTCTAGTTTCATTAGAAACAAACGTCACCAGTATTAAAGCCCTGTACAGAAAGATATTCAAGTTGTAACGCACGGAGGTCAGAGCAGTCGATCCCTGTAACATGGGTGACTTTAACTAATAAACTGTACCAATTGGCCCAACCAAAAATTCTAAAAATAAATCCATGGATGGGTATATGAGTTTAAATTCAGGGAAAATTTACGAAACCAGTTTCCGAGTTTTGGAACTCGAGATATGATTTTTAAGGCGACGGTGACGCAGTTTTCCAGCCTGTCCAGAAATGCCAAATTGGTCGGTACTTTAAGAGGATTTGTCTCGTTAAACCCTCGTGTCCGACACCGGCGTCGGTCACGAGTTAGGGGTGTTACAGCTTTGAGGAAATCGGCTATGGTGGTTTGATAGACTAAGGTATGTTTGATGATGTTCCATGAGATGCATGCATGTTTTAGTTGTTAGCTTGAGTTCAACCTAGCCCATGGTCTAAATCTTGCTATGTGATGGAGATGACACTCGGCCATGGATGTATCATTCTTGCTTGGTGTTGATGTTGTGCTGATGAGATATCAAGTTATTTTTGTGACCCAAGTTGAGATTTGGATTTTGGAATGAGTAAGGTTTTCGGCTATGGTAATTATAAGGGTGATGGATGTTGTTTCATGCTAAATCTAGATGAACAATGTTAGTGCTTATATCTCGATATTTATGAGTTTCTTTCTTGGTTTTACCTCAAACCCATGAAGTATTCTTAATTGGTGTTGTTAGAGGTTTCGGTCATGGGATTATAAGCTTGTTAGTTTTGATGGTGAAAGTTATGCCTTGTAAGGGTAAATGGTTCAAAGGAACATTCGGCCATGATGTAAAAATTATGGTGGAGTGATGTTAAATGCTTTGAATATTGAATATATATATATATATAAATATATTGTTATAAGTTGAATTTAAGGTTTGCTAAATTGTCTTTGTCATGGCCGAATGTGTGTATAGTTAAAGAGAATTTGTTTAAGTGCTTAGTTAATTGATATTGAGTTAATGATATGTGTATTCGGTCATAAAGTTGCACATGAGGAAATGTTAGATTAATGGCATTAAATTGCTTAATGTGATTAAAAATGCGTATGACCATTTTGTATTTGAGCTAAAGGTGGCCATATGACCTATCAAATTCATTGTCATATTCGGCCATAAGCTAGCATAATGAGGCTTTATTAAGCTAAATTTGTTTGAATTAGCTCAAGAGCTTAGAGGACCAAAGTTGGATAAGGGAAAGGAAAAAGTGATCGAATAGCCGTCGAAATCGTTCGACAACATCCGAGGTAAGTTTTCGAGCAATGAGACTTAGTTTATGATTTGATTAAGTCATGATGTATGAGCATAACAAATATACGGTGATATGATGATTCTACTTGAATTATATGATGAGTTAATTAGTTTATAAGTATGACGGGTAGCCGTATGTGCATAGAGATCGTGTCATAAAGCAAACTAAACCATGCTGTTTGTATGTGGCTAGTGAGCCGAAAATGGGAGTGCTTAATACGTGACTTGTGTTTGAACTCTAATTATGAAAATGAGATATAAATGTGTCATGATTTATTGATATGTGCATGAATATTCGGATGATAACCGGGCTAAGTCCTAAAGGCATTTGCGCTGGTGACTAGTTCCGGGCTAAGTCCCAAAGGCATTTGTGCGAGCTACTATATCCGGGCTAAGTCCCAAAGGCATTTGTGTGAGTTATTACATCCGGGCTAAGTCCCAAGGCATTTGTGCGAGCTACTATATCCGGCTAAGTCCCAAAGGCATTGGTGCGAAGTTACTATATCCGGCTATGTCCCAAGGCATTGAGCGAGTAGCTATATCCGGTTAAATCAAGGTACTTGGCTTGGGAATGAGCGACCTTGCTGTAATAGTTTCAATTAATATGCTCGTAAAATCCTAGCAATGAGGTATGTCTCGTACATGCATTGATTTAGTTGATCCCTTACAAATAGTATTCGCCCAGTCGATAAATGAGCTACCGGCCTTTGGCTAAGTTGATCTTTTGTGTATGAATATAAGGGTTGGTAATGTGAAGTAAGTATGATATTGAGAATTTGTGCATATGAAATTATCTGTTTAGCCATATGAATGTTACACTTTAGTTGTGTCAAATTTTATGGCTCGAAACTTACTAAGCATTAAATGCTTACTCCGTTTCTTTGGATCTGTAACACCCCGAACCCGAGACCGTCGCCGGAGTCGAACGCGAGGTGTTAACAGACTTCAACCCACTTATTGACAATTTTCAGACAAGCTGCCAATCTGAGTACTAGTCGCTCCAAAATTCATAACTTGAGTTTTACAACTCGAAAATCAGTTCCGTAAATTTTTCCTGAAACTAGACTCATATGTCCATCTACATATTTTTTCTAGAATTTTTGGTCGAGCCAATTAGTACAGTTTATTAGTTAAAGTCTCGCCTGTTGTAGGGATCGACTACACTGACCTTTGTGCGTTACGAATTGGATATCTCCTGTACAGGGCTTCAATACTAATGCCGTTTGTTTCTATAGAAACTAGACTCAGAGAGGAATCTACACATATATGGAATGACTCCTAATTATCTCTGGTTAATTTACAATGATTTTCCAAAGTTGGAACAGGGGATCCAGAAACCGTTCTGGCCCTATTTCACAAGAACTTTAAAATCTGTTAACTTATAACTCATATGACCATTTCGTTTCTTCCATATGAAAGTAGATTCATCAAGGTACACTTACATAATTTATTTGCTATTTAATACCATTCCTACTATTTTTAGTGATTTTTCACATCCACGTCACTGCTGCTGTCAGCATCTGCCTTTAGTAGGCTTTACCTATTTCATACTTTCCATGATTCAATTGGCCCTTTTTACATACATAGCACAAAGCGTGATCATGATTAACCATTCCAATGGCTAATCGTTTCAAAATAATTCCATACCTCATAAGGGTCAACATACAAACGATTATAGTTCTATGCTAAAACGATATAAGCCATTTTCGCATGGCTATCCAAGTTTACACAAACCGGAAGGTACATGACCTTCAACAAAGGATGGTCCTATACATGCCATTTCAAAGTTCAACCAAAATTTGTACCAAAATGGGGCTTCGATAGTGTGGATGACTTGACTTCTTTGATCCCGAATCCGATAGCTAACGAGCGAAACCTATAAAACAGAGAGCCAAAGCAACGGGTAAGCATTTTAATGCTTAGTAAGTCTCAAGCAATGAAATCAGCTTTGACTAAGGTATTTTATTCACATGGCTAATTAAACCACTTTACTAATTCACATTCCCATACTCATACTTATTTCACATCACCGACCCTTATGTTCATACACAAAAGAACAACTTAGCCCAAGGCCGTAGCTCGTTTATCAACTTAGCGATACTTACTTGTAAGAATTCAATTAGTACAAGCACATACAAACATACCTCATTGCTGGAATTTTCACAAGTGTATAAGCTGAAATTTTCACAGCAAGATTGCTCACTTCGAATCACATACTTTCGAGATTTAACCGGATATAGCGACTCAGACGATTGCCTTGGTCATAACCCGGATTTGGTGACTTGCACAAAGGCCTTCGGTCTTAGCCCGATATATCAACTCGCACGAATGCCTTGGGTCTTAGCCCGGATATATCAACTCGCATCGAATGCCTTGGTCTTAGCCCGATATATCAACTCGCACGAATGCCTTGGTCTTAGCCCGGATATATTTCCAATGTTCACTTACATATATATCAATATTCAAGACACGTCCATAGTTCATTTTCGTTACTAAAGCTCTAACACAAAATATCTATCAACCTTTACTATTTCGGCTCAATGGCCACACAAACAAGGAGCATAATTTTGATATAATTCAAGTAGGGTCATCACTCAAGACTTACCTTGGATGTTGTCGAAGCGATTTCGACGGCTATTCAACTACTTTTTCCTTCCCTTTATCGGATTTAGCTCCCTTTGCTCTTGAGCTAATTTACACAAATTTAACTTATTAAAATCTCATCATGATAGCTTATGGCGAATATGACAAGGAGTGTAAATGGTCATATGGCCATCCTTTAGCTCAAATACACAATGGTCATGCACATTTTACATCACAACAAGCAATTCAATACATTCAAACATCAACGTGAAGTTCAAAGTACTTGGCCCTTATATACATTAGGCATCAAAGTTGTATATGTACGAAATCATAAATCGAACTCAACACATTAGTTAATATTCCTCTTAGCGAATTTTCTAAGCCAAGAATAGGCATCAATATGCTTGCCTCAAACCGAATGCATGCACACTAATTACCCTCATGTGGCGAATATACACTTAATACCACACAAAAAAAACAGCATACATTTTACTACTAACACATTACATATCGTAATTCATTGCACATCTCTTATTTACTTCATAATCAACACATCATCACAAGCAAATATACACTTTGAATTAGTATATATGTCATACCAATCCATCATGTGCAAACATATATTCATGTAGGTGCAAGGGCGAATTCTCAAGTGGCTTATATCCAAATATATACACATTTCCAAAGCTTAAATCTTACTTACCATGCAACATGCATGAATTATACTTATGGATATATCATGGCGAATACCACAACACCACACCATTTCAATTTGGTCATGGTGAAACAAAGAACTTAGTATCTCATTCAAAAAAATGCTAAAAGAAAATCTAAGAATCTTCAATCCTCCATCACATGTATCACTTTCAAGCTTGTTATTTAACATGCAATGGCATTAACACCACATTCACTTTGGCGAATTTCATTCCCATGACATAACAAGGATTTGAACCATGGGCTAACAAGAACATTAAGCTAGCAACTAAAAACATGCATGAACCTCAAACATACCTTAATCTTGATGCAAGTTTAGCCAACCTCTTCCTAATCCTCTTCCAAACCAAGTATGAAGCAAAACTCCTTCCTTAACCTTAGTATTTTCGGCCAACAAGAGAGTGAAAAGAGATGAACAAAATTTTTCTTTCTTCCTTTAGGACATTCGCCAAGCTATGGAGGAAGATGGACACTTTTTTTTTTTTTTTGTTTCTCATCTACTAACATTAATTGTTTATTCCATACCCTTATTTTATTCTTTCCATCATAACCCATTTACCAAACATGTTTCATGACATGATTTTTGCCCATAAATCCTTGTCATGGCCGGCCACTAGCTATGGGGGAAATTTGACATGCAAGTCCATTGTTTTGCATGCATCCTTTAATTAGTCATCACACATTTCCCTCATACTTTCAAAGTTTATTACTAGGTCCTTTCTAGTGAAATTCACATCTATAATTCTAAATCAAAGCATAAAAATATCACACATGAGTTAACACACATTATAGGCAATAAAATAAATATTAAATTATTTTTATGCCTTGGTTTTGTGGTCCCGAAACCACATTTCGACTAGGGTCGTTTAAAGGTGTCACAACTCTCCCCACTTTAGAAATTTTCGTCCCGAAAATCTTACCGTAAATAGGTTTGGATATTGCTCTTTCATAGAGTTCTCGGGTTCCCAAGTAGCTTCTTCTATCCCGTGTTTGAGCCATAACACTTTCACTAGCGGAACCCTTTTGTTTCGCAACTCTTTCATTTCACGAGCTAGGATACGAATCGGTTCTTCTTCATATCTCATATCGGCTTGAATTTCAACCTCGATGGACTAATTACGTGCGACGGATCGATCTATAGCGTCGAAGCATTGAAACATGGAAGACGCTGAATCTTTTCAAGTTCGGGGGCAAGATCAAACGATACGCAATCGGGCCAACTCGTTCGGAGATTTCAGACGCCCAATGAATCTCGGCTCAACTTGCCCTTACGGCCGAATCTGAGTATCTTTTTCCACGGCGAAACTTTAAGAAACACTTTATCTCCCACCTGATACTCAATGTCCTTTCGTTTCAGATCCGCATACGATTTCTGACGATCGGAGGCTATCTTCGATTTTCACGGATTACTTTTACTTTCTGCTCAAAGATCTTTAATCAAATCCACTCCAAAATTTTGTTCTCACCGAGCTCGGTCCAAAACAATGGTGTACGGCATTTACGCCCGCACAAAGCCTCGTAAGGCGCCATCTTAATACTTGATTGAAAACTATTGTTGTGTTTAATTCAATCAAAGGTAGGTACCGCTCCCACGAACCATCGAACTCGAGGATGCAACATCTCAACATATCCTCAAGTATCCGAATTATACGCTCGGATTGACCATCGGTTTGGGGTGAAAGGCGGTGCTGAAATGCAACTTGGTGCCCAATGCTTCTTGTAATTTCTTCCAAAATCGCGAGGTGAACCTCGGATCTCTATCCGACACAATGTAAATCGGTACCCGTGTAATCTCACAACCGAGAAACGTACAATTCAGCTAGTTTATCCAATGAAAATCCATACGCACGGGGATAAAGTGAGCCGACTTAGTCGATCTATCAATAATAACCCAAATTGCATCCTTCTTACTTGTCGACAACGGCAATCCGGACACAAAGTCCATTGTGACTCGATCCCATTTCCACTCGGGTATCGTGATCGGTCAAGTAACCTCAAGGCACTTGATGCTCCGCTTTCACTTGTTGACATATTAAACATCTTGCAACAAAGTCGGAGATGTCTCGTTTCATACCATGCCACCAAAACCGACGTTTCAACTCATTGTACATCTTCGTACTCCCGGGTGGATTGCCATTCGGCTACAATGAGCTTCGTTCGAATTATCGAAATAAGTTCAATTCTTTGGAACACACAAACGACTTCGAACCTCAAACAATCGTCATCATCAATTTGAAACTCCGATTCCTTGTTCGAAACACACTCACCCGTTTTGCACGCAACTCCTCATCAACTTTCTCGAGCTTCACGAATTTGATGAGTCAACAATGGTTTGGTACATTAATTGCTACTAACACATTGTCGGTAGGATAGACAAGTGTACATTCATCGTCAGAAGCAAACAAGTGATTTCGGCTTAAGGCATCCGCAACCACATTAGCCTTTCCGGGTGATAGTCAATGACCAGCTCATAATCCTTTAACACTCGAGCCAACGTCTTTGTCGCAGATTTAAGTCTCTTTGAGTCATCAAATATTTGAGACTTTTGTGATCCGAATACACATGGCACTTCTCACCAAATAAGTAATGTCGCCATATCTTTAAAGCGAATACGATGGCGACCAATTCGAGATCATGGGTCGGATAATTTTTCTCATGTGGCTTTAATTGTCTCGACGCATAGGCCACAACTCGACCTTCTTGCATCAATACGCAACCTAACCCAAGTAGGGAGGCGTCACTATAGATGACAAACTCTTTGCCGATTCGGCCGTACTAATCTTGAGCTTCCGTCAAATGAGTTTTCAATTGGTCAAAACTTTTCGACACTTTTCCGTCCATTCAAACTTGACATCTTTACAAGCGGTTTCGTCATGGGTGTGGCTATCATCGAGAATCCTTTTACAAACCGTCGGTAGTAACCAGAAGTCCCAAAAAGTCTCGAACCTCAAGAATATTTCTTGGAGGTTTCAGCTTAAGTATGGCTGAAATTTTGCTTGGTCGACTCGAATACCCGATCACGATACCACGTGACCCAAGAAGCTAACCTCTCTTAACCGTAACTCACACTTGCTAAACTTAGCATATAACCGCTTATCCGTAAAATTTGCAACACTAATCTCGTGTGCTCCGCATGTTCGGTCTCATCTCTTGAATAGACCAAGATGTCGCCGATGAACACAACTACGAACCGATCCAAATATGATCTCAAGATCCGATTCATCAAATCCATAAATACCGTAGGGCATTAGTGAGCCCAAGCGGCATCACTAAGAACTCAGAGTGACCATATCTCGCTCAAGGCGGTTTTGGGTATGTCCGAATCTCGGATTCAAGAATCGATAATAGCCCGATCTCAAATCTATTTTTGAGAACACCGAGGTTCTTCAGTTGATCGAACAAATCATCGATACGTGGTAACGGATACTTGTTCTTTATTGTCACTTTATTAAGTCGACGATAGTCGATGCACAACCTCATGGTTCCGCCCTTCTTTTCACAAACAACACCGGTGCACCCCAAGGTGAAAAACTCAAGCGAGCAAAACCTCTATCCATCAACTCTTGCAACCGAGCTTTCAACTCCTTTAATTCCGTTGGTGCCATACGATATGGAGCTATCGAAATCGGTGTGGTCCTGTACAAGCTCAATGCCAAACTCTATCTCCGAACAGTGGCAAACCCGGCAATTCTTCGGAAAACGTCCGGTATTCACAAACCACCCAGCAGATTTGGGTTCTATTCCTAACTCCTTATCATCAAGTACATACGCAAGGTATGCTTCACACCTTTTCTTACATATTTCGGGCCAACATTGATGATATTACACCGGCAACCCTTCAAGTTCAGAGACTCAACTCGGATCATCTCGTTGTTTAGCGATCTCAAATCAATAGTCTTGCTTTTGCAATTCACAACCGCATCATGCACGGTCAACCAATCCAACCCAAGAATAACATCAAATTCATCGAACGGCAAAAGCATCAAGTCCGCCGGAAAGCAGTACCTCGAATTACTAGGGGCATTTCTTACACACTTTGTCGACCAGCACATAACGACCCAAAGGATTTGACACCGAATTACGAACTCGAGAGACTCAATAGGCAAAGTCTTCTTTGGATGCTAAGGTTTCGCATATATAAGAATGAGTAGAACCAGGTCAATCAAAGCAATCACATTAGTATCAAAGAGAGTGAAAGTACCAGAATAACATCCGGCGAGGAGGCATCCTCGCGTCAGCATATAGCATAAGTCCTAGCTGGAGCGCGAGCCTCGGATCTGGTCGCAAAGATCTCTAGATCCTCTCGACCACCACTAGCCTTGCCCGTATTTCCGGATGGTCTACCTCGAGCGGTGGTAGTACCGGTTTCCCACTCCGATCTACATTCTGCTCGCACAACCTCGGGCAATCTTTAATGAAGTGGTCAACTGATCCACACTTGTAACAGAGCGGTCACGGAATCTACAGACTTCAAAATGCCATTTGCCACAATCTCGGCACTCGTCCTCTCTCGTCGATCATTCCCACTCTTGGCGATCGAAGTGATTCGTGTGGTCACAGGGGTCGATCGCGATCTCGCCTAGAAAAGCCCGGTGTCTCTAGATCGGCCTAAGCCATCTCTAAGTTTCTTTGATGACTGTTGGAAGGGCTTCCCGAATACCTCTTCTGAAACTCCCTTGCTCCCGCTTCCGCTTTCCTTTTCTCCATACTAAACTCCTCGGCTTTGCCGCCGCTCGACGAGAGTCACAAACTCTCGATTTCCAAAATGCCAACATACAGCTTTATCTCATCATTCAGTCCATCTTCGCGTTTACACATCACGACTTCAAGAAATGCATTCTCGCGCATCTGCTAAGCCTCACGAATTTTCGTTCATAGTCAGAACCGACATGGAACCTTGTTTAAGTTCGAGAAATTCCTTTCGCTTTTGGTCCATAAATCTCGTGATATACTTTTTCCAAACTCGGTTTGGAAGAACTCCCAAGTTACTTGTTCATGGGCACAACAAGTCGAGTACTCCACCAATAGTAGGCGTAATCACGTAGCAAGGAGATGGTACACTTTAGGCATTCATCGGTGTACAAGATAGCTCATCGAAAATCGGATTGTGTTGTCCAACCAAAATTCGACTTGCTCGGCATCATCACTATCCGTAGCTTTAAATTCAGTAGCCCCATGTTTTCGGATTCTATCAACTGGGGCTTATTCGACCTTATTTGGTCAATTACCGGAGGCATTGTAGGTGCGGGGGCAGGTTTGTTGGGAATGGAGGTTGTGGAACAGTAGATTAGTTCGAATGTATTGGTTGAACCAATCATTCATCACGCTATAAAAGGCTTGTCT